>NC_084526.1:20225307-20880307 GCF_024500275.1 Phycodurus eques
GCCTTTTTAAAAACATTGTTTTAGCGTGCATGCATGTTACCGTATGTTTTAAGCTAGCATATGTTTTACCATGCCTGCGCCCAATAATACGGTGCGCCTTACGTATGTGTTAAATACAGAAATAGACCCCGTGACTGGGACTGCGCCTTTTAATACAGTACGCCCTATGGTTGTGAAAATACGGTAAATGCAGACTACCTCCTGGTTTACAGATAGTGACGTATGAAGACAGAGTGATTGGTCACAGGGCCCAGTATCAAAGCCTGCAGTCTAGGATCATAGTGTAGGTTTACAGTCAAGACAAAAGTCAAGACCCATTGTCTTGGGCTCGTGTGAAAGGCTAAAATCAAGGTCTGCAGTCTAGGTCCACCATCTAGGCCCTGAAATCAATGCAAACATACAAGGGCCACAGTCAAGACTTACAGTCTTGAGCCTCTGTCAAGATCTACAGTCTAGATCAGGGGTGTCACAGGCCACATCGTAGTTATGACTTCCCTCAGAGGGCCGCTACAACTGTGAACCCATATAAATGAAAGATTACCTCCTATACTGTAATTACATACAGTATACACAACACATTGATGACTAGCCAGTTTTGAAATCAGAGGCCTATAAAAACATGTTTTTCAACTGTTATATTTCTTTTCAAAGGGGGATTGGTAACAAAAAAATGTCCAGGCACGCATTCAAGACCCACTGTCTAAGACCACTGTCAAGATCCACATTTAAGGCCCAAAGTCTGTAGCCAGACTTCATATCAACTTCATACTAAAAAGCGTCAAGGGTCGTACAACCTCCCAGCATGTGACACATTCACTGACATCCTGTATTTCTAAGCTCTCTTTTAACGTTATGGTACAATGTCAGTGCATCTTATTAGCCGGATAAAAAAAAGTCCAAATGCTAACAGGTTATGAGTGATGACCATACGCACAATGTGTGCAGCAGATGGTGCACAGCAGACACACACACACACACACACACACTTGAGACCTGAGATGACGTACATTACACGATGCCTTCATGACACACGGGAAAGGATGCCAGACACTCGCTCTCATGGCTAAGTATCGAACAGGACCATATGTATGAATGTGTGGAGGTGTCTTTGTTTATGCTTCTATGCATTGACGCCATTTGTGTGTTTGTGCGAGTGACAGTCCTGCAGGCACAGCATGAATGTGATTGTGTTTGTTCTCATTTGAGTGGTAAAACCCTGTTATTGGCTAGCTGCCCTCTCCCCCACCACTCTCTGTGTGTGTGTGTGTGTGTGTGTGCGCGCGTGTGTGTGCGTGCGTACGTGTGTCTGTGTGTGGGGAATGGTGGGACAAGCCAAGATTGCCACCACCTGCGGCTCAGCTGTGGGTTTGCAGCAGAATGAGAACCGGGGTAGAGGAGCCAAGATATTGGAGGGAAGGCAATAGAGGAGTACATAATTACATGGCAGAGCAGAAGCTCATCTCCAGGTACTCCAACCACACACACATTCACACACACGCATGCACAACATACGCACGCAAGCACTCCCAAAGACCTTCCTCCATCACCCTCCCCACCTCCCTCATGTCTTCATTTGGGAGAAAACAATCCATCAGATAAAGGTCAGAGTACCTCCACCCGCGCTAAAGCAGGTATACACACAGACACACACACACACACACGCACACACGGAAATTTGAAAAAAGATAAACTAATCTTGAGGAGTTTAAAAAAAGCCAACTGTGCACAGAGCAAAAATTTTCAATAAAAAGCCACAATTTTAGGTACCCCTGCGTCATTCTGTAACCTGTTGTAATATTTTAGTATCTAATAATTTGACCATCTTGAGCAAGCTGCTAAATAATGTCAATTTTATTTTAACAGACATCCGAAATGTAACATTAGCATGCATAAATAAACAAACAAACAAATAAATAAATAAATAGCCACGTTTGGCCTTAAGTTCATGAAACAGTTTAGCGCTAACGACTCTAAATCAGTCTGGCATGCATTCCAATCGCTGACTAATTACAAGCGACGATCCCCCCCAAGATGAGAACAATAGCACACTAACCAATGACTTGAATACCTTCTACTGCAGATTTGAAAAGGACACTTTCACACCCCACACCCACCCAGCCGCACCACCGACCACTATCACATCACCGACTTCTTCCGCGAACAGGTTGTGAGGCGCATCTTCAAAGAACAAAAGATTAGCAAAGCGGCAGGCCCAGACCATATGTCCCCATCCTGCCTCAAAGTCTGCGCGGACCAGCTCGCGCCAGTCTTTACTCAGATCTTCAACAGATCTCTGGAACTGTGCGAAGTACCATCCTGTTTCAAACGCTCCACCATCATTGCAGTCCCCAAGAAACCTGCAATCTCAGGTCTAAATGACTACAGGCCTGTCGCCTTGACATCTGTGGTTATGAAGTCCTTTGAACGTCTCATGCTGGACCGCCTCAAGAGCGTCACAGGTCCCCTTCTGGAACCCCTGCAGTTTTCCTACCGAGTTGGTCTTCCAACTCGGGCCACCTCGCCTTGTTTCCGCGTTTTGTTTTTCTTTTTTGTCCGCAGAAACTCAGCTTTGTTTTCTTGACTTGGCGAAGCTCGTTTTCCTGCTTCCTCCACTTGCATTCTCTCGCGGCTGCGGCTGCTTGATTCCCATGTTCCTCCGCGTAACTAATAGCTTGCAGTTTAAACTGTGCTTCGTAAGCGTCTCTTCGTAGGTGCGTATTTTCAGGGGTCCTTAGCCAAACCGATGCACATAACGGAACTATATACCTACGGGGGGCGTGTCTTTAGCGTCCTCCGTCACGCGCACCCTTCCCCCTTAACGTCCTCATGCTGTACTCAGTCACGTCCGTCTTCCTCAATATAAGCAGCGTGTCGGCAGGAAATGCTCCCAGTCAGTCAAGCGGAGCGCTCAAAGTCACAACAACATTTACAGATTTTGGAACTCAGTGCACACATAAGGCGCGCCACATTATAAGGCGCCCCGTCCATTTTGGAGAAAATTTAAGACGCCTTATGGTCGTGAAAATACGGTAACGGTATTTGTGTGATTTGCTTTTACTTTGGTGTATTTTTTTAAGGGGGAAGACGAACATACACGACAAGTCACGCGAAATAAGGGGAACATTCAAAGTTTCATTGTTTGACATTTTTATAGCAGTTTATCAATTAGCACAGCCTGCTATTATTTATTTTTGGAGGCAATTGAGCTCAATTTTAAAATCTTACTTCATTAAAGTCACACCGTGCTTCATAAGGCAATAAATAATCCCCACAAATGAAATAACGCAGTCTGAAAAGATCACTGTTTTTTTTTTTTTTTATCATGATGAACACCCTCAGCAATATTGCATTGTTATTAAAAAATTCACTTCCATAGCAAGCACCTCGTGTGCCCCAAAGGAGCCGTGTTAATATCCTTACATTTTAATATCCTAGTCGGATTCTTTATTTATTTATTTTTTTGTCCATTTTTGAAAGGGCTTCTTGCAAAAGGTCCGTTCATTGACAGCAAATGAAGATGGAGCTCAGTAATGATGATGATGATTATTATTTGTTTAAGATAAGAACTCCCTTTAGGAGTTCATTCCATGAATAATTTTTTTGTGTGAAAGTAAACAAGCTGCCTGGTGAGATGCAATGGAATTCTAAATAATTATACACTCCACTCACATTGCAAGAGATTACCAGTCATTGGACCGAAGAGGTTAAATGAAGCGATTGGGGGGATGTTTTAGCATAATTGTTCTCGAAAAAAAAAGTCATGATCTTTCCAGTATGAAATCTTGTTTTCATGAGAGAGAAAATAGCACTGCCAAGCGATTACAAAAGTGAGCGATTAATTATGATCTGTAATTAATTAATCTATTTAATCTCTTTTTGTAATCTCACCTAAAATTGCTGAGAAAAGCCCTCAACTTTAGATATTTTCATTTAAAATTATTATTGTTGTGGCAGATCAAAAGATTGATAAAAAAAAAGTAGCTTTATAAAGTACATTTTTAACAGACTTAAACAGGAGTTCCATCCAGTTACATTCCACTGTATTTGGGACTAGTCTTAAGTGCTGCCACCAAAATTTTGTTTCAACCACCAGGAGAAATATTGCTGTGTTATTTTGTCAATCTCCATAAAATTAGGAAAAAAAATTAAATCATACATCAGGTCTTAAAGTGCTATCATTTCGACATTCAAAAGCATACAAGTAGTATTGAAGACTGAACTTGTTGCTTTTCCTGTTTCAGATAATACATAAAATATATACATAATACATAAAAATATTACATCGCTGTAATTTTAGGACATCAATAATAACAGTTCATCATCAAAAAGTACATTTGTCAGCCTGTTGGTGTCAGACTTACTCATAACTTACTCGTTTCGCGATGGCTCGCTACATTTTCGCTGCTCACATTAGCTGTGGAAACGTTTATGTGGTAGGCTAAACCTGCTTCATATTGGAAGCAAACCTACCTATCAGAACAGAGGCTTGAATGTAACAAGAAAATAATTACCCTGAAACGCCAGCGATGGGACGCAAAGCAACACAAATACAAGCCACACAAGTACAACTTGCCTGCACACAGGAAACGGTATACAGAAACAAAAAGTTGGATAGTTTTGAAACAATGTATTTTTCAGGGAAAGAAAATTGTACACTTAAAAGAAAAGTCCCAATCTACAGTAATATATTTTCAAGAAAAAAGGTTCCATATTTACAACAATTAAGTCGCATTATAGTTTAGAACAAATTCATTATCTTATGAGAATTTTAACACTTGCTAACATGGCTAAAGAGCGCACAGCCATCATGCTTATTGGCTTCATTTTGTATTTCTGGGCTTTTAACCACTAAATGATGTAATAGTATGATACAACTTGACATGAAGTGGACTAATTGTCCAACTCTCTCTGTTGGATTGAAACAGTAAAAAATAGCATAATTTTTTTTTTTTTTGGTCAATGTTGATGCAGGTACTAGTTAGCTAGTTAGCATATATATATTCGTGGGGGATAGGGATGGGCCCCTACCGCGAATACCGAGAATCCACAAACTGACGCCGATTATAACAGCCGCAAAAAAATGGGGATGGTTCCTGATTATTTCTTTTTTTATTATTATTATTTTTTTTTTAAATCAGCGAATAGGTGAACCCGCGGGTGCTGAACCGCGATTTGTGTTTGGGGGAGCTGAAAATTTGTTGCTTAATGCTGTTACATAATAAATGGTGCTTGTAGAACTGCTGTATAAAAAGCCTGTGGGCTCATGGTTACGACCGACTTACAGCCGTGTATGATCTTGTTCTCTATATCATCACATCATATCATCACATCTTTATAATAACATACAAATGCAAAACCGGAGAGAAATGTGGGCTGGATTTATGATCTGTATCACTGCCAGCTTCCAGCAGGTGACAATTTACAGTCCATCCATCCATCCATTTTCTGAGCCGCTTCTCCTCACTAGGGTCGCGGGCATGCTGGAGCCTATCCCAGCTATCTTCGGGCAGGAGGCGGGGTACACCCTGAACTGGTTGCCAGCCAATCGCAGGGCACATACAAACAAACAACCATTTGCACTCACATTCACACCTACGGGCAATTTAGAGTCACCAATTAATGCATGTTTTTGGGATGTGGGAGGAAACCGGAACATGCAAACTCGCCACAGGCGGGGCCGGGGATTGAACCCCAGTCCTCAGAACTGTGAGGCAGACGCTCTAACCAGTCGCCCACCGTGCCGCATCATTTACAGTATCTTTAGAAATAGTTATCTGTGCAGTGAACACCAGCCCAGACCTTCTTCTCCTCAGAATTCTTTCTTTCTTCCCTTTTTGGTCATCTCACTGGACTGACCTTTATGTTCAGACTGCACTGTGTGTGTGTGTGTGTGTACAAGCACAGAAAATCATCTAGCTAAACAAGATGTACCAGATTGCCAAATTTGTCTGTCCATCTTCAGTATTCAACGTACATCATCATCCTGTCTATCTATCCATATACTTGTCAATCCGTCTGTCAGTCTAGATCTGTCATCCATCCATCCATCCATCCAACCAACACTTGAGTAGATCGGTTCCATAACATCCAACAACCTCAAACTTAGCTTTTTCCTGCAATTCATTATAACTCTTTTTTCTTTTTTTTTTGGGGGGGGGGGGGGGGGGGGGGTTTGAAGGGTATATTTGAATTATTGACAACAGCGGAGACACTGGAACTCACCAAGACCGGCTCACCGAGACAAGGCAGGATCCCTCGTTATTATGTTGGCCACGCAAATACTAAGGACCCATTAAAGTGTCCAGTCGAGCGAAGCCATTCAAGTCACATTCTTGACGGCGTCAGTCCATTAAGAGACAGATAGCAGTCTGTAATGTTGAGTGACAGCCTAAATTGGGGTGTGTGGATGTTCAGTGGGAAGACAGCCATGATGTGCCGTGCATCTACAATCAAGTGTAGTCGAAGTAGATTGTTAAATGGTAAAACGTGTTCACACATAAAACGATAATCCAAATACTCAAGTATTAAGTGGTGCGCAGACCTCCGCCAACACCAAACAACAGATTGTTAGGAAGTAGATGATTTGTTCTTCCTCGTTTAGCTGCAAACCAAGTCAGTAATTCATGATTATGTGACTGGGGACTCTAATTGGAAACCCTAACCTTGTCTTGATAACCTACTTTAAAACCATAATCTGGAAACATAACCCAAATTTGGAAACCTAAATTGAAACCCTAATTCAAAACTCTAACCCAGGCTCGACACACAAATTTGAAACCCTAAATTGAAACTCGTATCCTTGTTTGAAAGTCTAACCCAGGACTGAAATCCTAGTTTGAAACCCTGACCTGAAACCAAAACCTGTGAACGTGAAACCGAACTTTGAAACCCTCACCCTTGTTTGAAACCCTATGGCTTGTAACCCTAATTAGAAACCCTAACACAGAATTGCAAACCTAATTTAAAACCCTAACCCTTGTTTGAAACCTAACACATGCTTCAAACCCTAACTGTGGCTTGAAACCCTCATTTTAACCAACCCACAATTTGAAACCCTTACAGCCATAATCTTTGTTTGAAACCCTAACCGAGGCATGAAACCTGAATTGAAACCCAACCTCTTATTTGAAACCCTAATCCAGTCTTGAAATCACAATTTCAAACCCTAACCTGAAACCTTAACCAAAGTTTGAAAACCAAAATTTTAACCCTAACCCTGCCTTGAAACATTACTTTGAAATCGTAACCCAGGTTTGAAATATTAATTTGAAACCCTAACACTAATTTGAAAGCTCAACTCATTATGTAAACCCTAAATTTAAAAACCCTATCCCTAATTTGAAATCCTAACATTGTCTTGAAATCTTAATTTGAAACTTTAACCCAGGCATGATATCCTAATTTAAAACCCTTACTAAAACTTGTAATCCTAACACTGTTTAAAACCCCAATATGAAACCCTAACCCAGGCGTAGTATTAGAGGTGTCACAATACCGAAATTCTGACTTTGTCGCAATACCTCAAGACCAGTTGTAAACGATACCACAACAAAAATCTAAAAAATCAGTAAAAGCAGTGGAATAAAAACTGACAAAACAACTTAATATATTTTATTCACTCAAAATATTACGTAAACTTAAAAAAGTATGTAATAATGGAATTAGCCTATTCTTACTGTTAGTCATTTTTAAAGAAAAAATAATTAGATCAATGCCTGCATTGTCATATATATATATATATATATATATATATATATATATATATATATATATTATATGATGAATATAATAAATTTTGGTTACTATCAAGAAAACCATGAAAAATGGAAAATGCCTTGAGCCAGGTAGTTATCAGCCATTATATTCAACTCTTATGAGCTAGTTTCTTTGTCATCATTATATTTGTACAAACAAAGGTACCTTTAGTTGCACCTGCCATTAAAAATGAACAAGAAACTGAAGAAACAACAAGGTCTAATATTTTATCCTTGACTATATTATTTCTATATTTATACATACTTTACTCATACTCACTGTGTACTTCAACCTTTCAATCTTTTTATTCAAGTTTTAGTGCGCAGTATTCTTGTATTTGACTGCATTTGATTTCTCCCATTGTAAACAGTACAATACAATGCATGTGCACCCACTCAGTGCTGTACTCTTTTTCATTGTATACGGAGCCGAGACAGCAAGTCATTGGCTGACTGTTGGCTTTTTGGGCCTTTAAGACAACGTATGAATTGGTATCAGTACGTGGTGCAACACTACGTAGTATCCGAATTTAAAACTCTACTTTTCAAATCTTATATCCCTGGCTGGAAACGTTACTTTAAAAGCCAAACCCAGGTATGATACCCTCCACTGACTTCAAAACGTCCTGTATATATATTTTTCTTCTCTTAACCAAGGATGGTCTGCTCGAGTGGACAGCGATTTGACAAGTACGTAGGCAGAGAGTCCAAATAGAAAGATAATTATGGCTGTAATGTAATTCCCCCTACTGGCCTTTTCTTTGAGCCAATTATCATGCCTGCCAGCAAGCGTGACGACGACCTCCCCCGCCTGTCACTGCAATGTACTCTATTATGTTACTTTATCTAATATTATCATAGAAGGACCCTTAAACCCGACAGAAAGCACTGACATGCTAAATATAGTTACAAAGATTAACTGGGCCTCACATGAGCATCATAATATTAGCATTTTGGTTAACAAGATAACATCAGCATAGCATTGTTTTACAGATAATATACTGTAAATACGTTATTTACATCGGAGCAAACAAAAAAAAATCCATCCACTCATTCGTCTATCTGTCATCCATCCAATCCACCATCAATTTGTTCAATTGATACATTCAAGTTATCATCCATCAATAAACTGATCCAATCTATCATCTGGCCATTCATCCATCCATCCAATCTACTGTATATTCAATCCATCTGTCTATCTGTCCGTCCAAACTGTCATTCTTCCATTCAATCCAAGACATTCACTACACTATATCAGGCACCCACCCATCAATCTATCATTCGACCATCCATCCATTCAATATATACATCTTCCCATCAACCATCCAGTCATCATATTTATTTAACCCATCCATTCATCTGCCAATAGAATATTCGTCTATCAAATTATCCAACCTCTCATCTGTCTATCTAATCTACATTATAATCCATCCATCCATCCATCCAATCTATCATCCAAGCCACCCCTCATGATAAATCACCAACCAGTGTTGAATGGTCCCATTACAAAGGAAAGCAAGACCCCCCCCCCCCTAAAAAAAAAAAACATTATTGCATTGTACTATCTAGAAATAAAGTTACGTTTAAATACAGACGCACTGTTGAATAATTCATTTATATTATTTTGGATCAGCAAATTGTATTGCAAGCACTTCCTACATGATTAAGAGTCTCAGTAAAAAATAAATAAAAACAATGCATCTCGAAACTTTTCTACATTTAAGTCAACATATGCCTCTTTGTTATATTTATGATTCTAACTATGGCGTTAAAAAGAATTTTCCAGTCGTGGTTTAGTTTGTTTGGGCTTATTATTTGCTTATCTTTATTTTCTTCTGTGTAGGCGAACCATTAAATTATATTTGTGTGTCAAATTTACTCAACCTGACTAACAAATCAGCAAGAATACAACAGCTTTACTGCATGTTTTACAGCGATATACATATATATAATTTTTTTTTACGACTATAGCTCTATTTATTATCATTCCTGCAGTGAATTTGGGGCCTCCTCTCATTATCCGCATGACCCTGCTCAACTCTGTGCACTGCGGCAGGCTATAAATAGAATGACTCCTCTTCAAGAAGATGGCACCAAAGAACTGAAGCCTCCTCAAGTCATCGAACACAACACAGAATTCACGTTATCCCCAAAAGCATCCTGGCTGACCTTGTCTCCACGGCAACAGCTTGTGATTGTAGCTCGATCGCGTGATGCGTGGCTATGAGGTTGAATGGCAGTCAGACTTCATATCCTCTCTTTTCCGCCCTTATCAGCCCCAGTGCGTGGTGGGACTGTCCCTGCGCTCAGCATCGTCGCTTCCGGTGCCGCGTTCCGTTCCTTTTTCTGTTTTATCGTTATAATAAAAAAAAAAAAAATAGTAGAATAAAAATATAGTCACACTTTTGTGCTTTGTCGTCACTGGGACCCTTCAAAAGGGAACAAAAAAAAACCCAAAAGAAAGCAAAACACATGCCTTCCAATGTTGCATTAAATTCTATTTCCTGTTCAATAGTTAGCATCACACTTTGCGTCTTTGGTGTCACTGTTACCCTTAAAAAAGACAAAGAAAAAGCAATACACAGTCGTGGAGTTAACCCTTTAGATTCTGACCAAACTGAAGTCACTATTTGTCGACCTGCTTATCCTTTGCGCTACATGCTATTTACGTTAGCCTCCACTTTGTACAAAGTAAATAATTGGTTTTCAATTAACTGACTTGTTCATATTGAACTGAGCAGCCAGAAGCTTTCTTCTGTTGCAATGTTCCAATTCCTGTTCTACGGTTGTCATACGGTTATTTATATACTGAAGTGGTTATCCAACTGGAGTCTATAAAAGGCATAATGCAGTATTATGAAAATAAGGCTGTATTTGTGAAATTCACTTGGTAAAATATGACATTCTTCCTGCGTAAAACTCCAACTTTTTTTTTTTTCTTTTTTTTTTTTTTTTTAATAACGGTCTTAGCTTGGAAAATCTACAAAAACTGGAAAATTTAAGAGACTTTATTCTCATTAGATTTTGAGCTTTCATCACAACAAAATACATCTTTGTTCTAGTTCTTGAAAAGAGAAAACTTTTGAATTCCTCTGGCATTTAATAATACACAATAAACGGTAGTTCTGTTTAATTGGTGTTGAACCCAAAAAGTTTGAGAACCCCTGGTCTACTGTATATGTGGCTGCCTGCAATTGACTGATGAAAAGTCTGGGATGTCCCCGCCTCTTGCCAAAAGTCACCTGGAATAGGCTCGAGCTCACACATGACATTAATAAGGACAAATGCTCCAAAAAATGTATTGTTATCATCACTTTCTCCTCAGTGGTGTAGTCTTTGACGTAATACCGTATGAACTCACTTAGCTCCTTTGTTTCACTAATTAGCCACCCGTTTGTATGTGTTTCCTCCAATAGAAACCCATGCAAACATCAGATAAAAGCAGCTGTCTATGCCCCAGGTTTTTGTGTTCACCGCCATAGATTTGATATTCTTGGTCTGATGCTGTCCAACCCTTCTAGCCCTCTGCCTCTCTGAGGTCCTGCCTTCTGTTCGCTGCTTCTGTTAGCCTCCCACTCCAGAGCTCAACTGCCAACTGCTCACCCATCCCCATAACCCCTCCTCCTCATCCAACAGTAACTTCCTGTGCTTGAATAATGCACATTTCTGCCTTGCATCTTTGCTTCCTGAAAGGGGAGCAAGACTCCTCACCTGGAGACCAAAGAGCCCTCTCTCCTGCTGCTGGCTTGGCTCGAAAGCCATAGAGCTCTCCATCTGCTGTTCTATTCCTGCCTACCTGAATTATTTACTACGATTTAGTAGCACTTCAGTCAGAGGCAGACGAGCTATATGATAAACCCAGATGCCCTCACAAAGCAAAATGAATTATACAGCATAAATGGAATTAATCTCTTCACGTAAACACTCGTGTGATTCATTTGCAGGGCCCTGCAATGTTTGGACACTCTACCGAGATTGTGGAATGTTTAAAACAACTCAAGCAACTTTTGTCTCAATCTCTGCAAACTAATATGACCTCAATCCCAAGGGAGGGTGCTCATAATAGCTGACGGTTGCCTGAACATATGGAGGTACCTTGACGTTTGAATGCCCTAAATGTTCAACATTTTGGGTAAAAAATTGGCCTCGAAGATACATTTTTTGGCTTCAAACCATCCACCCATCCATACATACTTTTTCCGTACCCCTTATCCTCACTAGGGTCGCGGCATGCTGGAGCCTATCCCAGCTGTCTCAAGAGTAGACCGAGGGCAGCGAGAAACTGGAGCCTTGCAGCAAATTGGAGACTGTGGAGTATGATACTACAGCACCCACAGGAAAAAGGGTAAGCAAAAATTTGCATTAATCTTGCCATCTATCCTCAAATGGTGGGGCATATTTATTTGAGAGGGGACTCAGGGCAAAAAGAAAATGGGCTGCTGCAGCTAAGACGAGGCTTCAATATAATATATATTTCCTTGCAATTTTGTTTGAGAAGATTGACAGAAACAAGATTCAATCAATCAATCAATGGTATGAGCATTTGTTTTCTTGCTGTCATTTGTAGCCGTGTATCCTCAAATATTACAAGGCTGCAGAAAATTTGTCCAAGAGAAGACTGAATGTAGCAGAAAACTGGAGCACTGCAGCAAAGTGGACTGTGGAGTATAATACTGCAGCATCAGGAGCAGATAAACAGGGTAAGCTAACAAGTGCATGTATATTTATTTTTGTCATTTCCAGCCATGAATCCTAAGATGTTACAATGACGGGGGAATTTGGGAAAGATCTTATTGTCGTCTTGCCCAGTTTTGGCAATTCAGGTAAGCTTTCAGCTTCCTCAAATAGCTAAAAAAAACCACACACAAAAACAAAGAAAACACAGCATATTTAAATTTTCAATTCTGGGATGGAAGAGGCATCGCTGCCCATATGGCAGTCGGCAGCGCCTCGGAACCTTTTGATAAATATGTCATCAGGCGTCCATTTCCGTCTCACCTCTCATTCAATTGACTCCCTTTGTAATTGCCCGCTCTTCCGCACCACGTGAGTTACAAATGTGACAGCCTGGTGAAACCCGTGTTCACTTTCAGTCAACTGTGACTAGAAAAAGTGGGAGCCAATGCCATTTCCTCCCCTTCACAAATGAATTTCCACACTTTTCTAATACCCAGGGAGAGTCTAGTCTTTGCAGCACCTTGGCTAAAATGTGGAGCACCCTGGGTTTCTTCCACCAGTGCAGTAGTTTGACACTTTTGGGCCACTGTTCAGCAATGCAGAAGAGATCCAAACTAAAGTGTTCATTGTTTTGATTTCCATTATTTTCCATGGGGCCAGTTTTTCCCTTCATGTATTATTTTATTTCCAATATTTTGTATGGCGACAATTTGAACATGATACTGATATTTCAATTTCTGTAATCTTTTTCATTTTCTCCTTTTTTACACTGGTACGGATTATTTTTATTTCCATTATTTCTTATGGTACTATCCATCCATCCATTTTCTGAGCCGCTTCTCCTCACTAGGGTCGTAGGCGTGCTGGAGCCTATCCCAGCTATCATCGGGCAGGAGGCGGGGTACACCCTAAACTGGTTGCCAGCCAATCGCAGGGCACATACAAACAAACAACCATGTGCACTCACATTCACACCTACGGGCAATTTAGAGTTGTCAATCAACCTACATGCATGTTTTTGGGATGTGGGAGGAAACCGGAGTGCCCGGAGAAACCCCACGCAGGCACGGGGAGAACATGCAAACTCCACACAGGCGGGGCCGGGGATTGAACCCGGGTCCTCAGAACTGTGAGGCAGACGCTCTAACCAGTCGTCCACCGTGCCGCCTTATGTTACTAGCATGGATTCTTTTTATTTCCATTATTTCCTATTATGACAGTTTTAGTGTATCCATCCATCCATCCATTTCCTTTACTGTTCATCCTCATTAGGGTCGCGGGCGTGTTGGAGCCTATCCCAGCTATCTTAGGGCGGGAGGCATGGTACACCCTGAACTGGTTGCCAGCCAATCGCAGGGCACACGAAACAAACAACCATTCACAATCACACCTACGGGCAATTTAGAGTCTCCTATCAACCTACCACGCATGTGGGAGGAAAACGGAGTGCCCGGAGAAAACCCACCCAGGCACGGGTGGCACGGGGAGAACATGCAAATTCCACACAGGCGGAGCCGGGATTTGAACCCAGAACTGAGGCGGATGTGCTAACCAGTCGGCCATTGTGCCGGTAGTTTTAGTCTAGTCCAGATTATTTTTATTCTTGTTATAACCTATAGTGACAGCGACGAACAATGGATTATTTCATTTGTTTGTTATTTCCAATGGCAATGGTTTTACTCCAGGACAGATTAATTCATTTTCTTGTGGCGGTTTCCTTTGGCGACAGCTTGATTTAGATAAGGATTATTTCCATTATTTCCTATGGTGACTGTTTCATCCTGATATGGATTATTTCTATTTCTGTTATTTCCTATGGCAAAAATTTATATTTCGTGATTCACCGAAATTAAAATTCTTGGCCGAAACCGAAAACCAAAAAAAAAAGAAAAAACAAGAAACAAAGGTGAGGTAAACAAGGCCGAAAACCAAAAACTGAAACACTAAAACAAATTACGATGACAATTATTAGTATATTTTGTGTCTATGACTGCAGAGCTGCCAACCTATAGAAATACATGTCCAGAAGTTTTTTGGGGCGAATTTCCAAATTTTTAAAATCAAGTCAAGAACATTACCGTTGGAGAGTTAATATACAGCACTATAATATGTAATAGGATAAAAATAACTCTAGAAAGCCCATATTGTTTATATATTAGTTTATATACAGTAACATTTAGTTCATTGATGATGTTTTTCTGTCCTATTGTGTGAGCAGTCTTTGAACACGCCTCCTGTTTTGCCCTTTGCTTCTCCCGATGCAGCCATTAATGTTCGTGCGGCAACGACGCGAAGCAAATGTTCACCTCTGTGGCTCGGCATTGTATTTAGCAGTGTGAGCTGTAGCTCGTAGGTAGCTTGGCCGGTGCAAAATAGCTTGCAACAAACATTCCCCGACACGAACAGAGGAAGGGAAGAAGGTTGGGCAACTGTTCAATGTGAACGTGCTATTTTGTGTTTTTTACAGTATATTGCACATAACCACATGCTCGCTGCGGTTTGCGTGCAGCATAATATTCTGTTTTGGCCATTTAATTTCAGTGACAAAAGTCTTTCAGTCCGAAACCAAAAAAGCCATTTTCGACAGAAAATTTGGTCCACTGCTAGATTTCCTTTTCCATTATTTCCTGTGGTGACAGTTTGGCCATCGTATGGATTACTTTCCATTTGCGTTATTTCCTAGAGCAGCAGTTTTACCATGATACAGATTATTTCTATTTAATTTTTTTTCTATAAATTAATTAATTTCCTTTGTTTAACCTGGTAAGGCAATTGAGAACAGTTTCTCATTAACAATGCCGAGCTGGAGGAAAGTTAGGGTGCAGTGTCTTGCTCAACGATTCTTTGACAGTTGACAATCACAGCAGGGGTGATTCGAACCGCCGACCCTTCAGTCAGTGGACGACCTGCTCTACCAATTGAGTCACAGCCGCTCTATGGTAACAGTTTTACTCTGGTTCAGATGTATTGTTCGGAAATTGAAAGCACCACCACCTCTAGTGAAGGACATCTACTTGTCCAGGTGCCTCAGGAAGAGCTGAGGCAGTCACACTACTTCCATAAAGACCAGACTCAGAGTCAGCTTCTTCCCACAAGCCATCACTGCACACAATTTACAATACCACTCACACTCATTCCATATTTCTGCCACTTGTACATACATTCAAACATCCCTGACACTGCTGCTACTGAAAACACCATGAGTGCCTCAGTGCCATTTGCCCTACAAATGTAGTATTGTTACCTTTCTACATTCATCATCCCTGAGCTCGCTGATGATTGTGAATTCTTTAGTGTTGCTTTTAAATAAGTTTTTCCATTCTAGTCTTTATTTTCATATTTGAAACACA
Organism: Phycodurus eques; assembly: GCF_024500275.1. NCBI lineage: Eukaryota > Metazoa > Chordata > Actinopteri > Syngnathiformes > Syngnathidae > Phycodurus > Phycodurus eques. Next base: position 20,241,089 of record NC_084526.1, read on the forward strand.
AACCAGGATTTGCAATGCAATTTCATTGTATCTGTACCCTAAAATGAAAATAAAGTTTTCTACTCAATTCTATTCTATTCCCATTGGTGACAGTTTGACCCAAGTATGCATTATTTCCATCTCCTGTATTTCTTTTCGCGACAGTGTGATCCTGGAACCGATTACCGTAATTTCTCGTGTATAATGCACACCCAGGTATAATGCGCACCCCCAAAGTTGACCTCAAAATTCTGGAAAACCCTTCTACCTATCTATAATGCATTTTTACAATGCATGATATTGCTTCTGGCACGGTGAGGTACTGGTTAGAGCGTCAGCCTCACAGTTCTGAGGACCCGGGTTCAATCCCCGGTGCCGCCTGTGTGGAGTTTGCATGTTCTCCCCGTGCCTGCGTGGGTTTTCTCCGGGCACTCCGGTTTCCTCCCACATCCCAAAAACATGCATAAATTGGAGACTCTAAATTGCCCGTAGATGTGAATGTGAGTGCGAATGGTTGTTTGTTTGTATGTGCCCTGCGATTGACTGGCAACCAGTTCAGGGTGTACCCTGCCTCCTGCCCGATGACAGCTGGGGTAGGCTCCAGCACGCCCGCGACCCCAGTAAGGAGAAGCGGCTCAGAAAATGGATGGATGGATGGATGGATATTGCTTCTACCCATATGATCAAAACATGAAGTATTATCTGTTTTAGTTAGGTTTTTTTTCAAAGAATTATTCTGAAGTTAAACACCTTATTTGAACACATAATACTTTCTTGCTCTTACTTTGAAATTCACAGCCCTACTTTTATTTACTAAATGAGAAAACACACAGTTGTGCTCATATGTTTGATTACCCAGGCAGGATTTGTAAGATGTGTCCAATTCTTTTACAACCCCAATTCCAATGAAGTTGGGATGATGTGTTAAACAGAAATAAAAACAGAATACAATGATTTGTAAATCATGTTCAACCTGTATTTAATTGAATACATGACAAAGATAAGATATTTAATGTTCAGACTGATAAACATTATTGTTTTTAGCAAATAATAATTAACTTAGAATTTTATGGCTGCAACACATTCCAAAAAAGCTGGGACAGGTGGCAAAAAAGACAGAAAGTTAAGGAATGCCCATCAAACACCTGTTTGGAACATCCCACAGGTGAACAGGCTAACTGTGAACAGGTGGGTGCCACGATTGGGCATAAAAGGAGCTTCCCTGAATTGCTCAGTCATTCACAAGCAAAGATGGGGCGAGGTTCACCTCTTTGTGAACAAATGCGTGAGAAAATAGTCGAACAGTTTAAGGACAATGTTCCTCAATATAAAATTGCAAGGAATTTAGGGATTTCATCATCTATGGTCCATAATATCATCAAAAGGTTCAGAGAATCTGGAGAAATCCCTGCATGCAAGCAGCAAAGCCAAAAACCAACATTGAATGCCCGTGACCTTCGATCCCTCAGGCGGCACTGCATCAAAAACCGACATCAATGTGTAAAGGATATCACCATGTGGGCTCAGGAACGCTTCAGAAAACCAATGTCAGTAAATACAGTTCGGCGCTAAATCCGTAACTGCAACTTGAAACTCTACTATGCAAAGCAAAAGCCATTTATCCACATCACCCAGAAACGCCGCCGGCTTCACTGGGCCCAAGCTCATCTAAGATGGACTGATGCAAACTGGAAATGTGTTCTGTGGTCCGACGAGTCCAGATTTCAAATTGTTTTTTGGAAATTGTGGACGTCGTGTCCTCTGGGCCAAAGAGGAAAAGAACCATCCGGACTGTTATGGACGCAAAGTTCAAAAGCCAGCATCTGTGATGGTATGGGCTTTATTAGTGCCAATAGCATGGGTAACTTACACATCTGTGAAAGCACCATTAATGCTGAAAGGTACATACAGGTTTTGGAGAAACATATGCTGCCATCCAAGGGATATCTATTTCATGGACGCCCCTGCTTATTTCAGCAAGACAATGCCAAACCACATTCTGCACGTGTTACAACAGCGTGGCTTCATACTAAAAGAGTGTGGGCACTAGACTGGCCTGTCAGCAGTCCAGACCTGTCTCCCATTGAAAATGTGTGGCGCATTATGAAGCGTAAAATACGACAACGGAGACCCCGGACTGGTGAACAGCAAGAATGGGAAAGAATTCCACCTACAAAGCTTCAACAATTAGTGTCCTCAGTTCCCAAACATCTATTGAATGTTGTTAAAAGAAAAGGTGATGTAACACAGAGGTAAACATGACCCTGTAACACAATGTCCCAACTTCATTGGAATTGGGTTGTAAGAAAATATGAAGGACCAGGCGAAACACATTTCATTTTATTTTAATAGGATTCAAATAAAACTGTCAAGCATTTCAGAAAAGCATTATCAATAAACAAAACATAACCATGAAGAAATTAATGATGGTTGTTGTTCAGTCATCCGGACTGTTATTAAAAAAAAAAATATATATATATATATATATATATATATATATATTTCACAAATTCTCCCAGGGTATGTAAATTTATGAGCATGTACCTTATGTACCTCTGTCATATTGGAATGAAAGTTTAGTCTATACCTTTTTCATAACATCTAGGGGGCGGTGAAATAGTGGACTGAAAGTGTATAGCTTTTCCATAACCTCTAGATGGTGGCATACATTGATAAAATGTGAAAGTCTTTTTCATTTTCTCCTATACCTAAGTATAATCCACACTATTGACTTTTGACTATTTTGGGGGGTAAAACATGCGCTTTATACACGAGAAATTACGTTATTTAGATTTCCATTATTTCCTATTGTCACAGTTTGACCCCAGTACAGATTATTTCCATCCATACATCCATTGTCTGTACCACTTATCCTCACTCGGGTTGCGGGCGTGCTAGACCCTATCCCAGCTATGTCCGGGCGAGAGGCGGGGTACACCCTGAACTGGTCACCAGCCAATCGCAGGGCACATACAACCATTTGCACTCACATTCAGATTATATATATGTCCACTTCACATTCAGATTATATATATGTCCATACTTTTTTTCCCCATTATTTCCCATGGTGACAATTTGACCCAGGTTATAAATATTTCCATTACTTTCTATGGCACGCAGGCACGCACGCACGCATGCACGCACGCACGCACGCACGCACGCACACACACACAGTCACACAGTCACACAGTCACACAGGGAGGCTATGAATAGACCTGTCACTCCCGGTGCTTGGTGGGTCAGTGACCACAGCCATTGAACTCTGAGATTTACAACAAATAATAATAATAGGCGGCACGGTGACCGCCTGGTTAGAGTGTCTGCCTCACAGTTCTGAGGACTGGGGTTCAATCCCCGGCCCCGCCTGTGTGGAGTTTGCATGTTCTCCCCGTGCCGGCGTGGGTTTTCTCCGGGCACTCCGGTTACCTCCCACATCCCAAAAACATGCATGGTAGGTTAATTGACAACTCTAAATTGCCCGTAGGTGTGCATGTGAGTGCGAATGGTTGTTTGTTTATATGTGCCCTGTGATTGGCTGGCAACCAATTCAGGGTGTACCCCGCCTCCTGCCCGATGATAGTTGGGATGGGCTCCAGCACGTCCACGACCCTAGTGAGGAGAAGCGGCTCAGAAAACGGATGGACGGATGGATAATAATAATAATTTAAATAAACAACACCAACTAAGCCAATGACGAGGGCTTCTGCCCGGTGACCCTAAACTAATGCCACAAAAATGGAACAACGGTGTCATATTTCTGGATTTGAGAGCATTCGCTATTCTGCACTAAACACATTCTCTCCCACTGGCGCTTACCTGTGGTGAGTTTCCGCAAGAGATGGCAATATCCAACGTCAAGCGAGACAAAATAAAGGCTCATGGCGGCAAGTTAAATTGACCTTGACGATATCACCGTGAATAACAATACTGAAAAAGTGATATAAAGTGCTGAGCTGGTGAGAAGCGCAGAACATTGGATGTGTCTGGATCGGTTGCACCGCATCAATCACTGTAATCAGAGTGTGGAGGGAAAGAGGAGTGATGTAATCCATCTGCAGGCTGGGAGAAATACTCAGAAATAGGAGGACGAATAGTAGGCCACAGGAGACCGCAGAAACTACATGGCCTTGTGCGCATCACTTGCAATGAGAAAATCAAAGACAATCCGGGAGAGTGAGGGTCTTCTGTGTTTAGTCTGAGGCTACTATAAAGTGAGACATTTTACTCGAGAAGAGACTGACTTTCCAAAGCAAGGTGGAGGCTCTCCTAAAAGAGCGTCTCGTCTTTATTTATGTCATTTATATCCTCAAATGCTAGAGTGACGCAGCAATTTTATTAGAGAAGCAAAAATGGGCGGCTGCAGCAAAGTGGAGACTGTAGAGTATCCGACTGCAGCGTCCAAAGCAACGGCATGGCAATGGGGTAAATGTATATGTGAGCATGTGTGTCTATATTCGTCATTTGTAGTTCCTCAAATGTTACTGACAGGGGAATATTATTGGAGAGGAGACTGAGGGCTGCAAGAAAACAGTTCAATGGAACAAATATATATTAAAAAAATTTACCTGTACATTTAAAAACAACAATACACATATGCAGTTGTCCTACACTGTCACAGTTTGCAGAATCACATAGCAACACGTGTGAGCCAAGGAGGAAAAAGTGTGTCAAAGACAATGTTCAAAGTTTGGGATGATTTTACAACTAATAAAAGAAGCTAAAGTGCAATGTGCCTCTTGCAAAGTGCAACTAGCTTAAAGTAGACAACTACACATCTTCAGTAAAGTAAACATTGTTAACTAATGTAGCCTACCACCGCTAGTTAGAATTTTTTTTAATCCCTCTACAGGTGGTTAGGATGGAGGGATAATATAGACATAGGTGCTGGTGCACTGTCAATCGCTTGATTAAACAAACGGTAACAAAACACAGTAAACACAAGCACACTTAGATGACTTGCCGATGGCCTCAACTCTTGTTGTTGCGCAACACGCAGAGTGGCTAACGGTTTAGCCAGTTAACAGACACCCAAGTCAACATTCTCATTCGCTGACATCCACGTCAATCAACGGACCAGTCTCACCTTTTAAAGGTGCACAGTAGGGCTGCACAGTTATCCCCAAAATGATAATCACAAATATTTTGATCAATATTGTAATCACGATTATTAATATAGATTATTCTTCATGTTAGGAAAAACAAGTATTTTTATTGCACTACTTTTTAACAAGCAATATGTAAACAGCTTTCAGTGCAACATGGAACTTTAAATAAGATTAAATGATAGATATACTGTAAATTAAAAAAAATATTTACCGAGGGCTAACTGTATACTGTATTTTCATGACCATAAGGCGTACTTAAAAGTCTTACATTTTCTCCAAAATGGACCGGGCGCCTTATAATGCGGAGTGCCTTATGTGTGCACCACCTTCCAAAATCTATAAATGTTGTGTGATGAGCGCTCCGCTTGACTGACTGGGATCATTTCCTGCCGACACGATGCTTATATAGAGGAAAGGCGAACGTGGCTGTGGAAAGCATACGGCCGTTAAAGGGGGAAGGGTGCGCGTGAAAGATGACGCTAAAGGCACGCCCCCAGTAGGTATATAGCGCCGGTATGTGCGTTGTGCAAAACAACATCGGTTTGGCTAAGGACCCCCGAATATATCACTTACGAAGAGACACGTTTACGAAGAACAGTTTAAACTGCAAGCTGTCAGTTACGCGGAGGAACATGGGAATCGAGCAGCCGCGAGAGAATTCAAGAGCAACAAATCCATGGTTCGCAAGTGGAGGAAGCAGGAAAACGAGCTTCACCAATTCAAGAAGACGAAGCTGAGTTTCCGCGGAAAAAAGGCGAGGTGGCCCGAGTTGGAAGACCACCTCCAGAAATGGATTAATGAGCAAAGAACAGCCAGGAGAAGCATCTCTACAGTCACCATTCGACGGAGTGCAATAACTTGGGGCTTGCCATCATTCCGGGAGGCTAGACGAAGGAACTCCAACCGCCGGACATCGGTGTAAACAGGGCGTTCAAGGGTGAAGTTGCGAGCGGCGTGGGAGCGAATGACGACAGATGGCAAACACAGCTTTACTAAGACTAGGAGGCAGCGCCGGACAAGTTACGCCACAATTTGTGAATTGATTGTGGATGCTTGGGCTAACATGTTGCTTGCACTGTTGTTTGAGCTTTCGTAAAAGCCGGCATCATTTCTGAGGAGCCGCACGGCAACGAGACTGACTCCGACAATGACGAGAGGGAACCTGGCGTGTTTGATGGAGAACTTGCCCAGCTGTTCATATTGGATACAGAAGATAAGGACTTTGATGGATTTGTGGATGAGGATTGATCAAAAAAATAATGTGAGTACATTGTTAAATACTTCAATAAAGTACAACCAAACTCAGTTTTGCTCCCGCTGCCTTTTTAAAAACATACGCTAGCATGCATACTAGCGTATGTTTTAAGATAGCCTATGTTTTACCATGCCTGCGCCCAATAATACGGTGCACCTTATGTATGTGTTAATACAGAAACAGACCCCGTAACTGAGACTGCACCTTTTAATACGGTGCGCCTTATGGTCGTGAAAATACGGTAAATATGCTATTACAGAGTGCAATCCCGAAGTGCAACTCCATGGAAGCAAATACAGTTTATACATAAACTAAACTAAACTAAACTATAACATTAGGCTTCAAGCACAGACTTTCATTTGAAAATCCCCATCAATATAGTGACTTGTCAAGCACGGCTCCATTGTTCTTCTTGACAATAGGTCAGTTGTGGTCGCAGACTTCAAAGAACTCGACAGTTGTGATTTGCCTCTCTATTGACTCGTTTTTCACTGCGGTCAGGCGAGCCTCCAGTTGAAGTCAAGCTAGTCGCCCCAACGATTGTTAATACGATACATTACGATAACACGCCACCAGCCCTCGCAGCGTATTGGCGGTGTGTTACCATCAGGTATAGTATGAACAATCGTTGTGGCAGCTAGGCTTGACTTAATCTTTTCGACTGGAGAATGGCCTGACTGCAGTCATTTTTCAAACGGTGTGGTTAATGCCACTTTGAAGAAATCATGAAGCGAGGGGCCCACATATTTCTTGTGCAGTACTTTGACTATTTTCCATTTTTTCAGATGGTTGATTGCAAAGCGACACTTTGACAAGCATAGTACACCATAGCAAGTTGCAATGCTAACGCACTCCTCTAAACGCTGCGGTCATGCGGGCCAGTCAGTCAATCAGTGTATTTCTTTAGACATATACATCTGGTCACATGGGTTACGCGTCCGATGCGGTCCGTTTACACTCAAATGGAGAAGTGAAGCAGACAGACTAAGTGGCTTGGTTTCATATAGACTGCAAAAAAATACATTTTAGGCACAACAGTGAGACAAGGCCACGACGATATTGAGACACTTTTAATCTCGCAATATCGTCACTGTTGTGACATCCATATATATGAAAAAAAAAAAATTCATACGCTTGCTCGATCGGGAATGTTATGTTTTGCTAGCGTGCCCGTGACTATTTTTGACAATCGTGAATCGGCAAACTGCGAGCCCTGTGTGTGTGTTAGTGTGTGTGTGTGTGTGTGTGTGTGTATATATATATATATATATATATATATATATACACACACACATACATGTGCGGAAAGTTTTCAGACCCCCTTAAATATTTAACTTTGTTATATTGCAGCCATTTGTTAAAATCGTTTAAGTTTTTTTTTCTTATTCATGTACACACAGCACACCATATTGACAGAAGAAAAACTTAATTGTTGAAATTTTGGATGAGTTATTAAAAAAGAAAAACTGAACTATCACACAGCCATAAGTATTCAGACACTTTGCTGTGGCACTCATACATTTAACTCGGGTGCTGTCCATTTCTTCTGATCATCCTTGAGATGGTTCTACACCTTCATTGGAGTCCAGCTGTGTTTGATTATACTGGCCGGGACTTGATAAGGAAAGCCACACACCTGTCTATATAAGAACTTACAGCTCACAATGCATGTCAGAGCAAATGAGAATCATGAGGTCAAAGGAACTGCCTGAAGAGTTCAGAGACGGAATTGTGGCAAGGCACAGATCTGGCCAAGGTTACAAAATAAATCTGCGGCACTTAAGGTTCCTACGAGCACAGTGGCCTCCATAATCCTGAAATGGAAGACGTTTGGGACGATCAGAACCCTTCCTAGAGCTGGCCGTCCGGCCAAACTGAGCAATTGGGGGAGAAGAGCCTTGGTGAGAGAAGTAAAGAAGAACCCAAAGATCACTGTGGCTCAGCTCCAGAGATGCAGTTGGTAGATGGGAAAAAGTCTAGAAAGTCAACCATCACTGCAGCCCTCCAGCAGTTGGGACTTTATGGCAGAGTGGCCCGATGGAAGACTCTCCTCAGTGCAAGACATGAAAGCCCGCATGGAGTTTGATAAAAAACACCTGAAGGACTCAAAGATGGTGAGAAATAAGATTCTCTGGTCTGATGAGACCAAGATAGAAATTGTTGGCCTTATTTCTAAGTGGCATGTGTGGCTGTGTGGCTGTATTAGCTCAAAAGGATGCTTCTACTAAATAGTGAGCACTGAGATCTGAATACTTATGGGTGTGTGATATTTCATCCAACCATTCATTATCTGAGCCGCTTATCCTCACAAGGGTCGCGCACAAGGGCAGGAGGCGGGGTACACCCTGAACTGGTTGCCAGCCAATCGCAGGGCACATATAAACAAACAACCTTTCGCACTCACATTCACACCTATGGGCAATTTAGAGTCTTTAATCAACCTATCATGCATGTTTTTGGGATGTTGGAGGAAACCGGAGTGCCCGGAGAAAACCCACGCAGGCACGGGGAGAACATGCAAACTCCACACAGGCGGGGCCGAGGACTGAACCCTGGTCCTCAGAACTGTGAGGCAGACGCTCTAACCAGTCGTCCACGTGCCGCCGTGTGATATTTCAGTTTTTCTTTTTTAATAAAACTGCAAAAATTTCAACAATAATTTTTTTTTCTGTCAATATGGGGTGCTGTGTGTACATTAATGTGGAAAAAGTGTACTTAAATGATTTTAGCAAATGGCTGCAATATAACAAAGAGTGAAACCTTTAAGGGGGTCTGAATACTTTCCATACCCACTATGTATGTGTGTGTGTATATATATAAATATATATATATATATATACACACACACACACACACACACACACACACACACACACACACAGTATATATCCATCCATCCATTTTCTTAACCGCTTATCCTCACTAGGGTCGCGGGCTGCAGGAGCCTATCCCAGCTATCTTCAGGTGGGAAGGCGGGGTACACCCTGAACTGGTCACCAGCCAATCGCAGGGCACATAGAAACAAACAACCATTCGCACTCCCATTCACATATATAATTATTTAAAACATTTCATTTGGTGACAGTTTGACTGCACTGAAAAAAAAAAAAACACTATAGAATTTAACCAATACATTTTGAGTTTTTTTTGCAGCCACTTTAATTGGGTAAATTTAAACCACATATTTTGCGTGAAGAATACCTTAATTCAACAGCTATAAAATACTTCCAAAACCTGGATAAAATTTACCACACACTTGTGGTTACATTTCAACCAGACGGGCTGATTTGAAGAGAGCGACTGTACTTTGTGTTCCTCAATATCGGTGTGTTCTATTAGAATATTTATTTCACTGATGCAGGTCTGCCTATTTCAATAGAATCAAGTCTTCCAAAGCAATTGCAATGCCAAATTACTTAAGGAAAGACTCAACTGGCTACTCAGTGAGATGCCTATACAGACATCTTTCACATTATTGTGAGCATGGCCAGCAAATCATTGTTTTCCATACAATCCACAGACACAGTTTTATTAAATGAAATGACATATTGCCAGCTAACCTTACCTGACACACTCATAATACAAGCAGGAACAAATCTAAGTAATGATCAACATTTAGCTAAGCTCGTTTCACCATATAGTGCATTTTTCTTTGTCATTTGTTTGCTTTTGTGCTGATTCGCTAGCTAACAACCACTCAAAGTGATCATTTGTCACCGATGGGCGACGCCATATTAGGCTGATGAGCTGATGACACGTCAGCCAATTAGTGCGGCATGTACGCGTCATGTGATGCATATTGTAGTACCAAAGGCTTTTAAGTGGATTTTACGAAAACACTTTTTACTGTTGTCAAGTAGGGAGTGTAGGTAAAATTTACCCTAAACCTACCCTAAATAATAATGTAAATTTGAGATGTTTTTCATGGATTTACCACTTTCCAAAATAATGTTTTACAGTGTGTGATGGCTTTAGTTCTATTTCCGTTACTTCCTATGAGAAAAAATGGCTTCAAAATTGGCACAAATTGGAGATTGGACGGCATCCCGTAACTATAATACCAAAAAGTCTCGAGGAGATTGTTTAAAAAATGTTACCCAACAATATGTACTACTTTGACCACGGATATCACATTTTGGATATCTCTACAAATGAATAGGAGTGTTTGAAAACAGTCAGTGGAAGAGCGTTTTAAAAGAACATTTTCTGCTGTGCATTCTGGACCAAGTGGGCTTTGGCCCAGAATGAAATAATTTATTCCTTCCTTTTTTGAAAAAAATAAAAATAAAAATAAAATTCTTAAAAATGAGATGGTCGGTTGTGCCGATTACAAAACACAAATAAAGAGCCAGCAGCTCTTCAGCATTGGCAACCAGACTCTTGGCAACAATACAGTTCCATAACGGGGCCATTGTTCCCTAATGAGGGATTATTAGCCGTAATGGCGGCTCGGCATCTGCAGTGCCTTAAAAGGGCGTAAGGTGTTAAAAGGCAGGCTGGCTCTAGGGCTGTTTGGGTTAAGCAGCGAGGCGGAAACGCTGATGGAGAACAGAGAAGTGGTGGCTGATGATGATGAAGAGTAATGCTCCCCACTTGTTTACACTTCACCTTCACGGGAGAAAATTGAGCCTAAAGCTCTGCCTCTTGACTCCACTTTCAATGCGATCACAACAACAGTAAAGAAGGTGTGTTACTTTCTTCTTCTTCTTTTTCTTATTAGAGGTCTGAAGTATTATTTACTTTTATACACATAGACAGAGGTAAATGTGCATTTGTGTGACAAAACACCTGGCCTATTTCCCACCCCACAAAGAACAACAAAAATGTAAATACAAGTATATAGAATATCTATAAATATATTTAATAATAATATGAAAAACCCAAAATTATATTACAATTTCCTAATTTAAGATAGTTAGAAACAAATAAAACATTTCAAAATACAAAATAAATCAAAAAATAAAAAACAAAAACAAATTAAGATATTGAAAATTACTGATTACATTTTTTTTTTCAAACAAATAATCCCCACCCCTCCAAAAACAAATACACCAAAATACACATCTTTAAAATTCATGAAAATATATTTCAAAAATAAATCACAATCGTTCTTCGCCATATCGCAGTTCACTCTTTGGTGTTTCTCTGCATCTTGTTTTTGTTTCTAAATTATACATATCAAATTTTAGATTGCGGGATTTTGTAGCGATCATTTTTCGACATGGACTGTTGGAGGAAAGAGTGTCGAAAAGACAGAATATCCAAAGTTTGTGATCATTCACACTCAAAAACAAAAAAAAAACAAAAAAGAAAAGAGCAGAACTGGGTTATGCAACTGCATGTCTACAGTAAAGTAAACATCCATCTATACATTCATTTTCTATATTGCTTATTACCCTCATTAGTGTCACAGGTGTGCTAGAGCCTATGCTTGCTGACTTCAGGGGAGAGGCGGGGTACACCTTGGAATGGATGCCAGCCAATCGCAGGGCACAGATGGACAAACGTAGACAAACAGGCAATCATGCTCACATTCACACCTACGGACAACTTAAGAATCTTAACCTACCATGCATGTTCTTAGAATGTAGGAGGAAACCGGAGTATATAAAGCATTTTCATTTGGTTGGAGGTTCTAACCCGATAATCGTAATAGAAGGCTTCCATGTAAACCCCCCTAAAGAAAGAAGCTCAAAAAATGAATTAAACCAGCATTCACTGAACTTTGAGTATATATACTTATATATACTTTTAAAATCTCTCTGAAGATACGAGGTACAACTATGCAAATACAACAGATACAGTATAAGAACTCATTAATTCCTCAGTGAATTAAGTTAATCACCATGAAAAACCAATAGGATGACGTATGCATGGATGGCGATGACAAGGTATAAGTGTTCTGTAAATTGACTGTTTGTTGTACTAGAGCGGCTCCAACTACCGGAGACAAATTCCTTGTGTGTTTTGGACATACTTGGCAAATAAAGATGATTCTGATTCTGATTCTGATTCTGATAGGGCACCATAGTAATGTATATGTGGTGTTTATACATTATGTGCTGTAGATGTACTGTATATTTGTTTGTCTATACAGTTGTCCCTTGCAAATTACTCCTTGAAAGCGACACTTTGAACCTTTAGGTCCCAGAAAGAGAAAATTTCTAGGAAAAAGAGGACATCTGGAAAAGGAAGAAAATGTTACAGGTCAAAATTTAGTAGGTTCTCAACATGTTTTGGCATCGGAAAACAAACAAAAAGACAGTTGTGTTTAGTTCACTTTCACACGTTTTGTATAAGACAAATTATGCCAACCTATAGATAAGTAGTGCAGAAAATGTTTATTCTACCACAATAGATGGCGCACCTGCCCACTTCCTGCAAGCACTGTGCTAAAAGAGCAGGAACAAATCTCTCCCAAGTGGTCCTTGGATGTCCAATGGCTATGAGCCTTCTAAGAAGTGTGGCGGTGAGTGTGAGTGGGACACAAGAATTCAGGAGGAGATTATGAGTGCCGCTCACCTTATCATTTTATGTTTACAAGGAGTCATTTACTATGCCGTCGAATGAAGTGTACGGCAAGTGACGGGAGCGAGATATACAAGACGGCAACGAGAGGACCGTGATATACCAGGAAAGCTACTCTGCAGCAGACACTTGAATTCTAAACCCTGATAAACCCGCTTCAATGGCATCCGGAAGTCAGTCCTAATAAAGTATGTAAAAATAACCAGATAAAATGTTACTTTGCAGTCATGGAGTCAATGCATTCCTAGGATGTAGTCTTCCTTAACATACAGCACTAGGGCACCCTAGTAATAGGGCATCCCTAGATTTACTGATTTAAACAGATACATTTTGGCCTGGAGGTGGATATTTGTACAGATACTGGATTTATTTCTATTGTGCAAGGTGGCAGTTATCACAAATAATTTGTAGACTTTACACCGATCTGATCAGCCTGATCGGTATCGGCCGATAATTAGCATTTTATGATGATCGACTGACCGGTTTTAATGTCATAATTTGCCGATCCGATCAATGACTGCAAAAGACATTTACTCCGCATTGTCATCGTGTACAGTATATTTGAATCCAAAAGCTGGTTTATTTTTAGAATACAAGTACACAAGTATATACAGTAAATGAACAAGTCATTTAAATAGACACATTTCTCCATCTTGTGATCGGATCGGTGATCGGTTATCATTTTTTTTTTAAAAACTCGCTGATCGGCCCCAAAAAACCTGATCGTGTAAAGCCTAATAACTAGTGGTGGTCAGTCAAGGCAAGCAAGGCAAACACTATTTAAAGCACTTCCATCCATCCATTTTCTGAGCCGCTTCTCCTCACCAGGGTCGCGGGCGTGCTGGAGGACGTTTCGTGACCGGATTATTCCTTGTCATTCTGTTCGATTTTATTCTACAAGGTAGTGGTTATCACTAATAAGTGGTGGATTGATTGCATTAATTAAAGGACTTGACTGTGGAATTTTTCTGGTCATCCTTTTCTGGTTCTGATTATTTCTATTGTGCAAGGTGGTGGTAACTGGCAAATGGAGCCATGCTATTAGGTACATAACACTTACAGTACATTGCTAATTAATTGCGATGTCTGAACATTAGTCTCTGTGAACTGAGGTACCTTCACGAACCTTGGAGGATTGAGGGAGGCTTTTCTTTGTTTTTTAATGTGAAATATTGTCATAATAGTATTTAAAAATCTTGACTTCGAAGGCCAACAACAGGCAATCGCTGATATGTTCGACGTTAATATACTCAAATAGGTGCAAAATGAAAAGGGCAGTGTCCTTATAACAGCCCCATTAAATGTGTTTCTAATGGCAGGAAGATGTACACAATTGTGCTTAATGCATATTCTTCAAAGACTCTGGAAGATTCCCATGAGGGACTGGAATAACCACAGAGGGATGTTCAATATTTTATCTCATTTCGCCTTGGAGTTTGAGGGGAAAAATTGACTGCTGATTGCGTTTCATTTTCATAAGTAGCAACAAAGCGCACACGCACACACACAGTGTAGAGAATGCAAATGAAGGAACGGGTGTCACACAGGGTAACACAAAGATTCGATTCACCGCCATATTACTCGCAGGGGAAAATGTTTAAATGGACGTTCCTGCTCTTTATGGCCCCAAAATGGCTTTTTACCACATGGAGGGGGAAGAAATTCTGGATTTTCAGATGTTTAACTTCTGAAGCTCTTTTACTGTTATTGCATCAGGCTACCTCAGATTACCCACAATTCCGCAGCCACGATGCATAACCGACGAGCTGCATTCAGCAGAGATGGGTTACAACAGCTGGCCTTGCATTCTGTTGCTTTATATCAGCTATAATATAATTCAGCTCTGTGTTGCTATGCTACCTGCACATGTTGTTTGATAACCCATTTCTACAATTAAATATGTACTCATATGCAGAAGGGGAGGGGGAAGTGCGTGGGAGGAGGCATGGAGGCAAATACAAATGCATTTTTGGAAATATCCATCCATGCATTTTCCAAACCTCACTCGGGTCGAAGGTGTTCTGGCGCCAATAGGACAAAAAATGAAAAATTAAAATAACAAATTAAATTAAAACATTAATTAAGGACTACTATGGCAAAATGTTTCAGAATAACAGAAAAAAGTATCCCCTCCTTGAGCTGTCACCTTATCGTGGTGGAGGGGTTTGTGTGTCCCAATGATCCTAGGAGCTAAGTTGTCTGGGGTTATATGCCCCTGGCAGGGTCACCCATGACAAACAGGTCCGAGGTGAGGGACCAGACAAAGCACGGCTCCAAAGACCCAGATGATGACAAAAAATTATTGGATCGCGTTTTCCCTTGCCCGGACGCGGGTCACCGGAGCCCCCCTCTGGAGCTAGGCCTGAAGGCGGGGCTCGAAGGCGAGCGCCTGGTGGCCAGGCCTGCACCCATGGCGCCCGGCCGGGCACAGCCCGAAAGGGTAACATTGGTCCCCCTTCCCATGGGCCCACCACCTGTGGGAGGGGCCATAGGGGTTGGGTGCATTGTGAGCTGGGTGGTGACCGAAGGCAGGTGATCTGATCACCGGCTACAGAAGTTGGCTCGAGGGACGTGGAACGTCACCTCTCTGGGTGGAAAAGAGCCCGGGCTGGTGTGCGAGGTCGAGAAGTTCCGACTAGATATAGTCGGGGTCGCCTCCACACACAGCTTGCTGAGGCGGCCGACCGCAGCTGTGACCGTAAGGTAGTCGGTGCCTGTCGTGGCGGCAATAACCCAAACCAGTTGGTGGACACCAGCTGTGAGGGATCCCGTCAAGCTGAATGAGTCCTATCGGGCCTTTTTGGCCTGCGGGACTCCTGAGGCAGCTGATGGGTACCAGCTGGCCAAGCGGAATGTGGCTTTGGCGGTTGCTGGGGCAAAAACTCTGACGTGGTAAGAGTTCATGATCCCATGGAGAAAGACTCCCGGACGGCTTCGAGGAAATTCTTGTCCACCATCCGGCGTCTCAGGAGGGGGAAGGAGTGCACCATCAACACTGTGTATAGTGGGGATGGGGCGCTGCTGACCTCGAGTCGGGACGTTGTGAGTCGGTGGGGAGAATACTTCGAATACCTTCTCAATTCCACCAACATGCCTTCCCATGAGGAAGCAGAGTCTTGGTTCTCTGAGGCGGGCTCTCCTATCTCTGGGGTTGAGGTCACCGAGGTAGTTAAAAAGCTCCTCGGTGGCATTGCCCCGGGGGTGGATGAGATTTG
Source organism: Phycodurus eques (assembly GCF_024500275.1). Lineage (NCBI taxonomy): Eukaryota > Metazoa > Chordata > Actinopteri > Syngnathiformes > Syngnathidae > Phycodurus > Phycodurus eques. The sequence goes on from NC_084526.1 coordinate 20,257,171, forward strand.
CCCAGAGTTCCTAAAGGCTCTGGATGTGGGGCTGTCCTGTTAGACACACCTCTGCAACATCGCGTGGACATCGGGGACAGTGCCTCTGGATTGGCAGACTGGGGTGGTGGTCCCCATTTTTAAAAAGGGGGACCGGAGGGTGTGTTCCAACTACAGGGATATCACACTCCTCAGCCCTCCTGGTAAGGTCTATTCAGGGGTGCTGTATAAGAGGGTGCGTCGGGAAGTCGGATCTCAGATTCAGGAGGAGCAGTGTGGATTTCATCCTGGCCGCGGAACAGTGGACCAGCTGTACACCCTCGGCAGGGTCCTCGAGGGTGCCTGAAGGTGTTCGACCTTGTACCTTGGGGAGTTCTGTGGTGGGTGCTTCGGGAGTATGGGGTGCCGAACCCCCTACTACTGGCTGTTTGGACCCTGTACGACCAGTGTCAGAGTTTGGTCCTCATTGCCGGAAGTAAGTCGGACTTGTTTCCGGTGAGGGTTGGACTCCGCCCAGGCTGCCCTTTGTTACCGATTCTTAACTTTTATGGACAGAATTTCTAGGCGCAGCAGAGGCGTCGAAGGGGTCCGGTTTGGTGGGCTCAGTTATTGCATCTCTGCTTTTTGCAAATGAAGTGGTTCTGTTGGCTTCATCAAGCCGGGATCTCCAACTCACACTGGAGTGGTTCACAGCCGAGTGTGAAGCGGCTGGGATGAGAATCAGCACCTCCAAATCTGAGACCATGGTCCTCAGTCGGAAATGGGTGGAGTGCCCTCTCCAGGTTGGGGATGAGATCCTGCGCCAAATAGAGGAGTTCAAATATCTTGGGGTCTTGTTCACGAGTGAGAGAAGAAAGCAACGGGAGATCGACAGGCAGATCGGTGCAGCGTCTGCAGTGATGCAGACTTTGTATCGATCCGTTGTGGTGAAGAAGGAGCTAAGCCGAAAGGCGACGCTCTCGATTTACCGGTCAATCTACGTTCCTATCCTCACCTACGGTCACGAGCTGTGGGTCGTGACCGAAAGAACAAGATCCCGGATACAAGCGGCCGAAATGAGTTTCCTCCGCAGGGTGTCCGGGCTCTCCCTTAGAGATCGGGTGAAAAGCTTGGTCAGCCGGGAGGGGCTCAGAGTAGAGCCGCTGCTCCTCCGCATTAAGAGGAGCCAGATGAGGAGGCTCGGCATCTGATTAGGATGCCTCCCGGACACCTCCCTGGTGAAGTGTTCCGGTCACGTCCCACCGGGAGGAGACCCAGGACACGCTGGAGAGACTACGTCTCTCGGCTGACCTGGGAAAGCTTCGGGATCCCCTCGGAAGAGCTGGAGGAAGTGGGTGGGGAGAGGGAAGTCTGGGCTTCTCTGGTGAGGCTGCTGCCCGCACGACCCGACCTCAGATAAGCGGAGGGAAATGGATGGATGGAGAACAAAAGTAAGCACACAGCATACTGCAGAGCGACCAAGCGTCATCGTCAAAAAATATAAGATCTTTAATATCGCACAGGGAACTCTCACAGTAAGACACCACACTAAAGGGCTCAGAGAGACTGTTCAAGTGCATCAGGAGCTCATGTTAGTCAAAAATACGAACGTTATGGAAGTTATTGCACATGATTTGCTTTCGCGGGCCACATAAAATGATGTGGCGGGCCGGATCTGGTCCCCAGGCCTTGAGTTTGACACCTGTGCGCTAATCGTTAAAAGATCATCTCAAGGCATCTCCATATAACGCAAGATCTTCAAAAAATTAGGTAAGTACTTACAGGAGCTCACCATACTTTAATTCCATTTAAGAAACTGCTTTGCATCTGTTGGTGCAGCTGCATTGGTTCTCAACATAAACATGGACGTACACAACATTGTCATATAGTGTGTAGAAAATACTGTATGTATTGTAGTGTCTATGTGTTTGATAGACTCTTTAAGAGGCAGGACCTTGCGTGGTGGTGTGTGACAGTGCTCAGTCTTCATGTGAGTGTCTGAGTGTGAGCTGTGGCTGACAGCAGCTCCTTTATGAGTGTGTTCATTGTGTTATGTGTTTTTCTGTTCTCCCGGCATTCAATAAATGGCTAAAAAGTGTACTTTGGTGACTGTGGCACTCCTTTTATCACTGTATATTGTGCAATTCTTTCAAAATGGCCACTATAAGTCACAAATGTCCAATATGGCGGGGATTTCTGCGACAGTTACAATAGATATGGTCCACAAAAAATGTATGATATAGGTGGGCAATTTATAATAAAGTCTCCCTTCCTGCTTTAGTGTTGTTACTGCTTTAAGGTTGCCATGGCGACACCATCTGGATGCTCTGACCTTGCTTTGCCACGTGCGGCATCTTAGAAGCATTTTTGACTCCAGGGTCTAGATTCTCATCTCCTTCCTCTTCAATAATTCGTTAACGTCGCATCTTGGGCGGGGGCGGCGAGGTGTGTGGGGCGAGCGCGTCCATATGGCAAAGACCACTTTGGCGACCCGTGACTCCCCACTGAGTCACGCCACACGAGCTGGAAAGGCTGATTCAATGGTTCCCGAGCACCTTTCGCTTCATTAGCACACGCTGTGCAAGCGAGCGGGAAAACATGGGTTATTTTCAACATCGGGAGGTCACGTCCGAGAGTTTGCCGTGCGTGGGAGCTGTTTATTTTTTCTTAGGGAAGACGAAGGAACAAAAAGAAATGCACTTGAGCGCCAGCAGTGCTGTAATGATGCAAGAGCAAGAGCGTGCATGTCAGCACTTTCTCCCGGTGGCTAAATATTGACTGTGTTCGCGAGCGGCAGATGGGCTTTGGAAGGAGCGAGCCAGCGAGCTGGCGACATCTGGTGCTCTTCGTGCCCGATGGACCTTGTGGGGTACATGGAGCTGCCTCATTAGGAATACTTGTATATACATTTTTTTTTTTTTTTTTTGGTGCTGTTCGGCTGTCAGGTCAAGCAGAATGGAAAATCGTTATCCCTTTTATGCCGAAACAGTTTTACTGTGTCACAGTGGAGTTTTTTAGGCTTCCGCTGTGGTTAAGCTTCCGCTCTGGTACCTGTACATACAATATGTGGGCTTCTGGAACGTTCCAGCCGCTGCCCCAAGGCCTTCGCCGTCCATCCCCTCATTTGCTGCCGGGCCAATTCGCAACACCGCAAAGTTCCGAGATGTGTTAGTAAAACCTCTCTGAAATGCATCCTTCCATACATTTTCTATACAGCTCATCCTCATTAGGAATGAATGGTTTGTAAGTCGAGTCAATCTGTGAGTAAAAGAGAAAAAATTAACGCTGAACCAGAATTTTCGCATTCAAATGAAAACTGGTCAATGTACTTTTTATTTTAATTCTGACAAGTGCAGCAATGCTTTTGTTTACTTCCGCCACCATTTTGACTTACTACGCATTGCTTGTACGCATTGTGGCTTCACTGAGAGCTCCACGAAGTTTGTTTTAAAAAGAAGAAAAAAAACACGGTCACTCTCTCCAATGCTGCACAGCGAGGGGCTGGCAAGGCTGCAGATTTAAGCGAGAGAAAGGCAGAACGTTGATCCAACACACTGTGAAGCTAGCACGGCTGGGTAGCCAGCAAGCTAGCTGGAAAAGTGGCAGTTTGGTGCGGTCAGTGAGGATGAATGGACCAACAGTGAACGTAAAACAGAACCGGCCGGGATTTTAGTGATGGGATGATGATACCTCAAGGAGTGTATTGACAGACTACACAAACTGTGTCGGCACTGTATTGACACTGTGTTGGTCACTCAATAGTGACCCCTGCAGTAGTTCGAACATCATTGCAGGTAAACAAAATGAAAATAAGATGGAAAAGCTTACATGTTGCAAACCCAACATCAGTCTGTGAAATAATATTTCATCGCTAGTCCTTTACTTAAAATATGATCTCATCATTGTATAATTTCATTTGCTCAATTTGTTTGCTGAGTTGTTTATGAGAAGAGTTTAAAATTTATTTAAAACCTTGTTTGTGTAAACACTAAAATGAGTTGGGATGTAAAATATAGCAATTTTTTCTGGAATAAAATTCAGAGTATGGAATTTTGTTAACTTAAGTGTTCAATCATATGAAATAAAATACTAAAAATGTCTTCATTTATGCATTATTATTGAGGACCAAAAGTTTTTTAAGTGTCTTTGCTCCAAGGCAATTTCTCCTCTTAGACACCAGTTCCCCTTTTTTTTTCTTAAAGCGATACACGCACGGGGTTTCACTCTTGTGCGCTCGTCACAGTGCTGACGCACTAATGTTGTTTGTCACTACAGGATTCTACCTCTGGCCAAACTACGGCGAGGGAACAACGTTGAAGTAAGCCATTTAAAAAAAAAAAAAATAAAAAAAAAAAAAAAAAAAAATTTAAAAAATGGATCTGTATGGGGTTGCAGTGAAAAAACATGCCAGTGTACTCTTTTACCGGTACAGTGGCTAGTTTTCAAATAATCAAGTTGTACTTTTCATTTGTTGGACTATTATTTTGGAAAAGTACAAGGAGTAAACATTCTAATCTGATCTATCTATCTATGCATCCGTCTGTCCGTCCGTCTCTGATCGGTGACTATTGACATTATTCATTAAAAAAATTTCCCATATCAGCTATAACAACTGGAATGATAGTAAAATAAAAAAATAAAAAAAAGTAATTGTTCAGTGAATACATTTTGGTCCAGGACTAGGTGGCAACTCTTTTGAAAAAAAAAAAAAAAAAAAGCTACTTACAACTTCGAAATCTGAAAAAGAAAGAAAGTCCAAGAGTTATTCACCCTGCAAATTATCCATACATCCATTTTTTCCCCCTGATTAGTGTTGCGGGTGAGTCTACCAGCTAACTGTGGGTGAGAGGTGGGGTACACCAGCCAATTACAGGACACACATAGACAAATGAACATTCACACTCACAGTCACACCTATGGTCAACTCGACTTCAAGAAGTGTGGGATGTGGAAGGAAGTCAGAGCACCTGCAAAAACCCTCAGCCCAGATTCGAACACCCACTTCAGAACTGTGAGCCGGATGTGCTCACCACTCAGCCATACCGCCTCTAAAATTCTTTGGTCAAAATATACCAAAGGATTAAGGATTACAGTAAACCCCAGCCGATTTGCAAATCAAACTGAATTTTATAGAAAGAAAATATTACTTAAATAAATACTGGCACCAGGCCTAAAAGAATCGAAATGTCCTGAGCTCGTAGGTTTGTGTCATCTTCCCAGTCAGTAATGTAAACTTAACTAGTGTTTTTACATTGATTTGTGGGAGTTGTAAAAAATTAACAATGAACAACATTTAACTTGAATTGTAGCATACAGGTGGAGCTCAATAAATTGGAATTCTAAAACAATATTTCTGCAGTTCAATTCAAAAACTCATATATTCACGACACAGACTAAACTATTTTATGATTGTATTTATTATTTTCATGATTTTAGCTTACAGCTAACAACAGCAACAAAAAAACACATTGTACCATCCCCCCAAAATTGGAATGTTACATAAAAAAAAAAACAGTAAAAGATATTATAATCTGAAAATTAGGTTGGATTTGGTCTTCTGAAAAGTATTTTCTTGTGTTGAATACATCTGTATAATTTATGAGTTTCAATTTTGGAATAGCAATGCTGAAATAAATGAACTCTCCGACAGTATTTTAATTTACTGACATGCACCTGTATTATGGAGGTTTAAATTTGACATTTATCGGTCGATTTATGGATCAAACATCTGTTGTGAATTTTGTTGTGCAGTACAGTAAGTTGTGAAAGAAGTAGTGAAACACTGAATAATTGGACATGTGCATTCAGATTTAGGTTTAGGGAAGGTCAAATTAGGTACAGTTGTTGTGCATTTGAGGTTCATCCTAAAACTTCACCCGAAAGCCCGATATCCCAAACCTATTCACCCCAGTTTGTCCTTGAATCCTGAAATGCAGGATGCAGGTCGCACTGCCTCTCTTTCGTTTTGATGCGAAATCTGGTTCTGATTGTTTCTCAATTTCTGTGATAAAAATGTCTGCCAAGGGAATTACTTCAAATGGGCAAGTCTTCCACAGTATAGAAATGAAGGCAGTGCCAATTGGCTCTTTACTATATTGGACCATCAGTGATCATTCTAATGTGACGAGTGTTCACTCTGCGTTTAGCTTCACTGAGCTTTTTGTGGGCAAAATCACTTTTTTTTTCACATTTATTCCACCGCTTCAGTCAGTAGGAGATCTCTTTTTGCAAAATAAAATAGTCCCTTGAGGCCACAGGGGGAACATGTACAATATGCACTATAATAAACAAGAAATAGAATAATGCAGGCTATTCTCTCATATTCACTGAGGATTAAAAAAACTAATTCATGTCATTTAGACTCAAACTGAGTAAAACATTTGACAAAACCCCTAAATAATGCAGGAATTATAACAATATCAAGAATATAATGCTAAAAGGTCACTGATGATGTAGTGGTACACTCGCCTGACTTTGGTGCGGGCAGCGTGGGTTCAGTTCCCACTCAGTGACGGTGTGAATGTGAGTACGAATGGTTGTCTGTGTCTATGTGTGCCCTGCGACTGACTGGCGATCAGTTCGGGGTGTAGTCCGCCTTTCGCCCGAAGTCCGCTGGGATAGGCTCCGGCGCCCCGCGACCCTAACCAGGACAAGCGGTGTTGAAAATGGATGGATGGATAATGCTAAAATAAAAAAAAGATTGAAATAATTGGGAGAATGAAGTTAAAATATTCAGAAAATCAAGTTATAATTTTCCAGGAGAAAATTTATGAAAATAAAAGTCTAATATGACAAAAATAAATTCCTAACATTTTGATAAAAATGTTGTCACTGGACACGAAAAAGAAATTGTAATATTCTGAGAATAAAAGTCTGCTATTACTAAAAAGAAATGTATCATTTTAAGAAAAATGTTGTATTTTATCAGAAGACATTTGTATATTTGTAATATTTTATATCAGCCCCCGCCACCCTCCCAAAAAAAATAAACCAACATAATTGTATGAGAGTCAAGTTGTAATAGTGAGAGAATAAAGTCATATTAAGAGAAAAAGGTGCCATTTTTATGCAAACAATGTCGTAACTCTGCGAGAATAAAGTTGTAATACAAAAATAGTCCTAAAATAAAGAGATGATTACGAGAAAAAAGTGCTGATGAAAAGGTTGTAAAAAAATAATAATCTGAAGGTGGTTACCAGTGTTTACTTGTGTCACATCAAAAGTTGTGTTTGTGTGGGAATTTTGAGATTCACCTGTTAAAAAACTGTTTTTTGTGCAAATTCAGACTAAAAAATCTCTGAATATTATGACTTTATGCTTTTAAGATTACACTTCTTGAACATTATCCTCCTTCATCTTTTCCGTAAGGTCCTTATTCTTCTTTGTACATAAAGTAGAATAGTAAAATAATTGAACAACATTAACTCTTTCCATATAAAGTTTCAAACAATTTAATTCCTCTGGATATGTTGTCCCAAAGTAATTGGAAAAGACTTTTAATATCCTGTACATACAACATGTGCTGTAGACCATGTCATCCTCATTAAATAACTCAACCCATTCTGAAGCATCTAAACCACTTGTGACACACCCTGCATATTTTATTCCCACTGTCAATCAATCAGAGGAGTGACAGTCTGTGTGTGCCAGTGACAAAAACAAAAAGTATAAAAAGACTCCCCTGTGAGCCTTTGAGCCTGCAGGCAAAGCCAAGTCAGAGTAGGGGGGGTGCACTTCTGAGATACCTCTCTATTAATAAGGAAAGGGGCTCCTGTCTGATGCAATATTGATAAAATGTTTTTTTTTTTTTTTTTTTTTTTTTGCTTTGGAGAGTTGACAACTCGCTGCACTAACTCCTGGAGCACACTTGGGCAGTCCACAGAGTCGATAATGGGCTTTTTTTTTTTTTTTTTCGGGGGAATGAAGTGCACTCTCCGGGAGGTCGTCCAGTCAAGCAGAGTCACGGTGAACATGCTTCTGAATAGCCCGAGTGTGACGTTCTTAAGCTGCAAGTTGCAAAGAACCTCACAGCAACAACAATAAAAGGTTAGTAAGTAAGTAGTGAAAGTTAAAATCTTCAGACAAAAAAAAATGACCTACAAAGTAACCCCCCCCCTAAAAAAAACTAGAATACAGTTCGCTATATCGCAGTTCACTTATTGCAGATTCAGTATAGTGCAGATATTGCGTATAATTCGCCATATTGCGGGATTTTGAGTGTATGCTGTAATTTTTTGTGTGCTGTGAAATAAAACACTTCTTGGCCAAAACTATTAAAACTGGAAATAAATAAATAAACAAACACCAAAAGAAATATTCATTAAAAGACATTAAAAGGAATAAAACATACATAGTATACAGTACTACTTTATGTTTAAGAGTTTAAAAGGTCTTTCAGTATAGAAAGTGTTCATAAGAGTATGATAGGGGTTAATAGGAGTTTGGATAAGATTAATCAGAGTCAGGGGAGGTTCATCACTTTAAAATGTGTATAAATAATCATAAAAATATGTGGTCGCGACTTCAGGGATTTCACCTATTGCACGAGTGGTGGTTTTGTAGACTATTGAATTCATTCTGCTACTACCATCATGAGTTACATCATCAATAAAGACTAGTGAGACCGGACCTTAACCCAATAGAGCATGCATTTTACCTCCTGAAGAGGAGACTGAAGAACCCCCAGAAAACAAACAAGAACTGAAAAGAGGCTGCAGTAAAGGCCTGTAAAAGCATTTCAAATGAAGAATGCAAGTCTGGTGAAGTCAATGAGTCGCAGGCTCGATGCAGTTATTGCAAGTAAGGGTTATGCCATCAAATATTAAATGTTATTCACTTTAAATTAATTTAATAATGTCTGTTCCAATACATTTGCTCACTTGAAAAGTAGGTGGCTTCAAACAAAAGGTTCTCTGTCCTGAGTTGTTTAACACATCTAGATGTAACTACCATGAAATAAAAGCTGGAATTATGAACTTTTGCCTCTTATTCATGTTTTGATCTGAAACCCAAATGTCTTCAGAATACAAGAAAAACAAAGGAATTGACCTTACCGTTCCAATAGTTTTGGACAGGACTGTATTTGTCATTTTCAGAAAAATTAAGCATAAAAATAAAGTCCTGGGATTTAAATAAAAAAATATGTAATCTCAAAAGAAAATGGTCATAATTTCATGAGAATACATTTGTAATATTATTATAAAAACTAATTAAGTAATAATAATTTTTTAAATTATTAATTAATAATAGTAATTTTATGCTAAAAAAAATCTGGAAATACATTTTTAAGGTACAAGAATACATTTACCTTAAAAAAAATTTAAAAAATTAAAAAATTAAAAAAAGGTACATACATTTCCCCTCCTTGAGCCGTCACCTTGTCGTGGTGAAGGGGTTTGTGTGTCCCAGTGATCCTTAGGAGCTAAATTGTCTGGGGCTTTATGCCCCTGGCAGAGTCACCCATGACAAACAGGTCCTAGGTGAGGGACCAGACAAAGCACGGCTCAAAGACACCTAATGATGACGACAAACAATGGACTTCGTTTTCCCTTGCCCGGACGCGGGTCACCGGGGCCCCCCACTGGAGCCAGGCCTGGTGGTGGGGCTCGAAGGCGAGCGCCTGGTGGCCGGGCCTGCACCCATGGGGCCCGCCCGGGCACATGCCCGAAAGGGTAACGTGGGTCCCCCTTCCCATGGGCTCACCACCTGTGGGAGGGGCCATAGGGGTCAGGTGCAGTGTGAGCTGGGCGGTGGCCGAAGGCGGGGACCTTGGCGATGCGATCCCCGGCTACAGAAGCTGGCTCTAGGGACGTGGAATGTCACCTCTCTGGCAGGGAAGGAGCCCGAGCTGGTGTGTGAGGTCGAGAAGTTCCGACTAGATATAGTCGGACTCGCCTCCACACACAGCTTGGGCTCTGGTACCAGTCCTCTCGAGAGGGGTTGGACTCTCTTCCTCTCTGGAGTTGCCCACGGTGAGAGGCGCCGAGCAGGTGTGGGTATACTTATTGCCCCCCGGCTCGGCACCTGTACGTTGGGGTTCACCCCGGTGGACGAGAGGGTAGCCTTCCTCCGCCTTCGGGTTTATTCAAAAAAATGACTGGGTGACAATGAATGTCTGAGTTCTGGTAACCCTCAACCTTCTACCCCAAATGGGGCGGAGGATTCTTGCCTCTGCTTCCAAACTCAGTTGTCACTTACAATCCAATCTCATACATCCATACTTTTACACACACACACGATATTAGTAACGTTTTAACAAACACACGAAAACATGGAAACACAAAAACACGGAATTTAATCACGTATAGGACTCTGCCGTCCTTCTCTCTTTTATTTTATTTAACACAGAATTTTATACATACAGGACTCCGCCGTCCACGCGGAATTTGTCGGACTCCGCCGTCCTTCATTTACTTGCCAGTGACTAGTATTACACAAGGTTTATTTCGCCGTAGACTTCTTTGTCGCGCAACACACTCACTCTTCAAAAACAATTTTTTTACCCCTAAAAAAAATGTTTTTAATTTTTAACTCACCAAAGTCGTCTTCAATCCTGTGGATTGTCGTCAACCTTCAGATCCCAGTTGAGAAGAACGAAGACCAGTCCCGGAAAGGGTCTCAATTGCCGTGGCCACGGTCTCTTAACTGGATGTCGGCTCCACAACTGGAATCCTTGGGTATGTTGACATCCGGCTCGAAGGACCAAATTAATGTTGGATTTATCTTACCCAACATTATAATGAATAGACACAAAAGGAATGAAGACGCTGGTCTCTTTACTCATGAGGAGGGCGCATGGGAGATTGTTCAGGTTACAGCCTCTCAACACGCTCTAAACAATCTCCCCCGTCGCTCCGACATTTATTTGAAAATAGGAGGGTGTTACAAGACATAATGTTCTAAGCACTAAGACACAACATAAATCATGGGAAACGTTCGGTCGAGGGTCCAAATGGGACACTCGTTATTGGTTCGCCGATTATCATGTTGTTTTGTTAGCCCCTTTCGCAACAGTATCGTTGGGATTTCTCATCTTGTGTCTTTCGCACGGACACAATACAAAACATGGGACCAGACCAACACCTGCCACGTCCCCGACCACATCCGATCACGTCCTTGGTCAAGGCGCCCTTCCATCGGATGATGCTAAGTCATCTTCTTGAAGGCGGGACATCTTTCTTTCTAAAAACTATCCATAATACAAATGCAAGCTACAATGCAAAATACTAATGCAAGCTAAGCAAATAAATGATAACTTCTAAAATATATCTAACAACGTGTCCTGACTGTTGTTTGTGCCTATGCACCAAACAGCAGTTCAGAGTACCCACCCTTTTTGGAGTCCTTGGAGGGGGTGCTGGAGAGCGCTCCCGCTGGGGACTCCATTGTTCTGTTGGGGGACTTCAATGCTCACGTGGGCAATGACAGTGAGACCTGGAAGGGCGTGATTGGAAGGAACGGCCCCCCCGATCAGAACCCGAGCGGTGTTCTGTTATTGGACTTCTGTGCTCGTCATCGATTGTCCATAACGAACACCATGTTCAAGCATAAGGGTGTCCACATGTGCACTTGGCACCAGGACACCCTAGGTCGCAGTTCGATGATCGACTTTGTGGTCATGTCATCGGACTTGCGACCACATGTCTTGGACACTCGGGTGAAGAGAGGGGCGGAGCTGTCAACTGATCACCACCTGGTGGTGAGTTGGCTCCGATGGTGGGGGAAGATGCCGGTCCGACGTGGCAGGCCCAAACGTATTGTGAGGGTCTGCTGGGAACGTCTGGCAGAATCCCCTGTCAGAAGGAGTTTCAACTCCCACCTCCGACAGAACTTTGCTCATGTTCCGGGGGAGGCTGGGGACATCGACTCCGAGTGGACCATGTTCCACGCCTCCATTGCTGAGGCGGCCGACCGGAGCTGTGGCCGTAAGGTGGTAGGTGCCTGTCGTGGCGGCAATCCCCGAACCTGTTGGTGGACACCAACGGTGATGGATGCCGTCAAGCTGAAGAAGGAGTCCTATTGGGCCTTTTTGGCCTGTGGGACTCCTGAGGCAGCTGATGGGTACCGACTGGCCAAGCGGAATGCAGCTCTGGTGGTCGCTGAAGCAAAAACTCGGGTATGGGAGGAGTTCGGTGAGGCCATGGAGAAAGACTTCCGGACGGCTTCGAGGGAAATTCTGGGGAGAGGAAAGCAGTGCACCACCAACACTGTGTATAGTGGGGATGGGGTGCTGCTGACCTCGACTCGGGACGTTGTGAGTCGGTGGGGAGAATACTTCGAAGACCTCCTCAATTCCACCGACACGCCTTCCCATGAGGAAGCAGAGTGTGGGTTCTCTGAGGCGGGCCCCGGGGGTGGATGAGATTCGCCCGGAGTTCCTAAAGGATCTGGATGTTGTGGGGATGTCCTGGTTGACACGCCTCTGCAACATCGCGTGGACATCGGGGACAGTGCCTCTGGATTGGCAGACTGGGGTGGTGGTCCCCCTTTTTAAGAAGGGGGCCCGGAGGGTGTGTTCCAACTAAAGGGGGATCACACTGCTCAGCCTCCCTGGTAAGGTCTATTCAGGGGTGCTGGAGAGGAGGGTCCGTCGGGAAGTCGAATCTCAGATTCAGGAGGAGCAGTGTGGTTTTTGTCCTGGCCGTGGAACAGTGGACCAGCTCTACACCCTCAGCAGGGTCCTCGAGGGTGCATGGGAGTTCGTCCAACCAGTATACATGTGTTTTGTGGACTTGGAGAAGGCGTTCGACCGTGTCCCTCGGGGAGTCCTGTGGAGGGTGCTTCAGGAGTATGGGGTACCGAACCCCCTGATACGGGCTGTTCGGTCCCTGTACGACCGGAGTCAGAGTTTGGTCCGCATATCCGACAGTAAGTCGGACTCGTTCCCGGTGAGGGTTGGACTCCGCCAAGGCTGCCCTTTGTCGCCGATTCTGTTCATAACTTTTATGGACAGAATTTCTAGGCGCAGCCAAGGCGTAGAGGGGGTCCGGTTTGGTGGCCTCAGTATTGCATCTCTGCTTTTTGCTGATGATGTGGTTCTGTTGGCTTCATCAAGCCGTGAGCTCCAACTCTCACTGGAGCAGTTCGCAGTCGAGTGTGAAGCGGCTGGGATGAGAATCAGCACCTCCAAATCTGAGACCATGGTCCTCAGTCGGAAAAGGGTGGCATGCCCTCTCCAGGTCGGGGATGAGATCCTGCCCCAAGTGGAGGAGTGAAAGTATCTTGGGGTTCACGAGTGAGGGAAGAATGGAACGGGAGATCGACAGACAGATCGGTGCAGCGTCTGCAGTGATGCGGACTTTGTATCAGTCCGTTGTGGTAAAGAAGGAGCTAAGCCGAAAGGCGAAGCTCTCAATTTACCGGTCGATCTTCGTTCCTACCCTCACCCATGGTCATGAGCTGTGGGTCGTGACCGAAAGAACGCGATCCCGGATACAAGCAGCCGAAATGAGTTTCCTCCGCAGGGTGTCCGGGCTGTCCCTTAGAGATAGGGTGAGAAGCTCGGTCATCCGGGAGGATCTCAGAGTAGAGCCGCTGCTCCTCCGCATTGAGAGGAGCCAGATGAGGTGGCTGGGGCATCTGATTTGGATGCCTCCCGGACGCCTCCCTGGTGAGGTGTTCCGGGCACGTTCCACCGGGAGGAGACCCCGGGGACGACCCAGGACACGCTGGAGAGACTACGTCCTTCGGCTGGCCTGGGAACGCCTCGGGATCCCCCGGAAGAGCTAGGATGAAGTGGCTGGGGAGAGGAAAGTCTGGGCATCCCTGCTATAAAGCTACTGCCCCCACGACCCGACCTGGATAAGCGGTAGAAAATGGATGGATGGATGGAAGAATACATTTACAGTATACATTTATAGAAAATAGTCATAATTTATAAAAAATAAAGTTGAAATTTTCTGAGATTAAATTCATAACAGTAGCAACAAAAAAGTTTTAAATACAGTAACATTTTTGGTTCAGTTTTATTTTGACAGTTTTATTTTATTTTGCTGTTCTGCTTCTTGCGTTGCTTCTGTCGTTTTGTTTCATGGCTGGGCGTGGTCAAGTGTGCTGAGCTCCTCACGCAGCTGTTAATTACTCATCACCCTCTGCATTGAACCTCTGGTCTGACTTTCACTCCTCGGCACAATTTCCTCGATACCTGCATGGCATTGGTCCGTTTCACGTTCTTGTTAACGTCTCTTCCCAGTTGTTCGAATTGCTTACTTCAGGTTTTATTACCTCCCTTGGTTGAACTTTTGGTCTGGCTCCTAGTATTCACTAGTAATTTTCAGTTCATTACCATGTTGGAAGTTTTAGTTTTTCCCAGTGACATTTGTTTGCTTTTGCTTTTTGTTCTTTTTCAGCCCTGCCGTTTTTTTAACATATTAATGTCCGCCGGCACGGTGGTTGACTGGTTAGAACATCTGCCTCACAGTTCTGGGAGACCGGGGTTCAAATCCCAGCCCCGCCTGTGTGGAGTTTGCATGTACTTCCCGTGCCTGGGTGCGTTTTCTCCGGGCACTCCGGTTTCCTCCCACATCCCAAAAAGGTTGGTTGAAGACTCTAAATTGCCCATAGGTGTGAATGTGAGTGCGAATGGTTGTTTGTTTCTATGTTCCACTATTACACACCACTACTAACAAAAGTCATGACCACCTGCTGCATCAGTGTTCAGTTTCACTTTTTTAGTTTTTATTATTATTATTTTTTTTAAAGGCTCACATTGTTTTTGTGAGACATGGATACCTGTACCATGACAGGTGGGCTGAGCCCACTGTGCCAAGAGATGTGTCATTGCATCAATTCACTCACTCTCTTCAGGTCCCCATCATCAATTATGAAGCATGCCTTGAAATCTCAACTACGACGTTTGGACACTTTTTAAATGTTGGTTGAGCAAATGGCCCGCCACGCTTTGGTATGAAGTAGAAGAACAGAAGGATTGATGAAACAGAAGGGGGACCTCGGCCGTGTTTCCTTGCATTATTAATGATGTTGTGGACTTGGGGACTAAATGGGCAGGTGTTCCTTGGTTGTAAGAAAAAAAAAAAAAGAAAAAACGCTTAAATTATTACAAGTTGTTTCCGGAAGATAGCCAAAAAATAACTATGTACTGTACAGACTGTATTTACAGCATCATGCACTGAAGCTGAACAGCAGTGTATGTGACAACTGTACGTGGATAACAGATGCATAGATTCACAAAATTAACTGTGAACAGTGCACTTATGCACAGATACATACAGTGGGGAAACCAAGCAGCCACTGTGCAGACATGTCACAACACAGACGGTCAAACACCTCAGGTCAAGACTCAGCTGTCTACCTGCAACTCCAAGAGAAACAGCACTCTTTTGAGGAAAAACATCTGTATATTCTGGATAGGGAAGACTGATGGTTTGAAAGAGTGAGAGAGGCCATCTACGTGAAGGTGTAAAGAACATTCCGTCCATTCTAAAACTCAATAATTCTACTACCCAAAAAAATTACAAAACATGGCCTCCTTGGCCTTTAGACAGCTCCACTATCACTTTACAACTGAATGGCATAGTGATGATGGAGTTCCCTTTAGACAACTCTTGTGGACTGACAGTGGCCTCTCTGCCAGGCATCCTAATGACTGTCCCCATTTTTTTGCATTCCAAAAGAATGATACCAACCATTGTTTTGGGGTGTGCCTCCAACTTAGAGCATAAATAGTTGGGTTTTGCACACCAACTCAGGCTCGTCTGTCCTAACGAAGCCTTGTTGCATGAACTGATGAAGCCTGCTCGAATGAGAGGCGAAACGTCTTCTAAGGCAACCAGAACAGTTCAGGTGCGATTGATTCAATGCCCCGAGAATGAAATGACCTCGATGAATGAGAATATTCACAGGCAAGACTGTGAACAGTAGCAAAAATAGTCCGCAGTATTGCAACAGAGCAGAAAAAGCTATCAAAAAAATAGTAACAAGTACCAATACTTCATTACTGTATTTAGGTAGATGTTGCAGGTAACTTGTACTTGAGTATATTTCTGACGACTTTTTATTTTTAATTGCGACATTTGAAAACACATATATGCACTTTCTACTCCTTACTTTGTCAAAATCCTCAACGCGACGCCATAAAAAAAGAGAGAAGGAGGCGGGAACAAAATAGTGACAGCAGCAACATGGAGGTACGTAAACCAAAGAGCATTAACGACAACGGAAACTGATCCGGAGAAGCAAGGTATTCCCCATCCATGGCCTTGTTTAAGAGAATTGTTTGATGTTGTTGGGTCCAAGAATGATTAGTGACAAATGCATTGTTCTGTGCCAGCTTCTGCCGCCCAAAAACGGTCAGACTAATCTGGGAAAACAAATATATGCAAGTAAATTGTATTCAGTTGTTATTGTTAACAAAACAATAAGTTTGCAAAATTAGCAAAGCTATGGGAACAGAGCTATGTTTTTGAGCATAAAATTTGAGTCAGTGCTAGGTACCCCTTGGCTTTAAAAAACAAAAAAAACATGAAATGTAATTTCTTTAACTTAATTTCGTAAAACCAATATGTAAGTTTATGAAAGAGAAAAAAGAAAAAAGACACTTTTTACCATATTTGTTAAACCTTTCAGCACAAACTTGACAGTAGTACATTAGTAAAATGACCTATGAAAAAAATAGCAGTCGTGGCTAACATTGGCTTCTTTACAGTGCTAAGGCTAGCTTAGTATTGCTAACGCTCCCATTTTGTTGAAGCTGGACAGCGTTCTCGGTGACTATTAATATAAAGGTCCCTGTCTATGACCTTTAAGTACATTTCGGAGTACCTTTTTGCTTAAGTACAGAGTTCAATCAGTACTTTTACCAGTCTTTTTTTCACAAGCATCTTGAATTCAAAATAAATACTGTACTTTTGCCATCTCTAAATTACGTTTTATACGTACCATATATACGACAGTGTATATATATATGAGCAGTGGAGTACAGTAATCCCTCCTCCGTCTTGGGGGTTACATTCCAGACCACCCCTGCAATAAGTGAAATCTGTGATATAGAAATACCCTATTTAAAATACAACCTAGGCATGTTTTTATAGCATTTACAACACTCAATTATTCAGGTCTTTCAACACTAAAAACACATTTAAACACATAATATATTGAGCGAGCGGAAGAGCAGTAAAGAAAAAAATATAAGTATCAATTGTAATAACACTAAAAAAAATATATATACGATATTGCGGGACCATGAAGCATGAATCGGAATACAGCAGGGGACTACTGTATAACTTCACATGAATAAATAACAAACAGAACATATCACAGTACTACGCATATTAGATGTGAATGGGAACAGCAGCAAGAATAATCAGCAGCACCAAGGAGCTGATGTATGAGGGTATGTAGGCATGTACAGTATGTCTCTCCGAAGGGACGGAGGATGTTGTGACTCTGATGTGTTTATTTATAAAGCACAAAGAGCCTAATTGGCAAATGGATGTCGTGATTGATCCGCCACCGAGTGGCGTCTAGACGGCGCTCACGCTGAGCGATGCCGAACGGCAGTGCAGATGACAGCGGAGGGGAAGTCGATCCCTCCAGTACGACACTTCTCGCATTAACTGAAAGCAATTAAGACGTATCGAGGCCGAAGGTTGAATGGAAGCTGTGTGAGGAGGGCGGAGTCCTCTTTAAACACCGACAGGAACTATTCGTTTCCTGATTAAACGTGTAAGATTACAACTTTCATAATATTAGATCATTCGTCATTTAAAAAAAAAAAAAAAAAAAAAAAAAAAAGAAATAAATTGGAGATACATGCCTCTTTGAACTGGACTAATGCATAACAATTTCAAATATGACATTTTGTTTCAGTGCAAAGCTTTTAAATTCCTCATAGGTCGAGGTCACTGTTCGTCACAAAAAAAGGCAATATTTTGAAAACATATTTGGTTATAAATCAATATGAACCAAAGTAAATAAGTATATGATGAAGAAATACAATTGACTGGTTAGCACATCTGCCTCACAGTTCTGGGGACCGGGGTTCCAATCCCGGCCTCGCCTGTGTGGAGTCTGCATGTTCTCCCCGTGCCTGCGTGAGTTTTCTCCGGGCACTCCGGTTTCCTCCCACGTCCCAAAAACATGCATTAATTGGAGACTCTAAATTGCCCGTAAGTGTGAATGTGAGTGCGAATGGTTGTTTGTTTCTATGTGCCCTGCGATTGGCTGGCGACCAGTTCAGGGTGTACCCTGCCTCTTGCCCAAAGATAGCTGGGATAGGCTCAAGCAAGCCCGCGACCCTAGTGAGGAAAAGCGGTACAGAAAATGGATGGATGAAAATAATTATAAATAATACAAAAATAAACTTCAAATATCAAATATTAATATAAACATGCAATTTATAAACAAATAATACAAATACATAAATTAAATTAAATAATAATTGGGGAATAATACCAATGGAAAAATCAAATGTAAACATAGCAAATATTACTATTAATTGAAATAATAATAGCACATACATAAATGAATAAATAGCAGTGAACGTAACGTAAAATAATGTACATAATGTACATAATACATATTAAAAAATAATAAGATAAACCATACGTATAAAGATAAGTAGGATTTGTGAAAGTAAATCGACAAATATAGTAATAGAAATTACAAAATAAAAACATTAAATTAAATATGATAATTAAAGAAAGATAACGATTGCTAAATAGCATTTAAATACAAATATGAATTTATAGTTAATAATAAAAACAAATTAAAGTAAATTAAAATAACATTAGATATGGTTTCAACTTAAAACTCTTTTTTTGTAAGAAATAAACATCCATCTTCTGTACCGCTTTATCCTCACAAGGGTCGCGGGCCTGCTGGAGCCTATCCAAGCGATCTTCGGGCGAGAGGCGGGGTACACCCTGAACCGATCGCCAGCCAGAGAAAACCCACGAACATGCAAACTCCACACAGGCGGGGCCGGGATTTGAACCCCGGTCCTCAGAACTGTGAGGCAGATGTGCTAACCAGTCACCCACCGTTCTGTAGAAATAATCATGTTTAAAACAATATATTTTTCCCGTAAACAGGTGTCCGGTCAACCGATAGTGAGGAGGCCTTCAATAAATCGAAAAGGTGCACATAAATCCTACTGCTCTTCATGACAGTATTCTGGCAAACGCACGGAAAGCCAACTGGGCTGAGGCGGTGAGGACATGCCTCCTGGCCTCAGGTTTGAAATTCAATTAGTCGAGGCCTGGGGTAAACGTCGTGCTGGAAGCAGAACACGGAGGGTGAGGGGTGCGCTTTAATGGATCTGAAATATGATTTTAGGCCTGGCTGAGCACCTCAGAGACGGGTCACTGTTACCTCTAACCGCATTAGATGAGGTAATCAGCGCAAAATGTGTTACTGCGCTTTCCGAGTGCATCCAATCCCAGAGGCGTTAAAAAAAGGAGCCTCATTTACAGGCATAAATCAGACACAAGACGTCACTTCCTGTGCTTCCTTTCTACAAAGCAAACGCATAATGGAGAGCTAGGACCATGAACATTACTTGATAATCAAGAGATTCCATGTCAAGGAAAGACCTCGATTGATTACAGTGCTTTTCGACCAACCATGCATTACGTAGCTCGGGTCCAGTGTCAAATCGGCACACAGTCCTTTTACGGGTCTTGACATTTTCAAGGCTTTGAGCTCCAGAATGCAATTCTGAAAGACTGTCTGATCCAAGATGCTGAAATTGCAGAGGTACAAAGGGTCATAGGCGTATCTTTTTGGAGCGCTTTTTGGAGGTTTTATACTTTTGTTGACTGGGAGGAGATGGTTTCGGAGGCTACGTAATGGCGAAACTGCAGTGCAGAGTTTTTTCCTCCATAGGGAATAATGGAACTCGAAATAATGTGCTTAAACTGCAGCTCAACTCACTGTACAAACATTGTTGAAAAAGCAACACTTAAACATTCTTGACAAGTGCAAAAATATTCCTTGCTGAGCCATTACATTTAGGAAATGATTGTAAATGAGGATGAGGCAAATGCATATATTGGTTTTTAACATGCTCGCTGATCATATGATTAAGAATGTTTAGTCACTTGAGATCTGAGAACAATGATCTTATTGTTGATGAGAGATAAGAATTGCTAAGAATTTAGTGATTCCAGTTCCATTATTGATATTTCTTATCAATCCGATCACTTATTGAAAGGGTTATAATAGTTTTGGATTTTTCATTAGAGTTTGTTTTTATTTCATTGGGACTTTTCTGTTTTTTAAATTCAGTCAGTTTTAATTAGTTTTTAGAATAGGTGTGTTAGTTATTATTTGTTTCAAAAATACTTAGTTTTTATTATGGTTTCAGTATTAGTTTTTTTTATTCGGGGGTATTTGTCAACTGTGAAGAAAACAAACGATAACAATAAGTATTGTGTAATAAAAACTCAACAAACCAATACCATTACAAAACATTACTAACTTACTAACAAATGAACAACCATCCACAAATCAAATACAGGTACTGTAT
This sequence comes from Phycodurus eques, assembly GCF_024500275.1. Taxonomy (NCBI): domain Eukaryota; kingdom Metazoa; phylum Chordata; class Actinopteri; order Syngnathiformes; family Syngnathidae; genus Phycodurus; species Phycodurus eques. The sequence continues at coordinate 20,277,614 of NC_084526.1, forward strand.
GTAGTGCATAATACTGCATCACAACGTACGGTGAAACAATTCATGAGACATATGCTGTAGAATGGCCTTTTGTACGTGTTAATACTGTATGTTTAACTGACAAAAAAAATCAAGTTCTTATTAGGCAGGTTTTCCATCCCTTGATGCAAAATAGCAAACCTCTCAAGCGGACTTTCAGATATGTGACTCTTAGAACGACGACAGATAAAAAGTAATCTTGTTTTTACCTGCGGTATCTCCAGTGAAAGGGCATCCAGTCTGTTTTTTTTTTTCTCGAGTCCATGATTATTGTGACAAAGCTTTTCAAGTAGTCAAGTAGTGCTGTGAAAATGTCCTGTCGTTACAGTCGTTCAATCACGTGCTGTGTCAGCGAGACAACCCCGTTTTCTGCTTTCACATCTGCCTTGCGTGGCAGAAAACAGCGGTGTTTTCTCCAAAAGATGAATAACAGACACGCAGGTTCCGTGAAGGCGCTAAGCTAGTCCATGGCCGTCTAGCCATTTCCGTTAGCAACATCCATCCATTCATTTTCTGTACCGCTTACCACGTAGCAACAAAAACAGCCTGGACATAAAAGTTAGCTTTGTGACAAAACTTGCGTCTAGCCTGGCTGTCGTTCTCGCGAGCCGTCAATACGACAGCGCTGCCCGATGACCTCACTTCTAGGCGACACACAGAAAGTGAACTACAATTCCCAAAAGACTGTTCGACCTTCCGTGAGTGAGTGTGTGAGTGGGTGAATGTGAGCATTTGTAAAGCGCTTTGGGCACTGTGATGGTGTAAATAAAGCGCTATATAAGTGCAGTCCATTTACTATTTTCCTTTCATATCCGGTCTATATCTATGTATTTATCCGAAATAAATATGTTTAACATATAACATAACATTTAACCCTGAAAGCTCATGTGTAAAATTAATTGACAAAGACGAACACGGAGATCATTTTCGCAATAATTATAGCTAGTTTTTGTTAGTTTTGCAAATGTAAAATGTTGTTTTAGTTAGTTAAATTAAAAAAAAAAACACTTATTTTAATTTTATTTTGTTTATGAATGTTTTTTAAATTTTAGTTGCAGTTATTTTGTTCATTTTCATTTACTTTAATAACCTTGCTTATTGATTTTTTTTTCAATTTTTATTGGGTGAGGTAATTAAAAGGGCTCCAAGCAGATATTATTTCTAAAAAAACATGATATATCACTAGTGCAGAATTGTTGAGATCTAGCTTAAGCATCTTTTTCACCATTTGAATTTTTCTGATTTGGTGGGCGGGGCTAAAACACAGCCCTGCGATTGGCTGGCAACCAGTTCAGGGTGTACCCTGCCTCTCGCCCGTAGATATATGGGATAGGCTCCAGCACGCCCGCGACCCTACTGAGGATAAGCGGTACGGGAAATGGATGAATATCTGGTAGTCATAGAATGTCATCGAAGTCATAATTATAAAGGGTGAAAAAATGACAAAAAGATCAGACTTACCAGTGTAAAGTTATAGTTAGAATGTTTTTCCAATTTTATCAAGACTAAAGACTAAATTATGACTTTTCCTGTACAGAAAAGTTTATTCTCATGAATTATGGCTATTCTTTTAATATTGTCACGTCATTCTAAAAAAAATGAGTCTATGACAGCTTTATTTTTTTTCTTTTAATATTATGACCTTATTATTGTATTATTACAACTTTTTTCACTTATTATAATTGTTTTCCTTAGAAAAGCTTTAAAAACATTATTCTACCAAAATTATTCATTCAATGCTATTATTTCTTTTTCTTGTACAAAACAATTTTTCTTATAATACAATTTCCTCTAACTACTACTTAACTTTATTCTACTGATAATTGTACTAATTCTACCAATTCTTCTATCCATCCATCCATCCATTTTCTGAGCCGCTTCTCCCCACAAGGGTCGCGGGCGTGCTGGAGCCTATCCCAGCTGTCATCGGGCAGGAGGCGGGGTACACCCTGAACTGGTTGCCAGCCAATCGCAGGGCACATAGGAACAAACAACCATTCGCACTAACATGCACACCTACGGGCAATTTAGAGTCTCCAATTCATGCATGTTTTTGGGATGTGGGAGGAAACCGGAGTGCCCGGAGAAAACCCACGCAGGCACGGGGAGAACATGCAAACTCCACACAGGCGGGGCCGGGGATTGAACCCAGGTCCTCAGAACTGTGAGGCTGACGCTCTAACCAGTCGTCCACCGTGCCGCCCAATTCTTCTAATACTTCTAAATATTGTTCAAAATTATAGGGTTTTCTCATAACGTGCGTAGTACTAACTTTTACAAGTAATATATATATTATTAAATAAAAGATTTTCCTTGGAGGAAATTACTTTTTCTTTCTTTTTATTCGGACTTGACCATAGTAATATTTTTTTCTATATTATTGTCATTCAGCATTATTAATGAACATCATTAGATTACATACTTATAAAATATGTGGATGGTAACTTTTGGGATAGGCTTTTATACTGCTTTTAATATGAATCTTATTCACTTCTCTGATTAAGTACGTACTGTGTGTCACAAAAAAGTGAACAAACAAAGAAAAAAGTTAAGTTGAATGTTAACTCAACTACAGTCTGACTTGTTTTTCAAGATTACAGCATAAATCCCGTTTTTAAATTTACTTTACCATTGCACCATTTGCTGAATTGATAAAAGACCAACAAACCAGTTTCTGTTAGCTATACACAAAGTTCGCATTGATATTTTTCCTTGAAATGTCACATGAAGTGTATAGCTTGCCCCCCCACCGACAGGCATATCGTCAGACACCCGTTATTAATTCTTCTGTGTTTAATCAGACACGCTGGCAGTAGCGGGTGGCGGAGAGGATGACGGATGCGTTGCCATGTGAGACAAATGTCCTGAAATTCATCCTTGACTACAGGAATTTGTGCTCACATCCATGTATTGTTGTCATCTGGAGAATCGGATGCAGTGTGGCATTCCATAACTTACGTTCCGCGTGGTGACATATTGCCGTTGTGAGGCAGCATGGCACTTTTCCCTAAAAAATAAAATGGTGTCATGAGACTAATACGCATATCTTATTATGCATAGGTGCAGTCCTTTTTTTAGGACATTTAAAGCCTCCCTTTGCATATAAATTGGCTTCTTTATAATCCCCATTTTTTTCCTGCCAAAATGTCACTGTCTCCCATATGAATACAGTAAGAACGTTTTTACACACTGTGCTACACTGACATTTCCTCATACAGTTGTGATTGCTTCAATTGGGTGGATGTTGATTTTTGATTTAAAAAAAAACAACAACAACAACAACACTCCCTTCCAAAAGTATTGAAACAGTGAAGCAGGTTTTTTTTTTTAGTTTTTTTTAAATGCATTTTTACTTGTAAGAAGTGTATCTGACACAAAATCCAAAACGCTGTCAAGGAGGCAGTTGTTAAGTAGGTCTCAGAAACAATGCTTTTACAATGTTTTTGTTGTTGTTGCTGTTACTAGTTTTGTTAGCCCATCGATGGGATTTCATATTATGGTTTAGCATTAAGGAAGTAGTCTTTCATAAGACAAAGTCGTGTGGTTAGGTAAATACACATCGTCCAACTATTTATGTTGTTTTACACTACAACTGGGAGGGGCAATAAACAGCTTGAAGCAAGCAGACCACCAGACCTCTTTTTGAAGAGCTGTTCACTATCGGCCAAACTGCACTCGGCACACTCATGGAGGGCAGAATAGACATCATGCACTTCTTCCCAGCACACACTTCACACAGTTTCTTAGGACCCAGAGTGAGAAAAAAGCTCACTTGTGAATCTGTTTTTTTGCTCACAACACAAAGCAAAAAAAAATTAAAAGAGTGCCGGCTAACTTGAAAATACCAATGTTGGAGCACTCGGAAGTCAAGGCACCACTGTAGCCTAGTACTCTTTATTTCCGCTTCCATGTTAGCTGTTTGAATCCTGGAGACAGAGAGGCGGGCAGGCAGGCAGACAAAAACACAATTGGTGGATAATAAATCCACTCAGGTGTGGCTAAAGGCGTGTGACCCTTTAATGAATCTCCCCAGGCTGCATGCTGGTAGTGTGGGCTTGAATACACCTCGGACGAGTGCACGGTGGGAAATGCCAGACGGAAAGGAGCATAGCAGACGGGAAAAGGTGGAGAGAAGAGGGCCGACAACGTCACCGGCCTGTGAAAATCACACATGGCGGCCAGGATGGAATACACAAGCGACACATGTCTGGAAGGGAGTTCGGATGATGGGCAACTTCCTGTTGGACGAACATCACACAATAATGCAAGTGTCTCATCTCGCTTTCACACTCCGCAATAGTGCACCAAATTACTTTTGAGGCACCTTGTGCGGGATAAATAGCATTTTCTAATTTCATTTTTTGTCGTTGACTCGATAAAAATTACAGGAGGTCTTCAGTGACTGATAAAATCAGTCATTCATATGCTTCCTTTGAAAGCTATTCGGATTTATCACAATTCTTTGTACAAAAGAATCAATCGCCTTTCGGAGGGCTCGCCATATTCATTACTTCTAGCAAGCTTAATTTTTTTTTGTATTTTAAGGGTCCCGAATAGGACACCCCAAAACTAACTAGTTGCCCAGCTGGGTAAGTCCGAAAAAAATCTGCCTCGGACACCACCGGTTTCGGTTAATTGATTGACAATGTAGTGTACTGACTAAAATGTGTTGAACTGTATTTGTTTGAATTGCTGTTGTGAAAACTAGTTAAAAGTTTGCTTGGTTCTTTGTGTGGATGGATACTGGGGTGTCCTGCGTTCCGAGGGGTCTGTGAACATTTCAGGTTTTTTTTTTTTTTTTTTTTTAATGATTGATTGAAGGGGCGGTGCGTCCAATGGGATTCGAAGGAGGAGGTGGGCCGTGGAGAAAGAGCGGGAGATGCGGCGGGAAGAGAGTTGTTTGAAGTTAAGTCCTCTAGTGATCTCATGCTAATGTTAGCTAGCCCGTCAATATAGTTTTCCATTGACTGTTAGCATTAAGCTGGCGATTTCTAAAACGATGTGTGCTTTGAATTTTAATATACAATGCGTGTAAGTGTTTTTGTTGTGCTTTTAGTTTTACAGTAAATTCCAACTTGGGTGTCAATAAACAGCTTCAAGCACGCTTGGGGAGGGCAGAAGAAAATACGTCACAACGCTTGCTACAAGCAACCCAGGGTGCGTTCAGGGTGGATTTACAATGCACAAACTTGAATACACAACCCGCGCCACGGTACATTAATCGTTTTTCTTCAATTGTAAAGTTTTTATGATCGTGAGAAGCTAAAATCAAAATCAGTATTAAATTTTGATTAATCGCCCAGCCCTAATACAGTATATATATCGCTATATAGATATCTAAACTAGAACAGTGCTATTTTTGATGTCAAAACTCTTGTACCTCGGTTCGGTACTGGTATTGGTACTTGGTGCAACACTAGCGTAGGCAAAAAAGCTTGGCAATCTATCTGTCGAGGAAACCCGGCTCCTGATCGGGGCTCATTTTGGCAAATTTCCCAGTAAGACTCTGTCCTGCAATATGCCCAAAATGGCTGTTTCAAACCAAAACGGCTGACTTCCAGTTAAATTTCCAAATTTCCTTGTACCTTTTCGTGCGTCCTGTTACAACAGATATGTCCAACCAATTTTGTGTGGATTGGCAAAACCGGTGTCGGCGGCTGATTATTTTTAACTTTCCAAGGGGAAAGGTGAGTTTTGAAGTATGTTGAGACGCCCTAAAGAGGTGATTCAATCTATACATCTTCACAAAAAAAGGTTAAAACTGCACGAGTCTCTACATTATTACACAAATTACTTCACAATGAGGTTAATGTCACACAATGGGCATCATACTGTATTCCATCTTCATTTTGCAAGCATTCCTTCAAAGTAACTCTTGGCTGCAAGACAAAACCAAACAATAACAACAATCCCCACAAAATGTCCTCCAAAGAGTCGACTGCATCCTGCGGGAGGCAGAAATAGCCTTGATCTCTACAAACAGATGAAAGTAAAGCAAGCTCCCTCCTCAAATGTTCTCCACTGCGCATGGGGATGTAGTTTTGCATATCTATCATGCATTTTCTCTGCGAAACAAACCTGGTGGACCTCCTCCTCAACCTCTTTTATGATTTCCTCTTGTTTTTTTAATTATTTATTCCGAAATCAGCATCTCATTGTCATTTCAAAGGCTGGTGCAAACAACAGCATCAAACAATCATATACAGTATATATAGCGACAGTGTGGAGGTTCACTAACACGCGGTAGCCTACATCGCTGGGCTCATGTAGGAACATTCCGAGCCGTGTGATCGCATTAATGCTTTACCACAGGAGGATGTAGTTATTGATGCAAAAGAGAGTAAGTAGACTTACCTGTCGTGTGGCATCAAGACATGATGGAGTGGCCGTGCGAACAAAGAGAAGAGAGAGAGAGGAAACAGTTAGGAACCTCACTCACATTAACGGTGCCTTGTCAATTTATTAGTGTGCGAAAGTAAAATGTCGCCTCAAGAATGCCAAGTACTTCATGGTCAGGCGTACTGGAGTTAAAGGCGTTAAAACCTTTATATAATATAGTGACCACAAAAAAAAAATTGCACTACATTTAAATTAAAGGTGGCTAACGCGTAGCATAGGTTACTAACAGGTGGTGGCTGTGAGATCATAGTACAATGGGTAAAAATAAAACAAAAACACTTTTTAAATGTAATTATTTTTATGTTTGATTAAACTTTTTTTTTAGGCGACCGGTTCAGGGTGGACTCCGCCTCTAGCCCGAAGATAGCTGGGATAGGCTCCAGCACGCCCGCGACCCTAGTGAGGATAACCGGAACAGAAGATTTTATCATTTAAAATCAATTCAACTTTTTAAAAAAGACATCACAATTTTAAATTAAAAAAAAATACCTGACAATAAAATAAAATATTTTTTTTTACATTTTTTTTTTTTAAGTTGGAAAACACTTTTAAATTAAAATGAGCTATATGTAACTTCTCTCGCACCCTAGGCTGTAATTCAGTATTACAACAACACAGACATCTATATAACATAGTCAGCCCCTTGTATGTGGTGATTTCACAACATTCTACAACATTTTTATTCTGCTTTGAAGGACAGCTAATGGGGAAAAAAGATGGATTCTTCGGAAGAGGTAATTGTTGTAAATTCCCAACTCCTGCGGTGTTTTGTGCATGCTTTGCTCGGACAGTATGATTATATATACATCATTTATTTTGATTTTATTCATTTTAATATAAATATTTTTTATTTTATGTCAGGCAACTTGTTGGGCAGTGAAGGGGTTCTCGGGAAATTGTGGGGCTTTCTTTCACGGCAGACAGCTGTTATTGTTTCCTTTTTACATCAAAGCCTATCTACGTTTATGATGAAGATATTGGACCAAAATATCTTGCATATTATTTGTCAGGCACCTTGTTGGACAGCTAAGGGGTCCCCTGAGACTTTTTTTTTTTTTTTTTTAAATCCTTATTGAAGACATTCAATTCATCCTCGGAAAGACATGTTGAGTTTGTTCGCAGCAAATATTTTTTCCGTTTACACACTAATTATTGTATGACTATTTTCTGCTACAAAACCACAACATGATATGTTTAGACAGGTTTTTACAAACGAGAGACAAATGGCCGTGGTCCACCGACTGCTCTGTAAAATCCATCATTTCCTGTACGTCATATTCAGTGCGTCACCAAGTGGGCCAGCGCGGGAATGTCTCCGTGGACACAAATATAAAAGATCAAATAGTGAAAAATACAGCAAGTTGTTAGAGGAGCTAATAGGCTTAATCAGCATTGTGTCAACTCCTTAAGTAATGGCTTGGGTGAAAACGGCCTTTTTTGGAAAAAAAGTTACATAATGTTGCTTTAATATAATTTTTAGAATGTTTTATTTGCAACAATTTTGTACATTTTAAAGAAATAAAAATAGATACTAAAAATAAATTTTAACATTTAGCATGGATTTAAATTAACCCCAACTTAAATTGTAAATAATACAAAGATAAATTAAATTATTAGTGTGTACAAAACATCAAATATTTTCCAACAAATTACAATTTGTAAAATTCATTTGCTCAATTTATTAGATAAACAATGATTTAATTTGAATGATTTCAATTTGAAACTATGTTTTAAATAAAATAACATTTTCACATTTTAATAATACCATCTAAAATTTAACATTGATGATAAATAATGAAATAGTACATTAAAATTTATTAGTGAAGTAAAACAATATAGCATGATGGGTAGTTAATGCAATTTTAAATATTTTTTTAAATTACTTTAAATATTTGAAATGTATACTAAACTTTAGCATCAATTCAAATGAACGCTATCCTGAATTATAAATAGTAATATAATAAAGTATAAAAAATGTGTAGCTAACTGGTGATGTGCCTTAATTTAAATCTGATTTATTCATTAGCATTAAAGTGAATGTGAATTATAAATAGACAATGAGTGTGTGTGTGTGTGTGCGTGTGTGTGTGTGTGTGTGTGTGTGTGTGTGTGTGTGTGTGTGTGTGCGCGCGTGTGTGTATGTGTGGGTGTGTGCCTGTGTGTCAAGGTGACAGGAGTGTCGGGCGTCCTGAAGAAGAGAACTTAACCTTGCTCTCTGTCAAAGAGATGAACCCCAAGGGCCGCCATCATCTCAAGACAAACCCAGCAGACCCTTTCCTCCTCCAAAAAGCACATTTCTCTGCTAATCAATGCAACCTTCTACCCCTGCGTAAGTCTATTGGGGCCCGCCCTTCGCCCCTGGTCCCTCCTGAGCAGGCAGGCCGCGCCCCCATGTGCATCTTTGGAGTTCGGGGGGGTCGCCTCGTCTCACCTTGCCTGGGGCGAGACAGAACCGAATCAATGCGGGAAGTGTGAGGGCGTGTTGGGAGCGCAGCGCCGAGGTGAGAGAGAAAACAAACAGTTGAAAAGTCAACTTTCATTTTGTCAGTTTGCTCACAGAAGAAGAAAAAGAGATGAATGTAGGCCATTGTTTTGGCTTTCATCGAGTTGTCCTACTTTGTCTCTGCCATCTTTGTGTTGCTGCCACGCTCCGTTCTGCTGCCGTTTCAGCCGTTTCAATTAATTATACAGTGAACGCTAAATAAAACATCAGGGGAATTATATTTGATTGAATTAAGCGTTAACCTCGCTAATTCATCTACGGTGAATATGGCCCATGGTCCAAATGACGGAAAGCAGCTCGGTGATTTTTTTCTGTATTTAAATGGATGGGCGTACACACATTAGGCCATTTGAATTGGATTATTTGTAGTCCTATTGATTTCTATGTGCATTATATATAACCAGATGAGCGATAACATAAATCATATACTGTAACACATACAGGCGGCACGGTTGGCGACTGGTTAGAGAGTCTGCCTCACAGTTCTGAGGACCGGGGTTCAATCCCCGGCCCCGCCTGTGTGGAGTTTGCATGTTCTCCCCGTGCCTGCGTGGGTTTTCTCCGGGAACTCCGGTTTCCTCCCACATCCCAAAAACATGCATGCTAGGTTAATTGATGACTCTAAATTGCCCGTAGGTGTGAATGTGAGTGTGAATAGTTGTTCGTTTATATATGCCCTGGGATTGGCTGGTGACCAGTGCAGGGTGTACCCTGCCTCCTGCCCAGTGATAGCTGGGATGAGCTCTAGTACTCCCGCGACCCTTGTGAGGATAAGCGGCTCAGAAAATGGATCGATGTAACATATACAGTGGAAAGCAGATGTTTACGTACACTATATAAAAAGACACATACCCTTTTTTTATTATTATTTACTGTCTGATATGAAAGTAGACTAAACTTACCCTATTTTTGGTCAATTAAGATTACCAAAATTAATGCAGCCCTATGGGGGGCACAAGTCAGTGCAAACTGTAGGCCGGTCCCAAGCCCGGATAAATGCAGAGGGTTGCATCAGGAAGGGCATCCGGCTTAAAACTTTGCCAAACAAATATGAGTGTTCATCCAAAGAATTCCATACCGGATCGGTCGTGGCCCGAGTTAACAACGTCCGCCACCGGCGCCGTCAACCTGCAGGGTGCCGGTGGAAATTCAGCTACCGTGGGTCGAAGAAGAAGAGGTGGAAAGCGGGTTCTTTGGCAGAAAGCGAAGAGGGAAGCACAGAGCCTAGAACTGAATGTGGGGACTTTGAATGTTGGGACTATGACAGGAAAATCTCGGGAGTTGGTTGACTTGATAATTAGGAGAAAGGTTGATATATTGTGTGTCAAGGAGACCAGGTGGACAGGCAGTAAGGCTAGAAGATTAGGGGCAGGTTTTACATTATTTTACCATGGTGTAGATGGGAAGAGAAATGGAGTCGGGGTTATTTTAAAAGAAGAGTTGGCTAAGAATGTCTTGGAGGTGAAAAGAGTATCAGATCGAGTGATGTGGCTGAAACTTGATATTGAGGGTGTTATGTGTAATGTAATTAGTGGCTATGTCCCACGGGTAGGATGTGACCTACGAGGTGAAAGAGAAATTCTGGAAGGAGCTAGACGAAGTAGTTCTGAGCATCCCAGACAGACAGAGAGTCGTAATTGGTGCAGATTGTAATGGACATGTTGGTGAAGGTAATAGGGGTGATGAAGTGATGGGTAAGTACGGCATCCAGGAAAGGAACTTGGAGGGACAGATGGTGGTAGACTTTGCAACAAAGATGCAAATGGCTGTAGTGAACACTTTTTTCCAGAAGAGGCACGAACATATGGTGACCTACAAGAGCGGAGGTAGAAGCACGCAGGTGGATTACATCTCGTGCAGATGATTTCATCTGAAGGAGGTTACCAACTGTAAGGTAGTGGTAGGGGAGAGTGCGGCTAGACAGCATAGGATGGTGGTGTGTAAGATGACTCTGGTGGTGGGGAGGAAGATTAGGAAGACAAAGGCAGAGAAGAGAACCATGTGGTGGAAGCTGAGACATGACGAGTGTTGTGCATCTTTCGGGTAGAGGTGGCAAAGGCCAAACAAGAGGCATATGATGACATGTATGGCAGGTTGGACACTAAAGAAGGAGAAAATGATCTCTACAGGTTGGCGAGAGAGAGATGGGACGGAGTGCAGCAGGTTAGGGTGATTAAAGATGGAAATATGTTGACTGGAGCCAGCAGTGTGCTAGCTAGATGGAAAGAATACTTCAAGGAGTTGATGAATGAGGAAAATAAGAGCGAAGGGAGAGTAGAAGACTTCACTTCTACTCTCCCTTCGTGTGGTGGACCAGGAAGTGACAATGATGAGTAAGGGGGAACTTAGAAAGGCATTAAAGAGGATGAAAAATGGAAAGGCAGTTGGTCCTGATGACATTTCTGCGGAGGTATGGAAGCATCTCGGAGAGGTGGCTGTGGAGTTTTTGACCAGCTTGTTCAATAGAATTCTAGTGTGTGAGAAGATGCCTGAGGAATGGAGGAAAAGCGTACTGGTGCCCAATTTTAAGAACAAAGGTGATGTGCAGAGCTGTGGGATCTATAGAGGAATAAAGTTGATGAGCCACACAATGAAGTTATGGGAAAGACTAGTGGAGGCTAGACTCAGGACAGAAGTATTTGAGAGCAACAGTATGGTTTCATGCCTAGAAAGAGTACCACAGATGCATTATTTGCCTTGAGGATGTTGATGGAAAAGTACAGAGAAGGTCGGAAGGAGCTACATTGTGTCTTTGTAGATCGAGAGAAAGCCTATGACAGAGTACCCAGAGAGGAACTTTGGTACTGCATGCGGAAGTCTGGAGTGGAAGAGAAGTATGTTAGAATAATACAGGACATGTACGAGGGCAGCAGAACAGCGGTGAGGTGTGCTGTAGGTGTGACAGACGAATTTAAGGTGGACGTGTGACTGCATCAGGGATCAGCACTGAGCCCCTTCCTTTTTGCAGTGGTGATGGATAGGCTGACAGATGAGGTTAGACTGGAATCCCCGTGGACCATGATGTTTGCAGATGACATTGTGATCTGCAGTGAAAGCAGGGAGCAGCTGGAGGAACAGTTAGAAAGATGGAGGCATGCACTGGAAAGCAGAGGAATGAAGATTAGCCGAAGTAAAACAGAATATATGTGCATGAATGAGAGGGGTGGTGGGGGAAGAGTGAGGCTTCAGGGAGAAGAGATAGCAAGGGTGGATGACTTTAAATACTTGGGGTCGACCGTCCAGAGCAATGGTGAGTGTGGTCAGAAAGTGAAGAAACGGGTCCAAGCAGGTTGGAACGGGTGGAGGAAGATGTCAGGTGTGTTATGTGACAGAAGAGCTAGGATGAAGGGCAAAGTTTATAAAACAGTGGTGAGGCCAGCCATGATGTACGGATTAGAGACAGTGGCACTGAAGACACAACAGGAAGCAGAGTTGGAAGTGGCGGAAATGAAGATGTTGAGGTTCGCTCTCGGAGTGACCAGGTTGGATAAAATTAGAAATGAGCTCATCAGAGGGACAGCCAAGGTTCGATGTTTTGGAGACAAAGTTGGAGAGAGCAGACTTCGATGGTTTGGACACATCCAGAGGAGAAATAGTGAGTATATTGGTAGAAGGATGATGAAGATGGAGCTGCCAGGCAAGAGAGCGAGAGGAAGACCAAAGAGAAGGTTGATGGATGTCGTGAGGGAAGACATGATGGCAGTTGGTGTTCGAGAGGAGGATGCAGGAGATAGGCGTACATGGAAAAGGGTGACGCGCTGTGGCGACCCCTAACGGAACAAGCCGAAAGGAAAAGAAGAAGGATTACCAAAATTATTTGTTTTGGCAAAATGCCAGAAAAATGACTATTTTTTTTAGACAACTTTTCTTCAAAGTCAGAAGTTGATACACATTGTATTAGGATTGAGCACCTTTGCCTTTAAACTGTAAAGCAAAGCAAAGCAAATTTTTCAAACACAAGGTAACTCAATGTGCTTTACATGATTAAAAGCATTTCAAAACAAAAAAAACAGCTTATAAACATTTAAAACAAAGACAAAAACATAAAAATACAATAAAAACTGTACAGTGCAAGAAATATCATTGAAAAGTGGAAAAGCTCTAAAAAGCATGGGAAAAAAGAGAGTTGTTTTCTTTTAACCTGGACTTAAAAACATTCACACTTGGGGCTGACGTTGCTTCTGTTGGCAACTTTTTCCATTTGTGTGCAGCATAGTAGCTAAATGATGCGTCACCATGTTTGCTTTGGACTCTGTGGTCCACTATTTGACCCGAGTCTGTCGATCTCGGAGCCCTACTGGGTTTATATCCCATTGGCATTTCTTTCATGTATTAAGGACCTAAACAGTTTCGTGATTTATAGACCAGTAGGAGAACTTTAAAATATATTCTAAAGCTGACTGGAAGCCAGTGTAAAGACTTTAGTTCTGGTCAGAACCCGAGCTGCAGCATTCTAAATGAGTTGCAGCTGTTTACTGCTCTTTTCGGGGAGTCCAGTCAGAAGACCATTACAATAGTCAAGTCTACTTGAGATAAAAGCATGGATGAGCTTCTCCTGGTCTGTTTGGCACATGCAAGCCTTCACTCTGTATATGTTCTTCAGATGGTAGAAGGCATTTATTCGTAATTGATTTGATATGACTGTTGAAAGTCAGGTCGGAATCTATCAGAACACCAAGGTTTCGGACTTCATCTTTGGTTTTGAAAGAGAGTGACTCCAGGTATTTACTAACAGCAATCCTCTTTTCTTTATTGCCCAAAACAATTATCTCAGTTTTGTTGTGGTTTAATTGAAGAACATTTTGGCTCCTCCAGTTATTTATCTGTTTTAGACAGTGACACAACACCTCAATTGAGCTGTAGTCATCTGGAGACACTGCTAGATATAACTGTCTCTCTTCTGCATAGCTATGATAGTCAAAATTAAAGTTCTGAAGAATTTGACCCAAATGTAGCATAGACAGGCTGAACAGGAGGGGTCCAAGAACTGACCCTTGAGGGACCCCACAGGTTATTTTGATTCAATAAGATTGAACACTTCCAATGGTGGCGGCACGGTGGCCGACTGGTAAGAGCGTCAGCCTCACAGTTCTGAGGACCCAGGTTCAATCCCCCGGCCCCGACCGTGTGGAGTTTGCATGTTCTCCCCGTGCCTGCGTGGGTTTTCTCCGGGCACTCCGGTTTCCTCCCACATCCCAAAAACATGCATAAATTGGAGACTCTAAATTGCCCATAGGTGTGCATGTGAGTGCGAATGATTGTCTGTTTGTATGTGCCCTGCGATTGGCTGGCAACCAGTTCAGGGTGTACCCCGCCTCCTGCCCGATGACAGCTGGGGTAGGCTCCAGCACACCCGCGACCCTAGTGAGGATAAGCGGCTCAGAAAATGGATGGATGGATGGACTTCCAATGGCTACAAAATAACTCTATAATAATAATACTTGAATCAAACGTTTTGGATATCCTTCCATGAGTTTCTCACAATAGTTGGCAGGAATTTTGGTCCATTCCTCCTGACAGAACTGGCGTAACTGAGCAAAGTTTGTAGACCACTTTGCTCGCGCATGCCTTTGCAGGTCTGTCCATATATTTTCAATAGGATTGAGATCCGCGCTTGGCAATGGCCACTCCAAAAACACTGACTTTGTTATCCTTAAGCCACATTAGATGCAGTTTGTCAGCCAGTGCTTCGGGTCATTGTCCATTTGAAAGACTCATTTGCGACCAAGCTTTAACTTCCTGGTTGGCTTGGATATCCTTGTAGTTTGAAGCGTTATAATTTACCATAACAACCAGATCCATCTGCTGGTCACTTATTCATATTACAGTTTATTCACTGCATATCAATACACCAACATTTCGGGACCATGCGATGCATGTATGTACAATTGCAATGACGATGCTCAAACGGTGTTCTGTACTAAGGTATCTGGATTATTTGTATGCCTTCTATTGACTTTTTATTGCAGAAGTTGAAGGGTTATCATGAAAAACTGTCAGAAAGAGCGTTGCAGTAATCATATGACGTGTACATGGAGCATCCTGTTGTTTATAATTTATGATGATTTTGAGTCTTTCTATTTATATATATATATATATATATATATTTTGAGTCTTTATATTTTGCAAGGTGGTGGTTACCATTAATAGTTGGTGACAAAAAGCAATTTCATTAATCACATGACACGCACATTCAGCACTCTGTTGATTATTTCTTGTCGTTGTTGATTTCTTTTGTGCAAAGTAGCAGTTATCATGGATAACCGGCGAGAAAAGCAATCACACAAATCATATGTAGAAAATATTGCCACAATGATCCAATCAAATGTTGTCCAACCTATCACATGTATTCACTTGATAATTACAAATGCTTCACAGCTCATCAGACCTCCCAGCCAGTCCTAATAAACGGGGGTTGTCATTGCTGCACACATCCTCTCCGTGCATCACACAGGGCGCCATCTACCAAATCCAATCCCGCCAACCCTTAATAGAAAACAATTCCATTCGATCAAGCTCAAAATATGTGATGCACCAAAACAATACAGCATGTCAAGTGTGGCGGCCTGCTGGCTGAGGGCAACTCAATTCATATCGGCTGTGGTCGAAGAAAACAAAATTGTTTGTCACACCTCGCTTATTCTGTGATTAACAAAAACAAATACAGGCTGCGTGTTCGGTGTATTTAACATGCAAGTTGAATATTTGTGTTTGTTGACATGTCCATGTGCCCTATACACAAATTGTAGTTTATGAACCGCTCCCTCCACAAGTTCAAATGCTTTTGTAATCTTCACAGGGATTCTTTTTTTCCCCCACATTCTCTCGGCTCTGCTTCTGCAGGTAGAAGCAAGCAGCCTGGCTGCAACGTGCACACTCCCCGACGAGAGGACTACAGCCAGCCTACAGAGCAGCATGGACGAGGAGTCGCTGGCCGGGACATGCACACTCGCCGGCGAGATCCAACCTTCTGATACACATGCACTCTCCACTGAGATCCAACCTGCTTTTATGCATACACTTGCTGGCGAGATCCAACCGGCTGTTACCCATGCACGCATTGGCGAAATCCTCCACACTGTTACAAACACATTTCCCGCTGAGATGCACCCCACTGTTATACATGCACTCATTAGCAAGATTCAGCCCACTTTTACGCATACACTTGCCAACGAGAGGAGAGGCAGCTCCTGAAGCCTCTGTAGTCACAAAGCTCTGGCTGTGCCCCTGGTCGTCGTGGTGACAAAAGCTGGACTCGCCATTGGTCCAACAGTATATTAGGCAAGATGAGGGGTGGCTCGCTTGCATGAGAAAAAAAAGTAGATTTCAGCAAGATAATAAGGTGTAAAGTGTAGTTGTCTTTTAAAGCTACACGCATTCAAGGATGGCGACCCCAAGTGGACAAAAATAATACCTTTTTTTTTTATTGGTATTACGTATGAAGCTTCAAAATATATACAAAAATAATCCAATAAATATGTGGTCAGTACGTCGAGGATTTTTGTCTATTGCGGGTGGGGGTTCTGGAACTAAACGAGGGACTACTGTATTATTATTCTTGATTATTGGTATATTTTGATGGAAGCGTATCACAGACACATTATGAAGACACCTGGGAACTCTTTTAAATTATGTACAAAGTATAATATAGCTCCTTTAAAAAGGGTTAGTGAGACAAGATGTGAAACATCTGACCTCAATCAGTGAAACGCTGCAGCTGACAGTTACGGCAAATTATCCCTTTACGTGCTAATTAAACCCAGCACGAGTCTATCCAGCTATAATTAACTTCAATTATTGGGCGTTTACATTACATATTTAATTTTTATGCGCGCCGTCATGTATTTTCTATGTTTACACTCGCAGATCAGAGAGGCTGAAAAATACTATTTGCACACGCTTATTAATGTTTGTGGGGCTCGGGGTTGGACAGTGTCACATTGGAAAACACGCAATGTGGAAAGTGATCATAAGTGTGTGTGTATATCACATGATTATTAAGTTATGCCTTGCAGCAAGTGTCCTCCCGCAGTGAGGACATTTGCATAATAGCCCTGGTTGTGATGTATTCATAACGGAAGGATGTGACTGGTGTTGATGTAGAACAAGATAAATGCATTAAGGCCCATGTTCCCTATGATGCTGAGCTCCTCTGATAACATTATTCCACTGCAATATATTTATTATGCATACAGTATACACTTTCTTTCGGTACCTGCATGACTCACCACATAATATACAAAGAAAACCATCAAACAAATTTTTGGAATCTTTATAAAGCAATATTACTGTCGTTTGTGGCACATTTACAGTTTTCTGATTCGCTATCCTTAGCGGGGCTTGGTTCCTAATTCCCCATGAATAGTCTATTGCGCCATACTGTATTATGGAAAAGGAACAGGGACAGACTGTATATTTTATAACGAACTAACCATATCTGATTATTTCTGAAGATCTGCGAGTGAGCCACCCCCATTTTACATAACAGTTGGGCTTCTTTGCATAATAACTGTGCCAGCACATAGGAGTTCTCCACCCATGACATGATTAGGAGTACAGTTCTCGGACTACACTACCAAGCAGAAACAGCCGCATCCCCAATGGCTGCTATCATGGCAAAGCCAAAACGTAAGCAGAGCTGCAATGAGTGTTGTTGAATGCACAGGAACCTTCGTGATTGTCTGGTGAAGTTGCCGGCGAAGTGGGGGTATTTGTGTTTGGTGACAAGTCCGCTGCATGTGCCACAGGTACAGATCTGCTTCACTAATTTATAAGTATCATTAGGTTTCTTGGTGACGAATTGCTGCTTCTGCCAATGAAAATACTATACTGATAATACTTTTATGGACAGCTAGCTTTGCTCGTCTAGTCCCAATGGCCTATTCCTACGTTTGACAAAAGACAGACTCGGCATTAGCACCCTGCCCACCCTGGGGGGGGGGGGGGATCAGCACTGGCTCTTTTGCATCAGACAACAACTTCATTATGGACTTTTCTCCACAGTTCCTACGCAAGTATGGAAAGTATGGAAAAGTATGGAATTTTATTTAATACATTTCCAGGTCTGGATAAGTATGGAAAGTGGAAACTATTGTATGGAAAAATATTGATGTTTCCAAGACTTACAACAGCTCTATTTTCTAAAACAAGAAATTATGACTATCTAAAGAATATAGATCGAGCTGTGTTTTTTATAAGGCGCTTGGAGGTGCAGCTACAATGTTTGTGCGACAGCACACTGTATTATAGCATAGTCTTGGTGAATACTCAATTCTGATTGGCTCAGAAAATTCCATCGACCGTCTCAAGTAGTTCCTCTCAAAAAATGACAAATACGAACCATTGTTTGGCGACATAATGGAATAAAGAATCAGAATGATGCACATCTATTTACTCAAATGCCACAAATTATTAGATTTTTTTTTACTGAAGTCTGGAAAAAGTATGGAATTTTTAAATCTCAAACGTGCAGGAACCCTGTTTCTCTTAGAAATGCAGAAATCATATCACGCTATCGAGGGATTGGAGAAAATGTCACAAGAAGAAGGATAGCGTTACGCATGACTGTTGAGTGCTTTTTCATGTACCCGTGATAACATGACTCATCACTGGTGCGGGTGCTTGGAGATGCCAAAAAAGAAACATCACCTGATAGAAAGTCAACCTCCAACCTCCCGTAAATAATTGAACCTGCAAGTCCACGTGGGTGTCCGGACTCTAACTCGGTAAATGTGGGCGAGCGGTTTGGGAATTATGCCGTCAATCGGCATGCATGTTATACAAAATACATACAAAACAATTGAGGGATTTGTCACACACTCTGAGAAGAATTCCATTAATGTAGTTGTCAATAGCAGCTGTGTAGAGCGGAGTTCCTATTTTATATTCATGCATAATCCCCATTACCTTTTGGATTTTTTTTTGGTAATCTTTGTCATAAATTCATGAATAATGTAATATTTATCATTACCTTATATTTGCAGTGAAAAGGTTATAACAATTTTAAGAAAATAAATATGCATCAAAAGTCAAAGACAATTTCAAATCTGAGACTTCAGCTCAGTGAGCATCTAAAAGATAATTTTGAAAATGATGATGAAAATTGGGGAAATTATCCATAAACAGTTTAAAGAAGACATCTTGAGTTGAACATCACAACACAGGCATCGCAGTAAATTAGAATATCCTGGAAAACTCCTTTTTTTAATTATTTCAGTAATTCACTTCACAACCAGAAAGTCATGACTTTTCACATAAATTGAAATCTTTCATGATTTGTTTTTAATTAATTTATGATTAAAGCTTACAGCTAACAAAAAACCCAAATTCAGCATCTTGGAAATTAGATTATTACATAAATAACCATCATTATTTTAAACATAGAAATTAGGTAGGAATTGGCCTTCTGACAATTATTTTCCCAAGTTTAATGAACGTGTATGAGTTTCATTTTTTGAAGTGAACGACTGAAACAAACAAAACTTTTCTACAATATTAAAATTGCTTGAAATGCACCTGTTCACCAGTACTGATTTTAAAAACTGCTTGTCTTCCATATCATTGCTGACGTGCGGCACTCCAGTGGGCAAACATAATCAGGCATTATATTCGTAGGGTGTCCTATCTCACCAAGAGACACAACACCATCCGCTCAGGTTCAATTGCGCACGGAGAGAAATGGGGGGGAATAAAAGTAATAAACACAATTACGCTTTTTACTGTTGCTTGAATGAGCTGCCATGCGGTGCGAACACACTCGAGCAGAACGACCTCCCAATTAGCACAAAACCGCAGTCAGCTGCTTTTCAATCTTCTCTAACAGGAAGAGCCGGAACGTCCTCCTCCTGTCCTCCGCCTTTGCGCTGCATCACTGAGCAGCCACGATTCAACACGTCCATCTCGTGTCACACTCATTAAAATAGAAATTGCTTTCCGCATGTGTGCTGGCTTACGAATAATCGAAAATAATATACAGAATATTAAATGGGAGTGTAATGATATACCGGACAGTATGTATTCGTACTCCCACATTGAACATATTGGGTAAGGGAACGGAAGAGTAACTACTTAGCACTCTCGCAAAAACAAAAACTGCCCCGTAAACAACTACAGTGCTGCTCAGCCTCTGGCTAGCAGATATGCTGGCTAGGGACATGTTTTTCAACTAATGCTGTGCAAACACAACTTCCAGCGGCATTTAAATAGCCTCTCCCTGGATCTTCAGATGGAGTCAAGCAGTAACATATTCCATTGGTGTTTTTATAGCATAAACATCCAGACTGATATGTTACTGCACTTGTCTGCGTCCTTCGTTCATGAAAAAGAAAACATATTGATGTTGCATTTTCCTAAAAGAACATCAAATATTGATGTAGCAAAGAAAAACTATGCTGCACTTTCATAAAAGAGATGATTGATGTTTGTTGCCCTTTCCTAAAAAAGGCACATTATTGACCTTGCACTACCAACATGAAAACAAATATTGATGTTGCACATTCCCAAGAACTAAAACTATTGGTTGAGCACTTTTCATAAAAGAAAACCGACTAATGATGTTGAAATTTCCATAAAAGAAAGTAAACTAAATATGTTGCAATTTCCTGAAAAGAAGACACATCATTGATAATTTGATAATGCCCTGTTGTATAAGAAAGACAAACATTGATTGATGTTGCACTTTCCTAAATGAAGAAAATCTTTTGCTGTTGCACATTCCAAAAAAAGAAAAGAAACTATTGATGTTGCTCTTTACCCAAATACGAAAAATTGTGCATGAGTCAGGATAGATACATGAGGTTCGCGGACTTATTTAAATCGCCCGCGGATATCACTAGCTCATACTGTATTTAATCAGAGTGCTATTTGCCACACCGGCCAAGAGCAGTGACAACGCTCCAGTCTGGCGCAGATCATTTTTCCAGACAGAGACGTCTCCATGCGAGACCGTCATGATGCCTCGCTTAAAGCGAATGACAGGAGCCGCTTTGACTAGCGGCGAATGAATTTGGCTGTGAACAATCCCACAGTGGCGAAGACAGCCCCTTCTTTAAATACACCGGCTGTGTGCACCTGTGAAATTACAAAAACGCAGTCTAACCCACGTCCGCGAAGACTTACGTCACCCCGTTATACTACAACCCCAATTCCAATGAAGTGGGGACGGGTAACTCACACATCTGTGAAGACACCATTAATGCTGAAAGGTACATACAGGTTTTGGAGAAAAATATGCGGCCATCCAAGCAACATCATTTTCATGGACGCCCCTGCTTATTTCAGTAAGACACTGCCAAAGCACATTCTGCACGTGTTACAACAGCGTGGCTTCGTAGTTAAAGAGAGCGGTTACTCGACTGGCCTGCCTGCAGTCCAGACCTGTCTCCCATTGAAAATGTGTGGCGCATTATGAAGCGTAAAATACGACAACGGAGACCCCCGGACTGTTGAACGGCTGAAGCTGTACATCAAGCAAGAATGGGGAAGAATTCCACCTACAAAGATTCAACAATTAAGCGTCCTCAGTTCCCAAACGTTTATTGAATGTTGCTAAAAGAAAAGGTTATGTAACACAGTGGTAAACATTGGTTTATCAGTTTATTTTTGAAAGGGGACAATGCAATTTCATAAAACACATGAAGTACAGAAGGCTAGTTTTCATCTGTAGTCCCCTGGCCATGATGTAAAAACATGACCCTGTCCCAGCTTTTTTGCAACGTGTTGCAGCCATAAAAATTCAAAGTTAATGATTATTTGCTAAAAACAATAACGTTTTTCAGTTTGAAAATTAAATATCTTGTCTTTGTAGTGTATTCAATTCAATAAAAGTCGAACATGATTTGCAAATCGTTGTATTCTGTTTTTATTTATGTTTAACACAACATCCCAACTTCATTGGAATTGGGGTTGTAGATTTACGCTGACCACGCCTTTCGTAGTCATTCGCGTTCGACAAGACGTGGTCGGCGGTCGCTCCACAATGTTTTGTGGTTCTGGGGAAATACGCTGCTTATTTAATTTTACTGCCTTTCTCCGTTATTGTTTTTTTTAATTTCCAATTTCACTGGACATAAATCGTAATATGCATTTTCCCAAAGTAGGAAGTCTGACTTTGAGCAGCATTCCAATGTAGTTTTCGGAGTCCAAGGTTGGAAATTTCCTGCTTCCCTTTTTTCTGGAATGCAGCATAAGACAATGGTTCCATCAGTTTTAGAAGTCACTTTGGACATATTTGCCATGTGAAAGGTTCGTAACGCTCCCTGGAGGTGTCCACATCAGGGACCCGATAACCCACGAAAGGCTGTTAAATATTGAAGCACATTTGTGAAGTGTAAATGGGAGCATTTTAAAAAAGAGATTCACAGCTGATTAATCTTAAACTCAAAGCGAGGACGTGGATTGGTCTGTTTGTTTACTTGGACCGGCCACAATCGTAGCTGCTTAAAGTTTGAAATGATGTATTTTTTCACAATTTTCTTGCCAAAAATAAATTTTTCTCTTTTTAACCATGAATTATCTGTAACTTGTATTTGATCAATCACATTCATTGATAGTACATTCCAGGCATAATTTAATTTATTTTTAATTAAAGAGTTAAAAATACTGTTTATTTATGTATTGAACTGCTTAATTAATTAATTTTGTGGTAAATATATACTGTATATCGTGTTTAATTATTTTATTCATATTATATTTTATTGAACAATTTATATTCTAAATTTAAATTATAATTTATTTAAAATTTGAGGTTATATCATTATCATACTTTTTATGATTACATTTTCCAGCACTTAAAAATGAATGACCAATTGTTTTTCTTTTTTTTTCTTTCTTAAATTCACATTGAGCAGAAAACTGTATTTTCTTGTCTAGAAATATTTTCAGTGAGGCAATTTCAAACACGAAATAAAACAGATTTCAGTTTAAACTTGGCATTTTTTCTTCTGAGCATTTCTTGTAAATATAAAAACGTAAGGCAAAAATAAAAAAAGGCATGAGGATAAGCGGATGGATGGATAAGAAGCCTGAGGTGCAACTTCATTCACTTGAGCAGCTAGCATTTCAGGATGTGACATAATAATACAGTAGATTCGTGGCTGTGCGTTTACGACACACCTACGGACAATATAGAGTCTTCAATTAACCTACCATGCATGTTTTGGGGATGTGGGAAGAAACCGGAGTACCCGGAGAAAACCCACGCAGGCACGGGGAGAACATGCAAACTCCACACAGGGGAGGCCGGATTTGAACCGCAGCAGATGTGGTTAACGAGGCGGCCACCGTGCCACCAGCTAAAACTTGTCAGTCACAATTGGCCAGTGTACTCTCTTACCAATTCAACAAATAGTTTTCAAATAATCAAGTTGGATTTTTCATTTGTTGGACTATTATTTCAAAATAGGAGTAACAATTTGATCGTAACACGCTAGTCATTCGTTACTGTAAATACTAATATTAATTGGGGTTTTAGGGTGCGAGTCCGACGACTGCTATTTATTTATATATTTTTGTGAGAAACCACGCAATTCTATTGTTTTTTTAAAAAAATGAATTAATATTTAATTGAACCTCATTATTTTTAAAATAGTTATAATTAATAAAACTGTGATAAAATGATCGTACTTTGTGTTATTCTTTATGTTGTACTTTTATCCTGTTGCAGTTAAGGATTATAACTTCAGTTACAACTTTGTGGCTACAGTATAATCATGGCCATCATAGTTTATGTTTTCCACTCTGTGAGCTGAAAATAACATTAGGAAAGGTTAAAAATGCTTGAGAAAATGTCGCATTTCAATGCTGCAAACATGTTCTCTGAGGTATTGCATATCAGTAACTAAGCAACACACCTAATATTTGTTGAAGTAGTCTTGATTTATTTAAATATTTGGTACAGCACAAGACAGTAAATCAGCCCTTGCCACAGTGTCACTTCGCATTGGACTTGAAAAAACATTTAAATATTCATAATACAACAGTCTTAAGTAGCCACGACCAATCCGGTTATTCGGCGGCGATTCACTGTTCTTTAGTTTGTCAATGCTGCGCTTTGTCACACACACACACACACACACACACATGCAAACAAGTGTCCCTCATTGTGGGAGCATCCACACGCTGAGCTCCTCCGCAGCTCCCCCCCAACCCCCACCATCCACTCCCACACAGCCATGGCAGATTCAGTTATATTAAAGACTAATTAATATCCTGCCAGGCTGAGAGGTTGACATTTATATGGAATTAAACAGAAACAGGACTTTCAATTAATTCCTGCACAAGCTCGGCTGGATCACATACTTGTCGATGAAATTAAGGTTTGGTTCATATACTGTAAAGGCAACAATAAGTCTGCCCAATAACCTTAAATATAAGTGCGATTGTACATTATGATCCGGACAGAAACTTAAGTGCACAGTATACAGTATAAGACATCATGCATCATTTTAAACTGTTACGAGGAGTCTTGATATCATGTTTGACACGGTTTTGTCAAAATACCCCAACGAACAACCCAATTATAGTATACTTCTCACCCTGTTATTTGAACTTCAATGAAATTAGACAATTTTAAGTGTACAGTCCTGTCACATGTAATTGAGCCACTGTTTACTCAACCTGGGGGGAGCTGACGGTAAATTTTCCCCGATCAACCACGACGACAGTACATCTTTATGTTGTAAATCCAATCATCAACAGGAGGGCTGACGGTAATATCGCCCACATTAAAAACCCCTGACCCTGTGCATCGCTGCCCTGTGCAATGGCCCGCTGAAGTTGGGGCGTAACATAAAACGTAAATAAAAACAGAATACAATGATTTGCAAAACCTTTTCAAACTATATACAATTGAGGACACTACAAAGACAATATATTTAATGTTCAAAATGAATTTTGTTTTTTGGGCAAATTTTCTCTCATTTTCTCTCAATTTGATGCCTGCAACATGTTCCAAAAAAGCTGGGACAGGGGCAACAAAAGACTGGGAAAAGTGAGGAATGCGAAAAAAAACAACTACAACAAAAACACATTTGGAACATTCCACAGGTGAACGGGTTAATTGGAAACAGGTGAGTGTCATAATTGGGGCGCAATTGTTCACAAGCAACAATGGGGTGAGGTTCAACATTTTGTGAACAACTGCATGAGCAAATAGTCCAACAGTTTAAGGACAACGTTTCTCAGCATACAGTTGCAAGGAATTTGGGGATTTCATCATCTCGTAGGGGAGTAGGACCAGGAGGGCTCTGAGATCTACAAACTCAGGTCAAATAGTGGAGCACAGAGTCCAAAGCAAACATGGTAAAGCAGCATGTAGCTGTTATGCTGCACACAAATGGAATAAGTTGCCAACAGAAGCGACGTCAACCCCAAGTGTCAATGTTTTTAAGTCCATTTTTAAATGATATTTCTTGCACTGTACGCTGTTTTAATCGTATTTTTATTATTTTATTTGTTTTAAATGTTTATAAGCTGTTTTTTTTTTCTTTGTTTTTAAATGATTTTAATCATGTAGAGCACATTAAGTTACCTTGTGTATGAAAGCGCTATATAAATACATTTGCTTTGCTGTGCTTTATGGTCTATATCATCATCAACAGATTCAGAGAATCTGAAGAAATCCCTGCGCGGACGTGGCAAGGCCGATAACCAACATTGAATGCGAGCGACCTTCAATCCCTCACTGCATTAAAAACCAGCATCATTGTGTTAAGGATACTGCTATGACGGCTCAGGAACACATAACCCTGTCGCCACATTGAGAAATGCAAGTTAAATCTCTACCATGCAAAATGAAAGCCATATATCAACAACACCTAGAAACGTCACTAGCTTCTCTGGGTCCGAGCTTATCTGAGATGGACTGACACAAAGTGGAAAAGTGTGCTGCAGTAGTACAAATCCACATTGCAAATTCATCCATCCATCCATCTTCTTCCGCTTATCAGAGGTCGAGTCGCGGGGGCAGTAGCTTTAGCAGGGAAGCCCAGACTTCCCTCTCCCCAGCCACTTCCTCCAGATCTTCCGGGGGGATCCTGAGGCTTTCAGAGGCCATCCGAGAGACATAGTCTCTCCAGCGTGTCCTGGGTCATCCCCGGGGTCTCTTCCTGGTGGGACGTTCCCGGAACACCTCACCAGGGGATTGAGGGCTTCGTCTTTCGGCTTCGCTCCTACTTCACCACAACGGACCGATACAAACTCTGCATCACTGCAGACGCTGCACCAATCCGCCTGTCGATCTCACGTTCCATTCTTCCCTCACATTTCAAATTGTTTTTGGAAATCATGGACGTCATGTCCTCCAGGCCAAAGAGGAAAAGGACCTTCGGGATTGTTATCAGCGGAAAGCTCAAAACCAAGCATCTGTGATGGTATGGAGGTATGTTAGTGCACATGGCATGGGTAACTTGCATATCATCAAGGCACCATTCATGCTGAAAGGTACATACAGGTTTTTTTCAACATATGCTGCCGTCTTTTTCAGCCCGAGCAACATTCTGTAAAACATTCTAGTGAAAGAGTGTGAGTACTAGACTGGCCTGCCAGAAGTCCACACCTGTCTCCCATTGAAAATGTGCAGCACATTATGAAGAGTAAAATACAAGAACGGAGACCCCGGACTGTTGAGCAGCTGATGTTGTACTTCAAGCAAGAATTCCACCTACAAATCTTCAACAATTATTGCCCTCAGTTTCCAAAGGTTGAGTGTTGTTAAAAGAAAAGGTACTGTAAGACAGTGGTAAACATGCCCCTGTCCTGGGTTTTTTGGAACGTGTTGCAGACATTAAATTCGAAATGAGTGAATATTAGCAACAAAACAATAAGGTTTATCAGTATGAACATGAAATGTCTTTGTTGTGTATTCAACTGAATATAGTAGGTTGAAAAACATTGTATTCTGTTTTTATTCATGTTTTACACAACGTCCCAACTTCATTGGAATTGTGGGTTTGTAAGTAATACAATTCATTCATTCATCTTCCGTTCCGCTTATCCTCACTAGGGTTGCGGGCAAGCTGGAGCCTATCCCAGCTACCTTTGGGCGAGAGGCGGGTTACATCCTGAACTGGTCGCCAGCCAATCGCAGGGCCCATATAAACAAACAACCATTCGCAAGCACATTCACACCTACGGACACTCTAGAGGCCCCAATTAACCGACCATGCATGTTTTTGGGATGTGGGAGGAAACAGGAGTCCCCGGAGAAAACCCACGCAGGTACGGGGAGAACATGCAAACTCCACACAGGCGGGGCCGGAATTGAACCCGGGTCCTCAGAACTGCGAGGCAGACGTGCTAACCAGTTGTTCACTGTGCCGCCAAATGATACAATGTATGGGAATTTAAGAAATGACGTGGTTTTTTTTGTTTTTTTTTTTTACACTAATGGCCTGTAACAAGACAACAATGCGAAAACAACACATTCCTTATAATAATAAGCCTAATAGTCCAACTTTTCTTTGCTCTTTCAATTTTGTCTCTTCAACACCTAGCAATAAACAAAGTACAAACAATAAATGTCATCTATTTTTCAGGTTTTACCTGCTTAACATATACTGTAAGTGATAGTAAGTGGTGCTGTTTTATTAATTGATGCCCATTTCGTCCAATCAGCAGTCATTTTACAGCTAGCCAGTGGTGGTTTAAGTCAAACCACGCACATCGCGGTACTTGGAAAGACACCATAGTCACACAGAGAGGAGTAAAGCATGCCAAATGGCTAAACAGAATTACATAAAGCTGTATAATATTACCAAAAATAGTATAATTAGTAATGACTTACATTCTGTTTTCAGCCAAAACCTTCTCTCACTTTTCAGGATAGGTTGGACCAAGAACTCAATTGATTTACATTTTCTTGAGCTTGGTAACGATGAAAGGTAATAGTTTACCAAGGATGGCAGTCCTTGTTTATCTCAAACAACGTCCTGCGATACCAACTGCTGGTAAAGAACATGGGAAAAGGGAAGTTTGGAACCGTAGGCAGTTTTCACTGCGACTCAACAATAGCACAACGGTCAAGACGACTCTCTACTGACACGCCCAATTGACTCTTTGTTGACACCAGCTACAGCAGGGAGAGAGCCAGAAGAGACGCAGTATAAAAATAACTAGGACAAGCATCTGGTACACCATCTGTTTTCGCTCGGGAAGCTTTCACGCACCATGCGCGCACAGTGAGTGTCATGAAATGACCAGTACAATCAGCCATAGACAGTGTTTGTATTATGTAGTTACTGTATATACTATAATGAAGTCAGTTCAATGGCTTGTATACATATATTTGGGTCTCTGGAGTACCCACCCAGCCCATGAAGTGTGCAATTACACAACCAAGTAAATTTTTTGTGAGCTGCCTATTTCCCCAAATGTGTCTGTGAGCAATGAGTTCTGAATTTGGGCCAAGTGTGACATCACAACTAGTACATTTACATAATCCACTTCCCACACCGTGTTTCTCTGCCTATGACATGGCAGCTAGGCTGGGAAAATATTCACCATTTTCTTTCTTATGAAGAAAAAGCAAATGTCAAATGTTTAATTAAAAATAAATGGATCTAGGTTTCCCTTGTCCGGATGCGGGTCAGCAGGGCCCACCTCTGGAGCCAGGCCTGGAGGTGGGGCTCGAAGGCGAGCGCCTGGTGGCCGGGCCTGCACCCATGGGGCCCGGCCGGGCACAGCCCGAAAGGGTAACGTGGGTCCCCCTTCCCATGGGCTCACCACCTGGTACCAGTCCTCTTGAGAGGGGTTGGACTCTGGAGTTCCAGGCTCGGCACCTGTGCGGCATTGGGGTTCACCCCGG
Organism: Phycodurus eques; assembly: GCF_024500275.1. Classification (NCBI taxonomy): domain Eukaryota; kingdom Metazoa; phylum Chordata; class Actinopteri; order Syngnathiformes; family Syngnathidae; genus Phycodurus; species Phycodurus eques. Next base: position 20,306,335 of record NC_084526.1, read on the forward strand.
TGGACGAGAGGGTAGCCTCCTTCCGCCTTCGGGTGGGGGTACGGGTCCTGACTGTTATTTGTGCCTATGCACCAAACAGCAGTTCAGAGTACCCACCCTTTTTGGAGTCCTGAGAGGGTGGGGTGGGGGTGGGGTGGAGAGCAGTCCCGCTGGGGACTGCATCGGTATGCTGCGGGACTTTAATGCTCACGTGGGCAATGACAGTGAGACCTGGAAGGGCGTGATTGGGAGGAGCGCCCCCCCCTGGTCAGAACCCGAGTGGCGTTCTGTTATCGGACTTCTGTGCTCACCATCGATTGTCCATAACGAACACCATGTTCAAGCATAAGGGTGTCCACACGTGCACTTGGCACCAGGACACCCTAGGTCGCAGTTCGATGATCGACTTTGTGGTCATGTCATCGGACTTGTGGTCGCATGTCTTGGACACTCGGGTGAAGAGAGGGGCGGAGCTGTCAACTGATCACCACCTGGTGATGACTTGGCTCCGATGGTGGGGGAAGATGCCGGTCCGACGTGGCAGGCCCAAATGTATTGTGAGGGTCTGCTGGGAACGTCTGGCAGAATCCCCTGTCAGAAGGAGTTTCAACTCCCACCTCCGGAAGAATTTCACCGACGTGCTGGGGCGAGGCGGGGGACACTGAGTCCGAGTGGACCATGTTGCGCGCGTCTATTGCGGAGGCAGTCGACCGGAGCTGTGGCCGTAAGGTAGTCGGTGCCTGTCATGGCGGCAATCCCCAAACCCGTTGGTGGACACCAGCTTTGAGGGATGCCGTCAAGCTGAAGAAGGAGTCCTATCAGGCCTTTTTAGACTGTGGGACTCATGAGGCAGCTAATGGGTACCGGCTGGCCAAGTGGAATTCGGCTTTGGTGATCGCTGAGGCAAAAACCCGGCAGTGGGAGGAGTTCGGTGAGGCCATGGAGAACGACTTCCAGACGGCTTTGAGGAAATTCTGGTCCACCATCCGGCGTCTCAGGAGGAGGAAGCAGTGTACCATCAACACTATGTATAGTGGAGATGGGGCGACTCGGGACCTTGTGAATCGGTGGAGAGAATACTTCGAAGACCACCTCAATTCCACCGACATGCCTTCCCATGAGTCTGGTTTATCTGAGGCGGGCTCTCTTTTCGCTGGGGTTGAGGTCACCGAGGTGGTTAAAAGCTCCTCAGTGGCAAGTTTCCGGGGGTGGATGAGATTCCTCAAGGCTCTGGATGTTGCAGGGCTGTCCCGGTTGACACACCTCTGCAACATCACGTGGACATCGGAGACAGTGCCTCTAGATTGGCAGACTGGGGTGGTGGTCCCCCTTTTTAAGAAGGGGGAACGGGGGATGTGTTCCAATGACAGGGTGATCACACTCCTCAGCCTCCCTGGTAAGGTGTATTCAGGGGCGCTGGAGAGGAGGGTCCGTCGGGAAGTTGAATCTCAGATTCAGGAGGAGCAGTGTGGTTTTCGTCCTGGCCGTGGAACAGTGGACCAGCTCTTCACCCTCGGGAGGGTCCTCAATGATGCATGGGAATTCGCCCAACCAATCTACATGAGTTTTATGGACCTGGAGAAGGCGTTCGACCGTGTCCATCGTGGAGTCCTGTGGGGGGTGCTTCTGGAGTATGGGGTACCAAACCACCTAATACGGGCTGTTCGGTCCCTGTGCGACCGGTGTCAGAGAGCGGATCAACTCTTGTCGCCGATGTAATGTGTGCTTTGCGGTTCTCCTGGGACCACAACCAGGGCAACGACCTGAACCACCTCAACGCGAAAATAAATAGTCCTCTAGCAATTAGAGCAGTTTGAAATGACTAATAGAACAATAGTCCGGTGCAATGACCACTGTGCAAAGGGTGCCGAGACTTAAAGAAATGTATGCAGTTTAAAGTGACTAGTCGTGTGATAATATGGGACAATGTCGATTGTGTAAATGTTGCAGATGCTACTCAGGCATGAGTGGCCAGTATTGGTCAACAACAAATATGCAAATAGTGCAGCGTGGCGAGACTACTACAGTGAGTGCACGAGTAATGTATAATTGGCCCGACAGAAAATGACAACAAACTCAAGACAAAAAAATGGCAGTATGTTGCAATGGAATTGTAAGTTAACTGTTTAAGAAGTTAATAGCAAGAGGGTTTTTGTTTGCATTGAAGTCCACGAACAGGATCCTCGCTTAGGTCCCTCCGCCATCGAGGTGTTATAGGATGAAGTGCAGTCCCATGTTGACTGCATCATCCGCAGACCTGTTTGGTCCGTACGCAAATTGCAGGGGGTCCAGCAGGAGACCTGTGACGCTCCTGAGGTGGTCCAGCACGAGGCGTTCAAAGGACTTCATGACCACAGATGTCAGGGCGACAGGCCTGCAATCATTCAGACCCGAGATTGCAAGTTTCTTGGGGACTAGGATGTTGGTGGAGTGTTTGAAACAGGATGGTACTTTGCACAGTTCCAGAGATCTGTGCAAAGTCCCATTTTCAAGGAGTACGAAACAACCTATGACGTTGGCGAAGGCGAGCCCCCTCTCGCTAGGAAAAAATTATCGGGTCTATACGATTCACGTAAATGGCCTATTTTGAGTTCAAAACGGCGAATTTCACAGAAAGGGGCCTGATATGCATGTATGTAACAACGTACGGTTGGTTCATTGGAGACTGACTTGTCCTTATGTGTGCGTGTCAACGGTTGTATGTCAATATGTACCCTACAATTGGCCTCAATCCAAAATCAGCTGGGATTGGCTTCAGCTCACCCGAGACACTAATGACGATACGATACAATATGGATCGATGGCTATTGTGCTGTTTTCTGTGACACTAATTACAAGGAGAAGTGAAAAGAGTCACTTTATATCAAAAGTAACACATGCCATTGTTTTGAATTTTTACAGCTGTAGAAATGGTCAAGAATAATTCAACCTTTCATTGTTGAAATGTTACTTAAAACATTGCCTGTACGGCTAATAAAGGCTAAGCAGAGCTGCAGTGTTGTTGGATGCACAGGTCCGATTCTGATAAGTGGCACATAAACACACTTGATAACATTACACTCATCGAGACAGTTAAGAATGTTAAAATGTTATTTAAAACATGGCCTGTACAGTTAATAAAGGTTTTATGAGTCAGGAACGAAATTATTATAATTCCAATATTTTTCTTATGGGAGAAACACAAAATCCAAAACAAACTATATTAGAACAGACAATCGTGTTTTTTGGAACTATTTTAACAAACTTTGGAGAAGCTTACAAACAGGAAATGATGAGCGAGGCGGTGCCACAAAAGTAAACTTGAAATTGTCAGTTAAAAAAAAATCTCACATAATTTAAATGAACCAAATGAACTTTTTTGACGCAGGTTTGACTGTGGGGGTGCATAGCTATCTCCAAACTGTGTGCAAGCATGTGCAGGTAAGTTGATTAAGTGGCGCTGCTGAATTTCAAATTTAATTTGCGTCCCATAATTGAATCTGGTAATAAACTGCTCGAAATTGGAGCACTGTTGTTCTGTGAGCTGTGTTGGATATGAAGGCTTAATTCAATGTTATCTTATTAGCAGCAACAATAGACGTAATTCATTTGATGTAACCTTCTGCTGTATGAGTCTCTCACTCCAGCATATATTGTAAGTAGTACACTTAGACAAAGTGAAAAATTAGACGAAATAATTCAAGGAGAATTGAGAATTTATAATGCAGCAAATGAATGCCTATTCATTGGGTTGGGCACACAGCATTGAGAAATACAGTAATTGGAAGTAACTTTCCGATGCTCCCATAATTGTTCATATTTAAAAAGTTTGGTTCCTAGTTTCGATGCCTACAGTCCGCCGAGCCTGAAGAAGAAAGCAGCGAAGCCAACGAAGAAGAAGTGTTGAAAACCAACGAAGAAGAATTGGCAAAAACCAACGACGAACGTGCACGGAGAAGTGCTTGTGCCCAACTGCGGCGGCAATCAAAAGTATGTCTTTGTTAAAATAAATGCCCAGTTGCCTCAGTGCAACACTTGGAACAAGATTATATTGTGCACAAGGAGGTTTCACGATGTGTAGATGTAACGCGGTGTCGCATCTGACGTGCTCGGTCCCACTCCGAGCCTAAACCTAAATCACGCTGAATTTCAGTGAAGTCAATCGGGGGAGTGAAAAAATAAAATACGTCTCATATCAACATTGAAGCAGCTAACAAGTTAAACAATGGGTCACTCTGTCTACAAAGTTTGCACACAATGCCTGAAAAGGCAGATATGATAATCTAATAAAAAACAGGTTAGCGCATCAGCCCATGTTTGAAGTCCGGCAGAATTTAGACACTCCACGTGTAAATTTATTTTTATTAAGTTATCACAAATAAAGTTATCTTGAGAAAGTCTACTGGCTACCTATACTCCTGTGAAAAGAAAATCGATAACATGTACATTAGGACTGTCACTATCGAATGTTTTAGAATCGATTAACCTACAGATATTTTGTCGAGTACTTGAGCAATCGCCCCCCCCCCCCCCTTCTTTTTTTTTTAACTATGGTACTTTTTTTTTTTTTTTTTTTACTACTAATATGCATTTTATTCTCATTTATGAAGGCTGGACCTCTATCCTTAAACTGCATATGTTGGTGCTGTGTGTATGGTATACACTGTACAGAATTTGACATAAAAAAAAGCTTAGCATTCGCACTACCATTCAGCTACATACATATACATCATGTTATATGTATATTACACATCTAATTTTTCACAGCCCTAATATACATTCAGGTTCGTAGGTTTGATATTGATACTGGTTAAAAAGAACCCTGTAAGAAATTCATAGTGAAGTTCATAAAACAGTAATGCAATTAAAATTCATTGAAAAGTTCAGACGATTTAATCCACATGGTTAACTTCTTCTTTTAAACTAGGGATGTCCAAACCTTTACTTTACGAAGGAGACAAGGGCCACTTTTAACATCTTTAACTTATTTAACATAAAATATTAATCTATCAGTGTAGGTAAAGATATGTAACGCTATAATATACAGTGGAACTTTGGGTTACGAACTACCCAGTTTACGAACAATTCAGGTTATGTACAACATTTTCGTAGAAAAACGTACCTCTAGTTACGGATTATTTTTTTGGTTTGTGGTCTTGTATGGACGAATGGAAGGATCTGTTGTGCTTTTACGAGTGCTGCATGACGATCACTGACTCAATACATAATGCTTTGATATATGCTGAAAACGAGTTGTCAGCGCTGCAGAGTAGCCTAAGGTGGAAAATCTGTTACGATCACCGAATCACAAATATAGTGTTTGTGATTTGCGTGGTAAAGTAAGTCCGTAAATCATTTTATTTTCATCAAAAAATACTATTTACAGTATGTATGTTATTTGAATTGTAACGTATCTTTAATTAAGACAACGAATGGTTAATGTCGGCGTAATCACGTCAAAATAACTGTCGACATAGATACGCCAGCGTGCTGTAGGAGCCCGGCTAACTGATGTGCCTAAGTGGCAGCCATGTATGGACATTGAAATTAAGTCGTAATTTACTAATTTCTCAAAAACATTTCACGAGGGTTACTGTTTTGTCAATGCCAAAGCATATGCTATCAATACACCGCATTTGAAAAATGGTAATCCAAAAATTATCAAAATAATTAAAGGTTCCATATTTTGGCTATTTAGAACACCATAGAGTAACTCTATAACATGGACTTAGTATATAACTGTAAATTTCATTAAAAAAAACCACCTTGGTTTTGTCATGCAAGTGTCCAGAAAAAGCCCCTCTGGCAGCTACTTCTGTTTGACCCAGTTTTGTGTCCAGTTTGTCAATATTTGGTTAAGACCACCCCCTTTCCTCTAATTGGTTGCTTCCGTGTAGAGAGGACTGTTCAAAAAAATAACACTTGTTTAGAATATTTCAAAGGTGAACAGGTCAATTGGAAACAAGTGAGTGTCTTGACTGGGTACTATATAAAAAGAGCATCCCAGAAAGGCTCAGGTGGTCACCAGCAAGGATGGAGCGAGTTTCAACACTTTGTAAACAAATGTGTGAGCAAGTAGTCCAACAATTTAAGAACAACATTTCTCAGCATACAGTTGCAAGGAATTTAGGGATTTCATCATTTCAAAGTTCAAAATCCAGCATCTGTCATGTTATAGGGGTGTGTTAGTGCCCATGACATGGAAGACTCCATCCATTTTCAACACCGCTTATCCTGGTTAGGGTCGCAGGACACTGGAGCCTATCCCAGCTGACTTCGGACGATAGGCGGACTACACCCTGAACTGGTCGCCATTCAGTCACAGGGTACATTCACACTCACATTCACACCGTCACTGAGTGGGAACTGAACCCACGCTGCCCGCACCAAAGTCAGGCGAGTGTACCACTACACCATCAGTGACTGGCATGGAAGACTCGCACATCTTAATGTTCAGAGGTACATTCAGGTTTTGGAGCAACATATGCTGCCATCCAAGCAATTTCTTTTTCAGGGACCTCCCTGTTTATTTCAGCAAGACAATGCCAGGCCACGTTCTGCATGTGTTAGAACAGCGTGGCTTCATAGTAAAAGAGCTGGATGACTAGACTGGCCTGTCAGCAGTCCAGTCTCTCAGTCCTGTCTCCCATTGAAAATGTGTGGTGCATTATGAAGCGCAAAATACGACAACGGAGACCCTGGACTGTTGACCAACTGATGTTATATGATACATCAAATAAGAATGGGAGAGAATTCCACTTACAAAGCTTCAACAATTAGTGTCCTCAGTTCCCAAACATTTATTGAGTGTTGTTAGAAGGAAAGGTAACAGTAGGTAACACAGTGCTAAACACCCCCCTGTCCTTTTTGTGTCCAACTTCATTGGAATTGGGGGTTGTAATACAAATCAACACATCTGAGAGACTTCAATCAGGGCCACTGTTTTGGTTAGCCATTGGGCTCATTGGTTATTTACTAACTACCTCACAAAAAACACAGAACTTGCTTATTCACTAACTAGACAGTAGCTGGATTTTGGTAATGTGTATGCTTAAACATTAATCTAACGATTAACCAGAACTTGTTAATGGTCTGTACACATTTAATCAAAAAGCTAATTAACTGCTGAGCAACCTTGGCAAAGAAATATCAGCCATCTATCTATCCAACTAACCGATTAAACCAACAAATTAAACAAATCAACCACCTAACCAACTAACTATGAAAGTATGTAACGAACTTGCTCACTCACTCACTCACAAAACCTACAGTCATGGCTAAAAACAAGAATCTTTCTCCCATTATTCTGGCATTAAGCAAATAGAAATACATTTTGTCAGACAAAAAAAGGCAGTATTTCTTTTTATACAGTCAACACTGAAACCCCATGTTTTCAGCCATGACCAAGGAGCTCGCTTATGCATCCAAACTAATAATAAAATAAAGATCAGAATCAGAATTATTTGCCAAAATTATTATGTCAAAAACACACAAGGAATTTGTCTCCGTTAGTTTTAGCCGCTCTTGTACAACAGACAATCAATTGACAGAGAATACTTTTGAGACATAAAAACGCAGTCACTGAGCAATAAATGGTTACCAGTAATGTGGTAATGCCGGTACAATTATTATTCTTTTTCTGACAATAGTGCAAAACTGCTGAGTCCTCTAGCAATTAGAGGAGTTTGAAATGACTAATAGAATAGTCTGGTGCAGTGAACATTGTGCAAATGGCGCAGAGACTTAAAGAAATGTATGCAGTTTAACTAGTGACTAGTAGTGCGATAGTCTTGGACAATGTCAACTGTGCAAATGGTCCAGATACTTCTCAAGCACATGAGTGGCCAGTATTGGTCAACAAGAGTTTTGCAATAGTGCAGAGTGGCGAGACTACAACAGTGAGTGTACGAGTAATGAATAATTGGCCCGACAGAGATGTGACAAGAATTTCAAGACAAACTGGCAGCATGTTACAATGGAATTCTAAGTTAACTGTTCCAGAAGTTAATGGCAAGCGGGAAGAAGCTGTTGGAATGTCTGCTAGTTTTAGTTTGCATTGATCGATAGCACCTACCTGAGGCAGGCCGTGCTTCGCCTACCTGAGCCAGGCCGTGCTTCCTCAGAGGCCGCAGGAAGTACATCGTCTGCTGGGCCTTTTTGAGGATGGAGTTGATGTTGGTCTCCCACTTCAGGTCCTGAGAGACTGTAATTCCCAGGAACCTGAAAGTCTCGACGGTTGACACAGGCCACCTCAAAATGCGGCTGCCATGTTGTGACATGAACGAACGTGAGGAAGACTGTGCCAGTGGCTTCAGCGACAAAATTAGCGATATTTCCGTTGTAATAGAAACAGAACGTGGTACTGATAGCAATGACAATGATCTGTTATGTCCCTACTGCTTCGAGCCATACGAGGCGGATGACAATAGTGAAGGTGCAGCTGAAGTTTATGGAATTAGCGACCAGTCACTGTGCCTTTCGAGTTTAGCTGCAGCCATTCAGCTACACTTTGAACTCCCGTAACTGCGCAGGTACTATAGTACACATTCCTGCTGTCGCTTGAAAACTGTTGGTACTGCAACTTTCTTAGAGCTTCCTCTTGTGCTGTACGCTAAATCAAGGGATTCTTGGAGTGCAGGTACTGCTTTGATACAGTCCAGAGTGAAATGTGCACTGCACAAGACAGAGTAGGCTGTGGGTTCCCACTTCTTTGGCATTCTCTGGATTTGTCTTGTCCATTCTTTCTTAAGTTGGGGGTGCTTTGGGAATGTGAACAGGCTAACACTCTCTCCAGTCACGTTGGAAGATCCTGCAGCCACACAACGTTTTGGCATCTTTACATCTCTGGACAACAACTACTCGCTTTGCTGAAAAACTATTGCATGAGTTAGTACACAAAACAACTTCCTGTCATCTGCTGGCATCACGCGTCAAACCGGAAACGGCCACGTCGTCGTCCAGGGCGACAGATTTGAAAGCGAAAAAGTGACAAACATTTGACTAATTCAATGTACGTAATTCTTTTTGATGACTACAGTCATTTATACATCAAAATAAAGCTTATTTTTTGCTCATGAAAGACGTATAATTAAGCCGATACTTCTCATCTTCCTTTTAAAATGTTGAAATATTGATCCTTTATCAAACTACCTACCTACCTCCAGCACTTCCCTCCCTCCATGGCTGCCTTGCTAACAAACTAACCAGGTTAATTACTCGCTAGTTTGCTTGCTCACTCACTCAAGCAAACAGCTACAACTTAGTAATGTGTATGCTAAAACTAACTAAACTAACTCTCCCCTTCACTCAAACTACCAGGTATATAGGTTCTAACTAACTAATTGACTGACTAACTAACATACATCTAGAATTTGGTAATGTTATGTATATTCATTTGGCTGACTAAGTAGCTTACCAGCTGGCTGTCTCGCTCATTAACTCATAGCTAGAATTTGGGAATGTTCTGTACATGTAATCCGACTACCTAGTTAACTTCCTTGTTACTTAGCTATAACTAAACAGAGGAATTGCCCTCCATCTCAGGCTCCATTTCAAGAAAAATATGGCATGGTGTAAACGGGTCCCTAAAGCTAAGCAAGTTCAGGGACACTTTAGGAAAGTCTGCAGTTACATCAAATTGGTAACGGCAACCATAAAAGACAGCATCAACAACACGCCATTGAGGAAGAAGTGGCCTCGACAAAAACACAACATTTCACAGCCGTGCTGTGAAATTTATGACACTGCCTGTTTTTTTTACTCTCCGCACTGCTGCTACTCCTGTGTTTTTTTTTTGTTTTGTTTTTTTGAGAGGTTGGTCATAGACGGCATAAGCGGGGCCTCTGGCCGGGCCTCATAAACCATCCCTGCGGTGACGATGCAGCTTTTGACAGAAAGGCACAATCAACATCGCAATGGGTCAGTGGAGATGTTGTAGGGATGTGAGTTACTGCTGGCTTCAGAGAGTTATTTTAATGGGGCTCCAAGCGGCGAGAATAAAAACATTTGGCGACTCTGCAGGCTGTCCGTGTGCATGCATGCAAGCCAGGGGCACCGACGCTGCCTCTGAATGGACAAGTCCTCGTTTAGGGAACTTTCTTCGTAACATCATTACCTTTTGACAACAAAAATCTGAAGTTGAACACCCCTGAAGTCGTACAGTTAGAAATTTGAACATCTCGGTGCAGCCAAATGACGTGACGTCACTTACGGCCACAATGGATCATAAAGTGTGAAGGCACCATGCTGTCGCTGCCTGGTTATAAATGCATCACATTCAACTGTAAAGCATTATTATTCAAGCCGGGAAAGGATCATGGACCTCTGCCAAGGCCTAACCATTGCAAATATTTCTGTCAGACTGAAAAATCACCATGTGTAGTGTGATATTGGTTTACGTGAGTAACATAGGGTGTGGTTATGTCCATTAAAGGTGCCAATTAACACACACACACACGCACACAATGGTTTTTACCCCTCCCCACCACGGTTCCATCTTTTGTAGCGAGTTAGATTTATCACAAACCCGCCAACCAACCAACCAACATTTGGCCATGTTGTGTATGCGTAACTAGCTCAAGGAAAGATGGACAGACGGGTGGGTGGACAGACAGACAGACTGACTGATCCATTTAACTACAAAACTAGTAACCAAAGTGAGAGAATCTCTAAATAACGAACAAACTAATGAATAAACTAACTAGTGAGTTTACTAACAAATTACAATTTGGTAATTTTATGAATGTGGAATCAAAGTAGCTAACTAACTAGCTAGCTTTATTACTAAGTATCAAGGGTATCTATCTCACTAACCAACCCATCTGCTTTCAAATTAGCTCACTAACTACCAAATAACCAGCTCACTAACAAACCAACAAAATAACCAACCAAGTACGTCACTAATTAACGATCTCACTGTCAAACAAATTGAGTGTTCAGTCAATTCCCAATGTTCATATTTGTAAAACAAAAAACAGAAATCAATTTGAAACTCAAATGCTATCAACAAAGCACTTTATTGCCATGATGTGATGATAAATGTGTCTATGAAAATATATACAGTCATGGCTAAATAAAAGTTTTCTTTCCATTCATGAACGGAGCAGGACGTTGAACGTAAGCTAATTTGTAGATCACCTCTTGGTACCTCTTGGACTTGGTGCACATAGTCCATTGGCTGCAGGCTTCCCAAAAGTGAAACCGTTCTTATTGTTGCTGATTTCCCAATAAATAATGTCTTGTTAGTTGAACGAAATGGCCTCCCTCCTCTCTGTTACGCTCCACATGATGGATTCTGACCTAATAAGGATTCACTCCTCAGATATTAGCATTAGCATACCAACCTCATAATTACTAATTGTATTGTATTTCTTGCGGATGGCGAGATGTGTGTTTTTTGTGACAGACACGGCTCATGAATTGCGTATGGGGATTGATTAATTCAGTTGACTCCATTAATCATTGAAAACTGGAGACTCTCGGAAATGTGCTTTGATTGACAGCCTCATTTAGAGAGTGTTGCAGATTGACTACACTTCCTAGTTGGTCAGCTAATTAAAGATGTTGGAGATAGCAGTCAAGGGAGATTTCACCAAAAGGTTTGTGAGGTCTGCAATTGACTGGCGACCAGTTCGGGGCGTACCCCGCCTCTCGCCCAAAGTCAGCTGGGATAGGCTCCAGCACACCCGTGACCCTGGTGGGGATAAGCGGTGTAGAAAATTGATGTTTGTGGGGTACGATCCGGCTTGATCCAAACTCTGACAGCTAACTGTTAAAATTTAGTAAAGTGCTCACTGACTAACTAACTGTCTGAATGGATGACTGACTGTCTATTTCACATAACAACTACTAGTAGCTTGTATTTAATAATCTTGTGCATACGTAAGCAAAGTAGCGAACTAAGCAAGCACAGCGGAAAGATTTCATCAAAAGCTTTGGAAGGTAGAATCCGTCTTGAGCCCAGCTTTGAGGGGGAATGTGTTTGTTGATGTGACAAATATCGACATTGTCGAAATTGTTTGGACAGGGCAGAATGACTTGAGCCTGAATTGTCTCCTCGGAGGAGCAGTGTGACATCAGGCGTGGTCACGACATCTCTCCCTTCCTCCAATTCTTCTTTCCCAGGGCGTCGGTTCTTTCCTATTAGCATCTCATCTGGCCTCACACATCGAATCTTCTCACTTTACATTCGTGTGCCAAGTGGCACTTCTGCTTGAGTAGCAGAATAATCCAATCAGCCGCCCTGCACCCGAGACATGTGACCTCTAACTAATTGTTAAAGCGCCTCTAATATCATATAACAATAATAAGCGTAAGGCTTTGTTTGGAAATGCTCATTATGCTCTGTTTGTTGTAGAGGACCTATTGAAAAGATAGGCTTTGGGTGCTATGTGACATTCATTGGCTCATGATCACGTCCTATCATGAAAAACGTTTTACAAATTAAACAAACCCCAGGGACTAATAAAAATATTCACAATATGTTGTTGAATCTGTTCTCTTATTAATCGCGTCGGGAGCACAAGCTTCACTGACTCTGCTTATAATGCTAACTATCGGACCAAATGAACAAATGACCAATCAACCAACTAAGATAAATGAAGTTAAATGACAAACCAACCTAGCCAACAAACTTACCAAATTTGCTTTATGTACTAACTTTGCTAAGAAACTTAAATAACTACCAAATTTAGCGAACTAACTTAACTCATACAAATAACCATCTTAGATAACTAAGCAAACCACTGAAATGATCTAAGTTGGATAAAAAAAAAACTCACTTGTTGGATAAAAAATATATATCTCACTTGTTTAACTAACTTAGCCAACAGACTAACCAGGTTAAGAAACCAACTTAAATAACTAACCTACCTTTGGCTAACTCACTGATATAACAAACTAGCTTGGCTAACAACTAACCAGGTTAACAAACTAACATAGCTAACCAACTACCTTAGATAACTAATTAATGTAGTTAAAATCTGACTTAGGTGATTTAGGTTTGCTGGCAAAGTATTATTTAGTTGATTAACTTTGCTAACCAACGATTTGCATTTACTTGGTCAACAAACTAACTTACTCAACTTAATTTCCATCCATCCATCCATTTTCTACCACTTATCCAAGGTCGGGTCGCGGGGGCACGAGCTTTAGCAGGGACTTCCCAGAATTCCCTCTCCTCAGCCACTTCATCCAGCTCTTCCGGGGGGATCTCGAGGCGTTCCCAGGCCAGCCGAGAGACGTAGTCTCTCCAGCGTGTCCTGGGTCGTCTCCGGGGTCTCCTCCCGGTGGCTCACCAGGAAGGCGTTCCGGAGGCATCCAAATCAGATGCCCCAGCCACCTCATCTGGGTACCTCTCAATGAGGAGGAGCAGCAGCTCAACTCTGAGCTCCTCCCGGATGACCGAGCTTCTCACCCTATCTGTAAGGGAGAGCCCGGACACCCTGCATAGAAAACTAATTTCGGCCGCACGTATCCGGGATCTTGTTCTTTAGGTCACGACCCACAGCTCGTGATCTTAGGTGAGGGTAGGAACGTAGATCGACCGGTAAATTGAGAGCTTCACCTTTCAACTTAGTTCCTTCTTTACCACAACGGACCGATACAAAGTCCGCATCACTGCACCGATCCGCCTGTCGATCTCTTGTTCCATTCTTCCCTCATGCGTGAACAAGACCCCAAGATACTTGAACTCCTCCACTTGGGGCAGGATCTCATCCCCAACCTGGAGAGGGCACGCCACCCTTTTCCGACTGACTTACTTAACACATATTAACTTAAATAACTAACTCATTTAAGATAACCGCATCATTAATGTCCATCCATCCATTTTCTGAGCCACTTCTCCTCGCTAGGGTCGCGGGCGTGCTGGAGCCGATCCCAGCTGTCATCGGGCAGGAGGTGGGGTACACCCTGAACTGGTTGCCAGCCAATCGCAGAGCACATACAAACAAACAACCATTCACACTCACATTCACACCTACGGACAATTTAGAGTCTCCAATTTATGCATGTTTTTGGGATGTGGGAGGAAACCGGAGTGCCCAGAGAAAACCCACGCAGGCACGTGGAGAACATGCAAACTCCACACAGTCGGGGCCAGGGATTGAACCCGGGTCCTCAGAACTGTGAGGCTGACGCTCTAACCAGTCGCCCACCGTGCCGCCGCATCATTAATGTAATACACTAAATTAGCTAACAAACAAACTCAGCTAACTTGGCAAACAAAATACTGCAACGTGACAACGTTACAATGACTATGCCTGATAGAACAAACAGTAATGACAGGACATTCCAATGTTCTTGAGCAGGACAGCAAGACTTGATACACATCTTTCAACTGGATACAATTAGAGATAATGGTATGTCGTGATAGCAAAGATAGTGTGAAAAGGGAATAAGGTTAAGTGACTTTGGACAAGCAAGTCCAAAAGCCACTGCACCACAGCAAAAGTGCCGTCTTTGTCAATTATTTGTAGGTTATTAAGAGTCTAATCTTCGGTGTATTGGCTTAATTAAATTGACGCAATGGTGGGATATGAAATGAAGTTGTGTTTTATGGCTGCTGCTGAGGCCTGTGGAGGTCACAGTGGAAAAGGGCTAATTAGAAGAATCATCAAGGTTAGGTTTGATGGCTTTTCAGCTACTCTGTGTTTTCGGTGTAATTCTTGTTTACCAGGCTCCTCCATGCTACGCCTGTCGTGCAACGGTGTGTTTAATCTGCTCTTATGGTGCATACTCTGGGTCCTGCTGTGTGGAGACATACTTTACATGAAAATTCCCGGTCGGCCTCCTTGTAATGTGTCTTGTGTGAAAATGACATGCGTAATGGGTGTGTGTGAGGTAGGATGGTAGGAGAGAGCATCAACTTAACTCTTAACTGTATAGGTTTTAAATGTCATTTTAGCATGCACTGGCAAAAAAAAATTAATTAAACATATAAAGCAAAAGTACTGACCGTTTTAAAGACACCTGGCATTAGAGTTTCAAACAAGGGTTAGTATTTCAAATTAGGGTTTTCAGCCATGGTTAGGTCTTAAAATCTGGGATAGGGTTTAAAATTAGAGATTAAAGCCTGGGTTATTGTTTGAAATAAGGATGAGTGTTTCAAGCCTGCGGTGGGTGTCAAATCAGTGTTTCAAACTAGGGTTCGAATGTAAAAAAAAAATGCTTTAGGTACACTGACTTATATACTCATACTTCTGCTGGCTGCAAATTTCCACATCTGCACATGGATTCCGATAATGACAACATTTTCTTCTTCTGTGAGTTGACGGGGCCTTGTATCCTTATCCGTGACAAAAGAGGCAAGGATAATCGTCACGCACTGGATTGTCCTGGCGCACATGTCAGTGAATGGCTGCTATTTCACGCACTGTCACATACACAGAGTCATTACAAAGGTTTTACTGTCACATCATTTCTTTAACATACTTGGTTACGTTATCTCCTTCATTAATACGCCCGTGAAAGCGCTTCCATTACCATTCCATGGAGCTTACAGAATCATAACAATAATAATAATAAAAACAGGCGGCACGGTGGACGACTGGTTAGAGCGTCTGCCTCACAGTTCTGAGGACCGGGTTTCAATCCCCGGCCCCGCCTGTGTGGAGTTTGCATGTTCTCCCCGTGCCTGCGTGGGTTTTCTCCAGGCACTCCGGTTTCCTCCCACATGCCAAAAACATGCATAAATTGGAGACTCTAAATTGCCCGTAGGTGTGAATGTGAGTGCGAATGGTTGTTTGTTTAATGTTGTTGTTGTTTATTGCCCTGCAATTGGCTGGCAACCAGTTGAGGGTGGACCCCGCCTCCTGCCCGATGACAGCTGGGATAGGCTCCAGCACTCCCGCGACCCTTGTGAGAATAAGAAAACGGATTGATGGATAATAATAACAATAACAAAAACAATAAGAGATTGCATTGCCCTTCTCTTCAAGAAAGTTTGGAATGAAGAAATTACTGTCAATACAGCAAATATCATCATCATAACAAAATATTTCCAAATTGTTTAGATTCTAGAAATAATATTATATTTATATAAAAATATTTGTTTATTAATATTTAAATTATGCTTGTGACGTATTTTTTAATTCTATGAAATTTTTATTTTTAGAAAATGAAAATGTACATATTTTGCAATCAATTTTTCACAACTCTATTAATTAAAAAAGACATATTAAAGAATATTATAGTTTGGCTCTATGTGCCCTGCGATTGGTTGACGACCAGTTCAGGGTGTATCCTTCCTCTTCCCCGAAGTCACCTTGGATAGGCAACTGAACACCCGCCGACCCTTGTGAAGATAGGCGGTTAAGAAAATATATGTATTATTATTATTATTATGATTATTATTAGTAACAAATTAAATGTGAAATATATTTATTTAATAATGGTCCATGGTATAAATAATGATGCTCAATATAAAAGTATAACAAAAATATAATTTTTTGATTTTATTTTTTTGTATAAAATATAATAATAATGAGAATAAAATATTGTTATTATTATTTTTATTATTAGAACACTGTGTCAATTAGAACTGTGGCCACTATTTGAGTAAATTTGTATGACTCCTGATGTTGAGGGCTTCCACATTGTGGGCGAGGGAGCAGTGGTAAGCAGTTATTATATCAATGAGCAGCATACAGCAGTGCCAGTTCATGTTAAAATGCATTTAAGAGCAGTGCCAATATCTCCACATCCGCGGGAAGAAAATAAAATCAGCTTCCACCAGCCCGGGCCAACATTGTAAATGAAACATGCCGCTGTATTGATATTGTGACGGATATAACATATATACAGTATATACACACACAAACACACACACAAAGTGACAAGGAATATTAATTTCCTCATCCATTATTCATGTGGCAGCGTTGAGTTATGTCGGGAATATGTTGATATTAAGGCTCACGCAGCAGGTAAAACACAACATGATATGAATGAGGTACGGAGAGGCTGACGCATCCCTTATATTAAAATAAGGAGTGCAGTGAAGCCAATAAAGATGAAACAAAGGTAACTTGTTTGTTCTGCTATCTGATACATCGAAATGTACTTTAAAGTTGTGCTTTGAAAGTTTTTTTCGAATCCATCCATCTTCGGACCCCTCGCTTTGTCAATATCAAAGAATAATGTATATTCTTTGCTTTTTCTTTGGGTCTCCCCACCCCGTCTTGTTCCAATAGAAGGAGCAGAGTCAAGTATGCGTGTGTGTGCACAGTGTCCCCCCGCACATGCGCCATTTGCTATTTTCAAATTCACCTATTCGCTGATTTTGGGGGAATTCTTGGAGCATGACAATGCTCCACTCACGCACGGATTGCTGTGATTACGCATCGTCCTCTTCAGCACAGAGATGTCTCCGTCAAGACTGTCAGTTGTGCCACATTTAAAGGGAATAAGAGGAGCCGCTTTGATTGGCAGCAAATGAAGTTGACTGTAAACACACACACACACACAGTGGGGCAGCCTGGCCATTATCGGATCCGCCAGGCTGCGCTGGTCTACTAAATAATCAACCTCGGTCTAACCTGCCCCTGGTGCACAGTTGTGCCACCCACCTGATTTACGCCGGTCACGAAAACATGGCCCTAAGTGTTTTGGTCTTATATCTTATTAATAGTGCTAACTTATCTTCACACTTGAATGATTGATATGATGAACTGTGGCTTCAACATTTTTATATGTTGATTTGATATCTCAGTTTCTTGTTATGAAAGTTAAGAGAGTTGTTTATGGTTTTGTCCTTTTTACATTTTACTGTGAATAGTTTTTTTGTATACTTGTGTCAAAAGTAGAAATAATACAAAGTGGAAGTTGCTTTTATTATTAATTGGTTCAACTTATTGTTTACACTTGTAATGAGACATATAAACTTTAAAATGTGAATTAAAACATCAAAAGTATCAAAGTTAATGTCATTGATTCAGGATTTATTGTTTTTGTTATTGTGTTTGTCTTCCATTTCCACCATGAGTGGTCATCAAAGATGATTAACATTCAAACGCAAATAATACCAACAACTTTTATTGCTCCTTACATGTGTGGACAAGTTATGGGCTGAAATATGTGCCAGGAGGAACTGAATTCAAATGACTTATATTAGAATTTCTACACTTGAATAATTGCATTCAAAAACTGAATTTGAAAAAGATCATTTGAATTTGTATTGTTTAATTTGAAACATTGCATTTAAAAACTGAATATGAATAGTATAATTTGAAATTGAATTTATTCGTTTCTAACTGAAGTACAATAAACTTGAAAGTGAATGTAAGAATTTTTTTTATCCGCAATGTAAGGTCAAATGATACATTTTCACATTCAGTTTGATCATTTCAGATTCAGTTCGACAAATTCAATTTCAAATGCGCTGTGGCAGACATCCGGGGAATAGCAATCGATTGGTGACACACAGATTTCGTCTTCGGCCAATCAGCACCTTCGTTTTTTAATCACGTGGCATAGGGACTCTCCGGAAAGTCAAATCTTCTAAACAGCTACAGTATTTTAAAATATTTACAGTATTTTTAAGTTTATTGGAATTCAGTTCCAAACTCATACATTCAATCTCAAATTATACTATTCAGATTCAAATGCAATGTTTCAAATTCATCCATCCATTTTCCCAACCGCTTATCCTTATTAAACAATACAAATTCAAATGATGTTTTTCAAATTCAGCTTTTGAATGCAATTATGTAAGTGTAGAAATTCACATTCAAATTTGACTGATTAGAATTCAGTTCCTGTTGGCACTTATTTCAGCCCATAACAAGTCCTCTGAAGGCGGGAGGAAATTGTAAAAAGTAACAGAGAATGGCATTTAAAAAAGATGTTTAAGGAGGAGATGACCAGACAGATCAGTGTGACTCTTCAAATTGATGGTCATAAAAAAGATAGTTTCCTCTTTGCGCATAAGAAAAAGCTATCATAAAAAGGGCCTGCCGGTCCCAAAGCCACAATGAGAAAGGTTTACCGGACGTCAACTTCAGGCAGTACGGTTGCATCAAAAGCCGTTCCTTAAAACAACGGTGTGCATTGACATTTGCCAAATGTTTACAGACTACGTATACACTGGATAAGCTGACATCCCTCAATCAGAGTCTCCTGGCAAGACCTCGGGAACCACTGATCCAGGCGAGCGCCTCTAATTGAATACTCTTCCGTACATTACCGGTACATTTTCGTAGACTGAGTCAATTTTACGAAGCACCAGTCTATACTGCCTGTCATTGTTGTTTTGCCCTGAGTCTTCCAATTCTTCAGTCATTAGAAAAAAAAAGCATATGTGCGTATTTACGAAAATAATGGATTTCATGTAAATTCAAGAAGAAACATCATTATTGTATGAGCTCAAACAATGTGCATTTCAAATGACATGATTTATTAAAAGCTACAGCTGTGTTTCATTTATTATCAGTGTTTAACAGTTATTACATATATTGGTAGTATTGGCGCTCCCTATTGAAACATGTTGGTCCCAAACTGCTCTGTAAACAAACACTGCGCAGCTCAGCCTCTGGCCCCAAAGTGTGCTGGCACCTCATGTGATACCGCACCTTGGGGCCATATCTTAAAAGTGTGTTGTAACTTTTTGGTTTTCCATCCTCAAGAACCACTAAACTAATGCTAAACTGTCTAGTTGTTATGCCATCACATAACTTTGGGAGGGATTGTTTTTGAGAGGGATGACTTTGACTACATCCAAGTATGGACATCTTGTGTTCATGCCTGGAGACACGCTCGGCCACATACTTGGGTGTCTGGCTGTTATGCCGACACAGATTTGAGAGGGATTGTTTTGACTACATTCATGAGTGTTGCAGCCGTCCTGTATTCCAGCCTCAACGCCAACAGGCTACATACCCAGATGACTAGTTGTATGCTCACACATTGTTTGAGAACTATTGTTTTTGAGAGGCACTTTTTGACTAAAGTGTGCCGTAACACAAACACACAGCAGCAATACATTAGTCATGGTCTCCCAAAAAAAAAAAAAAACATACAAAGAGGGGTATAAAACCAAATAAATTGTCACCTTTGAGCAAGAACTAGATCTCACGCTGGTCAAGTGTCTATGTGGCCCTCAGTTATAGCTTTCTTCAAGAATTTTGGCGGCTGGGGGGACCTTTGATCAAACAACAATTTTACTACAAATTTATGGGGCGTCTGAACTGTAAAATGAACTGTAAAATGTTTCAAAGCAGTTTTCACCCGACAAAGTTTCTCAGATACAAAATCCAATTAAGTCCCACTTATTTTATTATCACAGCCCATTTGGCGGATGAGCTGTGATATAATCGGATGGCAGCAACATTCCGATGAGCTCTTCATTATTCCAATGCATTATGGACACATTAATGAATCATTTACATTGTTCCAGTGTCACCTGGGTCATCCTCGCCACGCTTGCTCGGAGCTACTCTCATTAAAATGCTAATGTAGACCACTGACCCGCCCTGCCGCTGAAGAAGACCCTCCGGCTCAATTCTACGTGGCCCCCCGAAGACCTTTAGCGAGGGGCGCGGAACCAGAGTCTTTCCCACAGTCCAGAAAGGACTTCATAGCTATTCATGTATTCTGCGGTACACACTGGTGGCACTGTAAGGCTCATTAAGCAGCTGCATAATTTATTTTTATTTATTTATTTATTTTATTTTTTGGGGAGAATAGCAATTTCCTCGTGCTTCGCCTGCTTTATGCACCACAGGTGAGTGTTGTTCAGTGGAAGCTTATGAACAGCGTCGGGAATCTGTCTGTCACGTAACATTAACTTGTGTGCTTTAACAGGCTTCTCCAGCCTCATCCGTGCTCAATTGGCTTGTTTCTGCCACTTTCCAATGTGTCAGATCCAGGGGGAATAAAACAAGCCTCTCCCATCACGGATAGGATTTACTGCTGCGTTGCGCAAAATAAATATCAGGATGCATCATATGTAACCGCCATTTACAAGCTTCAAACATCAGAACATAAAGGTAAACATGGCTGAGGTTTGTTGTTCCCTCGAGCCAAGCTCATTTTTCCAGCCAACAGATAGACATTAGGCTTAGAAGTTCCTATTACAGGAAACCCCGGCTATACGGACAGAGCCTCGCCGTGTATAGCAAAAAACTGTAACTGAATTTTTTTTTTAGAATTGCTTATATAGTGGAACCTCGTTTTAACAAAGCCCGATATCGGAAGTAACAGACTGGTGCGTGAGCCATGGCGAATTTACATCCGCCAGGACGCATGTAAATTAGCCATGTGCTGGGGCTCTGGCTTGCTGCACTCTTGAAAACGTGGCTCAACTTTATAATAATGTTGTACTGTAACAGTTGCATTTAGGTCATGAAAAAAGTGGTTCAATATAACAGGCAATTGGCAATACGACCCCCGCATTAGTCCGTCAAATCAAGATACCACTGTACATAACTTTAAACCGTAACTATACCACAAACTATGATCCATGAAACATGCCAACATATGGTTCACAGATGATTTAATTTTCCAGAAATACACCAGAAGTGCACGTGCACATTTTCATGGCCATGCGGTGAAGACTCCGTAAATTACCACTAACAACCCAGGCTAAATTCATTTCCTTCAACTGTCGCAGGTGTGTCTGGGAAGAAACTCCCCAAGATGAACGGGGATCACTGCATTTTATTCATTGGGAAATTTACTGCTAGCAGTTCTTATTTAAAGTGTCAATAAATATGTTCCTCTTCACACAAAATAAAAGACTCTACCCAATATGAACCGAACTGTCTCGTTAAAACCAAGGTATGGACTAATCCAGGATTTTTGGCGTACCTTTACACCCCTCACATGTACGGTATGTACTAGGGTTCCACGATATTTTGTTACCAGATAACTAGCAACCCTTTAATGCTCAGTGACTCTTTCTGTCTCCAAAGTGTTCTGTCAATTGACTGTCTGTTGTCGTACTAGAGCGGCTCCAACTACCGGAGACAAATTCCTTGTGTGTTTTTTGGACATACTTGGCAAATAAAGATGATTCTGATTCTGATTTGAGCATCGTCATCGCAATGTACGTGCACGCAATAGTCACATGGCAGGGTCTGCTGCCATGTTGGTGTATTTTAATATACAGTGAATCAACTGTAATATTAAGTGACCAGCCGAGGGACCTGTATGGACATGCTCAAAAGATTAGATTGTACATCTGCTGCATTTCCTTCTTTGTTCTTCAGAATGAAACTAGGCAACCACGCGGCAGCTGTGTGAGTGCGCGAGTTGCGTTCAGGAACATTGCGTAAACGGGAGTGAATGTGTTCTTTTGTAATACAGTACATAATTGTAAAAATGTATTCCTTGAAAAATT
This sequence comes from Phycodurus eques, assembly GCF_024500275.1. NCBI lineage: Eukaryota > Metazoa > Chordata > Actinopteri > Syngnathiformes > Syngnathidae > Phycodurus > Phycodurus eques. Next base: position 20,328,626 of record NC_084526.1, read on the forward strand.
ATTATTTGTATCAGAATGCTTTAGTTAAAACATTGTGACAATATGGAACTTATGTGTTGTGTAATAGAAGAATAGATTAATTATTTTATTAATATAGTCAGACAGAGCTGCGAGGAATGCAAAGTTATCAATGTCCTTTTATCATCATTTTTGTTACCATTCAAGCAACAAGTTTTGTCTTCATGTCTTTGAGATTGTAGGGTGAAAGCTGCAGCTGGGTACTAGTGTGGACTGAATGGGTGGCAACAATGGGAAAATGAAATGCCAATATTTTAAGGGGAATAGTCCGTCCGCAACATATTGAGAGAAAAAAACAAAAAAAGAAACATTTTTGTTTGCACATTAAGGATAAAAGTCCTGTTTTTGTTTTAATTCCTCAGTGAAAAAAAATAAAACCCTCCCTTATGCAACAATGGGGAAATGAAAGGTCAGTGTTTTGAGGGATATGTCAGCAACATATTGAAGAAAAAAAAAAAACTACGAATAGTTCATTTTTGGACTGATAGACTAAGTTCAAAATTTTTAGTTATGGACTATGAACTGAACTAGTCAATTTTGGGAATGATGAACTGAACTTTTCATGGAGAAAACCGATCCTGTATTATTTCACATCGCAATGTATATCACAGGTTAAAAAATAAATACATAAAAATCGCAATGTCATTTTTTTACACAAGGCTACACAAGATTACACTACTCCCAAAAAGTTCAGGATAGTGGCCTTTGGGTAAAATTTGAGGATGACCCTTTAGAATACATTACAGCATTTACTTAATTTGAGGAACCATTCAGTTCCTTTTTAGAGTACAGTAAGTTGAGCAAAAAGTACTGAAACATTCAAAAGTTTAGAGATCAAATTAAGTTCACCTGTAAAGATTATGGTGAATTTTAGGTTCATCATGATATTTCACCTGAAAACCCAAATATACCTAACTTTAATGAGTCTAATTTAGCATTAGATCAAGTGTGTTATCAGTTCCGAGTAATGAGCATATTCTGGCTGATGGAGACATGAGTGCATCATTGCTATAATGGAGCGGTGGTGCTCACAAAGCAGTGCCAGTAAACAGGTCACATAAGAGCACACATGAACGGGTGAGCGCACAGCAAACCAAGCCTGACGCCATCACAAGCCGGAGGAGGCCCGCGCTGACTGGTGTGGTCATATAACTATATGGACTTCAAAGATGTGCTCACTTACACACAGTCCAGTGCACTGAAGAGTCATGGTCGGGTTGTGATTGGTTACAGGTACGAACATTGTCCATCCATTTGTTAACATGAAATTGTACGAATTGTACCGCACTCATAGTCAGTAGTATACAGGTTTTTATCAATAAAAAGTCATAATATTACAAGAATGGAGCTGTAATTGTATGAGAATATACAACCCCAATTCCAATGCAGTTGGGACGTTGTGTCAAACATAAATAAAATCAGAATACAATGATTTGCAAATCATGTTCAACCTATATTTAATGGAATACACTACAAAGACAAGATATTTAATGTTCAAACTGATAAACTTCATTGTTTTAGTAAATAATCATTAACTTAGAATTTTATGGCTGCAACACGTTCCAAAAAAACTGGGACAGGGTCATGTTTACCACTGTGTTACATCACCTTTTCTTTTAGCAACATTCAATAAACGTTTGGGAACTGAGGCCACTAATTGTTGAATCTTTGTAGGTGGAATTCTTTCCCATTCTTGCTTGATGTACAGCTTCACCTGTTCAACAGTCCGGGGTCTCTGTTGTCGTATTTTACGCTTCATAATGCGCCACACATTTTCAATGGGAGACAGGTCTGGCCTGCAGGCAGGCCAGTCTAGTACCGCACTCTTTTACTACCAAGCCACGCTGTTGTAACACGTGCAGAATGTGGTTTGGCATTGTCTTGCTGAAATAAGCAGGGGCGTCCATGAAAAAGATGTTGCTTGGATGGCAGCATATGTTTCTCCAAAACCTGTATGCACCTTTCAGCATTAATGGTGCCTTCACAGATGTGTAAGTTACCCATGCCATTGGCACTAACATACCATCACAGATGCTGGCTTTTGAACTTTGCGTCCATAACAGTCGGGCCAAAGTTCCTCTTTGGCCCGGAGGACACGGCGTCCACAATTTCCAAAAACAATTTGAAATGCGGACTCGTCGGACCACAGAACACTTTTCCACTTTGCATCAGTCCATCTTAGATGAGCTCAGGCCCAGAGAAGGCGGCGGCGTTTCTGCGTGTTGTTGTTCGCATAGTAGAGTTTCAAGTTGCACTTCCGGATCTAGCGCTGAACTGTATTTACTGACAATGGTTTTCTGAAGTGTTCCTGAGCCCTTGTGGTTTTCTCACGCACTTGTTCACAAAAGAGGTGAACCTTGCCCCATCATTGCTTGTGAATGACTGAGCAATTCAGGGAAACTCCTTTTATACCCAATCATGGCACCCACCTGTTCCCAATTAGCCTGTTCACCTGTGGGATGTTCCAAACAGGTGTTTGATGAGCATTCCTCAACTTTCTCAATCTTTTTTGCCACCTGTCCCACCTTTTTTGGAACGTCCCAACTTTATTGGAATTGGGGTTGTAGTTGCAATAGTTTACATTTTTAGTTTGACTTTTTTCTCAAAATATTGAACTTTTTGCATATATTTTAAATAAAAGTTAACAAAAGAAGTTATGGCATCATTTGACGACTAACTGGAAAATGGCCCGAGATTAAAATTTTACAAAAACGTAATGACATTATCACTTTAAAAGATACACTTCATAATTAGGATAAAAGTGTAATTTTACCATCTTGAAATTAAATATTTACAAGCATAACTTTTCATACCATGGAAATGTAATTGAACCTTCAATATTGTTAAAAAATACATTTTACAAAAAGAAACTACTACTATTGTTTTCATTTGTAATTTTATCAAAAGTAAAGCTGTGATATGACAGAGAAAGTTGTAATTTTATGAGAAAAAGTCACACTTTACTCTGACAATAAAGTTGTGATGTTACTAACAGTTGTACTTTTTAGCCCTAATTTTACAGGAATAAGCTTTTAATAGTGGGTTGATTTAAGGCTAATTTTGATTAGTGTTTAAATACAACTATGTTCTCATTCCATTTATTTGAAACTTCACTCCAAATTATACATACATATATTATTACATATAATACCACAGCGGAGGCTTAAAAACTCCACTGTGACACATTAAAACTGTTCCAGCATAAAAGCGATACATATTTTCCATTCTGCTTGACCTAACAGCCGAACAGGCTACTATATTTAGTCATTGCTGTACTTTTTTAAGTAAAATGTGTTCGTCTCATTTATTTTCATTAATAGTCGAAAATAGAAGTCTAGATTTTACGTGAATAAAGTTGTAATACAAGTATTTGTATGTGAAGTTGTCATTTTACAAGAAAAAAAGTACTCATTTTATGAAGATTTGTTTTTATTTAAACTTGTTTAAGAATGTATTATGAAATTGTGCAAAAATGATTGCAGAATAAATGGAGACGGTTAAGTTTGTAAAGGTCAGTAAAGGGATCAGTAAAGGGAGCTGCTTCGTAGCCGCCATATTTTTTTTGTTATGTGATAGTAACAATGTGTTAGTGTTTAGCATTATGGGTATTTTAACTTCACACAAAATGTGTTTTTTGACCCTGCAAAGATGGTGTGAAAACACTTCTTTTTTTATGTTGCCATCGGCCTACAGCAGTGTGAGACCAGCCTGTCACACTTCCAAAAAAGTACAACTCTCCATTTTTAACTCCTACTTTGTAACTAAGAAAGCCTTTATAGTTTTCCTCACTTTGCATTTGCATAAAGCCAAAAACATAATGTCAACTAAAGTATGATGAATAAATTCCAGTTGTAACAGCAGTAAGAATATCAAAGCAAAACAATGTATATAGCGTATATAGCTGTTAACGATGTAAATACTACAGTTATTAACTACATATCATACAGTAAAATACTTTAAAGTGATTATACAGTAATTAACTACAGCTTTCACGGCATCATTTTCAGTTGCCGTCACAAAGAGAGTTACTGTATTTTGCAGCAGAAGCCGGGTGGCTCCCAGCATGCATTGCGCCATGAAATGTTGAACCGTTGCCGTAATAAAGATGTTAATCCTTAATGTTCATGAGCGATCAGGATTAACGCAACATTAATAATGTCTGGTTATGTTACCGGGATTTCGTTGTCTTCCTCGCATTATTGTGTTCATTGTATTTATTGAACGATAGGTCAACATAGTAATTATTGCGACAGGCCTAGTGGCGTATCAAAGATTGAAAAGAATAAAAACAGCCAGACAGAACAGCTTGTATACACATTGTCTCCACATGTGCACTTTCAGAACATATGTGCCGCATGAATAAGAGCAGCAGCGAGAAAAACAGACTGGACGAGTCTCCAGCTAATTGGGGGACACATATTGACAAACGATTGACAAACAAATGGTGACAGTCACGCCTATCGACAATTTAAAATCTTCCGTGAACCGAACAGGATGTTTTTGGAATGTGGAAGGAAGCCAAAATACACAGAGAAACCATGCAGGGACCAGTGTTGGGAAAATTCATTTTCTACGTGAACTGGTTAAAAGTTCAATTCACCGTTCCACTAATGAACTAGTTCAGTTCATAGTTAATAGTTAATTTTTTTTAAGTCAGTTCACTAGTTCAGTTCAGCACGCCCACGACCCTAATGAGGATAAAGCGGTAGATAAAATGGAAGAAATGTTCCTGAAGGGCTATTCCCCTTAAAGTACTGGCATTCCATTTTCCCATTGTTGCCTCCCATTCAGGCCACACTCGTACCCAGCTGCAGCTTTCACCCTACAATCTCAAGGGCACAAAGAAAAATGCTTGAATGGTAACAAAAATATGCAACAGAGTATGACAGGAATGATGGTGAAAGGACATTGATAACTTTGCATTCCTCGCAGCTCTGGCCGACTATATTTACAAAATATTTGATTTCATCCATTCTTATATTACAAAACAAAATAAATTCCATATCATGACAGTGTGAGTTTTAACTCAAGCATTCTGATACAAATAATAGTTTTCCGACTAATCCATTTTTACATTTATGTACTGTATTACAAAAGAACCACGGAAGAACACATTCGCTGCCATTTACGCAGTGTCCCTGAACGCAACTTGCGTTCTCATGCAGCTGCCACATGCCTGGCATGAATGGCGACCATGGCCCCATTGAATCGGTCGCCAAACACAGCATGTATCCGCTGACATATGAAGGCTCATAAATAGTGTATTCAGACGGGTTTGTCCTGGAAGTCCCTATCAAAACCTGGCACTCTGGAATGAAAATTAACTGTCATTCGAAAAATGTTCCCAGGCGCCAGAATGAGCGAGTTCTCAATTACGTTCATCACGCAGAAATGAACTAAGTTCTGTTCACGTTCGCACAAAATATGAACTCGTTCATGAACTTTCGTTCATTGAACTCGTTCAGATAAAACACTGGCAGGGACAGCAGGCAAACTTCCCACCCCATCAAAACCGTGAGACAGACATGCTAACCGCTAGAACACCAGGCTGCCCAAAGCAGAATCCCACATTAAAAAAAAAAATTACAAATTTGAAAAAATAAGCAAGCAGCTGAGGACAAACACAATCCTCTCCAAATCTCTTTGTCATCCTCGATATTTTGAAGTTTAGCTCAAGCTGAACTCGGGTTAAAAATAGACTTTCCTTACTGCGACCCGTGAGGCTTTTGAATCACGTCAGAACCTTCAACTGTGCGTTGCATTTGCAAAACGTATTTGGCCGCTGTGCAGCAAACAAATGTCCACAATAACCGCGGTGCCTCGCTCACAATGGCTTCTTTACTGCACGGCGGCATCAAATAAACGGAGCAAAGTGGCTGGAAGTAACACGTCACGATATGATATGCCTGTGTGTGTGTGTGTGTGTGTGTGTGCGTGCGTGCGGGCCTTAGTGGAATAGTAACATACTGTTTAGTGTGACAACAACTACGCTATTGTACTAGTGCCAACACCTGTTTTGTACACGAGTGGTGGGCAGATGGATCCATATATCATTAAAGACCCTGTAAAGAATACTTCAAGGTGGTTGTTGTGTGATTTACAGGTTTTTATTATTTTATTTTCAGCTAAAAAAAATGATGCGATACAGGTAGGTTTGTGGTTTTACAATTCCTTTTTCTCATTTGCTATTGTTGTGTTTGTGCCTTTTCCTCCTTTCTTCAAGTCCAGATTAGCTCACAAAAGGCTGCATTTTCATGACCATCTAAAAGTCTGTGTTTGATTCTCGAGTGTTAACGAAACCTAAAGATATTTTTGATCGTGGGGGATGGTAACAGGTGCAAGGAAAGCGCGGGAGTCAGTTGACTCCCATCAGTGCAGCTGCTGATGAGCATGCACGGAGTAACGGCAGAGTGAGTGAGAGGAGTTGTATGTGTTAATGAGGGGAGTCATTATCGAGCCTTCTTGACCTCATGGAGGGCCGGAAAGACGCCGAAACGACTCATTAGATGAGCTCGGCTACACAGAGACGACCCGGGCTCCCTCGGCCCAACCGACCCCGCACAGATTAAACACTTGTTTTTTTCCAAACGCCTCGTTTCCTTTCGCATTTTTATTGGATTTCTGGGGGGGGTGTGATAAAAAAGATTCAATTGTCCTTGACCAAGATACAACCTTACAGTATTGCGCCTATTGTGAATCACCGTGTGAATACGTTGAGTGAGGTGGCATTGCCGCATAAAGAGCTTTGAGTTCCATGACCTTATACTCTACATCATTGCATCCCAACCGTTATTGAGTCAAGGCGTCCATATTACATTTGAAAAATCTCACAGCACACCACCAAACCAAAAAATCCACCAAAAGTATGGATACTGAAACAATGGCGATCTAGTTGAAATTTACTCACAAATGTACTTTGTCATTGTGAAATCTGGGCCTGTTTAATTGACCACAAAGCTGATATACTCGCAGGATGCCATAACTTCTGATTGACATTGCGTTGTATGAATGACAACATATGTATACATAAGTTAATTGTACATTTTGGATCTAATGGGAAAGCATTTAATTTACTTTCACTCTATGGGTCATTTTTATATAATTTGATCAATGAGAAATTGAAAAATGAACAAATGAATAAACACATCTTAAGTAGCCCATTTTACGGATTTAAAAAAAAAAAAAAAAAAGTTACATTAGCCAGTGGTGGCAGTCTGGACGCAGAAGGGTCCAACATCTCTTGACACTCAGATCATTAAGACAAAGTAAGGTCTTGTGTGTCTTCAATCCAAAGCGAGGGTGGGGGACCTGAGGTCCGAAGCCATGAGTTTTAGCGGCCAATGAAGATACACATTATAAACATGTTGTTCAGTTACAAAGTTGGAACAGGAATATGTAGGAATACAGCTCATCATCATATAAAGAAACTAGTCCCCCCCCCAAAAAAAGAGATTCTGAGTTTTCATCGTACAGCCACGATATGCTTCATTGGGCAGCCGTGGCCCAATGGTTAAGATCATTGCCTGCCACTGTGGGGGACCTAGGTTCAAAACCCTTACTGGTCCATCCGCCAACATCCCCCAGACTCACGGCTGTGGTGTCCTGGAACAAGACACTGATACCCCTGAAATGCTCCCCGGGCGCTTCAGCTGCTCCCTGGCTCCAGTGTGTTCCACTAACATGTGTATGTGTTCACTGTGATGGGTTAAATTCAGAGAACAAATTTCGTGTGCATGAATGCATGTTCATGACAATAAAAGATTATTCTTCTTCTTCATGATTTGTTTATTTTTTTTCATAGTGCTATATAACCTCTTATGGGATTACCTTAGTAAATGTATCACTTGGCACCCATGGAAAACATTCATGGAAGTGGCAGACAAGTGGGAAATTGCCGGTAGGACTTGACAGGCGATACAAAGTGGAGGACTCGCCGCCACTACGAGGGATTCTTCATTCGGGTGGCTGAGTGGGGAAATAAATGCCGAGCCGCCGCGCTATCGTCAGATAAGAACAGGGGCGAGACAAGGGGGAAAACAAGATAGCGGGACTCAAACAGCACTCTTTTGTGGCGAGGCGGGCTGATTGGTCCACAGGGGTAGTAGAGGATCGCTGTGTTTGTGTTAGACTAATTGACTAAGACGTAGAAAAATTGAGACATCTCTGGCCAAAGTGGTGGGTTATGGCATCACTTAAGAACACAGAAGCGACTGATTAATTCCATGTTGAGCAGATAACCATCTTCCCCTGTGGACAGTGACAAATAGGATGAGCTCAGGCTTAATGATATGAAATAAATTTATAAAAAAAAAAAAAAAAGGGGGGGGGGCAGTGTCGGTTAGGGTAAAGAGATATTCTTTTCAACAACACATTCACTACGCAAGGATTAATTAAGACAGTGTTGACTGAGGTAATCAGTGAGAGGGAAGAGATGAGTAATTTTCCCCACAGACTTCAATGTAACCACAATTCTTTTGTCGTAGTGGGGGACAAAAGAATCCTGTTTCCTCTTTTCATGAACTTGCAGTTCGATCCCAAAGTCAGCACGCTGAGGCAGATCCAGTTTCTGGAGTCCCTGCTCTGATTGCCCAAACCCATTCTTCATCCTGCGCTAATTGGTGATCAGCGTGCCATCTACATAGTCAATGTCGGTGCCTAGTGCAATTTGACCCTAAAGGAAACAAATTGAGTTGATAAGAAGAGGACTAACAACTAATCCCTGGGTGACTCCCGAGACTCATTTTATTACGCTTGCCAATAGATAGTTGCGTGTTGAGTCTAGGTATTACGTCCAATTGTTTCGACTGATCTCTGAATGTGTTCTTGTTTGGAAAGGGCTCCAAGGGTTCCTGTTGGTGTGAGTATTGGCCGATCAAACAAATCCTCTTTATGATGTCATATGCTTGCGCCTGTCATCAAAAAAAAAAATAAAATAAAATAAAATTAAAAAAAAGACATTCACATTCATGATGAAAACATGTGAACTTCTGACCATAACTGGAAGCATGCTATTACAGAAACGGAAATCATACCTTTAATCTTTCCTTGCAAAAAAGCTTTGCAAGAGCAATGAAAAACAACTACAACAAGTCAACGACTTAACTTTGAGTTTCAAAGTCTAGGACTTGCGACTTGACTTGGGACTTGTCAATCTCAACTTGGGACTTGACTTGGGACATGACTTGTGACTTGCAAAACAGTGACTTGGTCCTACCTCTGCCAGATACTAAAAAAAGACATATCAAACGCTATGTGTTGTGATGCGGCACGGTGGCCGACTGGTTAGAGCGTCAGCCTCACAGTTCTGAGGACCCGGGTTCAATCCCCGGCCCCGCCTGTGTGGAGTCTGCATGTTTTCCCCGTGCCTGCGTGAGTTTTCTCCGGGCACTCCGGTTTCCTCCCACATCCCAAAAACATGCATTAATTGGTGACTCTAAATTGCCCGTAGGTGTTAATGTGAGTGTGAATGGTTGTTTGTTTGTATGTGCCCTGTGATTGGCTGGCAACCAGTTCAGCCCGATGACAGCTGGGATAGGCTCCAGCACGCCCGCAACCCTAGTGAGGAGAAGCGGCTCAGAAAATGGATGGATGGTTATTTCAGAAGTGTGTATCAAAGTTGTAGCCCATTGTATTAATCAGTACCCAGTTCTCAATTTCAAAAACTTTGGGGACCCATGGTTAAAAACCATAAATATACCACAAACTATGATCCATAAAACTTTTAATAGTATTTAAATTCTTACAATCACCTTCAAACTAGACTTTACACCGATTTGATCGCCCTGATCGATATCGGCCGATAATTAGCATTTTATGGTGTTCGGATGATCAGCTTTAATGACAACCCAAGATGGCGCCTACCAGTGTGGTCGCCTCGGTAACGCGCTCTGTAGTATTGTCTTTGTTTTTGTGTTTTTCGTCCGTCTTTGGAGACCTTACACGACTCACTTACACAAGGGGAGACCTGCTAACCATCAAGGAGGCTACTCCGGACTTTCTGTCACCAACTTTCGAAAATCCGCTCAGTTTTTTCCCCGAGTTACTCACCGGAGCGGCGTCCGCGGTTTTCGGCGCATGGAGGCGGAAGCGGCGCCACAGAGGAAAACGAGCCGGCATTCAGGTGAAACTCCGCAAGAGAGGACACAGATTGGCGTTCCCGTCGATCCACCTCGCGAATGTACGCTCCCTACCCAACAAAATGGAGGAGCTTCATCTTCTGTTAAAGACCAGTAAAGACTTCGGACGTTCCGCGGCCATGTGCTTCACGGAGACCTGACTTTGCGACGCTGTACCCGATGGCGCCGTCATGCTTCTCGGCTTCAACATTCATCGAGCGGACCGCGACATGGAATCATCGGGGAAAACGAAGGGCGGCGGGATATGCCTCTATATAAACGAAAAATGGTGTACGGACGTCACGGTGCTCAGCACACACTGCAGCCCGCATTTGGAGTCGCTGTTTTTGAACTGTAAACCATTCTACTCGCCACGTGAGTTTGCATCGTTTATACTGGCTGGAGTCTATATTACACCGCAAGCTAACACGAACGCCGCATTGCTAACGCTCGCCGAACAAGTCAACGAAATTGAAAAAAAAACACCCGGACTCACCCCTCATTATTCTCGGGGACTTTAACAAAGCTAAACTCAACCACGAACTCCCTAAATACAAGCAGCACATCGACTGTCCTACCAGGGAAAATAATACTTTAGACCACTGCTACACAACGATAAAAAACGTATACCGTGCTATACCTCGTGCAGCCCTGTGCTCGTCTGATCACTGCTTAATTCACTTAATACCGACGTACAAGCAAGAACTTAAATGTTTGAAGCATACAGTGAAAACAGTCAAAAGGTGGACCAATGAAGCCAAGATGGAACTTCAAAGCTGTTTAGACTGCACAGACTGGAGTGTCTTTGAAAATTCAGCTGGCAGCCTGGATGAACATACGGACACTGTCACATCCTATATCAGTTTCTGTGTAGAGGTTTGTGTACCAACAAAATCATTTCGGACATTCAACAACCACAAGCCGTGGTTCACTGCTAAACTTAAGCAGCTTCGCCAAGCTAAGGAAGATGCATATCAGAGCGGGGACAGGGTGTACACCGCCTCCTGCCCGATGATAGCTGGGATAGGCTCCAGCACACCCGCGACCCTAGTGAGGAGAAGCGGCTCAGAAAATGGATGTGTTGTGACTTGCCGCAGGACTAGAAGGACATAATGATTGTGTTTTAGACTTTTAAAGCCTTGTCCCTCCTCCATTTTCTGCATATTCACCATCACGTGCTTTATCTAACATTATTGAGTAAATAACGAGGGGGCCCTCCCTAATCTGCTGTTCAAATTTGGTCACCTGCGACGTGCTGATTGGCAGCGAGTCAGCGCAGAAAACCCCCCCAAAAAAACCCAGCTAATTTATGGTTCAATGTGAAAAGCTCGTCTTGTCGTTGACAGATCGTCATCAAGTACCAGAGAATACAAATGAGGGCATTTTTTTACTGCCTATTTTCTCGCCGTGTCATTAAAACCCAGGGCGCGGCGAGCCATAAGATCCACATAATCAGAAAATGTATTTCCACAGCTGTGTACCTGCTTGCAATTCTCTAATCAGAGGTGATTTACTCTCCTGCAATCCATTTATGAGGAATATAATCAACAAATTATGCAGTGTGAACACCCATATCCCACCTGAATGGTTATTTTATCATAAATGGATTCACACTTTTGTGCTTCACAGCACACGGATATCACAGCACAAATTCAGCACTCGTATAATTAATGAGAATCATCTAAAACAACTTCCCAAAAGTGATGGCGCAACCCCCGTCACTTGCAAACAACCTCAAAAAGAAATCTGAAAATTGCAAATTTCTGAATATACGACAACATCACAACAAGAGTTGGTGCACCCCCTCTCAACCACAAAGACACTACAAAAAAGTCAGAAAGCTTTTACTGGAGCCTATTTCACTTTTGAAGTCACACGCCCTGTTTCAACATCGCAATAGCGTTGGCGCACCCCTTCCAACCCACAAACACCCTGTGAAAAACGCTTTTCTTGCAAAATTCTGAATAACAATAACCCAACATCCAGATGGAATTGGTGCTCACCCTCTAAACTGGACGCACATTCTAAAGACGTTTTTTGAATTATTTAATACTGGGCACGCCCTTCAACAGCCTGACAGAGTTGGGGCATGGCCTCCCTCCCACAAACACCCTCAAAGAGGTCAGAAATGTTTTTATTGCAGCCTTTTCTTGCAAAGACACACCCACTTAAACATGCTCAGCAGAGTTGGCGCACCCCCTCTCACCTCGCATGAACACTAACAAAGTTGGGAATGCTTTTATTACAGCCTTTCCAAAAGGTCTGAAGAGCTTTTATTGCATACTTTTTAAGCCATGCACCCACCTTCAACATCCTGACAGAGTTGGTACACACCCTCTTACCGGCACAAACCCTAATAATGAATTGGAAAGCTTTTATTGCAAACCTTTTAGGGCATGTGTCCTTTCAACAATCAGGCAGAGTTGGCGTATCCCCTCTCACTTGAAAACATCCTCTAAAAAATAAGGGAAACTTTTGTTGCAGCCTTTTATTGCATTTTTTTTAATATATACTTGCAGAGGCGTTGAATCGTCTCTCACCTGCACACACCCTAGTCGGAAAACCACAGCCACGTACCTCCACTACCCCCTGCCCCCAGATACCATCAGAAAAACTTTCCTCGCAGCCTTTTCCAAACTTAAAACCAGCTTCAATGTCCCGACAGAGATGGTCCACCCCCTCCGCGTCATTCCTGGAGGGAGTGTGTAGTCAAAATGTATAATAGGAGTGGGTTTATTACTGCAAAGTCTCTCAACAGAGGAGTGAAGTGAATCGAACAATAAAGCAGCACACTCAAAGTGCAATTGAGCAATCATATGCTGACGAGTGGGACTACAGAGAGAGTTTCTTGCAAACCATTATGTGAAACACACTCAAAAAGAAAAGGACAACATTATCGCTCTACCACCGCGCATGTTTTTATCAACCAGGGAAGTCAACCTCTCCTGTGAGTGCTTCCTATTCCTTTTGTTTTAACTTTTGTGTGTGTGTGTGTGTGTGTGTGTGTGTGTGTGTGTGTGTGAAGCTGTAGTAACAAGCAAGGACATCATGTTTTTGAGAACAAGAACAACCTACCGGTATTAGACGCATTAGATACCGCATTTACACATCAAAATGTATTGTCGGTATAAAACAGGGCTAAACGCTGTTATAACAAAATGTGAGAAAACGTGAAGCCCTGTGAATAAAAGGTTCTACTTAAAGAGCTTAAGATTAATGAACTGGAAATAAGGTACTCATGAATTTCTTACCCTTTATAATTAATGTCGGACATACACGCATACGATAGCTATTACTGCAGTTGTGGGACATCGTAGCAGGATATAGTAATATATATATATCAATATAAATATTGATGCATTCTTTGAATGGGGAAAAGGGTAGCTCGATCTGATGTACAAATGGAAAAAAATGGAAAATTGAAAGTCAAACCTCAGAATTGACTGAGTTGCATTAGTTTGTTAAGATAAGATTAAGATTTATGGGACATTTTTTTAGGCACAGAACAAAAATTGCCATTTTTCATTACATATTTATCTTAATATAAATATATTGCATTATAAACTACAGACAAACTTTTGACTTCTGGCTTTTATTTTTGTCCCCCAGAAAAATGCGTGAAATGTAGCTGCATTCTTTGAATGGAAAAAAAGTAGAGACATCTGGTGGACAAATAAAATAATGGAATGGCTTTAATCCGAATTGAAATCTGTACGATTGTATTACATTTTTTGTTCCAAGTGGAAAAAAAAAAGAAAATGCCATTTTTGGTCCCACATTTATCGTAACAAACTAATGCAATCCTACAAACATTTAAAGCCACGTGTCCAATGCCTTTAAATGTTTTGTTTATAAAACAAATTTCCTCACAGTATTTTCCCATTCAAAGCATGCAGCATCATGTCACAATTTTACCATGACATGGAAACATTAAAAGCCAATCATCCAAATTGAAATGTTGACATAAACGATTGCAAATAGTTTAAGATACATGTGGGATGAAAAATGGCATTTTAAATGGCATTCAAAGAGACTTTGACCTCGCAGCATGTCTTGAGGACGATGGCGGCCATCCAAGATGGAGCAGCTGGCGAGGTCGGAAAGGCGACCGAGTTCTGACACCTTTGCGAGCGCTCCTGCATTCAATGCATAATGTCCCTCTGTCATCAAGAAAAAAAATAAAAATGCCCACGAGCCCAGCCCACCGGCCGCTAACATCAAGACCGGCCTCCCTCCTCACCCCCCGCCTCCGTCGCTAAGATAAGAAGCTGAGCTAAGATGCTGATGCCTCGCACATCCCACGCAGAGATGCCCCAAAAGTGACACGGACAACGGGAGCCTCATTAATCTTTATCGCTGGGCCCCAGTCAGTCTCGCCGCCTGTCTGCACGCCGCCACATTCGCCGTAGAGCATATCGGAGGTGTGTGCTCATCAAATATATATCAGAATATGACAAGCAAAACACATAACGCTACTCGCAGGATTATTAAGTGTAAACAGTCTGTGTATCATTCGTTCTTGTCATTTCGTTTTATTTTCCTTTTCAATTGGCAATCTAAAATGAATCGAAAAAGCGATTAATTTTATGATGGGTTTTTTAATACAGCAAAAAAAACGCTTGTAACTCATTTTACTCTCATATCAAATTGTGAAGCGGCACGGTGAGCGATTGGTTTGCACATCTGCCTCACAGTTCTGAGGATTTATTTAAATAAATAAATCAGTACTGTGATGGTCCACATTATGGCCTACGTGAGTTATTTTTTATTATTAGACTGATTGCTGTTGAAAACCACATTAAACTGAAAATTGTTTTTAATATTTGTTGAGCCTATTCGGCTCTATAGAAGGTCACCACCATGTAATACATATTGTAACATAGAGAAATACTAATTCAGTATTATTTTAGGACTAAATAAGTGCATTATTAACTTTAACTAACTAATAACTCTCAGCATGATAGGGGATGACAAATTACTATCGCAACAAATAAAAATCTAGGTTTTACAAAATACTTTCCATTATTATTAACAATACGTTCCCGTCATACCTGAAGCTCCTTTGCACCTCAAATATTGGCTCGCAACGCAAAGGGAAACAAAGACCGAGCAACGGCTCGTAACTCTTAAAACTCGCAAATTGGTGCACTCATAAATCAAGGTACCACTGTATTGTAATTTTAGGCTCAGCTCAAAAATACAAAATGGAAAAAACAGGCCAAAGCAATCAATTTGATTTCTCTATTTAATCGGTTGGCTTTGCATGACCTGGAAGTTTGGTAACAAGCATCAGAAAAGCTACGTTAGCTTGTCAGCTGCCACAATCTAGACCATGATTCATCAAATGATCCATGAGCCACATTATATCAAAGAGAAACGTGATATTTTAATCGGCTTCATGTATCACAACTGCCATGGCAGGACATGCTTTCACCGCTGTTTATCTGGTGTTGGTCAACTGTTTTCAATTTACATACTGTATGTCCACACGGAACACCCAAATGTGGACTTGCAGACTTTGGGCAAATCACTTGAACATTCTGTTTTCTTTCAACCACTCTGCAATGACACGTGCGGAACTGTGTACTATATCAGAATCAGAATCATTTATTGTATACTACACAGTCTGTCTCAGTTGACTGATTGTGGCGGCTGAGCAAAGGGTCTGAATACTTATGGCTTTGTGATATTTCCATTTTTCTTTTTTAATAAATCTGCAAAAACAATTCGATTCAACAATTCCGTTTTTTTTTCTGTCAATATGGGGTGCTGTGTGTACATTGATGTGGGGGGAAAAATGAACTTCAATGATTTTAGCAAATGGCTGCAATATAACAAAGAGTGAACATATTAAGGGGGTCTGAAAGGTTTCCGTACCCACTGTATGTGACCTGCGATTGGCTGTCAACCAGTTCAGGGTGTACCCCGCCTGTCGCCTAAAGATAGCTGGTATAGGCTCCAGCACACCCGTGACCCTAGTGAAGATAAGCCGTACGTAAAATGGATGGATGGAACTACTTTTGAAATACGAAGTCAAGGAGAACAACTTGTTCAACTATTAATTTATGTTTTTAAATAGTGGTTTTGGTTACAAAACATTCTTGCAATCTTGCAATAATCAGGCCCTTGCGAACGTTTAAGGGGGAAAAGGTCTGAATACCCTGCCTGTACCCTGTGTGTACCCTGCTTTAAAAATATCGCCATTGACCATCATGTGTCTCCTCCCCTAAACCAGAAGTCTGGCGTAGTACCCGTAAGAATCTGTGAGAGGCAGCATGGTGCAACAAGTTGTCCACCAAACACCACAACATAATCGCTCAAGATAATCTTTTGGAAGGAGCTAACAATCGGGCCTTTTCTGACTTCGATAGAAAGAAGGGACTCAGGACCAAAACGGGCCTGATTATTGGTATGTGTGTACACAGCTTTAACAATATCTCCACTGACAATTGCAAATCTCCTTCCCAAACCCGAATTCTCATGCCTAGATTACCCTGACTGATCTGTGAGCAGCAGCATGGAATGTCACAAGGAATTCTCCCCACACCACAGGGTAATCTTTCAGGATAATCTTTTGGAGACATCCAATAATAGTGCCTTTGCTGACTTTCATCAGAAGGAGCCAGTCAGCGTAAGAATTGGCCAAATTAGCAGCAATTGTACACACCGCTTCAGTTTTCCAACGTATACTATATGTGGTCTTATAATAGACAATCCCTGGCAATTGAAAAGCTCTCAGGGTAGACACCTGAAAAGATTGCAGTCACCAGTCCGTTTAGTCATCTCTTTTATGAGAGTGAAGCCTCAACAGATTGAGGCCATTAAATTACATCGAGACAAATTGAGGCGTTCGCCATCCACTTGCACTATCCTCGGAATTTGGCACAAAAGAGAATTAGACACAGATCCCGTTATATGTATTTCTCAGTGTCTCGGTAAAGCCAGTGAGGCAGTCCCAGCTTTACGAGGAAAGATGTTAAAGGACTTAACCTCGGTATATACAGTTGGGACGGCTTCCATCATTTAGTTGGAGCGCCTCCTCGGCCATTCTGGCTTCAGACAGCCATAAATAGAACCCCGCCTCCACGCCTCCCATCTATTGATTATGAATCAGACTGAATTTCATGACGGAACATATCTTGGTTTTTTTTCGTATTATTATTTTTTTTTTATCCATTGTGGGTGTTTGTTTGCAAAGAGGATTCCGGAGGATCCGTACAAAATGGTAGGAGCTCTGCTAAGAAATAAGCTGACTTCAATGGAGGGATTTACAGATCCCACTCAGAGGTAGGAGGGGAGCCATTCAAAGCCAGCGCTTTTTTTAAAAGGCTGTTTATTTACCACACACAATGACTGCCTCAGTTAGATGTGTGTTGTTTTCTCAACCAACCAGGTCACACTCCACCAAAGCTCTATTTAGAGACATTTTTAAAACTCTCTCAATACATTTCCTGAATTTGTATTTACATTGGAACACAGTTGGATCAAGTCGTACGCTTTTGCCTGTACATACCACATTTGCATTTAGAGATGTAAACGACATGAAAACCAGAGAGCTTTCATAGCCATGGTATGACTTCAAACCCAAATGTTTTTGGTTTACAACAAATGTACCGCGATTTTCTCGTACCATTGCGGCTTATTCTTGTAACATTATAAATTTATTCCACTAACATTGTGACTGTTTCTCATAGCATTGCGACTTTGTTCTTGTGATATTTTCACTTTTATCGTAGTAGTGTAAAACTTTTTTTCTGTTGTTTTTTTGAAGAAAACATTTTCAATCATTTCATTCCCAAAAAAAGTTCAAAGAGGACAACAAAAACGAGAAAAATGGAAAGATAAAAGCAATGAGATAAGAAAAAGAAAAGAAAAGCAAAGGGAAAGAAAAAAGGAGAAAAAAGTAACAAAATTAGAGAATAAAAAGAGTAAAGAGAAAGCAAATAAGAAAAAAGAGAAAAAACGAGATGAAAAAGCAAAATAATAATAAAAAAGAAAGAACCGCTATCGCTACTATGTGTGCTAGCCTTCTCGTTGAACATGAAAAATTCTCCGCAAAAGAACAATGTGGTCTTCAATGTGTCAAATACGTGCTCGCCGCCGTCCCATCACGCCATGACTGGACCCGTAAATGGCAAGTCCATCAATTCAGTGGCAATTCCTCCCCTTCCAGTGGAGCCACAGAGGGAAGTGAGGTGGCATTAATTATGAACCTTCACGCTCCAAGGGACAGTTAATCTTTGTCATTTTGCTGCTGGAGACATTTGGATCCGCCATCCAGATTGGAGTCGGGGTCTCAGCTCTTGACCCCTAACCAAGCATAAGAATTCTACTCACGCTTCAGGAAGAAATCTGTTGGGCCTTTTCTTTTTCTTTTTTCCATGCACGTTGCACACCCCCCTCGGCTGTTTTAGTCTGCGCATTAATACCTCGTCTGACTCTTGAACATTTTTTGAATGGGAAAAGTGTTACGATTGACCTCTGGGAAAAGCCATATCATCAAAATTGTTTCAATTCACAAGGGCCATAATAAAATTATTAGCAATCTAGATGAATCACTGGCCACTTCATTAGGTACACCTAAAAATAACCATCCATCCATCCATTTTCTACACCTTTTTAACCGTTCGGTTAAAAGGTCCCAAAATATCTAAACTCTTAGGGGTGGAACGGTTCACAAAACTCACAGTCCAATTCATATCTTGGTCACCGCGGGTATGCTGGCGCCTATGCCAGCTAACTGCAGGCGAGAGGCAGAGTACACCCTGAACTGGTTGCCAGCCAATCGCAGGGCACATATAAACAAACAACCATTCACACTCACATACATTCCTAACCCTAGTGAGGTTAAGCGGACCGTTAGATCAATGCATGAATGAATGAATTAATTATTATTATTATTAATGCACTTATTTAGTCCTAACGTAATATTTAATTAGTATGTATTAACATTACAAAATTTATTATGATGACCCTCTGATGGAGCGTTACAGGCACAGCAAATTTTAGATTTTTTTTTTTAACAGTCTAATAATAAAAATAACTCACATGGGCTATAATGTGGACCATCACCGAGTTGATTCAGGTATTTAGTGTATTTATTGCAGAAGAGCAAGCTACAAAGTACCGCAGTACCAAAAAAAAAAAAAAAAAAAAAAAAAAAGGCACGAACAATATTTGACAGAATCGGGGCTTCGCTTTGATCACACCTTTTCCCGATGTTCTTTTGTGCACGTTTAATACATTTGCAGGCAAGCATCATGGCCGCGTGTGGAGGGGAATCAGAGGCTCGATTACAATCTGTGTATCGTTCGTTTTTTTCCATTTTCGATTGGCAAACTGAAAATAAAAAAATGAAAAAGTGACTTTTTGTTTTGTTATTGCGAAATAATTAAACGTAATTAAACGTAGAACAAATAAAATGACAGAATTTTTCATAATTCAACTTTAGGCTCAAATTAGAAATGTGAAATTGACAGAGGTGGGACTAAGTCACATATGTGCCAGTCACAAGCAAGACTCAAGTTGCTAATGGAAAAAAATAAAAGCAAGTCCGGTCGATTCAAGTCATTACTTGGTTCAAGCAAGTCGCAAATCCTAATTCAAGTCATACAATCTTGCTCAGTCACAACATACACTATATTGTATGATTGAAAAAAATAATAATCACTGATCATAACACAAAAAAAGTACATTTACACCTTCAAAACTGAAATGAACATCTAAAGAGTATGAAATGTATATATACTATTACTACGGTAACTATTTAGAAGAGTACATGCTATTTTTTTCTAACGTTTGCATGAGTGTTTACAGGTACCAGTATATCAAACACTTAAAACTGTGTTGGTAAATACTGAAATATACTGTATGTGGGAGTAAGCGCATAATCATCAGATTTAAAAACTACCTATGTTGCTTTTGGTGCAAATCTGTTTCTCAAACATATGTGTGCATGTGTAACTGGATGAATTGGACTTTGTAGGTTGTCACCTTGTGAAGTTCAGTCCATTTACTTGCAGACCTGCCACATCCAATATGGCGGGCAGGTTGCTACGAGAAAAGCCCCTTAAGGTGGATTCTATGTATTCATGTCTATGCTAAATTATTATTATTTTTTTAATTACATAGTTTCCAGATTCCATTCTCCATATTGTTTATTACTTGCAGTCTTCTCTTCTCAAATACATAACAGACGTGCAGTTTAGTGAAGCTTTAATCGGCTATTGGTGAACAAAACTGTGAAGCTAACCTAACTAGCTTACCTCAGACAGATGAAGGTACATTTTGTTGAACTGGTGTCTTTTTTCTTTGAGCTACCTTAGAAACATTGCTCTTGTCTTTTTCCAGACGTTTAGCAAAAAGATAATCTGCTAATACAAATGTATTCATTTTTGGAGTTTCTTCCGTGGTCCTTGATCAGTGAGGCAGACTAAACACTGGTCTGTGGCCGCCAGTGTACAAAAAGAGCATTAGCTTAACTGTACCCATTACTTGATAATATACGCTACACAAGTTACAGAATGACATCATCAACATGAACCTATAACTTAAATATTAGTGTAGTTGAAGCCACATGAAATGAGCAACTTAGTGCAGACTTGGCATGCCAAATACAGTATGTACCTAAACATGTAAACAAGCACATCATTCTAAAGGACACCTCTCTAAAGACTTGAGAGAGAGAGATAGAGAGAGAGAGATAGATTAGAGGAAGAAAGCGTGTGTATGTGATAGATGGATAGATGGAGTACAACAGACATCAATGCAGCAACATGCTGCTCCATGAACCAGACATAGAGCCACACAACAGAGTCACTAAAGGGAAAGTCAACTGGTAACAAACAAGCTCACAAGCTAACAGTAGGCAGTTCGCTCGACCGCGACGGGGGTCGTCCAAAACATCAGCGCCTCACTTGGAGTTGTTGTGTGTGGGTCCCCAAAAAACAGAGACACGGGAAAGTTAACTGTTAGCATGACCACAGCGGCACACGTTATTCAGCTACGGACATTGGAGCGCATAGCGTACGAGCGTATTTGCTTGGGAGGTGAAGTGCCCATCTCCAGCGCTTTCAGTGGACACGTCCACACAGTCCTGCAGCTCGAGGGCGGGCCTTGTTTTTCATGATTCAGAGCCTTATTTTTCTTGTGTGTGTCAAATTTACAAGACAGTTTTTTGGCCTCTTGGTTGCATCTTTAAGGTTTAATAATCTTGCAATAAGTAGTAAGTTAACATTCTAAACTGTGTGACTCTCAGTATCCTCCATGTGCCATCATCTTTGCATATTTTATGTATAATTTGCAAGTCTGATTAAACATGTACGACATACTATAACAACTTGGGCAAAAACATATTTACATATCTGGTAGTACAGCTGTAATAATAACTGTCTCTAAATTGCTTCAGTTCTTTGTTGTTAAATGAATGAAGATTTTAAGGGCTGAGGGGGGGCCAGTCATTAATTTGTGTTTAGTTTTCATCATCTCATATTTTTCTACTTACCTGAGCAGAGTATGTCATATTTTAATAGAAATGCAGGCTTACTAATGAGGTACATCGTTTCTCCATGCCATAAAAGTCTCATACTGACAGTGATGTTCATTAGCCACTGTAGCGGTGGAGGTTGACATAAATGTCTTCTCTCGAGTTGCTATTAGCAACAAGAGCTAAGACGGTCGGATGCAAACAGCAGTAAACAATCCTTTCAAATTGATAATTTACTCAAGATTCGTCGTCAGGCGCAAACCGCACACGAGGATCAGCGGACCTGACATCGACACGTTCAATATGCACGCTCATGAACCAGCCTTTAATGCCACGATGTACCAGGGGAACGAGGTCACAGTCAATGTCAGACATTTCCCCCGGGGTCGGACATGAGAGGCTCTCGCGTGGTGTTGCTACAGTTAGTATAAGAATACAATAGAAATACCCCTGCTTTAGCTTCTTTATTTGGACCTGCAGTACGCCTTCAGACATTCCAGTATTTTGCTTTCTCTCTTTTTTTTTTTCTTGACTTTTTGTGTACCATCACACTTTTTCTTTGGCCTTTTTTTTGTTTTTTTTTCCTTAATGAAGGCATAGCAGATGTCTGATGGCAAAAAGGGACAACATGTAGTGTAAATACAAACTATAGGACAGAAACTGGAAGGAATCCTGAAGGGTGAAAAGTGGTATATGTACTGTTTCTCTGTCATGTATATGTTAGTAAAATATTGCAAAGTCGATAATAATTCATCCCTTTTATCAAACTCATCAGACCATCTCACAAGACCTTATCAAATTGCATGCAAATCTAAAGAATTTAGAGTGTTTTACTTTGACAGCACAAAAGTGATGGTGAAGAGTAAAAGTGAGAAGACAACCATTCGACAGGAAATTAAATACAAGACCTCATCAAACTTTACCTCAATGATTACTGAAAGGATTAACTATGTTTTACTTTTTCTTTGGATGCTTTGTGTTTTTTTGTTTTTTTTAACATGGCGAAACAAAGACGCGTGGAATGTACACCATCTGTCACTCTTCAAAAAAGCTGAAGGGGAAGACGATTTGTTTTTTCTTTTCTTTTTAACCTTTACTATGAAATACAGTATTGGTGGCGTGCACATTTGGTACTTGGGCCTTCAGTGGGGACTTAACCAACTTAATCCACATCTTAATACCAACCCCTATCATATCACAATTATAGAAACCATTAATACGATACAAAAATACAATATAACTACACACAACTGTGCCAAGACACATACATCACTTGAAGCAGTTCAGAATCAATATTTATTTTGATAACTTAATCGTTGGTTGTAACACGTTTTGCTCAGGCCAACACAATCAGAGAGTTAAAAAAAAATACTGTCATCATCGAGGGCCAGCTTGCTGGCCTTGTGAGATTGAATTTGAAATCTGATTGGTTCAAGAAACAGCCACACACAGGTAGCTGTTGTAGTTTAAGTTACATCGATCAGCACTATTGATTCTGAATGCCCTGGGCATGTTGGATTGACATGGCAGCAGAAAGAGGCTGAAATCTAACAGAACAAAGAAAAAAACAATGACATCTACAAACACATACTAGAAGTAGTGCAACCAAGAGGTACACTATGTAATGAAGAGTAAAGACCGTAAGAAATAAATCAATACAATGTCATGGAAGAAATATTAGCGTTTAGGTTCTAAATGCAGGTCAGTGCCTCTAATAGTGTTTAGAGTAGAGTGACCTATCACTACTGCTATTAACCCTTTTAGCACCATAATAATATATATATTTATTAATTTGACAGCTTTCAGGGGCAGTTTGAATGATTACAATTGCACGAAGTAGGAAGGAGTTACGGAAATTTTAAATACATATGCGTTGCGGTGTCACCTGTGATCCCCGTCGTTTTAATAGGGTTAACTGTGTTTAATATACAATATTTAACCTTTTATGATAGTCAATATTTTTTTAAATGTCACTTAAAACATTGCTTGCACAGTTAATAAAGGCTACCTTATTGTATTATTATTCTAATTGTTATTATTATTGCGGATGATGCAGTCAACATGGGACTGCACTTCATCCTAGAACACCTCGACAGTGCAGGGACCTACGCGAGGATCCTGTTCGTGGACTTCAGCTCAGCGTTCAACACCATCATCCCTGAACTCCTTTCAACCAAGCTTCTCCAGCTCAGCGTCTCACCTGCCATCTGCCAGTGGATTTACAGCTTTCTGACGGGCAGGACACAGCAGGTCCGGCTGGGGGAGGCCACCTCATCCACACGCAGCATCAGCACTGGGGCGCCCCGAGGTTGTGTCCTCTCTCCGCTGCTCTTCTCTCTCTACACGAACGACTGCACCTCAGCGAACCCGACTGTCAAGCTCCTGAAGTTTGCAGATGACACCACTGTCATCGGCCTCATCAAGGACGGTGACGAGTCTGCATATCGACAGGAAGCGGAGCGGCTGGAGCTGTGGTGCGGGCGACACAACCTGGAGCTGAACACGCTCAAGACGGTAGAGATGATCGTGGACTTCAGGAGGCATCCTTCGCCACAGCTGCCCCTCACGTTGTCCAGCTGCCTTGTGTCAACCATCGAGACCTTCAAGTTCCTGGGAATTACAATCTCTTAGGACCTGAAGTGGGCGACCAACATCAACTCCATCCTCAAAAAGGCCCAGCAGAGGATGTACTTCCTGCGGCTTCTGAGAAAGCACGGCCTGCCACCGGAGCTGCTGAGACAGTTCTACACAGCGGTCATCGAATCAGTCCTGTGTTCTTCCATCACAGTCTGGTTTGGTGCTGCTACAAAAAAGGACAAACTCCGACTGCAACGGACAATCAAAACTGCTGAAAGGATTGTCGGGAGTCCCCTACCCACCATTGAGGACTTGCACGCTGCCAGAACTAAGACAAGGGCGTGCAAAATCCTCTCGGACCCTCCGCACCCCGGTCACCAGCTCTTCCAGCTCCTTCCCTCAGGTAGGCGCTACCGATCAACGCAAACTAGAACTAGTAGACATTCCAACAGCTTCTTCCCTCTTGCGATCAACTTCTTAAACACCTAACCTATAATTCCATTACAACAAGCTGGAATTTGTTTTGACTTGAGTTCGTTGTCACATTTCTGTGGGGCCAATTATGTATTACTCGTGCACTCACTGTAGTTGTCTCGCCATGCTGCACTATTTGCATATACTGGCCACTCATGCCAGAGTAGCATCTGCTCCATTTGCACACTGATTGAGGAGTATCTGTAACATTTGCACAACCAACATTGTCCCAGATGATCGCACTACTCGTCACTTTAAACCGCATACACTCCTTGAAGTCTCAGCGCCCTTTGCACAATGGTCATTGCACCGGACTATTGCAATATTAGTCATTCGAACTGCTCCAAAGTGCTAGAGGACTCTGCATCTTTTTAGCACAATTGTTTTTTGTCAATGTCTTTATGTCTCCAAAGTGTTCTGTAAATTGACTGTCTGTTGTACTAGAGCGGCTCCAACTACCGGAGACAAATTCCTTGTGTGTTTTGGACATACTTGGCAAATAAAGATGATTCTGATTCTGATTCTGATCATGGTGCCATTATGACCCATGAACAGATTATTTCTATTTCATTTGCTTCCATTGGGAAAATAACTTCTAAATCCAAGTCTTGTCCCCATTTTTAGTTTTATAACAGTCTTTCCATGCCGAAAAAAGGTGCCACAATGGACGACCTCTCCTATGTGATGTCAGGTAATCTCCATTTAAAAGAGGCTAATTTAATAAGAGACAGAAGTGTGAGCCGCTAGTGACAAATTACAGACCAAACGAGTACCACACTGGTCGCAGTTTAAAGCAAATCCTGCAGATTGATTGCTTGTTTGGCGGCAGGTGATCCCACAAAGGTGTGCAGTCCAGGTAAGCTCTGTGGGGGCTGCGGTAGATAATTAGACCCCGCTTTCTCTGTTACCATTCCGCCGTTAGATCAATTGGCTGCAGAAGAAAATTGATTCCAAACCGCTTCAATTGTTGGGACATTTAACCACCATCAATCACTTGACAGCAGATGCCATCAAAACTTGCGAGACCGCGAGCGATTTAGAATAGCATCGTGTCAAAGTCACATCTTTCTCATCGGGCCCGTAACAACTCGAGGTATCTGTTTCGTATCGTATGGCCGGGGTCCCTGGATCAATAGTGGCCCGAGTGCATGAGGGAAACCCCAGAGCTATGGTCTTCTGAACTAAAACTGAAAACAGCCTGAAATAGCTCCAGTGTGACTAATTGTATCTCACCGGCATTTATTGGATACATACTCGCTGCTCCATGACCACCACTGAGAGTTCTTTGGGCTATAATTTGTGAGTGCACAAAAATTGCATTATCCTCAGCTTTTACACACACACACATATGTATGTGTATGTATATGTATATATATATATATATATATATATATATATATATATATATATATATATATATATATACACATATATATATATATATATATATATATATATATATACATACATATATATATATACATACACAAAACTAGTTGTTTGTCAAACAGTTGAAACTATTTGTAAATTCAGCCCCCCAAGCCTGTTTTATTGAGCAACATGAAATTTGGTAGGTCTACCAATGGATCCGAAACCCATGCCTCAAACAATACAGGAAGTCTTTCACAGTTGAGTCGGACACATGCCCCCTACATGTCGCAATTATTGCAATTGCTCCTTTCACCGCTTATCTATGATTACCACCATCTTGCACAATAATGTTTTCATGACTCAAAACAATCCATATACATGTAGTAAAAATACTCCACGCCATGCTCTCTTACACATACTTGCAATGTACATGTCATACTTAATATAATCAATCACTCCTCTTGCCAATTATCAACGATGACCACCACTTTGCACAATAGAAATAATAAAAAGAAATTGTTGCTTACCATTTGCCCGTTATTAATGGTAGCCATCTTGCACAACGGAAATAAACAAAACAACTAGGAGGGGAAAAAAAC
Organism: Phycodurus eques; assembly: GCF_024500275.1. Lineage (NCBI taxonomy): Eukaryota > Metazoa > Chordata > Actinopteri > Syngnathiformes > Syngnathidae > Phycodurus > Phycodurus eques. The sequence goes on from NC_084526.1 coordinate 20,355,265, forward strand.
ACAAATGGCCTTGTGTGATACTCAAATCCCACACTGATTCTTTAATATTCACATTTTGCCAATATCATCAGGGCTGGTGATTTATGTTTAATCTATCACCTGTCAGCTGTGACACCTCTTCTTTAGTTTTGTCCAGACAAAGTGGACAGCCATAAGAGATAAATCGACAGAGAGCAGCCTCCCAACCATTGTCAGCGTTATCAAGGGGTAATTCCTGATTACTCACAGTCTATTGGTCTTCTATTCATGTCATTTTTATTTCCCCGCACCTTTTTCTTCGCAGCTTGCACCAGACAAGGAGATGAGATGAGCTCTGCGGGGGTATGTTTATGTGCATAAATGTGAAGATAGCCTCCAGTTTGAATTCTTTCACTGGCCCCAACCTCTTTTGTTTGGTGGCTTTTGTGCGTCTGCTCCCCTCTCCATCAAACCCCGTGCGTTTTTCCATCAGATATGCATCAGCCAGCAGTCCACTCCACTGACACCTCCGATTCCTCCCGGAGTCAGCAGATTACATTTTTAGAAGTTGACAGCTTGTTATCACTCTGAATAGCAGCCAGGGCTTTAGTCTTTTGTTCTGTTTTTGGCCGGGATTCAGCAGCTCAGGGTCACTTATTCCTTGTGACTTGCTTTGGGCCTGAGAGCACTGACTCGTACTGTGAATGGGTGCCCACTCTTCTTCCATCTTCCCTTTTGAGGGCCTGCACTTTGTGGAGGGATTACGGTGATGGAAGCCTCGCCCATGTACAACGATATCCATTCAGCGAGTGTCACCACCAGACAGGAAGAATTCTGGTGTGATTTGATGATGACTTCGCCAGTTCTTGGTAATGGCGGCACGGAACTATCAAACTATGTGTCATTCCAACTCGAATCGCTCTTGATCAACAGCGACCTAAAATGGTTGGAAGTTTTTGCCCGGTAAAACACATGAATTGTCGGATATCCATTGCAATAGCATACAGTACAATAACTACAAAAGCATGGTCGTAGATGACCAGAGTGCATCCAGCCAGACATAGTCCAATAGTTTATAATACTGTATATGTACAATACAGCACTTAACAAATGTATTACACCACCACCGAATGTAAAGTTCAAGCCCCATCAGGTAGATTTGTCAAACATCTCAATTAACTAGGAAAATGTTCTGACCGAAAATGGGGACTTTTTTGGAATGATTTCAACCAGTCGAGGAACGGTGAATTTGTTAAAAAAAAAAAACCAAAGTTGCCATTCAGTTGGGAATTTTCGCGTACAAGAACTACGTTATATAAAATAGAAACCAAAACTATTGTCCATACATAAAACTATCGAATTCAGTCTATCAGCAGTTATTATTTTTTTTTCGCAAGTGCTGAGTTTAATTTTGACGTTTGAGATCTGATTGATTGTCCTGGTTGACACGCCTCTGCAACATCGCGTGGACATCGGGGAAAGTGCCTCTGGATTGGCAGACTGGGGTGGTGGTCCCCCTTTTTAAGAAGGGGGACCGGAGGGTGTGTTCCAACTACAGGGGGATCACACTGCTTAGCCTCCCTGGTAAGGTCTATTCAGGGGTGCTGGAGAGGAAGGTCCGTCGGGAAGTCGAATCTCAGATCCAGGAGGAGCAGTGTGGTTTTCGTCCTGGCCGTGGAACAGTGGACCAGCTCTACACCCTCGGCAGGGTCCTCGAGGGTGCATGGGAGTTCGCCCAACCAGTCTACATGTGTTTTGTGGACTTGGAGAAGGCGTTCGACCGTGTCCCTCGGGGAGTCCTGTGGAGGGTGCTTCTGGAGTATGGGGTACCGAATCCCCTGATACGGGCTGGTCGGTCCCTGTACGACCGGAGTCAGAGTTTGGTCCGCATATCCGGCAGTAAGTCGGACTCGTTCCCGGTGTGGGTTGGACTCCGCCAAGGCTGCCCTTTGTCGCCGATTCTGTTCATAACTTTTATGGACAGAATTTCTAGGCGCAGCCAAGGCGTAGAGGGGGTCCGGTTTGGTGGCCTCAGTATTGCATCTCTGCTTTTTGCTGATGATGTGGTTCTGTTGGCTTCATCAAACCGTGACCTCCAACTCTCACTGGAGCAGTTCGCAGCCGAGTGTGAAGCGGCTGCGATGAGAATCAGCACCTCCAAATCTGAGACCATGGTCCTCAGTCGGAAAAGGGTGGCGTGCCCTCTCCAGGTCGGGGATGAGATCCTGCCCCAAGTGGAGGAGTTCAAGTATCTTGGCGTCTTGTTCACGAGTGAGGGAAGAATGGAACGGGAGATCGACAGACGGATCGGTGCAGCGTCTGCAGTGATGCGGAATTTGTATCGGTCCGTTGTGGTAAAGAAGGAGCTAAGCCGAAAGGCGAAGCTTTCAATTTACCGGTCGATCTTCGTTCCTACCCTCACCTATGGTCATGAGCTGTGGGTCGTGACCGAAAGAACGAGATCCCGGATACGAGCGGCCGAAATGAGTTTCCTCCGCAGCGTGTCCGGGCTCTCCCTTAGAGATAGGGTGAGAAGCTCGGTCATCCGGGAGGATCTCAGAGTAGAGCCACTGCTCCTCCGCATTGAGAGGAGCCAGATGAGGTGGCTGGGGCATCTGATTCGGATGCCTCCCGGACGCCTCCCTGGTGAGGTGTTCCGGGCACCCAGGTCCAGGAGACGACCCAGGACACGCTGGAGAGACTACGTCCTTCGGCTGGCCTGGGAACGCCTCGGGATCCCTCCGGAAGAGCTGGATGAAGTGGCTGGGGAGAGGGAAGTCTGGGCGTCCCTGCTAAAGCTACTGCCCCCGCAACCCGACCCGGATAAGCGGTAGAAGATGGATGGATGGATGAGATCTGATTAATCTGCCTTAATACAGGGCGGCTGTGGATCAGTAGGTACAGCGGGTCGTCTAGTGACCGAAGGGTCACTGGTTAGAATCCCGGCTACAACTGTCCGCATGTCTAGGTGTCCTTGGGCAGGACACTGAACCCTAATTTTCTGCCAGTGGGCCTGGCAGCGCCTTGCATGGCAGCAGTCACCCATTGGTGTGTGTCAGTGGGTGAATGTGAGGCTTTGTAAAACGCTTTGGGCACTGTGATGGTGTAGTTAAGTGTAGTCCATTTACCATTTAATTGACTTGCGTTTGTTTGTTTGTTCGTTACCAGGGTTGGAAACAGAGTTAGCAAAGGTGAACTAATCCATAGACAGATATTTTTTATAGTAGAATGTCAAAATCTCATATACTGGCAATTTGATTCAGACTGCAACTACAACCCCAATTCCAATGAAGTTGGGACGTTGTGTTAAACATGAATAAAAACAGAATACAATGATTTGCAAATCATGTTCAACCTATATTTAATTGAATACACTATAGAGACAAGATATTTAATGTTCAAACTGATAAACATTATTGTTTTTAGCAAATAATCATTAACTTAGAATTGTATGGCAACAACACGTTCCAAAAAAGCTGTGACAGGGTCATGTTTACCACCGTGTTACATCACCTTTTCTTTTAACAACATTCAATAAACATTTGGGAGCTGAGGACACTGATTGTTGAAGCTTTGTAGGTGGAATTCTTTCCCATCCTTGCTTGATGTACAGCCTCAGCTGTTCAGCAGTCCAGGGTCTAGTGTATTCAATTACTATATTTTCACGACCATAAGGCGCACTTGAAAGTCTTAAATTATCTCCAAAATGGACAGGGCGCCGTGAAATGCGGCGCGCCTTATGTGTGCACCAAGTTCCAAAATCTGTAAATGTTGCTTGACTGACTGGGAGCATTTCCTGCCGACAAGCTACGTACATAGAGGAAAAGCGGACGTGACTGAGGACAGCATGCGGACGTTAAAGGGGGAAGGGTGCGCGTGAAAGAGGACGCTAAAGGCACACCCCCAGTAGGTATATAGCGTCGCTATGTGCAGTTGTGCAAAACAACATCGGTTTGGCTAAGGGCCCCCGAAAATGGCACTTACGAAGAGACACGCTTACGAAGCGCAGTATAAACTGCAAGCTATCAGTTACGCGGAGGAACATGGGAATCGAGGAGCCGTGAGAGAATTCAAGATCAACGAATCCATGGTTCGCATTTGGAGGAAGCAAGAAAACGAGCTTCGTCAAGTCAAGAAGACGAAGCGGAGTTTCTGTGGAAACAAGGCGAGGTGGCCCGAGTTGGAAGACCACCTCGAGCAATGGATTAATGAGCAAAGAACAGCCGGGAGAAGCGTCTCTACAGTCACCATTCGACTGAGTGCAATAACTCGGGGCTTGCCTATCATTCCGGGAGGCTTGACGAAGGAACTCCAACCGCTGGAGATCGGTGTAAACAGGGCGTTCAACGTGAAGTTGCGAGCGGCGTGGGAGCGATGGATGACAGATGGCGAACACAGCTTTACTAAGACTAGGAGGCAGCACCGGGCGAGTTACGCCCCAATTTGTGAATGGATGCTTGGGCTAGCTTTCTGAGGAGCCGCACGGCAACGAGACTGACTCCGACAATGACGAGAGGGAACCTGATGTGTTTGATGGAGAACTTGCTCAGCCGTTCATTTTGGATACAGAACATGAGGACTTTGATGGATTTGTGGATGAGGATTGATCAAAAAATAACGTGAGTACATTGTTAAATACTTCAATAAAGTACAACCGAACTCTGTTTTGCTCCCGCTGCCTTTTTAAAAACATTGTTTTAGCGTGTATGCATACTACCGTATGTTTTAAGCGCTCACTAATACGGTGCGCCTTATGCATGTGTTAAATACAGAAATAGACCCCGTAACCGAGAGTGCCTTTTAATACGGTGCGCCTCATGGTCGTGAAAATACGTTAAATATAGGTTGAAGATGATTTGCAAATCATTGCATTCTGTTTCTATTTATGTTTAACACAACGTCCCAACTTCATTGGAATTGGGGTTGTACGTCCACCATTATGAGGTTGATGTAATAAAAATATTAAAATGACAAATATGGAAGCCATAATTTATTAACGGTTATGATTATGTCTGTCGTAGGTGGAATGTTCTTGACAAAATGTTTAAAATATGGAAAGTCAGACAAATCTGGAAAAATTATTCTGGAAGTGAATTTATATAAGATGTCTTTTTATTTATATACACCACTTCCACCTCCATTCCTCACTTGGCAAAGATCAGCGCATGCCCAGAAGTGTCTGCTCGTCTTTGCTTTTGTGAGATCATGTGTGATCATACGAGACGGTGGCGCAACAAAATCGTTGTGTGTGGTGTTCTGTGTTGAGATTATCGCAGCACACCACACACAATACGATCAAAACTGTTAAATGCCTGATTTTTTCTTTTTATATATCGGGTCAGTCACAGATAAGACATATTTGATTCGAAAAATCATGTGTACACAAGGCCTTAGGTTCAATGAAGACTGCAAATTGTCAATAGGTATGAATGTGGGCGTGAATGGTTGTTTGTTTCTATGTGCCCTACAATTAGCTGGCGACCCTGCCTCTCGCAACAAGCCAGCTGGGATATGCTCCAGCACAGCCGCGACCCTAGTGAGGATAAGTGGTTCAAAGAATTTCATCTGGCTCGAACTTCAAAATGCCCAAAATATTCCAAAAAATTTAAAAATACAAATATCCAAGTTAGTGAAAAGTTGAGGATACGCATTAAAGAAGAAGGGTGGATAATTCTTGTTTCTTTAATAAGCCATTTCCCTCCCAAAATTTGAATAATTCAATGTATGTATTCCATTTTTATACATATTTTTATTCATCTCACTAAACAACTGGACAATTCAATTAGTGTAAATAAACTAAAATAAAAAAATTTACATACACATTTAACATTTATTTGGATAATTGTGTAGTTAATTGTAATTAAAGTAATTACACAATAGATTTAAAATGCTATTGATATATAATTGTATCATTAACAAACTATTTTACATATTTTAAATACTTATTTTAACCTTTTTGTTTTAACTTATCGACCAATTTACCATTATAAAACCAATCGTGATCGTTGTCCACAAAAGGGTACTATCATCCTTGATCCTTGGAGTAACATGAAAAAAAGCATGTGGGAAACATGTTATGACGACACCTGGGAACTGTTTTAAACTGTTTAATAAATAAATAAAGACTTCTTCAGGGAACAGATTTTTACATGAAACAAATGTTTGTCTTTGTGTAAGGAGTACATAATGCAAACTCAGCCGTGAATGTGTTTATGAGAAAATCACACAAACATTAATGGAACCATTTGATGATGATGATGATGATGATGACGAAACACAGTGTGCAGTGCATGTTCAAGCTTGCATATCTGTCCTCGGTGAGCAGGTGAAAACGCGAGCAAATCCTTGAATGCTGCCGTTTGTTTCTTGAGTGGCAAGATGTCTTCTTGGTGGGAGCTGCGGTTACCCAACTTTCTCTCTCCTTCTCCCACTCATTCTTTGAACGTCTTGCTGTCGACGTCACAAGGCCGGCTTGCCGGAAAACATGGCTGCAGACCTCAAAAGTTCCCAAATCTGAGAATTCGCTAGACTTTCTGAAGTCTTTGCTTCACGCTGTCACGCGGTGTAGTCTGCCGTGACTTACTGACAGAGTGTGAGCGAGACTTTAGACAAAGAATCAAACACGCATATGCGACACTTCGTTGCTGTCTGATGAAATGAATCCTATGAACAAAGATTATTTTGCTAAGGGCGCCAACTTCCAAGAAAGCGGAAATACTTTCTCCTGGAGCAGAGTTTTGCCACTTTTCTATTACACAGTACCCGCTGGGCCCAGATCTCAGTTTGGGACGGTCACAGAAACTATGCCTCATTGAACGCATCACTTGGAAAGAGATACGCTAACATGCAACACCGATCGAGGAAAACTAGAGTCTCCTGTATTTATGTGTCGGTATGAAAACTAATTTTGTCCAAGTCGAGACTCTGGAATATGATATAGTACCAACAAATGCTGAAATTATTTTGGGAAGGAGACTGAGGGCAGCAACCAAATGGGCCACTGCAGCTAAGTGGAAACTGTGGAATATAAAACTACAGCATCCAGAGGGTAAGCCAATGTTAGCGTATGTTCTTGTCTTTTCTAGTCATGTATCCTCGAAGGTATCCACATCTCAGCAATGATTGTAGTGGAAACTGAGGGCAGGAAGAAACCACTGAGTAAGCTAATGTTAGCATCTGCAAAGAAAATTGGCCTAAATGTAATCGCCAATGTGGAGACTTTGCAATATAACACCGCAGCCTCTCGAGCAAAAGCAGTCTTCAATGTTTTTCTAATGTGGAAGGAAGCCTGGGTAACAAAAGAAGATCCACGCAAGCACGGGAAGGCTGCAGCCGAGATTCTAACACAAAACTTCTGAAACTTCTGTGTTCACCACTAGTGGACCGTTGTTGTTTGTTTGCGTATGAAAACCAGAGTTAAATATTTAAAAGCAAGCAGATAAGAAAGTCATCTGAAATTGTTAGCCTTAATTCAATGTGACGCTGAATGTCATTGTGGCCTTCATTTTCTTTCTTTATATTTATCTGATGTGTTATTCTGTAAGGATAAATGCTCGTCCTTGTGCATGATGATCCTACCGAGCCTCATTGCCCAGAGAAGACGAGCGACGCTCATGATTACGGTCTTCAAAGATATTTTTTATTGGGAAAAAAAGAACAAAAATCAGCACTTTGCTGTTGGAACCTCCATGTGCTCCTGCGTCACCATGTTTCATTTCCTTTTCGTTTCAAATGTTACCCAGTATGGTGTTAAGGAAAAGGGCAACTTGAAAGCCCATCCCACTAAAACAAGCACAATGCAGTGGCATTGCTGGCTTCTTGGTGGGCTACCAACCCCTTTTTGCAATGCTCTTCTACTCCAGCTTTGTTTACTTCATATTTTCAATGTTCTGCTTATGTTACGTCATCCGATTCGTCACTGTCCCGTGTTGCCGGCGGACACCCCCCTACAGCACCGACGACAGGCTCATTTGTGGAAAGAGTTATTCTTAAAATGGAGACAAAATGAATAAAAGATACAACAGGAATACATAATTTATTCCTTGTTTATGCCTTTCTACTTCCTTTCAATTGCCATTCCTATCCCCTGACACTGAACACATCAGTTACACAAGGCACATAGGTTTAAATAAAGAAACTTAAAAAGCATATACAAGAACAATACTTTTGGGCTTGTAGATGGCTGCCGTGCACATTAAATATGTCGATAACTAATTGATAACAAGACGGCACGGTCTCAGTTGTGGTAAGCGTCTAGGGTCGACTTCAGGCTTTTCTGTGTGGAGTTTGCTTGTTAGGTTAATTGAAGACTAAATTGTCCATAGGTGTGAACATGAGTGTGAACGCTTGCTCGTCTATGTGGTGACCAGTCCAGGGCGTACCCTGCTTCTCTCACCAAAAAGTTAGCTGCGATAGGCTCCAGCTCAGCGGCACTTCAACCTAATACGATTTCAATGTAAAAGGTCCCAGAATATCCAGTCCAAACCCCTGATTTTCAGTATCCCTATTATCTTCGCTGGAGTCCCAGTAACTTTGGTACGCTTGTGCCAGGCAGACCGAGACACACAATCTCTTGCTTGTTCTGAATGTTTTCCTTGTTTGAGAGGAAAAGGACAAGTCTAGCTGGTATGCTATGATGTCACACTATTTATATAACCGTGATCAAAATGCAGACCATATCAAGTTTTACCCGATCTGAACCATATTTTGGTGAACTGAACTCTTTAAAACAGACACCAGGGTCCGACATTAAGCCTTTTTGAGTGGTGACCCGACAAGCCAAGTTATGGTGGCCCTGTGCAAACTTATACTGACCCTGTATATTCATGATATAATACTTTAAATTTTAGTCATTATTACGTATTTAGCATCTTTATACTGTATTATTTGAGCCTCTTTAAGAAATTATTAGTACAGTTGCATTCATGGCGATGACTCTGGACTAGGGTTGGGCATCGAGAATCGATTGGAACCGGGACTAATGTTCCAGGTCTCCCGGAATTGTTAAAATTTAAAAATTTCGTTTCCCAGTTTCAATGTTTACTCTGCGAAGAAGAAGTGGGGAACACCAACGAAGAAGCGCCGAAAGCCAACGAAGAAGAACGTGCACGAAAACGTGCTTATGCCCAGCGAACAAAAGTATGTCTTAACTTTGTGAAAATCAATGACCAGTCACCTCAGTGGAACACTTAGAATAAGATTATATTATGCAAAGGAGGCTTTCGCAATGTGTAGAATCTGACGCGCTCCGAGCCTCAGCCTACACCGTGCGGAACTTCAGTGAAGTCAGTGAAGTGAAACAATAAAAAACGTCTATGAGACACTGAGACAGATAACGTCTACTGAGACAGCGAACAAGGTAAACGGTTGGTTGCACTTTTCCACTGATCGTTTTTAGCGTTTAATTTACACTTCAAACCAACGTAAGAGCAGATGACAGAAACAAAAGCTTAACATTGAGCTAAAACTTCACCTGAGCAACTTTACATCACAATGAATTGGGACAAAATTCATATAAACGTTGTCTCACAGTACCACAAACACTAACCTTGTGTCTCATCGGTGGGTAAGGAAAGGAATCAACCTTTTATAGCATTTGGTTCTATCCATTGGGGAGAGAAAAAAAGAAAAAAAGAAATCACCAGTTCCGTGTGAAATTACTTTTTGTGCCAAAATGCTGAGTTCCGGTGCGTACCCTTCAAAATAAAAGGCTACAAGCTTAAAACAGGAAGTCAAGTTAAAACCATTTGGCATGATAAAACAGTTCCAAATAATTATTTTAACAATGCTATATATAACTTTTCGCTGAAACATGAATTAATAAATATTAAGTCAATTGGGGGCGGCACGGTGGCCGACTGGTTAGACCGTCAGCCTCACAGTTCTGAGGACCCGGGTTCAATCCCCGGCCCCGCCTGTGTGGAGTTTGCATGTTCTCCCCGTGCCTGCGTGGCTTTTCTCCGGGCACTCCGGTTTCCTCCCACATCCCAAAAACATGCATTAATTGGAGACTCTAAATTGCCCGTAGGTGTGAATGTGAGTGTGTATGGTTGTTTTTCTATGTGCCCTGCGATTGTTTCTATGTGCCCTGTACCCCGCCGCCTGCGCGATGACAGCTGGGATAGGCTCCAGCACGCCCGCGACCCTAGTGAGGAGAAGCGGCTCAGAAAATGGATGGATGAATGGATAAGTCAATTGGTCTATTTCCATACACATTGCCTTTTAGTTCATAGGTTTGACATTGATACTGGTTCGAGAGAACCCAGAATCAAATGTTTATTTAAGTCTATGCTGCAGGCTTCTCAGAAAATGGATGTTCATAATTTGGACACCCTTTGTTTAAACCATGCAAACGTTTTTGACCCAGTCCCCTAAAAGAATCGGAATCGTTTGGAACCAGAATCTAAGTAAGGCACCGGAATCTGGACTGGAATCGCTCAAATTCAAACAATGCCCAACCCTACTCTGGACTCACTTCACTAAAATCAAGGCATTGCAACCTACCAAAAACTACCGAAACTGATGATATTGAATAGCTGTAAATTTTTCAATTTATTTATGATGAGTGATATTGGCTATATGAGCTGACATGTTTATTTGGGTTTGCTTCGCAGCTCTTGTGCACCTGCGCAGTGTGAAGGTTGAGGGGACACTACACTAGGGCTGGGCGATTATGGAAAAGTAATAAACAAAATGGATTGACATTGACATCATGATTAATTAACATGATTCTTGATTTATTTCAAAACTTTGTATTTATTCAACGTCACTGATGGTGTAGTGGTACCCTCGCCAGACTTTGGTGCGGGCAGTGTGGGTTCAGTTCCCACTCAGTGACGGTGCGAATGGTTGTCCGTGTTTATATGTGCCTGGCGACTGACTGGCGACCAGTTCAGGTTGTAATCCGCCCTTCGCCCGAAGTCAGCTGGGATAGGCTCCAGCGCCCCGTGACCCTAACCATGATAAGCGGTGTTGAAAATGGATGGATGGATGGATGGATGTATTTATTCAACTACCAACACTCAACTTTAAAATAACTTGAACGACCAGAAAATAAATTTGTAACAACTAAAATAATAATATATTAAAGTAGTAGAAATTGAAAACAAAACAAAGAAAATAAATACATTCATGGCTAAGAATGTGCCTTTGTTTTTTGCCATGACTGTATTGTCTATTTTAGTTGTCTAAAAAAATCCTCTCATTATTCTCGCATTTAGCAAATAGAAATAATTTGGGTAATCCTAATTGACCTAAAAAAGGAAAAGTTTAGTCTGATTTCATGTCACAGTCAGGAAAAAAGTGTCTTTCTATACAATCAATTACTGTATGTGCTGTTGCTGCTGTGTGCACCGTGGTCTTTTAGGGCCAGTGTGGTGCGATGCATGCATGGAGCTACTCATTTACTGTTAGATTAAAAAAAAAAAAAAAAAAAATAGAAGAAAGTTGTGATAAACATTAATAAACTCGTTTTTCACAGATCAGGAAGAACATATGTCCATGAGTATTGTTATATTACCTTTCTGTATGTGTTACCAAGGCGTTTGTGTGCGAGTATTTGTTATTTGAAGGTAAATCCCTCCAGTGGTCAAATGCTAATATTAGCTAGCTCATCAATACGGTTTTCCATTGACGGATAGCATTAAGCTGGCAATTTCTACAACAACGTGTGTCTTGTATTTAAATATAAAATGAGCGTAATTATTTTTGTTGAGCGCTTAGTTTTACTGTGAATTCCAACTGGGGTGTCAATACACATCTTGAAGCACTCTCATGGAGGGCAGATTAAATTCTACAGGCTGCAAAGTACGAGCTGCTGTATGAGACTAGCGGCATGCGCTTCGGCTATCGTCTTGAGGCTAACCCGAATTCGTGCCAGTTTAGCCACTCAGGAGGTGTTGGTCGCGGTTTCTCCTTGCGTCATTTTCGGTGACTTAGAAATTTGTACTGACCAGAGCAGACCAGTGTCTATGCGTGTGTAGGTGTCGGACCGACACAGCGGCGTAGTGGCCACGGTTAATGTCGGACTCTGGAATTTAACTTTGCAACCTTTTAAGGTAGCGCGGCATTGCAGCTGCAATTGCCAGACAATCATCTGTTTATCTTCAGCTATGACACCAAGAATTTGCTTTTGGATAAAGAATGCATCAATGTGCTTGAAAAAAAAAAAAAAGTGTTTCAACCAGAACGTGAGGGGAAAAGCTGCAGAACTGTGTGGGTTATGTCATGACTAATAGGTAGACCGTGAATATACAGTAAATGCATCCACCCCCATTGGAGAGTAATTTTTTCTTGACCCTATCATGTTGTGTAAATTCTATTGTGTCAGCTTTATACTACTCTGTCATTTTCCTGACTTTCCTGTAATTTCTTGTAAATTAACTTGGTAATGAAAATGATGACACCGTCATTGTGGATGGGCACAAAAAATGCTTGGTCCATGCAAGGTAAATACTGTAAAAACAAAACATGTAAAGTATGTCCATTTGTGCGATACTACTCATTTTTACCAAATTTACTTCAACAAATCAAAATGGAATATGCCATTCATTGGATTTTTACATCTTAACTGGCTAGCAGAAGTGTCCATAAAACAACCTAAGCTCACAACCTAGTCAAGACAAAGAATAAACTGTTTATTACAAATGACGTACTGAGCTGATTACAGACAGGAAGAGGTGTCTTTTTTTTTGTCTTTTTACACACCAATTCTGATTGATGCACAAGGAAATACAGCCAATATCGAATGACTCAAAAAGCCTTTATCTTACAAATTATGCAAATTTGGGGCGACAACAACTCCATCGTCATGACTTGGCAAGCCATCAAACTTCAAATAAAACTGAAACTAGAAAATTAAAAAGTTAAACAAATACAATTAAATATTTAAAGAAAACATTAAAAGGAAAAAATAGTATTTGTAACCACCCCATACCACAGTGAAAGTTATAATAATAATAAAAAATTACATTACAAATCATTATTTACAAATAACTAACATTAAAAAATAAACTCAGCTCCTAAAGAAAATAATTAAATAAAATAAATCCTATATTTGGGAGAAGCAAAGTGAGACGGTTGAAATTTGGGTATAAAAGATGTAATTTAATTTTCAAATTCCACATGATTCCTGTTTAAAATATTGAAAATGCTGAGAGCTCACTGAAACTGAAAGGGTCTGCATTAAAGCACTAACTGTCCGTATACACTGCTGAAACCGAAAAACGCGGTTTTCAAATACACGATCCTGTGCCGTCTTTGAAATGGCAGAACCGCAACGTGCCCTTTCAACTGTGTGCCTCCATTCCACATACAGTCACAAGCTCAAAGGGCTATGAAACTTAATATAATTAATATTTATTTTAAGTTAATAAAACGTAGGCCGAGATTGAAGGTACATTTCTTTACCAAGCCTCCTACAACTGTTTGTCATGGGACTACTTTGTTGCCGTTGCTGGCAGAAAGTAATCCGCCAGACTATAACACACTGTTGAGCAGTGAAGTGTCCGGCCAACAAGACGACACAGTCCATATAGGGTCTGCACTGGCCTGAGAGTACGAAAAATGTGCAGTCCAGTTAGCCGAGCATCATTAGTCTAGACTAGTCCAATTGGCTCACTGGAGAGGACAGAGAACGAGGGGAGCGGCGCAAAGTGAAAGTTCATTATCATCGCCAATGTTGTGTCCAATAACGTGAGCACAACGACTGTGTGCCAACGGTACTTTAATTCCAACTCTCTACTATTGTGGGCATTCCATAACATGCCTTTTGCAGCACCGCCGTAACACCTGTAGTGTAGTGCAGTGTGTACTTTGTGCACACCGGTAACCTGACTGTACAGACAGCGCAGGGCTGTTGCGACTCCTGGACAGAGTGAGACAGTAAGAGAAAATGTTTTTGTTTTTACTTTTGTCATTTAATTTCTGGTTTGCAGCACAAATAGGAAGTCTGTTACCTCAATGTTTATGGCACAGACAGCAAGCTTGTTTCCTAAACTCCAGAGTGTAGTTTAGTTCGAAGTATTTTTTAAACAGAAACTGCAGTGGAACTTCGATTTCACAGACCTAACGGATATCGGAAGTAACAGACCGTCTCAGAAGTACGTGTCCAAAAATAGTTTCTAGATGTCACTTAAACCGCCGTTGACAAAGTCTGTTAGTTACAGAATTGGCCACTGTTGTTTACTGGCACTGTGGCACAATATAAGCAGAGACTGGGATACATGTATTTCCGGGTTACACATATACAATATGACAAGATCCAGCAAACAGACTGGCCTGTGCCTACATGGTGGCCTTTTTGAATGTGGCAACATCCGATCAGAGGCAATGCATTGAGATATGGTGGCCATGTTGAATCAGAATCAGAATCATCTTTATTTGCCAAGTATGTCCAAAACACACAAGGAATTTGTCTCCGGTAGTTGGAGCCGCTCTAGTACAACAGACAGTCAATTTACAGAACACTTTGGAGACATAAAGACATTGACAAAAAACAATTGTGCAAGAAGATGCAGAGTCCTCTAGCACTTACAGCAGTTCGAATGACTAATATTGCAATAGTCCGGTGCAATGACCATTGTGCAAAGGGCGCCGAGACTTCAAGGAGTGTATGCGGTTTAAAGTGACGAGTAGTGCGATCATCTGGGACAATGTTGGTTGTGCAAATGTTGCAGATACTCCTCAATCAGTGTGCAAATGGAGCAGATGCTACTCTGGCATGAGTGGCCAGTATATGCAAATAGTGCAGCATGGCGAGACAACTACAGTGAGTGCACGAGTAATACATGTGGCAACATTTCCAGGCGTACTGGGGTGACGGCCATGATGGCAGGAGTTTTATCTGTTGTCGCATAGAGGTCTGCGCAGAAAGAGTGCACACGGTGTTTAAGAAGAATACAACGCACAAGTCTCTAGAGTCCGGAACATGCCATTTTTTTGTACAGTCACAGTTTTTTGTCAAGCCCTTCATCTATCCCAATGGATTTGGAACTAGGAAGCACACTAACTCCTCACGACTCATGAAAGAAACCCGCCTCGACTCGCCTATGATTACGACAACAATATCACCATCAATGAAGCACACCAGCGTGATAAGTTGGGATACAATTTTAAACTTTTCAAATATTTTCAAGCTTCTTTACATTTACAATAACTTTGTACTGTACTGGGCGTTTTCGGCCACGAAAAAAGTACTAAACAACAATTTAGTACTGTACAGTAATGTGGGTGCATATGGCTACAAAAAAAAAAAAAAAGGTTTCAATATAACAGACAATATTGGTGTAATGGACGACCCCCCACCTACACCTGATATTCCATTAAATAGAGCGTCCACTATATTTTGTTAGATAAAAGCTTTGTTTTTCCATTTTTGTTATTTAATTTCTGGTTTACACAGCAGTCTGTTACCTCAGAGACTATTTTTTTACAATCATATACAATTAAGTGTCCTAAATAAATAGTCAACTTTTTGGTAGCATAGTCACCATTTTTTTCCACCCACAAAAAAAAAAATCTAATTGTGTATCAAACCGTGGGTCAGAAATCGTGATATGTATCAAATCGTGACCTTGGTATATCGTTACAGCCCTAGTTGGCAAGCCATTGAAGCATAAAATACAGATCAGAATATATGAAATACCATATATATATATATATATATATATATATAAATATATATCCAAATATTAAAAGTTAAATAAACTATAAAGTCCAGGTTTAAGTTTAAATACTATTTAAAGAAATACATTGAACAATAAAATCAAATAAATGGGGGGGGGAAAATTGTCATTATTAAAAAAAAAAAAAAAAACATTCATATATTGTTTAAATAATTAACAATTCTGAGAGATTACGTTAAAGCACTTCATGATACAAAATTCCATTCACCCCTCCATCCATTTTCTATAACGCTTATCCTGTTCAGGGTCACTGGGGGCACTTACGGGAAATTTAGAGTCTTCAATCAACCTACCTATTGCGAAGACAAATATTGTAAATGTATATACTGTATACAGTGCTTAAATGTATTACACCACCTGTCATAAAAAGGAGAGGAGACCATCTATCAATATTTAGTGTTTTAATGCGGACTCTTTCAATTTCCGTGAGCTGCGAACCTTTTACCGTGAGACTGTTATTGACCATTGGATTGCTTTTGTGAGCACATAAGTTTTATGGTACATGTAAATGTGGCTATTTTGGGGGATACATTGTGGTTGTCTACGTCCATGCATTTCTACAATATTTTTTTTGTGTTTTTTCCTCAGTGAGCACTGGGAATCACAGAAAAAGGCAAATGTAATTGTACGACTGGCATATGGAAGTCATTGCCAAGCGGGATCAGATGGTAGCAAGGGAAAATGAGATTACGCCCGCAAAGCTTCGACGGCAGAGCTGCGGCCATTAATGTTAATGCAAAAGCCCCGAGACCTGACGGTCGCCTCGGTGCAGTCTCCACATTCTAAATCCGATTGACAGGACCCGGGTCTGCAAGACACTGGAGAGACAGCGATGCAGGCACCTGATACCCACGGAAGAAAAAAAACCAGCCTGCTTTTCTGTTGTTGTTTTTTCTACATCGCAGGCAATCCCAGAAACTCTCAGGTTTCCTCTATATGAAATAAAAGCTGCTGTAATCATTCCTGGCATATCTCCACACCCACAGATGACATGTGATCGAAAGGCTGAGCAGGATGCTTTAAGATTCCCAGCAACTCAGCTTGTAAACTCTTAAGAGATACGACCCCCCCAGTACCCACCTTCTTTGTTTTGGGAAGAAAATTGTATTTAAGGGGTTTGTGATGGACTTGGCTGACCCGGTATTGCTTTCCAATGATCTTCCTGCTCAGGAGGGAATAGTGAGGATAGTGCCAGCACAACACAACCAGGCTTTGTTAAAGGAGCTTTTCACACACTTGAAAGAGTGGGAATTTCCCCCCCACCCAGTGAAAATCCACAGTTGGAGCATGTTCAAATACAAGCCGGCTCAACCGTTCCAAGGGTCATCAGCACAATTTAATTACATTAAGAGATGGCTAAATTGGACTATACAAACAGACAAAGCTTAAGAGATTAGCAGACCTCGAGCGGAAGGATCAAATTTTACCTCGGAGCGGTAAATAATATGCCCATGCAGCTGCAGGTGGGCTTGGTGTGGACAGAGATATATTGGGGCAATATTTTCCACCAGCTCCTTAATGAAATTATTATGATGCTCATTGCTAATATATATATACACATACATTAGCAATGAGCATCATGCTTTTACGTCAATGTGTAACCCCCAAGCAGCTCTCTATACGTATATATATATATATACACATATAAATATATATACACATATAAATATATATATATTTTTTTATTATTATTTATATATATATACATACATACATACATATATATATATGTGTATGTGTATATATAGTCTCCAATTAATGCATGTTTTTTGGGATGTGGGAGGAAACCGGAGTGCCCGGAGAAAACCCACGCAGGCACGGGGAGAACATGCAAACTCCACACAGGCGGGGACGGGGATTGAACCCCAGTCACCTCAGAACTGTGAGGCATGACGCTCTAACCAGTCGGCCACCGTGCCGTGTGTGTGTGTGTGTGTGTGTGTGTGTGTGTGTGTGTGTGTGTGTGTGTGTGTGTGTGTGTGTGTGTGTGTGTGTGTGTGTGTGTGTGTGTGTGTGTGTGTGTGTGTGTGTGTGTGTGTGTGTGTGTGTGTGTGTGTGTGTGTGTGTGTGTGTTTATATATAAACCTAACAACAAACGTTTTACTCACATGGCCTGTTAAAAGACGATAGCTGTGCCTGATATAGGGCAATAATAATGGCAGACATTAACGTTGTTACCCTTGTTAGGTTATACGATTTAATGTACAGTATTATTGTTTATACGTATATATTCTGCGGGGTTTGAATAAATTTGTCCATGTGTTTTAGTCCTCTGGTCAGACAACTATAGGATAGACCTGTATCGCTGTTCAAAGGAAAAGTAAATAAACTGACGTGTTTCAATGAAATCACAGACAGGCAGATGGTTATTAACAGCCTGTACTGTGAGCTCAATGCTAAACAAATAAATAGTAGAGGTCATTTCTATACGCTCGTGTCAGCAAAACAAAATACTGTTGACGCTCTCGTTGTCATCATTGTAAAAAGGTGCACCTGATAAAGTGCATATTTCTGCGAACAAGCGCTGTCGTTTTCCTGTAGCTATTGTTTGGATTTTGCCAACGTACCACACACACACACATCACAACAGGCTCATGCCTTCAAACGTACGCTGGAAGGAATGACCAAAAAAAAAAAAAACAAAAAAAAAAAAGTGTACTCCCCTGCAGTAGGCGTGCAAAGAAAGCTGGCTTAGCACATCCCAGCATTTCCCAACGATTAAAAGTTACATGACTCAGAAGCCAAAACTGGCTTGGTAGCACCTTTTTGAAAATTCTGCCTCTGAAGGCAGTTTAGCGACATGGAATTTGGTATGCATGTCTATAATGAGTAGACGCACAAGTCTTAGGAAGCCATGCAAAAAGAGAAACTAATCATTGAAAAGTACAACATAGAAGAGCAACACTAAATTGTTAAAATTGTGAGTTTTTCGTCTTTGCCTG
This sequence comes from Phycodurus eques, assembly GCF_024500275.1. Taxonomy (NCBI): domain Eukaryota; kingdom Metazoa; phylum Chordata; class Actinopteri; order Syngnathiformes; family Syngnathidae; genus Phycodurus; species Phycodurus eques. The sequence goes on from NC_084526.1 coordinate 20,373,848, forward strand.
TGTGCAGCATGCATGCAAAGTTTGCTGACTCAGCACCTTTTGCAGAAACGTTGTAGTAGCACCACCAGAATTGTTTTGAAAACTTAGCCCTTGAAGCCACTTTCATTTAACAACATAATATTTGGCAGAGATGTCTATTATAAGTAGACCCACAAAAAAACTCCCATAGACCAATGCCCGAAAACACATAGGAAGGACAATAATTTTTAGGGGTCCAGTCCAAGAGGAACATATTTTGTCCACTTGTTACCACATTTGAAGCTCTTATGCCAGACAAATGGGTGATGCTTTATTACAAAGAATTTTAAAAAATGAAGAAATGGACTTGTGTTTGGAAGCACTCAACCATCGTGGTTAGCACATCTCCCTCACAGTCTGGTCTTTCTGGGTGGAGTTTCCATGTTCTCCGCATTGTTGTGGAGTTTCTCCGGGTACTCTGGCTTCTTCACACATTCCAACAATAAGCATTTTAGTTTTATCTAGACTCTAAATTGTCCTTAGGTGAGAATCTAAATCTAAATGTGCCCTACGATTGATTGGCGCCCGGTACAGGAGGTAACCAGACTCTGGCTCCAAAGTCACCCACCCAAAAATAGGATGGATGGAACTCTGTTGCCATGACAAGGGATATCTCACAGCATCGGCCTCACTCTTCTTCTACGGTGTCATTCTCCTACAAGCTCAAGTGGGTCCCTTATTTGCAATGGTTGTCATGTTTCCTACATAACCTGTGTCCATTTGTGTGCTTCTATCTGTGTGTTTTGTTTCACAAGTGGGCCATCATTGTTTTTTCTGCGTCTGAAAGCATGTGACTATCACAAGCGTATTAGTGGCGTAGAGATTCCACTTGGGCTGAGTGGCTCTCGTCCAGAGTGGGAGAGAGTATGACACCGCTCCGATATTCGTAATGAGCTGGCGTGCTGTCGACACACGAGCAAGCGTGTTCAATGCACTGCAACTCGCAGGGGAAGCAGATTTTTTGGTGCCCGGGCATCCCGCTGCGCTACTTTATCAGACTTTTCTTTGCCGACAACAAACCGATCAATGCGAGACGGGAGGACGGATAAAAACGATCAGACAGAGTAGACATACAGTGGTGTATGTCTAGGATACCCATTGGAAAATAATGTGAATGTGGTCCAGTTTGTGAATAGACAGACATCTGTTTGTAATGTGTGTGGATAAGAAATGTACAAAATGTTGGCATTATGTGTATATGTGTATGGAATGACACGTTACGTGAATAGAAGGACATAGGTTTACATTACCTGTGTATGTAAATGGACAGACAGATGCTTAAAACCTGTCACTTTGTATTGTAAATGGACAATTGTTTACATTGTGTAACTGGAAATAGATCAGCCTACATTATGCACGTATTTAAGCGGTTACAAATATTTACAATATGGACCTGATTTTCTAAGACCCCAAACTGCGGGTGCTGGATTGCGTGTTCACTGACCCAAACACAGTGATTCTCAACTAGCTGGTCGGGACCCAAAAGTGGGTCGCGGAAATCATGTAAAAAAAATGTGTTCTTATTTAGAGGCACACAAAGTTCCCACGTGGCATATCTTAGGTACACGACATGAAGTGTAACTACCTCGCGCTCTAGTCACTAGTTTGCTGTGTAAACAAATACACTGCAGCTCAGCCTCTGGCTCGCAGATGTCATGGCTAGTCATATGCTTTTGGCGGTATGTCAAACTCATTTAAAATGGTATTGAATAATATAATATACTGTAACCTTGTTTTCAGAGGCTATTTTTAAACCAAAGAAAAGATTTAGTGTTTTTAACTAATAGAAAAGTGAGTCATTGACAGGTGTAAAAGTTGTGGAGACTGCCATTTTATTTTTATTATTTAACTCTCCCCGAGTGTGTTGCAATTGGATGTGCCTGCCAATAGTGCATAACAATGTATTTGAAACATGAGAGATTGCAAACCTGAAAAACTGCTGTGGGAGAGATCAGCACCAATTGTCACAGTGCGCTGAAATGACCCAGACGCACAGAAATACACAGCTGAAAGGAGTATTGTCATCGGTGATATGGCATGACTCCTTCTTGTGACTGGATTCAGGTCAGCCCTGAGATTATTCAGAAGCGCCCAAGTTATATTGCTGAATAGACAATATGTTGCGATCATTTTTGTTGGCATTTCAAAAATGTTTACATGAGACGACAAGTTTGCCCTGCCGCCTCTCATTTTGCTTGCGCTACCCCGGCACTAGTTTGACTGGTGCTTTGCACCACCTTTCAGACGCGTTATTCAAAGACACAAAATGAGCCGTTGCAATTCATCTCAGGATTGATGAATCACATTGCGCATGCTAAAATTGATATATTTACATATATTCCTCCCAGACCACGCAAAAAGAACCACGCGGCAATAACGCCTGTTTTGCAAATACAATCCTGGGTGCGCCAGGTTAGTAGATCAGCTTCCACATCTGTTTGCTGTGAGCAATCAAATTTGGGCCTGTTATGTTTTGCATTTGTGTGTAGAGTGTGTAAATGGACATACGAGACTTAATAGTTGTTTTTGTTGTTCATTTATTCTGGTCAGCTACATAATCAACATGAGATCAGTGGTTCCACATTTCCAAAGCCACAATATTGTTTTTCTATCATCGTGGCTTCAAAGTCCTAATACTAGCTGCACCTGCCGTCCCCGCATGAGCACAAAGGCTTGACATGTATGAACTCCCGCTATTGCCATGGTAACTCTCACCTCAGCGACACCCGGATGGAACGTTAAAAAGAACGACAGATCTGGTGAGCAGGCCATATTACAGCTGAGTACACCATACGACGAAAAAAACCAACTGACTATACAAACACATTGTTTTGTGTGTGGGTGTGTGCGTGTGTGCATTGTCTCAACTTCGAATAAACGCATGATTCCCTCTCATATACAGTACGTGTGAATATATATTACAGCATGTATATGTGGTTGCTTGTCAGTGCCAAGTGGTTTTAGATCTGTGTGCATTCATTTCAATAGACAAAAGCTCAAGGTACCAAAAAATAAATAAGTCGTAATTACAATGTGTTGTTACTTTTTTAAAATCGATCCATTTTTATAGAACGCCGCACTTGTGTAATTTTTTTCAGCTTTTTTTTTTTTTTTTCCATTCCTGAAAAAGTATGATTTCTTGTTCTTAGTACTGAATAAATGTGGGAGCTAATTGTCTTTCTTTAGATGTGAATTCTCATTAAAATAATTTCATTTAAATATATATATCTATAAAATGTATGTGTTAAAAAAAGATTACAATTACTATTATTGACGTTTTTTTGGGGTTTTTTTCTGTCCTGTTCGGCTGTTAGGTCAAGCAGAATGGAGGATTTGTATCCCTTTTATGGCGGAACAGTTTTACTGTGTCACAGTGGAGTTTTTAAGCTGCGGCTGTGGTTTCTTAGTATTATAACTGACTATAACTAACTAATCCGAATCGATCAGTCGAACAGAACAAAGTTTCTAGAGGGGAGAGAGAAACGAAGACAAAAGTATGAATGAAATATGAGTGTTGCATGGGGCTGTAGTGCTACACCCTGTGAGTGAAGGATAGGACAGAATAAGGACAGGAGAAGAAGCATGCAGAACAAAGGTCGTGAACCCGGCTGTACAACTAAATCATAAAAGTCTATAGGACGAGAGTGTGAGTGAGGGGATACACAAGCAATTCGCATATTCATGAGTGATTTGTCGCAATAAGTGTGTGGCCCCACACCCAGCGAAAGAGTTCCAGGGGTGTGTGCCTGCGGACTCATGCAAGTGAATTGACACCGTTTCGCATTCACAAATACTGACAGGAGTGTCCTGTAATTGCTGTTCCTGCACCGCGGAGGCTGTTGGAGCCAACCCAATCAATCGAGGGGCGCGATCGGGCCCAGGGGTCCACCCGAGAGCAGCCCGGTGGACGGGGCACGTCCCACACCGAGGGACCCAGGGCCGTTCGCCAGCCCCACCGAGACGCCCAGACCACTGGCCACCCGGCGGAGGCCGCAGGGACCCATTGACACCCCCCCCCCCCCCAATAATTACTTGATTATTTTATATAAATACGTTTGTAGATGGCCACATTTTATAAATTACTGTATTGAGATTAAAATAGTTTGCTGAAAATTATTTTGTGTCCGTATTAATACAGTGTTATGCATTAGTATCATAAGTGTAGTCATAAAAACATCAAATACTTTTTGCATTATTATTTATTGTTTGTTTATTTTGAATGTAAAATCTATAAAGTTGCATTGAGTAATATATTTAATACTTTTTATTAATTGAGAAATAATGCAGTTATGTATTAAGTCATGTATTTGTTGTGTTTGTGGGATTAATAGTATTATTATCCATATGTAGATTTTATTAGTATTATTACTATAGTATTATTAGTATTATTATCTGTATGTACTTGTAGTATGTCGTTTATATGTAGTTTTCTCTGCTCAAGCAAATGATGAATGAGGCACTGATTGACATCAGAGGTTTTAATAGCAGAACTAACAATCTGTGACATTTGTGGGCCGTGAAAGCCAAGCAGCCGTCAGACTTCATTGTTTTTTTTTGTTTTTTTTTGTTTTTTTCCATCAAGTGGGGGGAAAACTCACCAGCTCCTTGTCGGGGCACCATTTCCGACTGGTCGAGCTTTTGGATGAAGAGAAACAGACTTCCGGCAGCGAACAGCAGGATGATCCAGAAGAAGCAGTGCAGCCTCCTCGTCCGTCCACACAGGGAGTCCAGCGTCATCCTCCACTTCATCCACGGCATGATTCTGGAGAAAGAATGCACAAAAAAAGAGCAGAATTAGTAAAAGTGTCAAGAGGGGCCTACTTTTTTACGTACAAAATATATATACATGCTCATTTTGGTTAGGTCAAATGTATTATTAGAATGAGCACTATCAGATGGGGGCCTGGGGGACCTCCATTAATCACAAAAGCGCTCTCATCGCCTTTAAACGCACCTGCAACACATACAAAAAAGACCTACAAGTGCCAACTCCTTAAAATATTCTAATCATACAATTTAAAGGCCACATAGAACTCCCAGGTGTCTCGTCATATGCATTTATCAAAACATCCCAAAGACCACAGTTACTCGTTTTCTTAGTCTTGCTGAAATGGTCCAATTTTGAGGAGTGTCTCTGTGAGCCAGCCCCCATCCCAGCCCCCATCCCGCCCCCTACTGCTGGCCCAAAGGCAAGAATGGATTCTGCTACTATGACGACAAGGGATAGAACTAGGATTGGCTGCACTTTGAGGTCCCCATCTACTACATCTACTTCAAACGGCAACTCACACACAAGCTCCTAAAAAGACAACGAATGTCTTGTATTTTCAATCGTGGAGGCAGCACTTCATCACCAATTACCACCGATCACAGCTGAATTAAACGAGTCAATTAGTGAAGCGGATCTCTGCATGTGGCGCATGCAGCCGACACATTGTAAACCACAACTTCACTGAGCAATCAGGTATGTGCCGCTTATCACAACAGAAGGTAACACTAATATGCACATAATACGCATGAATCTACACAACACAATTCAATGCAGCTCTGCCTACCTTTTGGTTTTGATATGAGTGTTTCAGACAGCGTAGTTATGTAACAGTGGGGCAGAAATGGACGTAGATGCCATCTTACACAACAAACTTCCATCAAGAGTGTTTCATTGCCATCCGACTACTAAATACACAGAATAGCAATTTTTTTAACAAAGTGTGATTATAGTTATAGGGTTTCAAGCTGCATTTTGAACACACCGCGGGAATTTATACATTCAAGTTGACTAAATCCAAGCTTTCTAACAGTTCAACTTTGCACATAAGAGAAATGTTCACATTAACGTGAGCTCTGGTGGCCGTTCTCATTGCAACATGGTTTGCATTAAGGTTGATAGTTAGTGTAGGTTTGAAGTGTAGGAAGCAGGGTCTAAAATTAACACTCACCAGGTGCCAAATGCGAGTGCATTTTCCATTTTGCGAGTGAATCTCAGAGGGCTTCCAAACTGACTCAGTGTGGTTCGTTTGTGGTGTGACTATTAACTGGCCTCGATTCGACCCAACAAGTCAAAATCCCACAATTTATAATGATAGTGAATGTTGTACGTCATTCCTGATCCATTGTACTCTACTTAGCAACGCAACGCTTGTATGTTGTGGCTCAGGGCGATATATGCTCCTTCGGTTTGCAGCACGCATTTGCGGAAGACGGCACAGACAGCCACAAACAGAAAGTTCAGTGAAAAGAGGCGGTTTGGAAATGGCGGCAGCGTAAGAAACTGACTACACATGATTCCGGCGCTATGCTAATGACCTGTTCCTTGTACCGTCAGTATGCTAAAGAGAAGAACAGAAAGAACTCATTTGTGATAGGCAATAAAGCTATGAAGCTGGAGAGCATCTGTGAACATGAATCAAGTAAATTCCATAGTGCCTGTGAGCCCGTGTCCCGGGCTCAATCCGAACCTCTCTTTGACTCAGTGATGGCGATAATGACGATGTCGGTGCAAACAAGCTCGAAAATGAAAATATCGCTTCTGTCATTGGCAAGAAGGCGAGGCCATTTTCCCACTTCGAGTAGATGTGCGAGTAAGTAAAACTTTGCTTCTTTGAAATGTCTGTCACTACATTCAGGGGTGTCATGTGAATGTTCAGGAAAAAGGCCAAACTACCAGTTACATTGGATGACATGATTATATATGACATTTGTTTTTAATGAATTACATTACTGTTGTTTGTTTTTGCAGTTTCGATGAACAAAAAGGAATTGCTGTGGGGTCAACGTACAGGAATGAAAAGTTTCGTGTTTATGCACTACAGCAGAGGTGGAGAGAAACAAAATCAAAGATAATCTAAAAACCACCCAAAATAATTTCTCCTCCACAGACCGTTCTGTGAAAGTGGAGTTACTTTATGTCAGATTCATTCACCAGGCAAAAAGTGAATCAAAATGTATTGGCATCAACCCAGTGGAGAAGGCAGGAACATCATACATAAGCAAAGCCATCAGCGCCATCATGGATGAAGTGAGGGATGACTGGTGGAGCAAGCTGGTCACTCTGGGAACTGATGAAGCTTCAGTAATGACTTCAGCCAAAAATGGTGTCATTAGCAAACTGAAGGGCAACAGGGCATTTATCACTGGCATCCATTGCATGGCACACCGCCCTGAACTAAGCTTTTCTGATGCCATGCGTTCAAAAGTGATGTTCCTGAAAGTAGAGGACCTCCTTGTTGAGCTCGAGACCTTTTATCACAACAGTCCACTTGACAGGCCGAATCTGAGAAACAGCTCCCAGGCTCTCGGGCACACGTCATTGGTGCCCATCAGAATTGGTGGGACCCAATGAGTAAGAGACCTATTGCGTGCCCTGGACCACTTCCTGTGAGGTTACCAGGGGCTTGTCCTGCACCTTGAACAGTTAGTGGCTATAGATTACTATGCTAAGTCATACTCAGTAATTATTATGATGGGATGTCCAAGAAATAAGTTACAATTCGTAACATGTGCCATAATTAATGGACAGTAATTACTTATTTATGTGCTTGTTCTTTATGTATTTTAGATTCCATCTCCCGATGCCAAAGATATCCGAGGTGTCCAACAGGTCAAGGCCAGGAAACACTACTCTACTGTTAGTGAAGCTGTTATTGTCCGCTTTTGTGTGAAAATGTGAAGGTACATATCGTACATATGCATTATATTAGATATTATTAAGGATCAAGCCTGCCACGAAGAGCGGAAATCTGTGATTACTCGTTAAAACAATTGTTTTATGTAATTGCCTATAGACGCCACAAGATGGCGGTAAAGTACTACTTTTGTGAAAATCACAGATGTCAAACGCAAGACACATTTGGCCCACCACATCATTTTATGTGGCTGGCAAAAGCAAATCATTTGCGTCAACTTCCATGGTTCTTTCCAAAAATGCATTCATTAATTAATTCATTCATTCATTCATTCATTCATCTTTCGTTTCAGTTATCCTCACTAGGGTCGCGGGCGTGCTTGAGCCTATCTCTGGGCGAGAGGTGGGGTACACCCTGAACTGGTCGCCAGCCAATTGCAGGGCACATATAAACAAACAACCAGGCACACTCACATTCACACCTATGGGCAATTTAGAGTTTTCAATTAATGTGCATGTTTTTTGGGATGTGGGAGGAAACCGGAGTGCCCGGAGAAAACCCACGCAGGCAGGGGGAGAACATGCAAACTCCACACAGGCGGGGCTGGGATTTGAACCCCGGTCCTCAGAACTGTGAGGCCGATGTGCTAACCACTCTCCACCGTGTCACACCTTTCCAAAAATCTGTAAAAAAATTTGAAATCGTCATATGTAATATATAGGGGTGGATCTCCATTAAAAAAAATTTATCTAGTTATTCAGTTCAGGCTTCCCTTGCGGGGGGGGGGGGGGGGGGGGCTGGAATAAACTCGTCCTTCCTCAGCAACTCCCTACATCAGTTGACTAACATGCATGTGAGAGGGTGCCTTAGCCTGGCCATTGGGTAGTTGTTCCGTGTCTTCACGGGTGTGTGTGTGTCCCCCCCCCCCCCCGTCTACAAATAAGAACGCGAATCCTTTGTAATGTTACAGCAATTTGTTCCGTGACCATTTTCTTAATTCAAAACAGTTGCTGTATATCTCCAATCATCTTTTCTCACAAAACAAATCAACACAAGGTAGGTTATAAAATAGAGGAAAAACACAAACAAAAAGAAATCGGAGCAGGAAGAAGTTTAAAAAAAACAAAAAAACATAACATTGAGTCGTACCCACAATTTTGAGTACAGATTTCAAGCTAACTTTGCCAACTCCATCATCATATAATATATATATATATATATATATATATATATATATATATATAATATATATATACATCCATCCATTTTCTGAGCCGCTTCTCCTCACTCGGGTCGCGGGCGTGCTGGAGCCTATCCCAGCTATCATCGGGCAGGAGGCGGTTACACCCTGAACTGGTTGCCAGCCAATCGCAGGGCAAAAACAACCATTCACACTCACAGTCACACCTACGGGCAATTTAGAGTTGTCAATTAACCTACCATGCATGTTTTTGGGATGTGGGAGGAAACCGGAGTGCCCGGAGAAAACCCACGCAGGCACGGGGAGAACATGCAAACTCCACACAGGGGGGGCCGGGTACTGAACCCCAGTCCTCAGAACTGTGAGGCAGACGCTCGAACCAGTCCATCACCGTGCCGCCATATATGAAACTTTTATTGATCAGACACCTGTCAAATTTTGCCATTCAAATCCTTATTAGAGAATAGCGAGTTGTGCAAAGAGTACTGACACATTCAACAGTTGGACTTGTGCATTTACAGAAGGTAAAAAAAAAGAGGTAAAATTAAGTTCATCTGGAAAAGTTATTGTGCATTTTAAGTTAATGCTGAAAATTTACACAAATTAACGATACCCTTTAGTTTTTGTGTGTACTTGTTTTATTTTTCTCTTTTCATTCAGTCTTGCTTATAATTTTTTCTTTGCCTCTTTAAAGAACTATAGATTTGCCTTGTGTATAGGACAATAATTGCCTTTCAGTTCATTTTTTAAACTACATGCCACTGTGCATTTTGTTGTTGTTGTAAGTCTCTTGCAGATGTGGCGTAATTTGAGCATCGCAAACGATCACTTTAGCTTGGGGAGAATATTTTACCTCTCCGAGATGAACAAGAGCAGCTTCTCTCTGCTCCAACTGGCACATATTTGTCTAAACTTGCACTAAAATAAAAAAAAAACTCTTAGTCTATTTAATAATCCATGAACTGGGACAAATTTGAGCTGCTTATACCCTCCCCCCCCCCCCCCCCCCCCCCCCCCAAAAAAAAAATGAATCCCCAAAAAATAAATAAAAGTAGAGTCGTTCAAATATTATTCCAGCTGGAACAACAGGAGTACACACACTGGCTGTCGTCCCGCTATGAATATGCAAATGAGCGTGACTACTCAAGTGCGATATCAAATGCACCGTTTCCGTGACGTGTTAAGAACATGACTGTCACGCAGCATCCTGTGCTAAAAACAACAACAAAAAAGAAACACTTTAAATATTCAATGAGTGTCCAATGGCAGGTGTGACATACTTCAGCTGTTAAACATGCAACAGTTTTCCCATCAAATGGTGCCGGTTAAGATGATTAAATGACAAAATAAACAGATATTCGAATAAAGCAGGGGTGGGGAGCCTATCATAGAGAGCAGAAATGTGGTTGTAACAAGTCGTAAAACATTTCAGCCACAAATGCTGATAATAGAATCCATCCATCCATTTTCTGTACCGCTTATCCTTACTAGGGTCGCGGGCGTGCTGGAGCCTATCCCAGCTATCTCTGGGTGAGAGGCGGGGTACACCCTGAACTGGTCGCCAGCTAATTGCAGGGACCATACTGTATAAACAAACAAGCATTCGCACCTACGGGTAATTTAGTTTCTTCGATCAACCTCCCATGCATGTTTTTGGGATGTGGGAGGAAACCGGAGTGCCTGGAGAAAACCCACGCAGGCACGAGGAGAACATGCATACTCCACACAGGCGGGGCCGGGATTTGAACCCCAGTCCTCAATACTGTGAGGTAGTTGTCCTAACCAGTCATCCACCGTTCCGCCATATATAATTTATTTTGGGCTTTTACTCCTTAATAGGCTAACCAGTGATACCTAAATATTAAGTATTATTTAAAAAATAAATAATAATAAATTCAATATTACTTAAATAAAAATAATACATGCAATTTCCTTTTGGTGATATTTTTATGTCTGATAAATTATTAGCTTTATTTAAAAATCATTACCGTTATTTTTTTTTCATTGCATGGTTCTACTGCCTCATAGTGTGGCATGTCAAATATAGTTTGTTGCCGAGTAAAAAAACACACAGGACATGCAATTCATCAGAATTATGGTATGTGCATAAATTAATCATGTCAGTCATATGTATGATTGATAAACCTGAGGAGGGAGGGATTAAAGACAGTAAATTAATAGTGCCGGATTAGCAAAGTGTATATTTGAAATCTTATTTGACCTGCTAAACTGCTCCCTCTGGCCAGTCCCACTCTCAGCAATCGCATTTAACCCACTTTTAATGACACTGATGGCTCGATCAAATGGAGTACGTGGGGGTGAAATTAGCGGTGGCACAAATTTATTTTACAGGATTTGAGAGGCGTTAAGGCTCTTTTTCACAAATAATTTCTTTATTGTCCAAATCAGATGGGATTTGTCAGATATAACATTTTGCAGCATGGTTATGTTCATTGTTATATTACTACCAAATGCAGTACTTCCTTGCTGACTTTCAAATCAAAAGACAGAACCACCACACTGTCGTTACTTAAGAGGAGACGAACAAAGAGGAACGAACAGTCTTCCAATGTTATTTTGTCTCATCAATTGTCTCCACACGTCATTTTTGTTTGTTATACTAAATAATTTTTTCGTAATATAACCTTAGGAGATAGCAATTCGTCATGGAATGTCAAGCAGGAATGTTACGCATTTTTTAACCTTCCTCTGACAAACTCCGTGGTAGTGAGAAAATGCACTCTCTCGCTAAATAAATGTCAATTTTTCATGTTATACCAGTATTTGAAACTTGCCATACGACATAATGCTTTCAGAATATAGTTTAGTATATGTAGCGATTATGAATGAAATAAGAATTGTGCTTAATTTAGAAGAAAACGATGAGTCGGAAGCGGCGCCTGCGTCCCTTCCGGGTTATCGTAATTTTAAATTACAGCGTTATAAATCAAGATATTTGATATATATGAGGGTCACCACGTCATATTTTTACAAGTTTAACTTGAGGCGAAATGACGACAAACCTTTTTAATCAGTCTCTTATCGGAAGGTGGCTACACTTTAGAAACTTTGAGTTGTAGACTTTCCAGAGGTTTCGTTCCGAACCCAAAAACACAAAACAATGATGCAAGTGGGGAATTTTATAGAAAATGTAATAATAAAAACAGGTTTCTACAGGATAAAACACAGACAAACACAAAACAAACAAGGTACAGACGAACATTAGCAAAGGAAGGGATTTGTGACATGAGATTAGCAGAATGGGCTTGTAGCGAATGCATTTAGCTGAGGACTCCTGTTCTCGTTAATTTAAACCCAAATATGCACTAATCTGTACTTTTAGTAGACCGAAATGTTGGAGTTACGTGTCTGGAACACGTTTGAGGCAGGCGAGTTAGGCTCCCGAGTGTTCGGCCGGCGCGGTCCGCACCGGGAACAGGTAGATTCGACGGAAGGGAGAAAGGAAAAAAAGGAGGAGAAGAAAGCCAACGAGTTCCCAGGCAGGACATCTTTCAGGTGTCTCTGTTTGCAAGACGTTCGGAGCGGGCGTGTTGCGTCCTTGCCACCTTGGGTGAGGTGGGCCTCCTGCCTGGCCCCGTCGTCACCGAGTTGGTCGGGGTGAGACAGAAGGAAGACTTCTCCACCAAAACTCCCAAAACCTTCGCAACTGGTCCCGGCTCCGGCCCCTTTTATGGCTGGAGTGGGACAAAGAGGGGGGGTTTACCCCCCCTTCCTTTTTTATCACCTTCGCGAACACAGAGTGGCTGGACTGCCTCTTGGCATAATTTTTCCATTTTAGGATTATTTTGTGTCTTAAAACCAGTGGAATAAAATAATTATTGGATTTAAGATAACGAGACAATTTCCTCACCCTGCAATGTTCCATGCTCATCCTCTTTCATACCTGTAATTAATGTTTCAAATGTTGTGTGGTGAACATTACTATTTTACATGGGACATTTGTGGTGTGGGGTGAAACATTTCATCTGGTTCAGTCAACAACATATTCGACGTTAGACAAAGTTTGCAGCAATAGCAGTCACTAGTGGCGTTCATGTAAAGTCCTTAAAATATGAACTCACAGTCGAGTCACAGACAGTCTTATGAACCCATGTCTGTAGTGTCGTTCCGTCGCCCGTGGGTGTCGCTGTTGCCTGTTCCAACTCCCAAGTGGTGGTACTCAACAGAGCGGAGGCACCTTTGTTGGTGCGCTCCTTCGACTGGCAGGGAGTTAATTAACTTAGCGTCCGGGGGCGAACTCAGCATCCTTGGGTCCCCGCTTTGAAGCGCCAGGCAGCCGTGATTCACTTAGCGTCGGCATGGCAAAGCAAATGTCTGTGTCTTGTTTTTGATGGTTTATGGCATTGATTTGATTAGAGTCTGCATGTGACGTTGCGTCTCGCCAGCCTCTCTCGTCTACCTCGGCGGGGAGCGGCGGTAGTGCCGTGTGGCATCTTTTGCGTCCCATGTCCGCTACATATAGATTAGGCACGCAGCTAGCTCAGCAGCAAACAGCCTCGATGTAAGCTAGATAATGTTATACCTGTAAACACCAAATAGCTAGAAATACTGCTAAACACATTTCACTTAAAGTTGGCACACTTGACAGTCCACTAGAACATTTTAAACATAGAGAAAACTAAAACTAATTATGGGTTACCCCACTGTCCATGGTCAGACTGATGGTACAGGTAAAATGCACTTAACTTCTTTTCTCAGCGGTGAAGCGGACGAGCGACAGTCGAAAACATTTAACGTTGTTTAATGTCCGACAACTGCGATCAATCGTTACCAAAATGTATGTGGAGTCTGCGAATCGACAGGAAGTGGAGCGGTTGGAGCTCTGGTGGGGCCAACACAACCTGGAGCTGAACACTCTCAAGACTGTAGAGATGATTGTTAACTTCAGGAAGCATCCTTTGCCACAGCTGCCCCTCACGCTGTCCAACTGCCCTGTGTCAACCGTCGACACCTTCTAGTTCCTGGGAATTACAGTCTCTCAGAACCTGAAGCGGGAGACCAACATCAACTCTATCCTCAAAAAGGCCCAGCAGAGGATGTACTTCCTGCGGGTTCTGAGGAAGCACGGCCTGCCACAGGAGCTGTTGAGGCAGTTCGACACAGCAGTTATTGAATCAGTCCTGTGTTCATCCATTACAGTCCCATTTGGTGCTTCGACAAAAAAACACAAACTGACTGCAACGGACAGTCAGGACTGCCCATAAAATCGTCGGTACCCACCTACCCACTCTTGAGGACTTGTTCCATCCCCTTCCCTCAGGTAGACGCTACCGAACATTCATTCATTTTCCGTACCGCTTCTCCTCACAAGGGTCGCGGGAGTGCTGGAGCCTATCCCAGCTATCTTCGGGCGTGAGGCGGGCTACACCCTGAACTGGTCGCCAGCCAATTGCAGGGCACATGAAAACAAACAACCATTCCCACCTACAGGCAATTTAGAGTCTTCAATCAACATACCACGCGTGTTTTTGGGATGTGGGAGGAAACCAGAGTACCCGGAGTTCTTATGTCCTAAAATTATACTTTGTCACAGTAGGTGTCCGTTGTCGTACGCCAACAAATTTCTTATGTTTTGGACATACTTGGCAAAAGAAAACAAAAAAAAAAGATTATTATTTTGACATCTCTAATTATACCCATTTCAACCTCTGAAAATATTAGAAAGATCACCCCAAGATTTTGGATTTTCTGGACGTTTTCTGTGTTTTAGTGTCATTGGCCTATCCCCGTGGACGATTGGTGTAGTGCATTAAAATCTGGAGTGGTCCGTGCGGATGGGGTGGAGGGTAGGGCAGCCCCCCCTGCCTGGTTTTAGTGGTCATTTGATTGCAGCTGTGTTCATATGGCTACTAATTTGACCTTTATCTTTAATCTCCTTGACTTTTCTGAAAAATAGAGGCGTTAGCATTGACCAGAATTGCATGTTTCTTAATGCACTATGTAATTCTGTGATGGTTAAAAGAGCATCATGACTCTCTTTAGTTCCTGTGTTTAATTGAGGAATGTTTAGATCATTAATAAAAGTTTCATTTTGTTTTTGATCTGGGTTGTTCGAAGATGCATATAAGCTGCTATGATAATTTTAATATATTTAATTTATTTCCAGCGGTGACTGCGTACAGTTGCCGTTTGAATCTTGAATGGATGTAATTAATTTTTTTTTTTTTTTTTTATTGCGCTGAAGTTGGTTTGCTAGAAATTTGCCCGATTTATTATTGTACTGAAAGTTAGTGTATCTTAACTGTTGTAGAAATTCTTCTTTTTGATATGATGTATAATTGATGTTTTGCCTTTTGAAGTTGGTTTCTAAGCGTATCTGTCGGATTCATTCCATATTCTTCGGTCAGATGTTTAATTCTTCATTGAATTTCAAAAAGTCGTGTGGGGAGTGAATACTAAACACGGTGATTAAAATGTTTACAGGAAATATGAAGACTGTATCACGAACATTTATCATCACATTTTGAATTTAGTAATTTATTATTAATAGATTATTTGCCAACAGTAGGGGTGGCAACTGGGGTGGCAAGACATTTGGTGGGGGTGGCAGCTGTCACCCCTTGCCACCCCACAGATCCGCCAGTGCTGTTGTCAATTGCTGTTACACTGATGTTTTGTTGTCTTGGTCTGTTCTCCCTTTTCTCTCCATCCATCCCCTCTCAAACCTAGTCCTGTGTGACTGCATTAAGCTTTACATAGAATGGATGGATGGATGGATAAATCACATTGTTTATTATTCAATAAAAAAACAATACATTAATAAAAATAATTTAATGTAAATAAATAAATTTAATTGATAAATAAACAAAGTGGCTGCATCATTAAATTGTTAAATAAAAAAAAATAAAAATAAAAAAAACTTAAGAGTTATTTTTTCTCTGAAATAATAGTTAAAACCCAGAAGAGAATTTGGGCAAAGTTTATGTTAATAGAAAATACAAGTCTTTTGTTTAGAATAAAATAAATAAAGGTTTATGTCTGCATATGACGCACATTAGGCACCTGAGAACACACAACTTAAAATGTTGGGGCAACTGCTTCCCCCTCCGTGACGCAGCATGTTGGGATCATTTCCATTACCACTCTGTTCCCAGCGTCGGTGGAAACAACGGCACCAAGCTAATAAAAGAGATGAAAGCCACTTCCAGGCATGCTTTATTAATTAATGACGACATGCTGGAGAATAGGACGAGCAAAGCGTGGGCTCGTGTTCAAAGTGGCGTTGATTTGTCTTAATCGGTGGCAGTGAGTTGTTTCTGCAGTCGTCACGGTGATCAAAGGCCCAACCTGACAGTTTTTAAACCTATAAAAAAAAAGGTATAGTCATATTTTGGATGGTGCTAGAAATCTAATAAGTTCAGCCCCAAAGTATCTCAGGTTTAACATCATTTGGCAACAGAGTTTTTGTTGGACATGACCATGACTATGGGATCGCACAATGACTAGAAATAACCCACAGTCAAAAAAATGTCCACAAAAGGCTTGGTCATTCATAGACAAAAATGTAGGCAACGTACTGTACGTTTCCCCCTTGTGCCAGTTGTTGATGAGAATTTACACCATGCACAATAGAAATAAAGAAAACTACTAGAAATAATCAAGTCAACCAAAGTCCACAGAATACTCGTGCCTGCATCGACACGTGCATGGGCAATGTATGTTTCTTCAGTCATTTATCAGATTGTACAATGTTGTAGAATATAAAAATAAACCTCACAACTAGTAATACTGCAAGTAAATTTAAAAAAAAAAAAAAAAGGGGCAAAGGTGCACATGGGCGCACACCTTCTTCCCAGATACTCATGATAACTGCCACATTTCACAGTTGAAATAACAAGACGAGAAATCCACAGTCAAAACCATTGGGACATGCTTAGGCAAAAGCATGTACGTGTCATCTTCTTGCCAAATTATTCATGATAAACTGCCATCTTCCATCCATTTTCTACCGCTTATCGTGTGGGGTCGGGTCGCGGAGGCAGTAGCTTTAGCAGGGACACCCAGAATTTCCTCGAAGCCGTCCGAAAGTCTTTCTTCATGGCCTCACCGAACTCCTCCCATACCAGAGTTTTTGCTTCAGCGACCACCAGATCTGCATTCCGCTTGGCCAGCCAGTACCCATCAGCTGCCTCAGGCGTCCCACAGGCCAAAAAGGCCCGATAGGACTCCTTCTTCAGCTTGACGGCATCCCTCACCGTTGGTGTCCACCAACGAGTTCGGGGATTGCCGCCACGACATGCAACGACCACCTTACAGCCACAGCTCCGGTCGGCCGCCTCAGCAAAGGAGGCGAGGAACATGGTTCACTCGGACTCTATGTCCCCCGCCTCCCCCGGAACATGAGCAAAGTTCTGTCGGAGGTGGGAGTTGAAACTCCTTCTGACAGGGGATTCTGCCAGACGTTCCCAGCAGACCCTCACAATACGTTTGGGTCTGCCACGTCGGTCCGGCATCTTCCCCCACCATCGGAGCCAACTCACCACCAGGTGGTGATCAGTTGACAGCTCCGCCCCTCTCTTCACCCGAGTGTCCAAGACATGCGGCCGCAATCGGGGGGGCCGTTCCTCCCAATCAAGCCCTTCCAGGTCTCACTGTCATTGCCCACGTGAGCATTGAAGTCCCCCAGCAGGACGATGGAGTCCCCAGCGGGAGCCCTCTCCAGCACCCCTTCCAAGGACTCCAAAAGGGGTGGGTACTCTGAACTGCTGTTTGGTCACCAAGCGCTCGCCTTCGAGCCCCACCACCAGGCCTGGCTCCAGTGGGGGGCCCCGGTGACCCGCGTCCAGGCAAGGGAAAACGAAGTCAATTGTTTGTCGTCATCATTAGGGGTCTTTGAGCCGTGCTTTGTCTGGTCCCTCACCTAGGACCTGTTTGTCATGGGTGACTCTGCCAGGGGCATAATGCCCCAGACAACTTAGCTCCTAGGATCACTGGGACACACAAACAACCTCCACCACGACAAGGTGCCGGCTCAAGGAGGGGAACTGCCATCTTGCACAATAGAAATAAACACAACAACCAGAAATAATCCACAGCCAAAAAAGTCCATGGCACGCTTTGTAACGCACGAGCATATGCACATTGTATTATTCATGCTCAATCATTTCGCCAGTTGCCACTTAATGGGAATAAACAGATATATAACCACACGGCAATTACTGAAGATGACGTGTGGGAAGGGACCATTTCTAGAATTTCCACCTAACGTGACAAAGACAGGCATATTCTAATAGAATCTAGATGATTGCAGACTCCACATTTAGTGTAGATATGATAAAAAGCACACTGAATCAAGAATTAAAACATTCTTTGAGGGCCATGACGGCTAACAAAAGATTTGTGATCGCAGTGCCAAGCCTTGCGTCATTGAATTAAACAAATAATAATAAAGTGAAAGTGAGTTGGCTCAGCACAGAACTATTGATTCCTTCGCCGTCCAGGCGGTGAATTGCAAGCAGGTCAAGGTTTTGAGAAGATACTTGAATAATCCATCGGATGTGTTCTGCTAAAGATGAACATTTAATGAGTTGCTAAGTGCATCGCAGTGGAGAAACTAGGCCGAGGTGACAATACTCAAAGGCTTTGAATAAGCAAGCTCATCTCAAGCCTTTTGAGTTGGCGTCATACTTTAATTACCTATGTACAGCTATTTACACACGAGGGATATAACGGTACATGCATCTGGACTCTGATTTTTTTGGTATGGAACAGAGACATACCCACATGGGATGTATTAGATAGGGGTTAGGAAATCCGTGTACTGGTCCGTAAGCAAACAAACTGCAGCTCAGCTTGTGGTAAGTGGACGTCATGGCTAGCAATATGCGTTGGCATTATGTCAAACTTTGAAATGGCAACGTGGCTATGTGAATATCTTTTCAGATGGAGCCAAAACTATAAAGAATGCCATTAGCTCATGCATCCTTCATTTCCTAAAAAGAAGAATAGCTTTCCCAAAATGAAGACATTTTGTTGATGTTTCACTTTCCTAAAACAGAAAAACTAGTGATGGTACACTTCCCTTAAATGAAGACAACCTATTTATGTTGCACTCTTAAAAAGAGGGCAAACAATTAATGTCTTTCCGAGAAAGCCTAAAAAGAAGAAAAAACACTTCCCTGAAAATAAGACAAACTGTTGATGTTGCACTTTCCTCAAAAGATTTTAGCTGTAACTGGATATTTAAAAAATATCTTATCTACATTATTTTTTTGTGAATCTTGTTCTTTAGTTTGTAGGTTTTTTGTTTCATTATAATTATCATTGACTATGTTCCTGTTCACAAAAGTAGCACTTCAGTGTATTTCATTTTTGATGTACCTTTTCACTAGACATGTTGCCTTTAGTATTTTTCCTCAGATTTCTTCAGTCCTCCATGGAAGCAGACTGATTATCTTTGTTTAATCAAACTAAGACATTTGCAAACATCTGCTTTTACTTTGGAAAACAACATGTGTGCGCTGTATGTATGTATGTATTCTTCAACTGCAGTCCAGTTTGGGTTTCTACATAGTCCGACTGTACCATCATTAGCCAACTTTTCTGACACCGTTCGTGAGACTGGGTTGAATTTATTGGACTCTCATATCGCTCTCATATCATTTGTTGAACCTTATAGCTGTACCGCTGATTGTAATACATTCAGAATTAGATACATTTCAATCTTGATAAATGTATAAGTTATCCATCCATCCAACCAGTTTCAATACCACATACCCACACTAGGGTCATGGGAGAGCTGGAGCCTATCGCAGCTGACTTTTGTAAGAGAAATGGGGTACACCCTTGACTGGTCACCAGCCATTTCCAGCGCACATATAGACAAACAACCATTGACACTCACATTCACACCTACGGACACTTTAGAGTCTACAATGAACCTAAAGCCATGTCTTAGGAATGTGGGAGGAAGCTGAAGTACAAGAAGAAAACCCACGCAGAGATTCGAACCTGGAACCTCTCAACTGTGAGGGACCACGAGCTCACTGTGCTGACCTTTTTTAAACTATAGTCTAATCGTAAAAAGTTGTTTGTAATTCTGATTGCTTCTGCCTTGATGGTGTGATTCCAGCTCAACGAAGCGTTGCACCCTGAGAGAAACCACCCAGCACCATCAAAGTGATTGTAATGTAATTAAAGTGAACGCCGATTCTCCCCGCGCAGATGCATTCAATCAGTGTGCAATTAACACCGGCACATCACACCTGAGTGACAAAGTGGAAAATTGCAGACGGGCAGGGTTTTAAGCGGCGAGGACTTCTGTGTTGACCCCAACACAATGTGATTAACACCAAATTCTGTGTGTCCTGCCACTTTTAAAGTGTCATGATGCATGTCACATTTCTTTCTGGTAATGTCCACATTATTTCTATTCTCGTGAAATCATAAGAGAAGTTGTGATAACACGATTGTGTCACAAACACTCTCATATCAGATTGGACCCTTGATGCCAATGACTGCAGCTGAATTAGGCCTAAAGTATGTCATTCCTACAAATGCTAATAATAGAGTTTATGGCTGCATACAGTGTGCAAACCATAGAACTAACAGAAGAGGGTTCTTGCTGACTTGAATATTTTCCCCTCAGAGCTTTGGCTGATGTTAATAAAACAAACAAACAGAAATGCTTGTTGAATCATTAATTGCGGTGCAATACTCATGGGAAGCATCCGTATTTGGCCTTAAAAAAGGTGTTGCATAACATACGTGGCAGTGATCCACCCTTAGAGTTTGGATGCCAGCTCAAACTTCCACGTCATGTGCTCTGCCCACATTAGATGGCGTAAGCAAAAAAGCTTCTAATTTAGCATCACCCATCTGTCTAGGATACCTGCTTCCGATTACAGATCACTTGGGAGAATTCCCGAGCAGGATTTCCTACAAATAAGACACCTGGAAGTGGATGCTTCAAACCAAAATGGCCAACTTTTTAAATTATTGCACGTGGGTTCGTGAAACTTTTTTGTGCATCCTGTTATGATAGACATGTTCACTGAATTTAGTGTTCATTGATCGGTGAAACTGGCGTGCAGGGCTGATATTTTTAATAAATGATCATTTCTATTTGAATGTCACCATTGTGAAAATAAAGCTTCTTTAGTCAGGACAGTGCATTGATTTGCTCCTCACTGTCATCAATGTGAATACTTTAATATGACTATAGTCATAATTAGCGTATTTAGTCAAGACAGTGCATAACATGCTGCTTGCTACTATTATATATGCCTCGCTGAAGTTTTAAGTCACATGGCATGCGTAAGGCTAGTCAAACTTTGATGCCGCTGATACTTTTTTCCTCCGAGACTCAGGTTGTGGTTTTGTTCTTGGGCTCAAAATAAGAGGGAAAAAACTGAATAATACTGACATTATTCAAAAACCATTTGAGTTATTTTAAAATGCTGTTGTATTCATGCATTCATTTCCCGTACCACTTATCCTGACTAGGGTCGCGGGCGTGCTGGAGCCTATCCCAGCTATCTTCTGGCGAGAGGCGGGGTACACCCTGAACTGGTAGCCAGCCAATCGGAGGAAAAATGCTGTTGTATATTTCAATAATTTATGAAAAGCCAATTAAGAGTACACTAATGTGGTTGGAGGTTTTATTTACCCCATTACAGAGTCTGCTAGTAGATCGATGAACTTAGATAAACCTGAAATATTGTCGAACTTTTGGGTCGTGAGTTGAAGATGCGCATTTGACACAAGCCTCAGATCTAGTAGATACTTTACCCAGGATCAGCAGCATAGTTTTCAGTTAGGCTATACAGTGAACATTAGGTTACAATAGTCAAGGCAGTATATTATATGCTGCTTGCTGCTAGGCCTTACTGAACTCAAACATTTTAAATCTCTTCGCAAGCTCCAAATGTGGATATTTTTGATGTCGCTATCATGCAAATAAGCTAAAGACAGTGTCTGATAGGCTTTCCAAGCCTGACTGAACTCATAAAGAAACACACATCTGTTGACAAATATGACAAAAAGTGATGCAGGTGTCACTGGATCTTCTCTGAACTCCAGCAGCCATGACATCGTACACTACATTAAAGTAGTTCCCAGCTTTTACAATTTAGTGCCTGCGGGCCCAATAGATCGCAATCAACATAAAAGAAATGAATGGACTATTTACCCCTAGCGAGACAGTCAAGAAGTGTGTCGTCCCTCGAGGTTTGAGGGTGCATCAATAGCCGCTTCCTCGGCAATAATTCATGAAGTCAGCAGCGATAAATCCTGAACCATTTTGTCTATAATGCAAATTACATACACATCCAGCTGACCTCCATTCATTTCTGGATGTTTCAGTCAATGCGGTCAGTCCCAGTCCCTCAAGAGTGAGGTTTTTAGACCCAGTACACACAATTTGTTTAACAGAATAACATTATCAATTGTGTCGAAGGCTTTCTTTAAATCTACGAATATACCTACCACAAACATCTTGTCCATTTCCCTAGTTATTTCTTCTACCAGATCCATTAGAGCCATTGCGGTTGATCGATATATTCTAGAACCGTATTGGTTATTTGTGGACAACTCGTGTTTGTCCACAAAACTGTCTAATTTTGCAAGGAAAAGTTCTTAAATTTGTTTACAACATGCATAATTTCATATCTCTCTGTGTGTCTTCAGTAGATTCTGGCAAGATTTCTTTCTCCATAAAATCGTGTGAAACTTCCCCCTTGTGTCTTTATCTTCATATGTAAAGTCAGTCACAAATAAAAAAATCTTATAAGATTAGAAAAGTCCATATGTGTGTACCAGTCCTTAGACAACAAATGCATTCACTGATGTGACTAAAGCAATACCGTACAATAAGATACTAATATTTCAATCATTTTGATCCCCGTGGTACATTCATGTGCCCTCAGAAAATTGTGGACATCCCCACCGCCCGCAACATGTTGTGATGTGGATTTTTTTGTATGTTGAATGCAGACATGCAATTGTTCCCTGTGACCTCAATAATAATTAACATTGTATTAGATAAGCATATAAGTGCTGCTTCATTTGTGTTGTAACATTTCTGTAACGTCTATCCTTATTTTCATTTGTACATTTATGACATTTTGCATTAAGATAGTGGATTTTCATTGTCTAAATCTTTGTTTTACGTATCAGTTTTACAGTAAACCTGTTACTTGTTTTGTTAAAAAGCTTGAATCAAGCACTTTTTGCCCGGAGAGTTGTTTGCTATCTGTCGAACTGCAGACAACCACTCTTAAAAATACTGGTACTAAAAAGAAATAGGATCAGACCGTTTTTAACAGCAAGCTACTGCAGCACATTTTTTTTTTTTTTTTTTTTTTTTTACACCGTACAAACCAGATTTGTGTGACCTTGGAAAACTGTGGACATCAAAAACGTCCACGATGATGACAAGAGTTCAAAGACTAAAAATGGAAGCGAAAAAACTCCAAGTTCATAATTCTAATGAGAATAAATTAGTGTTCCTGCAGTACTTAAAGGTCCCGTATTTTGGCTATTTAGACCTTCATAGAGTGACTCTCTAACATGGACTTAGTATAAAAGTGTCCATTTCATTCCAAAGAACACCTTGCTTTTGTCATCCGAGTGCCCAGGAAAGCCCCCCTCTGACAGCTATTTCTGTTTGACCCAGTTTTGTATCCATCCATCCATCCATTTTCTACCGCTTATCCGGGTCGGGTCGAGGGGGCAGTAGCTTTAGCAGGGACGCCCAGACTTCCCTCTCCCCAGCCACTTCATCCAGCTCTTCCAGGGGGATCCCGAGGCGTTCCCAGGCCAGCCGAAGGACGTAGTCTCTCCAGCGTGTCCTGGGTCGTCCCCGGGGTCTCCTCCCGGTGGGACGGGGTCTCCTCCCGGCAAAAAGCAGAGATGCAATACTGAGGTCACCAAACCGGACCCCCTCTACACCTTGGCTGCGCCTAGAAATTCTGTCCATAAAAGTTATGAACAGAATCGTCGACAAAGGTCAGCCTTGGCGGAGTCCAACCCTCACCGGGAACGAGTCCGATTTACTCCCGGATATGCGGACCAAACTCTGACTCTGGTTGTACAGGGACCGAACAGCCCGTATCAGGGGGTTCGGTACCCCATAATCCCGAATCACCCTCCACAGGACTCCCCGAGGGACACGGTTGAACGCCTTCTACAAGTCCACAAAACACATGTAGACCTGTTGGGCAAACTCCCATGCACCCTCGAGGACCCTGCCGAGGGTGTAGAGCTGGTCCACTGTTCCACGGCCAGGACGAAAACCACACTGCTCCACCTGAATCTGAGATTCGACTTCCCGACGGACTCTCCTCTCCAGCACCCCTGAATAGACCTTACCAGGGAGGCTGAGCAGTGTGATCCCCCTGTAGTTGGAACACATCCTCCGGTCCCCCTTCTTAAAAAGGGGGACCACCACCCTAGTCTGCCAATCCAGAGGGACTGTCCCCGATGTCCACGCGATGTTGCAGAGGCGTGTTAACCCGGACAGCCCCACAACATCCAGATCCTTTAGGAACTCCGGGCGAATCTCATCCACCCCCCGGGGCCCTGCCACCGAGGAGCTTTTTAACTACCTCGGTGACCTCAAACCCAAAGATAGGAGAGCCCGCCTCAGAGAACCCACACTCTGCTTCCTCATGGGAAGGGGTGTCGGTGGAATTGAGGAGGTATTCGAAGTATTCTCCCCCACCGACTCACAATGTCCCAAGTCAAGGTCAGCAGCGCCCCATCCCCACTATACACAGTGTTGGTGGTGCACTGCTTTCCTCTCCTGAGACGTCGGATGGTGGACCAGAATTTCCTCGAAGCCGTCCGGAAGTCTTTCTCCATGGCCTCACCAAATTTTTGCTTCAGCGACCACCAGAGCTGCATTCCGCTTGGCCAGCCGGTACCCATCAGCTGCCTCAGGAGTCCTACAGGCCAAAAAGGCCCAATAGGACTCCTTCTTCAGTTTGACGGCATCCCTCACCGTTGGTGTCCACCAATGGGTCCGGGGATTGGCGCCACGACAGGCACCGACCACCTTGCGGCCACAGCTCCGGTCGGCCGCCTCAGCAATGGAGGCGTGGAACATGGTCCAATCGGACGCGATGTCCCCCGCCTCCCCCGGAACATGAGCAAAGTTCTGTCGGAGATGGGAGTTGAAACTCCTTCTGACAGGGGATTCTGCCAGACGTTCCCAGCAGACCCTCACAATACGTTTGGGCCTGCCATGTCGGACCAGCATCTTCCCCCACCATCGGAGCCAACTCACCACCAGGTGGTGATCAGTTGACAGCTCCGCCCCTCTCTTCAAGGGGGCGGAGGGGGGGTGTCCAAGACATGCGGCCGCAAGTCCGATGACCCGACCACAGTCGATCATCGAACTGCGACCTAGGGTGTCCTGGTGCCAAGTGCACGTCTGGACACCCTTATGCTTGAACATGGTGTTCGTTATGGACAATCCGTGACGAGCACAGAAGTCCAATAACAGAACACCGCTCGGGTTCTGATCGGGGGGGCCGTTCCTCCCAATCATGCCCTTCCAGTCCCCCAACAGAACAATGGAGTCCACAGCGGGAGCGCTCTCCAGCACCCCCTCCTAGGACTCCAAAAAGGGTGGGTACTCTGAACTGCTGTTTGGTGCATAGGCACAAACAACAGTCAGGACCCGTCCCCCCACCCGAAGGCGGAGGGAGGCTACCCTCTCGTCCACCGGGGTGAACCCCAACGTACAGGCGCCGAGCCGGGAGGCAATAAGTATACCCACACCTGTTCGGCGCCTCTCACCGTGGGCAACTCCAGAGTGGAAGAGAGTCCAACCCCTCTCGAGAGGACTGGTACCAGAGCCCAAGCTGTGTGTGGAGGCGAGTCCGACTATATCTAGTCGGAACTTCTCGACCTCACACACCAGCTCGGGCTCCTTCCCTGCCAGAGAGGTGACATTCCACGTCCCTAGAGCCAGCTTCTGTAGCCGGGGATCGGATCGCCAAGGTCCCCGCCCAACTCACACTGCACCCGACCCCTATGGCCCCTCCCACAGGTGGTGAGCCCATGGGAAGGGGGACCCACGTTACCCTTTCGGGCTGTGCCCGGCCGGGCCCCATGGGTGCAGGCCCGGCCACCAGGCGCTCGCCTTCGAGCCCCACCACCAGGCCTGGCTCCAGTGGGGGGCCCCGGTGACCCGCGTCCAGGCAAGGGAAAATGAAGTCCATTGTTTGTCGTCATCATTAGGGGTCTTTGAGCCATTCTTTGTCTGGTCCCTCACCTCGGACCTGTTTGTCATGGGTGACCCTGCCAGGGGCATAAAGCCCCAGACAACTTAGCTCCTAGGATCACTGGGACACACAAACCCCTCCACCACGACAAAGTGACGGCTCAAGGAGGGGAGTTTTGTATCCACTTTATCCATATTTGGCTAAGACCACCCTTTCCTCTGATTGGTTGCCTCAGTGTAGAGGTCCCACTTGTGAAAGCACATGTGCTTATGGTGAAAGGGCTTGGGAGCAGAAAGGCTGAGCTCTTCGCTAGTGACGTAGATAAGCTCGAGGAATTCGAATAACCTGATCTCAGGCTTCTTGGCAGAGAAACGTCTGGCTCTCAGGAATGCGTGGACGATTTAAAATTTACTGAGGCACCATAGAGACAATATTACACTACAAATCAGGTTGGTTTGGCAAAATATGTCCCCTTCAAACCACCTCAGACAACAAATGCATTCAAACAACAAAGGGACAAAGAAGAAGAAAAAAAAAAAAACTTGGCCAGATGAATCTTTTGTGAGAGGTTTTGCCCATGGTGCATCCATGTGCGTTGCATGTAAAACACTCTCACAATTGAGTTAGCTTGCTGCAATCATATACTAAAATATGAATGATAGAGAAAAAAAAAATCAATATAGTACAGAAAAAACAAAAAAACATTTAAAAATGAGCTCAGTGTTGTTGCAAATAGTGCATTTATGTGTGATTGGACATGCCAACATTGAGCCAATTACCAGTTCAGAGAAAGCATATACAGCATTAATGTTTCCACAGCACTTAAACACCCCATTTCACAGCAACTCAAAGAAAAAAAATAAAATGCATCAAACCACTGGGGGATAAAGCGACTAAAAATACCAAAAAATGCAGTTTGAACTGTGCTGTGCAGCAGAGCACAGAAGGTGGGATTGAAAAATAAACAAGAATGCTTTCCCCAACAACAAATATTGATTTGTACAGTCAGGTACTTGTGTGGTGTTTGCATCTGGCCCCACACACACACACACAACACAACACAAAGTTTGGACACACATGGAGGGGACACTGAGACCGAACTCCCTCTGATGCGCTAAACTGCACGTCTGGATCATCCGGTGCGAGCGCCATCAGCCTCCGCGGGCTCGTCTGGTTCTGTGTAAACCAAGCCAATGGTGACCTTTTATAGCATCGACACCGGCAGAACGGCGAGAGAGCGTGGAGGAAGGGGCATTGATGCGGATTAACGCAAGCGGCAGGATACAAAATCCATACTCCTCTAAAGTTTGGAGTGAAGGGAAACAAACAAATGCATGCGGACAGCAAATGCAAACAGTGTCACCGCATGCTGATAACAGAAAGTATGGTCAGCAACTTGAAGACTTGCATTTGTTTCGTGTTTCATTTTGAGCAATCTGAATAATATGTTGTTGTTTGTACAATTTAAAACGGTTCCCAGGTGTCTTACTAACCAGGGAGGTCCAAACATTTTTCCCAAATGGCCTCTGGGTCAGACTTTAGACAGAGCAATAATTACAGAACAGGGTTATATTAGTTTCGGATTTTCCATTATAGTTAGTCTTTGTTTCGTTTTGAATTTTCTTGTTATTTATTAATTTTATATTAATTTATTAAATTCAGTTAGTTTTCAATTTTTTTATTATTTTTTTTCCAAAAATGCTTCATTTTAGTTTAGTTTCCATTAGTTTCACTATTAGGTTTGTTTTCGGAGTATTTGTCAAGTGTGAGATTTAAAAGATTTAAGGGCAAGAAAAAACAACTCACATTCACACCTACGGGCAATTTAGAGTCTTCAATCAACCTACCACATGTTTTTGGGATGTGGGAGGAAACCAGAGTGCCCGGAAAAAATCCACGCAGGCACGGGGAGAACATGCAAACTCCACACAGGCGAGACCGAGATTTGAAGCCCAGTCCTCAGAACTGTGAGGCAGATGTGCTAACCAGTTTCACACCATGCCACCCTCGAGGGTTTAGTTATTTTGTTCATTTTTCTTTACTATAATAACCTTTTTATAGCACACCAATAAGAGGACGCCTAGCATATGTCAAGTGGACCCTAAATTAATTAGCAGGTACCCTCGAAATCTTGGTTCACAGTCATGGAGTCCTTTTCTTCGTTTGAACTGACAGCAGCCAAAAGGTTGGGGATCCTCTCTCTGAGAAGACCAAGCTGGGACAGATCGACAACAGAACGCAAATACAGCAATGAACTATTTGCTTAATATTTAAACTAGGCACCACCAACTGGCGTTTGAGAGTACTGCAATACACGGACTTCTATTCAGGGTTGTTTTTAACTAAAGATAAAATGTCCATTTTGATATTTCACATACTCTGCAGAAATATTCCAAATGTATGCTTTGATGTCTGTGTCAGTGTGTCAACTTTACAGGTGCAGCTGTGAGACTCTGAGAACTGTTTGTCTTGATTTGAAGCCCAAACAACATGAAATATGATTGAACCATAAGCAGTTGATTTGCCAAGACTAAAGTTTAAACAATCATTTTATATGCTTGATCTCAGAATCAGAATCATCATTATTTGCCAAGTATGTCCAAAACAATCACACATGGAATTTGTCTCCGGTGATTGGAGCCGCTCTAGTACGACAACGGACAGTCAATTGACAGAGAACACTTTTGAGACATAAAGACATTGAAAAAAAAAAAAAAAAAAAAAAAAACAGTCAATGAGCAATAAAGTGCCCCTGCGAAAGCTTCCTCCAGGGCGCCCAAGAGGAAGAAGAAGATGATGACCATCAGCGAAAAAGTGAAACTTTTAGATTTGAAGTTAGAAGTTATGCATCCACGGCACATGGAATCTACAGTGCGGTACATCAAGAAAGAGGAAGCAAACATCCGCAAAACTGCTTCAATAACCTTCAATGAGGAAGTGAAACGTGTGTTAACTCCGCGTAATAAGAGAATTGTGAAAATGGAACCTGCATTGGCATTGTGGATTGCAGGAAAAAGTAAAAGTAATTAATTACTGTCTAAGGTTTTATAATTAAAGACTTAAGTAAATACGTGTACTGTTGTAATATTTGTCTCAAATATGTAAAGTATAAATAATGTTTACATATTTTAAACATTGTGGTACACACATACACGAAAATTCCTTGTTTGGGGGGAGGGTCCTTTGGGCAAATCCTACTTCGTGGTTTTTCACCTTTCGCGGGGTGTTCTGGTCCCCTATTAACCGCGAAAAACAAGGGAACACTGTATTGTCGTAAATAATGCATTAGTGCAGGTTTACCTAATGTTTTGGTCAGCAAGAGACTTTCTGATGCCCCTTCTTCATTTTTGCCACTGAGGCTGCCGAACAGGTGGTCGACAGTCTGTAACCATGGAAACAAAGCCCTCCCAGCTTTAAACCAACGCCGGCGCCTAATCCATCTTGCACGTGGTACGGTGTCAATATTTTTTATTAAAAACCTCATTCAATAAATTAATATAAAAACTATTTTTCTGCAATTTTAATAATAATAACAATAATAATATACATTATACAAAGTAATTATGTAAATAAGTCTAAATAAAACAAAAAAATCTATATTTTATCAATTTATTCATGTATTTCTGATGATAAAAACATATTATTATTATTCATATGTTTTTGTAGAAGTAATTTATTGAATGTATTATTATTATTATTATTATTATTATTATATGTGTTCAAATGGAATGTTTACAGTCAGTGCTTCAGCATGCTGCAGGGATGCGCAGGTGCCCTTTATCCCTCCTGGATGCCCTTTTCCCCCGCATCAAATATCAAGCTTCTATTTCCACACCTCACAGCTCCGATGATTTTGATGCTTGCTCATGAAAACCGGTCTGAAGAACATTCACGCTGTCGTGTTGTTACGCGTTACCATCAAATCTTAAACACAGCTATAACTCACGGTAAGCTCATAATACTATAGATGCATATCGCATGAAGCCTTCAGGCAGGAAAACAACAACTACTTATTATATCTTGGTGCTTTTTAAGAAATAATAGTGTGGGCATTTCTGCTTTTTTTCTGGTTGTTGTTATTTTAATGGGTAACTCAGTGATAATACCTCTACTTTAACATGCAGATGCTGGATCTGTATTATATTTTTCTTTTCCTCCCTCAAATGATTATAATTTTTTGTGTAGTTCCCATGCAAATATCATCCATCCATCCATCCCTTTTCTGTGCCACTTATCCTCACTAGGGTTGCGGGCAAGAACCTGGAACCTATCCCAGCTATCTTCGGGCGTGAGGCGGGGTACACCCTGAACTGGTCACCAGCCTATCGCAGGGCACACATAAACAAACAATCATTCCCACCTACGGGCAATTTAGAGTCTTCAATCAACCTACCACGCATGTTTTTGGGATGTGGGAGGAAACCAGAGTACCCAGAGAGAACCCACGCAGGCACGGGGAGAAAATGCAAACTCCACACAGGCGGAGTCGGGATTTGAACCCCGGTCCTCAGAACTGCGAGTCACCGTGCCGCATGCAAAGATCAAATGCAATTAAATGAAGTTGGACAAATGTATTCAAGTAGAGTGGGTTAAAAAATAAGCTGTTTTCTCCATAAATTACGATGATTTTACTGTATCAATTCTCTTATCGATTCTCAAATTTGTAATTTGGGGGAGTAAAAAATCCAGGGCACTTTAAACAGATTAAAACAAAACAAACAAAAAAAATTGTATTAAATTAAATTAAAAAACACCCGCTGGATATTATATCCAGGCTTCTTGTTATAATATATAAACGTTAGAAACAAAGAAAAACGACTAATGGGCCGCGACGCTCATTATAGTTCCTGAGTTTTAAACACACCCTGAACGCATCCCATGCATCTTGCAGCTAGTGTGTGACATATGTTCTTCTCCCCTCACTGAGTGTGTTAGGTTTGGAGTTTTCTGTAAAACTAACAAACACACAACAAAAATAATTACACACATTATATATATATATATATATATATATATATATATATACACTCAATGAAAAAACCCATTGACGGGCTAGCTAAAATTGGCATTCACAAGTGGGATTTACCTTCAAATAACGAATGTTCACACACAAATGCCGTAGTAACACATACAGACAGGTAATATAACAATCCTCACATGTATATATACTTCCTAATCAGTGAAAAATAAGCTTAATAAAGTTATATCGCTTCATTCTTGTACTCTTTTATAAGCTTACAGAAATGTGTAGCTCCATGTATGCATCTTACTATACTACCCCTTACAGCCAAAGGGAAATTTCCGGTCGCAGTTTCTGGCAGGGTGTATATTAGCGTAACACCCGGGCTGTGTCTAAAATCACTCACGCCATTTTGTAGTGGTGTCCGAAGGCTTCGTGATCAAATTGAGCGCCCTAATATAGTACACTAAAAATTTCCCACAAAGCATAACAAAAGTAGTGACCAACCGATGGAGAGATCACAAAAAAATCAACACCATGAATCCAGAAAGTACATGATCATGAACCCATGATACATAACTATATTGAGTAGTAGTACATTTACATGAGGCTTATTAGCGAGCATACTAGCCTAAATAACGTTAGCACAAACTGACATGACATGGGACATTGATAAACAAATATGCGCACAAACACTTTATACAAGCAGTCATGAAACATCTTTTGGCATTTTCAGTAAACACAAAATAAATGTTAGGGAATATGGGCAAAAAGGTAACGGCAAAGTAGACTACTACTATTAATAGCTTCATCGCGACTCAGTAGAGAAACTAAAACAAACTTTCATTTTCACTATGACTGTTCACAAGGCGCTTTTAAGAACAAAACCGGTAATCTCAAAAACAGGTCATCGCAAACACAGACAAGAAAGAACCATCAAAGAATTAAACCTAAGAACAACAACACCAAAATTCCATAAAATGGTGCCAAAGTAGGGGGTTCGCTGTACTACTGACGACTTGGCTGAGCAGCAGTGCCAGCCCAAGGCTTCATGGGGCCACTATGCAGAATTGGATTTGGGAGCCCCCCCTCCAACCATGTTTATACAGTATATTTAATGTTTAAAAAAATCCTCATGCATTTTGGGGGAACCCTACTAGCCAGGGGGTCCCAAGGAGCAGCAAAGTTTGCTTATGCCTTGGGCTGGCTCTGCTGAGCGTAGAGCATAACAAGTGTCCAGGTGAGTACCTGCCTTGTGATCTCTTAGCTAACTGAATTGAGACTGAAATCCTTCCTTCCTTCCGACCTTGAATCAGCATTAAGCTTCCGCAGATGGTATCTCGAGACCCCCAGATCGACGCCCCCTCTGGTAAAAGAAAATGACATAAAAACTAAAAAATGGAGGATCAAACTTTACATTCCAGAATCAATTTATGTTCGCGGCATTGCAAGGTCGAACTTGAAGCGCAGAGCAAAAGAAGACGTGCTGCCAAATGAAACTCCTCAAGGTCACGCGGCTCCCGCCTTGAAAAGCCGCCGGCAGCTGTGTCCTCTGAAGACAACAAGAATCCAGCAGTGAGAGTGAAGGCGAAGATCACGTCTAAACACAGGGCGGTGTTAAAGAGTGACGAGAAAACCTAATCAATCTGGTTATTGACAATGATAGCTGATGAAATCATTTGTTTTTCCATGCACTCGCATTCCATCATTTAACAAGGTTACTTTTTGAAGTTAGACATGCTTTTCACCTCTGTCATGGAATTTGATACTTGTGATGCTTGTTACCATCTACATTATGTGTGCCCTGCGATTGGCTGGCCACCAGTCCACGTTGTACCCCACAAGTGGTGAAGAAAATGGATGGATGGACGGCTGGATGGATGGATGGATAGGGGCCAAGCCCTGCCATGAATAGCAAAAAATGGCAACTAACTGACACCCACAAATTTATATAATCGCCTATATGAATAGTTTAAACTATAAATATACCACAAACGATGACCCCAAAGCAACACTTATTTCAAACTCATTTTACAACATTACCTTGTAAAATAAATATTTTACAGATTATTTGAGTTTGAGAAATGGCACCTGAATTGTGTCTATGCGAAATAGACACTCTCAGTCGAGATCAGCTTTCTTCCTTGTCACCAATTACTTCCTTCCTATTTAACCAGGTCTTTGAAACTGGACAAAAAACAACAAATGGGTGACTTTTTCAGTGACTGAGTACAGACTTTACAAAAAATAAAACACGAATCGGTGAATTGATGAATAGTTTTACAGAACTGTATTCCATGCATCAGCATTGTACAATCTCTCCCCTTTCTTGCAAGGAATACACAAGAATGGCTATTTATGGTGTTTGTTACTATAATGTAGACCATATTGCCACAACAACCTCCAGCTCTTTCATTCAATTGTGTCACTTTCCATTCAAATACAATTAGATCAGCTGTTATCCTGTAAAACTGACTTTCTGCACTTCAATTCATATGAAAACAGCAAGAAATGTTCAGAGAAAAGCTTGCCTCTTACGGAGTGGCTGAACATCTGATTGTTTATGTACTCACATGAAAGCATAAAAGCACCTTTTACAACTGCTGAGACGACACCAACTTAAACTGCTCCAATTCAAAGAACTCGGAAAGTGTTCATTAAAATTTCAGAAGGTATTTTTTTCGTATAGTACTTTTTTCCCCACATACTGATATGACAGCTTTGTTTTCACAGCATTATGACTTTATTCTCCATCCATCCATCCATTTTCTACCACTTACCCGAGGTCGGGTCGCGGGGACGCCCAGACTTCCTTCCCACCAGCCACTATATCCGGCTCTTCCTGGGGAATCCCGAGGCGTTCGTAGGCCAGCCGATAGACGTAGTCTCTCCAGCGTGTCCTGGGTCGTCCCCCGGGGTCTCCTCCCGGTGGGACTTGCCCGGAACACCTCACCAGCGATGCGTCTGGGAGGCATCTGAATCAGATGCCCCAGCCATCTCATCTGGCTCCTCTCAATGTGGAGGAGCAGCGGCTCCACTCTCCCTGTTTTTTCAGTTTTTTTCTTCCAGAAACAGATTTGGCTGAAAGTAGCCTATATTTGACTGCTAATTACTAAAGAACGGTATAGGCTAGAGACAAACATTATTTTTTTCTGATGAAAGAAGAGCGCCTGAGCTTTCATTTGGTGGTTTTGTTGTTTACATCGTCTTAGTACATAATATTCTGTGGGACTTGAAAAATTTGTGAAATTGCTCGAAAATGCCTGGCAGTCTTGGGGTTCCCTGCTCAGGAAACGGCTGGGAGTGAATGAGTTAATGAAATGTGGTGGACAGACTGTAGCTGTAACACCATTCTAAATGAGGCAACACCAACAAATTTTAGTTTCATGAACTAAAATTTGAACAAGTCTTTTGAATATTTTTTTTTTTGTTTAGTACAGGGTGATCCAAAGGTTATTGTTTTACTAATTTATAGTCCTCCAAGATACAATGGAAAATGTATGCAAGAATTTTCAGAACTGCTGTTATCTGTACTGACCACAACCATTTTGTCACAGCGAGAGACTTTAAAATTCATGTTGACAATAGCATGGAAAAGCAGTGCCGGCAACATCTATGACTATAAAAAAAAAAGGTACATAAATGAGAGTACCAGCGCTAAGTTTACGGAGACCATAGCTGTGTCACCAACAGTGAATGCCGAGACAGTTGAAGAACTTTTGGATAAGTTCACCTGTAATATCTCAAATGTCATGGATGCTGTTGCTCCTATTAAAACTAAGACAACCTTAAACTGACCTAAAACACCATGGAGGAGCACTATGATGGTAAAGGGCTCTAAATCAAAATGTAGGAAAGCAGCAACTAAATGGAGAAAAACTAAACTCCAAATTTACTGTGACTTCTCCAGACAAAGTCTTTGTAATTTTAATCAAGAGTCTGAAATCATTAGCAAGAACCTGAACACAAACCCCCCCCCCCCCCTAATCAGATAGTAGCTCCAGAACTTCACACAACATAAATGCAATTAATTTGCCTGCTACTTTTGTGAAAAAAATAAAATCCATCAGGGCAAGTATCAGCCCAAATCAGCAAAATGAAAGACATGATACAACACCTACAACCTCCAAGGAATTATTCTATTACCATGCCATAATTTGATAGCTGACCAAAAAAACTCGAGAGAAAACGGTTCAGCAGCTGAAACCCTCAACTGGCTGTCTTGTGTCAATACCATCTGACTTTTCACTATCGTAAAGTCTGTGCTAACTGATTTGCAGCAAATAATAATTTCCCCACTTCAGTCAGGCGAGTTTACTAAACTTCTTAAAGCAGTTGCCATTAAGACATTTCTTTTTATAAAAAAAAAACAAAAAAAAAAAAAAAAAAACGCTGAACACTTCCACGTTAGCAAACTATAGACTCATCTCAAATCTCGCCTTAATTGCCGTCAAATGGACTTTTTGAAAAATTTCAATCAGGTTCAGATGTGGGAAGTGAACTTAAGTAGATTTTTCAGGTATCTGTACTTTACTTCAGTATTTATTTTTCTGGTGACTTTTAACTTTTATTCTTTACTTTTTAAACACAAGTATCTGTACTTTCTACCACTTACATTTAAAAAATGTGCTTGTCATTCTTAAAACCTAAAGTTAGCGACGGCACAGCGTGAAAAGCACAACGCCGAAGAACTGGAATTAAGCGAGTCAAGTTCATAGACGGCGGCCGACTGGTTAGAGCGTCTGTCTCACAGTTCTGAGGACCGGGGTTCAAACCCCGGCCCCGCCTGTGTGGAGTTTGCATGTTCTCCCCGTGCCTGCGTGGGTTTTCTCCGGGCACTCCGGTTTCGTCCCACATCCCAAAAGCATGCATGGTAGGTTAATTGACAACTCTAAATTGACCGCAGGTGTGAATGGTTGTTTGTTTGTTTGTATGTGCCCTGCGATTGGCTGGCAACCAGTTCAGGATGTACCCCGCCTCCTGCCCGATGATAGCTGGGATAGGCTCCAGCACGCCCGCGACCCTTGTGAGGAGAAGCGGCTCAGAAAATGGATAGAAGTTCATAGACACTCCCCTTTGAGCCGCGTGCCTACGGCGACGCTAAGCTAGTGGGGGCAAAGTGTCAGCGCATTCCATGTTTGTGGATGGATGACACGGTTGGAAACATTGTGCTCCGTATGGATGCCCACACGTCATACAATCACAACAGGGAGAACTCTGAACTAGAAATAACCTTTCATAGGTAAGAATATTTTTACCTACGATGAATTAACCACGTTAGCTTTTTATAAAGCTAGCTTGTTGAATTATGGCTCACTGGCAGTAAATTATGTCACGTTTGAGCATTAACATAATATTTCCAACATTTGCCTACTGCCAAAACTGTAAAAAACTGAAATTACCCACAATGTGCTCATTTTCGACAACAGTTTCAGTCAATCTGCCACCCCCACCCACCCCTCCCGTTTCACAGAGGGCAAATAAATCTTTGAAACAAATCAAGCTTTTTATTTTAAACTATTTATGGTGTACGGTATATAACTTTAATTCAATAGTAAAAATTAATGCTCGTCTTTTCGTTTAAGCTTCTACCTGTTTTTATTTTTGTGGATGGATGTTTGGCAATTGTTTGCTCCAATCATCTCGAGAGACACACAACTCGTACTATATGTATTTTATTATTAGGTTGAAAAATGTCAATTTAATTTTTACTTTTTTAGTTAAGTAGCGGGCGGCACGGTAACTACCTTCTACCATCTGAAGAACATATCCAGAGTGAAGGCTTGCATGTGCCAAGCAGATCAGGAGAAGCTCATCCATGCTTTTAGCTCAGGTAAGCTTGACGATTGTAATGGTTTTCTGACTGGTCTGCCCCAAAAGAGCATTAACAAGCTGTAAATCATTCAGAACGCTGCAGCTCGGTTTCTGGCCAGAACAAAGGGGTCAGAACATATTACTCCAATTCTAAAGTCTCTACACTGGCTCCAATGTAGCTTCAGGACAGACTAAAACGTTCTGCTATAGATCTATAAATCATTAAATGGTTTAGGTCCTGAATATATGAAACAAATGTTAGTGGAATATACTTTAAACCCAGTCGGGCTCTGACATCTACAGACTCAAGTCAAAAATGGCGGACAGATGGTATGCTGCTCACAAATGGAATAAATTGCCGACAGAAGTCAAGTGTTTTTTAATCCAGTTTAAAAACTTCTTTTTTCTCATGCTTATGAGTATTTTAGAGAATTTCCACTTTTAAATGAGCTTTCTTGCACTCTTATTTCTTGTACTTTATTATCTTTATTTAATTTTTTTCTCTTTGTTTTTAAATGTTTTAAGCTGTCCTTTATTTTTTATTTATTATATTATTGTATTATATAAAGCACATTGAGTTAACTTGGGAAGGAAATGCGCGATGTTAAAAAAAAAAAAGTGCTTTGCTTTGAAAAAGGATGAGCTGATATTACAACTTATTTCTTGTACCAATTTTCTCGAGCAAAATAATGTATTTTTTTGCAACATCATAACTTTGTTTATACAAGTTTATATAGCCGCACAATAGTTTGACTTTTTTTTCTAATAACATTACCGTTGTGTCAGGTCTGCTGTCTCAGCCTTCTGAGCTCTGCCCCAGAGTGTGTGTGTGTGTGTGTGTGCGTGCGTGCGTGCGTGCGTGTGTGTGTGTGTGCGCGCATGTACTTGCCAACCCGGACACAGCCCACAAAACCTCCTCGCCTGCCAGCAGTTGTCTGCCTCCGACCTCGTGATTGCCCAATAAACATTCATTCTTGAACTGTCCATTTTCTCACCTCTGCATTTAGATACAACTCATTACAGGAACCCTGACAAGTTGTTCTTTAATTTAAAAAAAAAATAAAAAAATAAAAATTTAAAAAAAAATACAACTTTCGTTTATTCATGCAACATTATGAATTTTTTTTGGAAACAATCTGACCTCTCGCATGAAAAACTTTTCATTATATTCTGACTCTTTTCTTGTTCTAATAATGTGTATTATAACACAATTTTGTAATATTAAAATTTTATTCACATCTCATGATAACTTTTTTTTAACAGAGTACATTTTTTTCCACTCAATTTATTTCTCTCACTGTAGTACCACTTAATTTAGGCTGCAGTAACTTGCAGGTATCTCATTCCTCTTGTGCTGG
Organism: Phycodurus eques; assembly: GCF_024500275.1. Taxonomy (NCBI): domain Eukaryota; kingdom Metazoa; phylum Chordata; class Actinopteri; order Syngnathiformes; family Syngnathidae; genus Phycodurus; species Phycodurus eques. The sequence continues at coordinate 20,412,013 of NC_084526.1, forward strand.
ATGTCTGTCATTTAAAGTCAATGCACAACCCCCACTAAAAAGTACAAACCACGTAATCCAGAAAAAAATTTCAACATTATAAAACCAAATCAAAAAGTGGTCACGCTTAGCATCACACCAAACAAACTGAAGTTATCTATCAACCATTAAATGGATTCCACTGACATTTTTAACTGACATTCGTGATCTGCTTAACAACTTTGGCAGGATCGCTTTTACCTCTAGCGCCACCCACAGGTTCACATTTAGGCTTCCGCATTAAATGTCTCCACTCTTAAATGCCATGACATTTTGGGGAGAGGCCATGTTAGGACGACTAATAACTTTGATAATCCCTGAAGGTGTGCCGCAGGATGGCTACAACGTGGTCACATCACTTTTTTCAAGCCATTAGCCCTTCCTGCACTTTACTCCTGCTTAGGTAGTAAAGCATAAAATGGAACACTGACACTATATTTGAGCCAGACAAACATTTGCCTCAAATAAAGCCAAACAACAAAACCATGATGGGAAGTCACCATGACTTGTAGTGGTTTAAATGAAGTAGTACGTAATTTTTACACACTTTTACAATACAAATGTTGGAAAACATGTCTATCCATAGAAAAACATTTTCAAGTTCAAATGAAGCTAAAGGTTCAAGGTGGTGCTACAAGCCCTGTAACTATAGTACCTAGCGATGTTAGCTGATTAGGAGCTTACTGAAAGTCATTTTAGTCATTATAGAAACGATACAATGACAACAATGGCAAACTGAGGAAAAGGCAATTATACTGATTGACTGATATTTATAGTTGACGATAAAAATATGTACACTAAAAATGTTATAGTGCCGTTTTTGGATATAGGGGTTGAAATTACGTTGTAAAACGGTTTTTTATCTGTGATTATTTTGGTTTCATCAGACCAGAGAATTTTGTTTCTGCAGGTCTTTACGTTTTTAGTCAAGTACAGGGCGGCACGGTGGACAACTGTTTAGCACACCTGGCTCACAGTTCTGAGGACCCGGGTTCCAAGTCCTGTTTGGAGTTTGCATGTTTTCCCCGTGCCTGCGTGGGTTTTCACTGGCTACTCCGGTTTCCTGCTACATCCCAAAAACATGCATGGTAGGTTAATTGAGTGACTCTAAATTGTCCGTAGGTGTGAATGTGAGTGCGAATGGTTGTTTTTCTATGTGCGCTCTGTGATTGGCTTGCGACCAGTTCAGGGTGTACACCGCCTCTCTCCCAGAGTCATCTGGGATACGCTCCAGCACGCCCACAACCCTAATGAGGGTAAGTAGTACGGGAAATGAATGAATGAATGAACCTAACGTACCCGTTTATGTAAACAAAGCCTTAAAGTGGCACTTAGCAGGCCCAAAAAATGGCATGTAAATTCAACACACAGAAGGGGAATGTTAACAAGCCTGCCAAATTTGAATATATAAAACAAATCGTAAAGTATATCAATTCAGGTTTCAAATCTTGAATAATAAGGGACACCCCTCAGCTCTCAGCGCTGTGAACGTGTCAAATGGATGCGCCAAAAGGAATCAAACATATTGATGGGGAGATAGCTGATACGATGTACAAGGTAAAATCACGTTTACAGGAGGCTCAACTTCAAAATCGAAAGGTTTTTGTGGACTATAATTATAAAAATAAAAGCACACAAGTCAACTTAACCTCGTTGTTAAGGATATAATGTCACAGCCGAACACGGTACCTGACGACAGCGGCACGGCAGGAGGAACCCTAAGTAGTTAGACAGTCGGCACTGGCCCTTTCACAACTATCACAAAGCCATGTTGTCTCTGGTGAAAGTTTACAAAACTATCCATCGGAAAATGCACACTGCAGAGTCGACTGGTGGTGCTGTGTTCAGCTCACCGTCCGCATAAGTCTTTAAAAAAGCGATGAATTTACTTTTGATTTCCTAATTTTTTGGGAGCTTAAAAAAAACGTCACCGAGCTGATCTGCAAATTGAGGCATCCTGCGAAGACGCATTTTCGGAATGCAACCATCGTTAGCTTGCTAACTGCACGCTGGAGTGGTAAATGGGCCTTGCTATGGAAGCTTAGCACAGCTAACACTCAACCGAGTAGCCAAACGAAATGATGTCACTTTGTACTTATATAGAGGGGGAGGGAACTCGCGCTAGAAAGTATACGGCCCAGCCCCGTGATGTCAGTGTTAACTGTTTGTTGTGTTTGCGAGCTAACGTGCTAGCTCACGAGCTAATGACTAGCCTGCGAGCTAATGAGTTAAGGAGCTAAACAGCTCGGCTTCACTGTGGTGATGTCCTTTAAAACAGAGCTTTGCTCCGAATTGTTGTGTGTGTTACTCCCCAATTAACTCAGACGGGGAAGTTAAATGCTTATTAATCATAATCTCAGAGTCACACGCTATTCAGCCAATATCAAACGTCAAAGTATATTTGATTGACAGGTGAGGGCTCGTCTTCAGCAGACCAACCACACAGTAGCCGGGTTGGTTTTTTACATGGAGACTTTTTTTGTCATTCCCATTGAAATCATTCCGACTGAAAATCTCTGATCACTTGTTTACATGTAAGGGGATCGATTCTGATCGGGTCGACACGTGCACTACTTGGAACATCCGTGCGACAGGCGCACTTCGTCCTGAATATCACGTCATTTCTCAAGATGGAGGTCTGTAGTCTATTCAGCACAGTACTGCTGGTACTGTATTTTCACGACCATAAGGCGCAATCTCAGTTACGGGGTCTATTTCTGTATTTAACATGTACATAAGGCGCACCGTATTATTGGGCGCAGGCAGGGTAAAACATACGCTAGCATGCGTGCACGCTAAAACAATGTTTTTAAAAGGCAGCGGGAGCAAAACTGAGTTCGGTTGTACTTTATTGAAGTATTTAAGAATATACTCACTTTATTTTTTGATCAATCCTCATCCACAAATCCATCAGTCCTCATGTTCTGTATCCGAAATGAACAGCTAGGCATGTTCTCAATCAAACACGGCAGGTTCGAGTCAGTCTCGTTGCCGTGCAGCTCCTCAGAAATGATGCCGGCTTTTACGACATTGCAAGCAGACACGTTAGCCCAAGCATCCACAATCCATTCAGAAATTGTGGCGGAACTCGCCCGGCGCTGCCTCCTAGTCTTCGTAAAGCTGTGTTCGCCATCTGTCATCCATGGCTCCCACGCCGCTCACTTCACTTTCAATGCCCTGTTTAGACGGATGTCCAGCGGTTCATCAAGCCTCCCGGAATGATGGCAAGCTCCAAGTTATTGCACTCAGCCGAATGGTGACTGTAGAGACGCTTCTCCTGGCTGTTCTTTGCTCATTAATGCAACTCGGGCCACCTCACCTTGTTTCCGCGTTTTCTTTTTCTTTTCTTTTTCTCCACGGAAACGAAGCTTCGTCTTCTTTACTTGGCAAAGCTCGTTTTTTTTTTTTGATCTTGAATTCTCATCATTCCCATGTTCCTCCGCCTAACTGATAGCTTGCAGTTTAAACTGTGCTTCGTAAGCGTGTCTCTTCGTAGGTGCAGTTTTCGACTGCGGTCAAGCCAGCCTCCACTCGTAAAGTAGCAGTAAGACCAGCCGCCCCTAATTTTGTTCATACAAGGCATTACGGTAATAGGTCGCCAACTCGCGGCGAAAGCCTTCTTCAAAATAAAAGCTTCCCAATAATACGGACGTCAGTGCTCTTCGGTTAAGGAATGCAAAAAGCAAAGTTAATTTGAATCTTGAGATACATTAAAAAAATGTAGTTTATTTGATATCTTAGGAAAAATAAATGGTAATTGAACTACACTTTTATAGCACTTTATCTCCATCATCACAGTGCCCAAAGCACTTTACAAAGCCTCACATTCACACAAACATTCATAAACCAGTGGGCGACTGCTGCCATGCGAGGCGCTGCCAGGCCCACTGAGAACAAATTAGGGTTCAGTGTCTTCCCCAAGGACACTTTGACATGCGGACAGTCGTAGCAGGGATTCGAACCTGCTCTACCGACTGAGCCAAAGCCACCCCAACATAATCCCATTGGTATCGCAAGACAAGTCCAGATCTGTGTGACAGACCACCAAGGACTCCACTAAAAGAGGTTTGATGAAGATTTGATATCCATCCATCTTCTGGATCTTCATCTGCTTCTCCTCACTAGGGTCGCGGGCCTGCTGGAGCCTATCCCAGCTATCATCGTGCAGGAGACGGGGTACACCCTGGCGGGGTACACCCTGAAATGGTTGGGCACATACAAGCAAACATCCATTCGCACTCACAGTCACACCTACGGGCAATTTAGAGTCTCCAATTAATGTACGTTTTTGGGATGTGGAAGGACAGAGAAAACCCACGCAGGCACGGGGAGAACATGCAAACGCCACACAGGCGGGGCCGTGGATTGAACCCCGCTCCTCAGAACTGTGAGGCCGACGCTCTAACCAGTCGTCCACCGTGACGCCTAAGAGCTGATATTGTATTTTTAAAATAAAAGTCTCCCAAAACTAATAAACAAAATGTTTTAATGCATCTCAATATTTAAATTAACCTTGCTGGTTGCATTCCTTAACCGAAGAGCATTGACGTCCGTATTATTGGCAAGCTTTTATTTTGAAGGTGGCTTTCGGCGAGTTGGCGACCTATTACCGTAATGCCTAGTATGAACAAAATTAGCGGCGGCTGGCTTGATTGCTACTTTACGAGTGGAGGCTGGCTCGACCGGCGCTATATACCTACTGGGGGCGTGCCTTTAGCGTCCTCCTTCACGTGCACCCTTCCCCCTTTACGTCCGCGTGCTGTCCTCAGCCACGTCCGCTTTTCCTCTGGATAAGCAGCGTGTCGGCATGAAATGCTCCGAGTCGGTCAAGCGGAGCGCTCATCACACAACAACGTTTATAGCTTTTGGAACTCTGTGCACACATAAGGCCCGCCGCATTGTAAGGCGCCCGGTCCATTTTTAAAGTTTATGACTTTTAAGTGTGTCTTATGAAAATATAAAAAATAAAAAAATAAAAATAATAAATACAAAATATAATGTAAAAATAGAAAAAAGTTTATAAAAATAATTTAAAAAACAACTTGTAAGTGGTTAAAAACAAGCTGGGTCGGGAGCCGCCATATTTTCACCGTGGGTAAATGACAACATCACCACGCACTGTGTATGTCGAAACAAAGCATGTGCAGACAGAGCACTTCCCGGCTCTATTCCAAATGAAGGCATGCATGGCGAGTATTTGCTTCTGATCGGGTTGGCAAAAGGAATGTTTTACCTCTGTAAAACTGAATGCAATTCCGTCTGGATTCGGCCTGCGTATTACGATTGAGGAGTTTACATGGAGCATTTTTATTCGGTTTGGGTTTCTAAAGCGATTATAATTTGAAGGTAAGGCTCCATGTAAACCAGGCTGGTCTTGCAGCTCTATTCTTTATTTCCGACACCGGGGGCTCCATATCACAGAGCAAAGAAAACCTAATCGAAAAACAAGAAAGGAAATGATAACAACAACAATAATAATACTGATTTAAAATCATATAATAAAATAAACAAAAATATATAATTTTCCATGATTTCATTTATCGTGATAGTTTTGGGGACAATATATCGTCTTAGAAAATTGTAAGCATTGCAGGCCTACCCTCAGCTAAACTCATGAACAGTTTTTGTAACCTAATGTACCGTTTTTATAAACATCAAAGAGAATTTGACTCAACAAACCTAGCGTAAATGTAAACATCTAAGACGTTTGAGCCTTCAATGAGCTTAATATACAGACACGGGTTTGTGTGAACATCAGATGACATTTATGCCTACAATGGGCCTAACGTATGTTTATGTTTTCATCAAGATTATTATTAGTCTTTAACAAACCTTAACCTACATGTTTTTGTCAACACCGAAGACATTTTAGTCTTCAATGAACCAATGCACACGTTTTCATAAAAACATTTTTGGTCTTCAAGAAACCTAACAGTGTTTTTTGTAAACATCAGAGAAACTTTTGCCTTCAACAAACCTAACATGCATGTTTTTGGGAACATGAACATGTTTTTTTTAGTCTTTACAAACCTAACATAATAGGAATTATTATCATAAAACATTCAGCGTTTGTTATTTCAATTAGTTTTCAATATAAGCTCTGGCCATGTGAAGGATAGACCTCCTTTGTCCAAAATGCGAGACCTGTTGCTTTAAAATCCTCAATGAAGCCTATACAGCCCAGCGTTCTTGTGTAAATGAACTGCACAGACTACTCGGAGCACAGGTTAGACCTTGACCACATCAAAGACCCTGGCTGGAGTGTGGGGGCCAGCTGTGAGTGTCACGGTGTGGGGGTGCTGGGGGTGGGAGGTTGGGTGTGCAGGGATGGGCATTTTCAGAGCTTCCTGTTTCGATATGCACTCATCTCAAGGGGGTGAAAATCCTTTCATCTTTAGCTGCCACATATACAGTTATATACATTTTTAATAAGATGATGCTCAGTAATGGGTCGCCCACGCTGTTGTATTTCCTAGGTAAGAGGCCCTGCTTCACCTGCGGGGTCAAATAGGGCAGCCATTGCATGTAATTAAATGTGCGTAATGACAGACTAATTGATCGAGCGCCGCTTCCTCCCTCTGTTGGCTGTTTAATCACACAGAGATGTGGGAAACAAAAAGACTTTTTTCCCCTTTCAAGCCGGGAGTGTAATTATGACAGCGCACCCATTGATCACTTGACAGCAAATATTAAATAACAATCAAGGTGTTTGTATTGACTTGTAATGGAGGAGACAAAATGACTAATGACTAAAAATACCTTATCATTATTACAAAAGTGATCCACAGTGCGATAATTATCGTATGAATCACAATTACATGCTTCAGTGTTCTGTGTAAAACAGCAATTGTTGTCAAATCCTGAGATAGTACTGTAGATTCCCAAAGTGGTTAATGTCTTTTTATCCTTGTATGACCATTTAATTTCTTTTAAACATAATCCATGTGAGGCCTATTTGCAACATGAATAATCTTCATATGTTGTTTTTACACCTTAATAACAGTAATAACAGTGGTAATATTATAGTTTTGTTAGCTTTTTTTTTTTTTAACACTTTTATGACAGTTCAGAATGTTACGTGAACAAAAGAAAAAAAGTGTTAAAATCAATCTGTCATGTTCAATATTAGATATTCCAAATTTTGCATTTTGTGTTGTTTTTATCTAAAACTGAAAGTGAAATTGTTACGTTCTTCAGTTGGTTCATTTGGTTTAATTGTCTTTCAGTTACCTTGGTGATCGTTGGTGGGCGAAGCTGGCCAAGACGCACCTGCAGCCTATTAAAATCTGTAGGGTTTAAAACCCAGCAACAGCAGAAAGGAGTTGTCAGATTATTTGCTCCTGACTACTGCCATCGCCCAATTGGTATTCCTAGTATTCAGAGTTTCGAATTCCCTGTCCACGGTTCAGTGGTACGTCCTATTTGTGTTATTTTTCCAATTGTTTTCTGAGAAATTTGATTATATCCTTGTATAGGATTAATTGTTTGTTAGACACTTCTTTTCACTGCGGCTCCATCCACCAGCACACCCTTAGTTATTATTGTTTGGAGTAACTCTCCTCACGACGCCCTTTTTCATTGTCGGTTTTGGTTGCACTTTCATATTGTTTGTATTCACGTTTATCAAAATACTATATTCATTCTGTAACGGACACACCAGTAAAGATGACACCCAGCACCTCCAGTGTCGTGTTCCGCATACCTGCCGCGGCTGCCCTGCTGAGCCAGTTTGCGTACACAAGACATCTAAGGAAAGCCTTGTCTGTTTACCAAAGAAGAAGCATGGGAGATTTAACTTTGCACACATACGCTAAATGAATTATCACCCAGTCCCAAGTAGCTCATCAAAGCTGAGACACGGAGAACTAGTTTCTCACTCGGACCCTAGATTAATTAACTTCCACCCCCAGCCAGCCTGAAGAGTCTCACCAACAAAGACTTCTTTTCCCCCCTGTTTTCAGTGACATTTGTTCTGTCTGTCTGGGACTATGGATGGAGCACTAGCCACACCCACAGGTAGTGGAAAGCTACTGCAACTCCGGATGAACTACTCACAATCTTCTGGACTTGAATGTTATATCATATTTTAAGAACCTTGCATGAACTCCACCAGTGTTAACATCACAATATACGTCACAAGTGATTGTATTTCTGCAAATTTGAATGTCTGATGTCAAATCTGTTTGTCAACTGAACCAGATGAGACGTTTCACCCGACAAAACACAAATGCCACTTTGTAAATATTACAGTGTCCTCAACAACCACATACATTTGAAAGACTCGTTACAGGGATTAAAGAGGATGTGCGAGTGACAATGCAAAGATGGAAAATGGTCTTGTTTTCTTAAATCCAATAATTAATATTTATCCCACCGGTTTTAAACCACAAAATAATCCTAGTACAGAAAAGTGACATTAAGAGGCGGCCGATCTCCCCTTTCGGACCCGGGGGGGAGGGGAGGGGGGGGGGGTTAAAATCCGAAGCCCCCTTTGTGTTGAGTGCTGGCTTTCGTTCGACCAACTTGCCGAAGACTGGCTCAGCCAGGAAGCCCCACCTCACACCACGGGGTGACGCGGACACATCGGACCCTTCCCTGCCGCAGGCCATCCTGACAGCGCTCCGAGGGTGCCTGGGCAAACTCCGTTGGGAAGGAAGCGGGCAGCGCGCGTCCGCTCCGGACGCCTTGCGAACAGCGACATATGGGGTCCGGCAGCCCTGCCTGGGAACTTTTTCCTGCTTCTCTTCTTTTCCTTCTTCCTTTTCCACCAAATCCACCAGTTCCCCGTGCAGACCGGACCGACCAAACATTCGAAAAATAGACCAGCCTGCCTAAATTCTGTTGCATGCGATGCAAGTCCAGATTGTGGTCTGCTAAAAGTACAGATTAGTGCATATTTGGGTTTACATTAACGAGAACAGGAACCCCCAGCTATATGCAATCAAGTCAATACACGTTAATTCCACACTCATATCACAAGTCAGTCCCCTTTGCCAATGTTTGTCTGTCCTTTGTGTTTTCTTTCCTGCATTGTTCCCCTGGTAGATTCTCATGTTAGATCTCATTCAATTCTCTATAAAAATTCACTACCGGTATCATCTGTATGTGTTTGGGTTCGACAAAAGACCTCTGGTTATCGAGAACTCTTATCTAATTCATTTAACAACCTTAAGATTATGAGACTGATAAAAGTAATTTATTGTGGGGGTCTGGCGGGGTCAGAAAACCAGTCAGTATCTGGTGTGACCACGATTTGCATCAACCGGTGCAACACATACATCTCCTTTGCAAAGAGTTGATCAGGTAGTTGATTGTGGCCAGTGGAATGTTGGTCCATTCCTCTTCAATTGCTCTGCGAAGTTGCTGGATATTGGCAGGAATTGGAGCACGCAGTCGTATACGCTAATCCCAAACATGCTCAGTCTGTGACATGTCCGGGGAGTATGATGGCCATGCAAGAACTGGGATGTTTTCAGCTTGCATTAATTGTTTACAGATCCTTGCAACATGAGGCCATGAATCATGTTGCAACATGAGGTGATGGTCGTGGATGAATGGCACAACAATGGGCCTCAGGATCTCGTCACGGTATCACTTTGCATTCAAAATGCCACCAATAAAATGCACCCGCGTTCGTTGCCCATAACATGCGCATGCCCATACCGTAATCCCACCTCCACCATGGGCCACTTGATCCACAAAATTGACATCAGCAAACCGATCACCCACACGACGCCACACGTCTGCCATCTGCCCTGAACAGTGAAAACCGGGATTAATTCGTGAAGAGAACACCTCTCCAACATGCCAGACGCCAAGTCGTCTCTGCTCTTAGACACTGTGGACGTGTCCACTAAATGTGCTGAAATCACCGCGCCCAAATGTCAATCAAATAGCTCTAATAAGACCTGGAAACGTCATGCATCTTTCATATGTCTACACCTAACTACACTTTTATGTCACAAAGATACAGTATTTCTGCTGAAACCCTCTGGTGGGTAGAATATATCCGACCGGGTCATCGCATAGCTTTGAAAAGCCCCATGACAACCCGCAGCCCTGGTCCACACACTGGCCGTCAAGCTGTTTAAAGAGGTCTAGCCGGTGGATTGTCCAAAGAAAAGCTGTATTTTCGAGGTGTAGGCATAGGTAGCTTGCTAGCTAACTGCACGTCGAGACTGCGCCAGCTGATGCGTACAAAGGCACGCAAGTTCTTATATACTGGGGGAGAGGCGACTCACATCAGGGCTGATGTGCATAACTGGAGCCTGTTTTAGCCACATCCACAAAAATCTGGGAAACTGAAATGGTGAAAAACAGTTGTGCGGTATGCAACACAACATATTTTTCAGGGACACATTTTAGTATAATAAATTCTTCACAACTGAGTCTTTTGCCCGTTTTCAGCAAGATTTTCTTCAAACATGTATAATGTATTTAGAAACACTATTTTACAGGGTCTTTAAGACCTCTTGTATAAACAGTATGGTGTGTAAATAAAATTCGCAGTCCATTAACATTGTTGGACTGAGTTGAAAAAGCAGAGAACTTGCAGTGTTTTTTCTGCATGATTTCCTGAGTAAGTGCAGAGTAATAAGTCTTATGGTTGTTGGGGGAGACGGCGTCACTGTCATGACAAACATGCTTCGGGGGTGCTTGCCATCCTTCGCATGAGACATTTTGTACTGTATCTGTAGTGTATGTGCGTGCCTATTTATTATTCAGGCATGATGGAGTTAGTCTCTCTCTCTTCCTGTCACTCGGTGGGTGTCGCACACTTTGTCTGCGCTCCATCATCCATCCGTCTCTTCCTCTGCTGCCTCCCGGGGAACACGACAACGCTCTCCCTCCCTCCCGCTAATCCTCGCGGGGAAAGTGACTCACAAGTTACAGCATTCTTCGCTTTAATGCACTTAAATAGCATTAATGTCTGATTTGGCCTCTTCAGCACCAATAAACTCTGCTTGCATCTTCTGATAATCCGTTTAGGAGGCATTGTTGGCGGATAGTGAACCAAAACACCAAATCTCCTTTTTTTACTTTTTATTTTTAAAACAAATTCTGGCACCTCCCTGATGTATTGTGGCATGATGTATACAAACTCTGTGTGGGTTGGATAAATGATAAATAATAGGAAAATAAGAATAAATGATTTAACTTGATTGTGATGTGGCGGCACGGTGGACGACTGGTTAGCACATCTGCCTCATAGTTCTGAGCACCGGGGTTCAAATCCCAGCCCCGCCTGTGTGTAGTTTGCATGTTCTCCCCGTGCCTGCGTGGGTTTTCTCCAGGCACTCCGGTTTCCTCCCACATCCCAAAAACATGCGTGCTAGGTTGATTGAAGACTCTAAATTGCCCGTAGGCGTGAATGTGAGTACGAATGGTTATTTGTTTATATGTGCCATGCGATTGGCTGGCGACCAGTTCAGGGTGTACCCGCCTCTCGTCCGGAAATAGCTGGGATAGGCTTCAGCACGCCCACGACTTTAGTGAGGATAAGCGGTACAGAAAATGGATGATTGTGATGTATTGGTTTGATTTGCTTATTGTCTGTCCAGTCAGTTCCTATCGTTGTTGTGTGTAGAAGGGGGAATACTTTTTCACCGCACTGTAGTAACTTGTGATGGGGTTTTAGTTCATTAACTGGTTTTGATTGGCTTTTAGTTGCTCTTTAGTTAATTGTTTTTTGTTTTGCTTTGTTTTTTAGTTAGTTTGGTTGAACAGAGTCTGACATTAATAACACGCTCTCTCTAAACCCTGTTTGTAGAATAGACATATTAAAGCATAGATATTAAATAGGTAAATTGGTTTGTTTTGCTAGTAAATAATTTGCTCAAGTGTGAATAATCAATCATTTATATGGTGGTGGCACACTCGTGCAATCCTTTTCAAATGTATATCAATCATATGGTTGTGGTAATGCGCAAAATTAAGTGATTTTCCCTTGGGAATAGGGTTAGGAGCCCTCACCATAAGAACCTGCCCCTCTAGAGTCAAACAAATGATCAAATAAATCTAAAGCCTTTGTTTTTGTTTTTTAATTGAATTGACCTGTTTTGTTTGCTACTGCTTGTTGCGGACAAACGTCTTCTTCACATTAAAATATTTTGCTTTACTTCATACAAAACTATGGTATGTCTTGGGCATGCTGTACCTCCTGAAAAAATGGCGTGATCAAATCATGTCCTGGTGCGACCAACTGAAAAAAATTGGTGGCACCAGTGCTCCTAGGGCAAAAGTTAGTGTAAATCCCTGTGGTTGGTTGGTTGGTTGGTTGTTTTTAGGAAAGTCAGTTTTTTGGTTGGTTTGATTGTTTTTGTTTTTAATCTATGGGTTGGTTGTTTCATTTTTGATTGCTTGTTTTTTATGTGCTTTGTTGCTTTTGACTGCAGTCATCTTTATTTACCATATTTTCCTCAGTGGAAATCTTTAATTTTGAAAGTTTATTTTTTTCAAAGTTTAATGACAATTACTGGATTAGAAAGAATAACTCATATTTGCAGGTGGATGACTGGTTAGAGCATCTGTCTCACAGTTCTGAGAACCGGGGTTCAATCCCCGGCCCCGCATGTGTAGAGTTAGCATGTTCCGTGCCTGTGTGGGTTTTCTCTGGGCACTCAGGTTTCCTCCCACATCCCAAAACCATGCATGGTAGGTTAATTGACGACTCTACATTGACCGTAGGTGTGAATGTGAGTGCGTATGGTTGCTTGTTTATGTGTGCCGTGCGATTGGCTGGCAACCAGTTCAGGGTGTACACCGCCTCCTGCCCAATGACAGCTGGGATAGGCTCCAGCACACCCGTGACCCTAGTGAGGAGAAGCGGCTCAGAAAATGGATGGATGGGTGAAAATTAGACCCATACCATCCATGTTGCTGCTTCAAGGTCAGCTGAGGAGCAACAGGAGTGTAGGTGAGACTCCAAAACCACGGGAGGAAAGCGAATCCTCCTGGTGAATTATTCAGCTGGTCTCCCGCACCCTAAATAACAGGCGGCAGGCTTTGTTTGACATCCTGAATGAATAATTAAGGCCTGACCTTTTCTTCCCATTAGAGGTGATAGGTTGACAGTGCCACATCTTATGGGTGGGGTGAGATAGTAGAGGCCAGACGAGCCACGAGTTTGTTAGATTTTCAAAATTACAAGCCACAAGGAGCGATGCTAAGAAAAGAAACAGACAGCGTGTCCTTGAGTGATACTCTGGCACACATGCATCGTCTTGTTTAGTGTTCCTAAAGCTCAATTCCCACATCACCTCTTGTGTACCACCTCCATTTTCAGCAAGACTTCTTCCCTGCACATCACATGGCTGCGATCATGCAAACACTACCAGAGAGACATCTGGATCACGAACCATATGCGTGATTGTGTGTCTCTCAAACAAAATTTTGATGACTAACTGTTAAAAGGTGTATGCTCCTACTTCCGGTTTATGTTTCCTGTATACTTGATAGGATAGCCTAAGCCGGTTGGCTCACTTTCCCTTTGTTGAGTACATGCAAGTACTACAGTGGCCCTCAAGGTAAAGAAATGGAAAATATTTTTCGTAAAATTTGTTCACAAGAGAAATGTAGTTGATTGATATTTTATTTCTAAATTGATGTCCATTTGACAAAACTTAAATTTTGGTTAGTTTTGTTACAAAAGTTGTTTTTTTAATTTTATTTTGATTGGTTGGTTGGTTGATCGGGATTCTAGTTGATTGGTTGGGTGGGTTTTTGGTTGTTTGGCTCGCTTTTTATTTGGTTGATTACGTGATTAAATTATGGTTTTAGTTTTTTAATTTTTTTTTATTATTATTATTTTTTTTAACTTGGCTTGTTTTAGCTGGTTGGTTACTTGTTTAGTTGGTTTCTCCTAAAATGGTCTATGGGGGGTTTTACAGCTAAAGGGAACAGTGTCCAAAACGATGAGATTACTGCGGTCATCTTTAGTTTCTTCGGCAGGGATCATTTATTATATAAAGTTTTGGTAAGGTCGGGCCTGAATTGAAGTTCTCGGTTGAAGGATGAAATCAGAGCTGCTACACAGCCGTGGTGTCGCGCCGAGCACAGATTCAGTCGCTGAAACGCGAGAGCAAGGCTGCTGGAAAACAGACCGTATTTATAGCCAAGGATAGGAATAATTCATTGTGATCAAAGTGCAGATCATGCTCTGCTCCATCAGCAGGATGAAAAGAGAACTCCTCCTTTCTTCCTGCTCTCCAGCGGCTCCCCACATAGAAACAAGGAGGTAAAGTCTCTCTCTCTCTATATCTATCTATATATATATATATATAATATATATATATATACACACACACACACACACACACACACACACACCGGTTTCCTCCGAAACACATACATGGTAGGTTAATTGAAGACTAAATTGTCCATAGGTGTGAATGTGAGTGCAAATGATTTTCTGTTTCTATGTGCCCTTTGATTGGCTGGCGACCACTTCAGGGTGTACACCGCCTCTCTCCCAAAGATAGCTGTGATAGGCTCCAGCACACCTGCGATCCTAGTACACTGTAGACCGGTCCCAAGCCCGGATAAATGCAGAGGGTTGCATCATGAAGGGCATGCGGCTTAAAACTTTGCCAAATAAATATGAGCGTCCATCCAAATATTCCATACCAGATCGGTGGTGGCCCTACTTAACAACATCCGCCACAAGCGCCGTTAACCTACAGACCGCCAGTGGAAATTCAGCTACTGTGTGTCGAAGACGAAGGAGAGGTGGAAAGCGGGTTCTTGGGCAGAAAGAGAAGAGGAAAGCACAGAGCCTAGAAATTAATGTGAGGACAATGAATGTTGTGACTATGACAGGAAAATGGGAATTGGTTGATTTGATGATTAGGAGAAAGGTTGATTTACCGTATTGTGTGTCCAGGAGAGAAGGTGGAAAGGCAGTAAGGCTAGAAGTTTAGGGGCAGGGTTAAAATTATTTTACTATGGTGTATTTGGAAGAGTTGTGCAGGAGGTGCTTCCAGAACACTGGACCACTACAGCCAAGGTGATCAAAAAGACAGGGGAGGAGACGACTTGGTGGTGGAACCTCAAAGTACAGGAAATCATACAAGGAAAGAGGTTAGTTAAGAAGTGGGACACAGAGGACTGAGGGGAGGAAAAAGGAATACATGGAGATGTGACATTGAGCTAAGGTAGAGGTGGCAAAGGCCAAACAAGAGACATATGATGACATGTATGCCAGGTTGGATACTAAAGAAGGAGAAAAAGATCTATACAGGTAGGCCAGACAGAAGGATAGAGGTGGGAAGGATGTGCAGCAGGTCAGGGTGATTAAGGATAGAGATCGAAATATGTTGACTGGTGGCAGTTGTGTGCTGGATATATGGAAAGAATACTTTTAGGAGTTGATTAATGAGGAAAATGAGTGAGAAGGAAGAGTAGAAGAGGCAAGTGGGGTGGACCAGGAAGTGACAATGATTAGTAAGGGGGAAATTAGAAAGGCATTAAAGAGGATGAAAAATGGAAAGGCAGTTGGTCCTGATGGCATTCTTGTGGAGGTATGGAAGCATCTCGGAGAGGTGGCTGTGGAGTTTTTGACCAGCTTGTTCAACAGAATTCTAGCGGGTGAGAAACCTCCTGAGGAATAGAGGAAAAGTGGCACCAACTTTTAAAGAACAAGGATGATGTGCAGAGCTGTGGGAACTATAGCGCAATAAAGTTGATGAGCCACACAATTAAGTTATGGGAAAGAGTAGTGGAGGCTAGACTCAGAACAGAAGTATTTGCGAGCAACGTTATGGTTTCATGCAGAGAAAAAGTACAACAGATGCATTATTTGCCTTGAGGGTGTTGATGGAGAAGTACAGAGATCTGAAGGACCTACATTGTGTCTTTGTGGATCTAGAGAAAGCCTATGACAGAGTACCCAGAGAGGAACTTTGGTACTCCATGCGGAAGTCTGGAGTGGCAGAGAAGTATGTTAGAATAATACAGAACAAGTATGAGGCCAGCAGAACATTGGTGAGGTGTGCTGTAGGTATGACAGATGAGTTTAAGGCAGAGGTGGGACTGCATCAGGGATCAGCCCTGAACACCTTCTTTTTTGCAGTGGGGATGGACAGGCTGACAGAGGAGGTTAGACTGGAATCACTGTGGACCATGATGTTTGCAGATGACTGTGATCTGCAGTGAAGGCAGAGAGCCGGTGGAGGAACAGTTAGAAAGGTGGAGGCATGCACTGGAAAGCAGAGGAATGAAGATAAGCCGAAGTAAGACAGAATATATGTACATGAATGAGGGGGGTGGTGGGGGAAGAGTGAGGCTACAGGGAGAAGAGATAGCAAAGGTGGAGGATTTCAAATACTTGGGGTCAACAGTCCAGAGCAATGGTGAGTGTGGTCAGGAAGTGAAGAAACGGTCCAAGCAGGTTGGAGCGGGTGGAGAAAGATATCAGGTGTGTTATATGACAGAATAATCTCTGCTAGGCTGAAGGGCAAAGTTTATAAAGCAGTGGTGAGGCCAGCCATGATGTACGGATTAGAGACTGTGGCACTGAAGAGACAACAGGAAGCAGAGCTGGAGGTGGCGGAAATTAAGATGTTGAGGGTCTCTCTCTGAGTAACCAGGTTGAATCAAATTAGAAAGGAGCTCATCAGAGGGGCAGCTAAGGTTCGATGTTTTGGAGACAAAGTTAGAGAGAGGAGACTTTGATGGTTTGGACATGTCCAGAGGAGAAATAGTGAGTATATTGGTAGAAGGATGATGAGGGTGGAGCTGCCAGGCAAGAGAGCTAGAGAAAGACCAAAGAGAAGGTTGATAAATGAAGTGAGGGAATACATGAGGGCAGTTGGTGTTAGAGAGGAGAATGTAAGATATAGGCTTACATGGAAAAGGATGACACGCTGTGGTGACCCCTAATGGGACAAGCCGAAAGGAAAAGAAGAAGATGCATGTGCATAAAAGCTATAAAGCCTGGATCATTTTTAATCAGAGCAGTTATCAAATTCTATTTGCGATAGCTTGTGCCTGAAGTCATGTAATGTAAAGCACATAGACGGACAGCAACATGATCTCAGGAGAATTTGGTTGGAAATTGTGCAAAAAGTGTGACACCGTTATGTTCACGACTTTCATCACCCCATGTGCCAGTGCGAGCTCTGTGTTCAGCCAATAAATGTGGTGGGAATGCTGCACTGAATTCCATCAAAAGGGCATTGACTGTACTGGAAAACACTCCACAAACATGGAGACATGCAGCAAGAGACACAAGCATGGTGGATACATCACTCTCTGGCTTTCTGTACCACATTCAGCAAATGTGGTGGACACTTTGCACTGAAACGTAGACATTTGCCACAAAACAATATTGAGTCAACCCTTCCTATTCACGGGGGATTGTGACTGAGTCCTGCCACAAATAGCAAAAATTGGAGAATAATTGAAGCCCCCCGTAAAAGGCGGCCTAGCACTTAAAAAAAAAAAAGGATAATAAGAGAACACACACTGTAAGTCCGTTTGGGATTTACTGTCACGAGACAGAAAAAAATAAATAAATTAGCAAGGACTCATGAACCCATGTTACATCAACAACTGCATTCAATTGTTAAATTATTCAAACCACCTTCCCATGAGGCTCATCGACGCATTAGTTAGCATACTAGCCTAAATGACACGCAAGCACAAACTGATGTGACATAACACATGGGCAAACAAATTTGCACACTAGCACTTAACACAAATGATATATAGTCATTAAACTCACCTTTTGGCATACACAACCAATTATAAATTGCAGGGGCAAGCCTCCCTGGTGAGGTGTTCTGGGCACGTCCCACCGGGAGGAGACCCCGGGGACGACCCAGGACACGCTGGAGAGGCTACGTCTCTCCGCTGGCCTGGGAACGCCTCGGGATCCCCTCGGAAGAGCTGGAGGAAGTGGCTGGGGAGAGGGAAGTCTGGGCGTCCCTGCTAAAGCTACTGCCCCAGCGACCTGACCTCGGATAAGCGGTAGAAGATGGATGGATGGAGGGGCAAGTAAATTGTATGGCAAAGTAGACTACAGGGGCTCTTGGACCGCCAAAAAAAACAGAACATCATGGAAAAACACCATTAATGAATTTAACCTAACAACATGTTTCCACAAGATGGCATCAAAGTAATGCTCTTATCATTTTAGCCGGAGATCGAAAACAGCAAATAAACGCGACTTTTAGCTAATAATGAAAGATACTTTCACTGCATTTTGAAATAATTTCATGACAATTAAAATTTTCAGCTTCATAATACATGACGGCTCTTGTCAAAATAATAACTCTGCAAACATGGCAGCTCCTACTGCAACACATGCCAAAAAGATGGTGGACATGCTACACTGAAAATGTTAAATTTTGCCACAAAAACACCATAGTTTATCAAACAGTTACGGTGCAAGAGGTCAAATCTGCTTCATAATTAATTTCAAATTTGCTGATGAGAATTGGACAAACTCAAATTTCATGGGTTTCATGACAATTTTCTTCCATAATTTCATGACGTAATGACAGGTTGCACCACAACCCACACAAGCAGGGTGGGCATGCTGCATTAACAGTGTAGTTTGCCATAAAAATACAATATTTTGTCGATAACAAAAAAACTCCACGAACATGGTTGGGCCTGTTGCAATGCATTTATTTTTCATTTGTTTTCACCAGGGATTGCAACCCACCGACACATTACTCTCCCGTGAAAGATTACCAGGTGTGCCGCGGAAAATTGGTTCAAAGTTGATTTATTGACTACAGAATATTTTACGCTGTTCATCTATTTATGCCAGCAATGTATAGTAAAAAGCAGAACAATTAAATGCTCTTCCACTCAATGGCTGAAGGTACAATTAACCTGTTTCAACATGTCGCACGGTTCGAGACTGTGAACAAAATGGTCGCATGTGCAACCCTTTTTTCAGCGTGTGTGACTAAAAATGTCATGTGGTCGCACTTGCGCGAGTGCATGTTTTCATGCTCCCTTAACACAGTCTCATTATATAAAGACATGGTGGTTGAAATTTGCCATCTTTTTCACTGCTTTAGCCAATCTTCTCCACCTGCATGCTCTCCTTTCTGAAGATAGATAGAGTGTCGTCTCATTATTAACGGCGAACGGGCGGAACGATCAGGAGCTGGCGAAAAGTCTGTGCTCGCGGGGCGGTCGCCTCCATCGTCGGGTGAGGAGGTGCCACCAACAAGGACGCAGAAAGCATTGGTACCCACTCAGATTTATAACGACATCAATCCGTACCCTCCACTTTCCCCCGCTCCCTGAAGCCGGATCTCCAACTCGGCAACTAAATTGGGAGACTAATCTTACAAGCCCGACACGGAACCCGTGCGATCTCTGCTTCTCATGTAAAACATCACCTGTATAGTTACATGTTTTGTAAGGCGGAAAAGTGCTGGCAGCACACAACTCTGGCCTTACGTTCTGACTCTCAGTGGAAATTTTACACACCATCACCGCACCGCGTCATGAGTCTCACTCCCCACACTGTAAAACATGAGATGCGTGCTCAACCTAAAACTAAGTCACAATTTACACTATACATTTGTATATTTCTCTACTTAGCTAGATAATTCATATACAGTGCATATATGTGGCATATATTTAACACTAACTGAATTAAAATACCTTCTAAAGCAGCATGAAGTTTTGGTGATTACCATTCCAGACAATTTTCGTCATGCATGACGAGTGTTGATCATGTACAGGTTTTCTTAACAATTCATTATTGTTTAGCCATGATTCCCAATACAAATTATCCAATGTTTATTAAAGGTCGGGAAACGCTGGTTTCGACCACAAAGTATCAATTAGAAAATGGAATGATGGATGAAATACAGTTTAATAGTGAACGTGTGCAGACCCCAGCTCGTCTTATCCTCTCATAAATCACCTTCCTAGTAGGACTCGCACACACACCTTTACTCATGTTTGGTGCCTCCTGCCCCTCCTTGCTTTCTCGACAGACGCACACATGTTTGCATCTTGCAGTTCCATGCACACATCTGCGTCGCTCGGTCTTTCATTTTGTGCATCCTCCTTCGATGCAGACACACAAGCGCCTTCTTCTCTTTCATTCCTCCTCTCCCCCACACTTTTTGCTGCTCCCACTATTTACACGCACACACACACACACACACACACACGTGTACGCATGCACACACACGCACACAGCAGCGCCTGTTATTCATCCTCTCCCTCCCTCCACTGCAGGCCCAGTCATAACCAACCCCCACCACAGTGAGGTGGGCAGCATTCGTAATTATTCAAAATACATATTTAATTACATTCGTGGGGTTTTATTTAATTATATTTAACTCACCGGAAAAGGATTAATACATGATGAGGGGTAGACCTTCGCCAAGGGCAAAAAACATAAAACATGCAATTTTTGTGCTGTTAAACAGCTCTGGTCCCCTCCTTCCACTGTAAAAGCATCATCCATAAACTGATAACATGACATTTTATTTATTATTATTATTTCAAAATAAAAGTGGTTTGCACATCCAACTCACAGTTCTGAGATTGGGGGTTTATGTCCAGGCTCCGGCCTTTCTGTTTGGAGTGTGCATGTTCTCCTCATGCTTACGTGGGATTTCTGCGGGTACTCAGGCTTCCTCCCACATTCCAAGAACATGCATGAGGTTAGTTGAAGACTGAATTTTCCTTAGGTATGAATGTGAGTGCGAACGCTTGTTTTTCTATGTGCCTTACGACTGGCTTTTAATTTAGCAACGCATGTAATGTAATGTTACAATTACGTTGCAATGTGTAATTAATGTATGTATCTGTAGCACTGAAATTTAATTTGAAAATAAAGGGGCTTCATAATTTTTTTTTTTTTTTTTTTTTTCCTCTCAACTGCAGATGGAGCTAGCCTGTTTTAGTATTATTATGTACATTTTAATATTATTTACCGGCATTTCTGGTGTTCTCAAATGTATGTTTTGTGAAATTGGATTATAAAACCAGAAAAACAGAGGAGCTTGATGTATGAAAGCAGAGAAACGAGGCAGATTGGGATGCACACAACTTTGTGGAGCGTCTAATCAGTCCATTGGAAAGCTAATGGGTGCTATCGATAAAGTCGCGACATAACGCGAGATCATCATTCAGTGCAAGTGGCGAGTCTACAATTTAATTCATTTGAGTCTGTTTCTATACTTCGGTGCTGCTATTTTGATTAGTAACAGTTCAGATGGGTTCAACAGTTAAGAAAAGCAAGTATGAACTAGTGTTATGTTCGCTAACGCAGAAGAACGAATCTTTTTAGTGAACAAACTGAACCGAATCAGTTTATGAAAGGATTTGTTCTTTTAGCTTGGCCGGCGCTCGCCACCTTGAGTCGAGCGAGTCGGCTGGGAGCGGAAACGGAACTGCTGAAGCGTTCTGTCACTCACTTCTGAATCTTCGGCGAATGACCAAAGAGCAGCCAGCGTGCAGACGGGGGAGAGACTTAAGTGAACTGAGCGATTCAGTCAGTGTATTGAGGAACTGAAGAGTGATTCGTTGGTTGAACCTCTTCGTTTGTGATCCGCTAAGGAGCGATGTACTCGTACGGTGAGTGATTCGTTTGCGCAAGGAACGACGTACTAGTGATTTCAAGTCCTGACGTCCTCATGGGGATAGCTTTCACTATCAGCCGTTTCTTCAAGCTAACGTCTAATGTTGAGTCAGTCAAGCACACATTTAAAATAAATGTAAATTAATAATAAATGTATTAACGTACACATACATATCATTCCCTCTGTGTCGAATGTGATTATTAATTAATTCTAATAATAATTATAATAATCCATCCATTTTCTTTACCACTTCTCCTCACTAGGGTCACGGGCTGCTGGAGCCTATCTCAGTCATCTTCGGGCGGGAGGCGGGTACACCCTGAACCGATCACCAGCCAATTCCAGGACACACAAACAAACAACCATTAGCACTCACATTCACACCTACGGGCAATTTAGAGTCTTCAATCAACATATCACGCATGTTTTTGGGATGTGGGAGGAAACCGGACTGCCCGGAGAAAACCCACCCAGGCACGGGGAGAACATCCAAACTCCACACAGGCGGGGCCGGAATTTGAACCCCGGTCCCCAGAACTGCGAGGCGGATGTGCTCACCAGTCGTCCACCGTGCAGTGATAATAATAATAATACATTAAATTTATATAGCACTTCTCAAGACACTCAGACGCTTTCCACGAATCAAATGACAATACTAGAAAGAAGAGTGAGCAGGAAGCCCGGGTGGCGGGGGCTGGTGTCAGCGATGCTGTCCACCGCGGTGGAATGCAGAAAAGTCTCGGCGGCTGGCGAGAGCCTAGCTGGACGACAGGGGACGCGGAAGGATGTTCGGTAGCTGAGCTCGCTGCACGCATGTTCACGAGTCACAACCGAAGCCGGGTGTTCGAGAGTTTTCTGAGAGAGAGAGAGAAATAGGTAGGTGATAAATTTAGCTGAAGGTTTTTTTTTTTTTTTTTTTTTAAAATAAATCTCCCCGCCTTTCCTAGTTTAGAATACGTGACAACAACAAGGCATAGTCATTCGGTGAACGTGTTGAGTGAACATGAACCTCAGGGATGGATCATTAACTGAATGAGGAAGCACTTGAATGATTTTGTGTAAAAGAATATGAACGATTCGGTGAACGAATCTTTTTGAAGAACTGATTCGAATGATTCAGTGCACTCAAAATAACTGCCGTCCCCATCACTAGTATGAACTGGGATAATTATGCTTACTACTGTTTTTCCCCAGATGGATAAAAAGGAGAGGAGTTAAAGCAAGCACTCGATTCCAAGAAGTTGAAGAATTTATCAAGATTTGTGTATAACAATGTATATAATGTATTGTATATAGGCGCCACGTCGGACTACTGGTTTGCACATCTGCCTCACAGTTCTGAGGACGTGGGTTCAAATCCGGCCTCGCCTGTGTGGAGTTTGCATGTTCTCCCTGTGCCTGCGTGGGTTTACTCCGGTTTTCTCCCACATCCCATAAAGACGCATGGTAGGTTAATTGAAGACTCTAAATTGCCCGTAGGTGTGAATGTGTGTGCAAATGGTTGTTTGTTTATATGTGCCCTGCGACTGGCTGGCGACCAGTTCAGGGTGTACCCCGCCTCTCGCCCAGAGTCAGCTGAGATAGGCTCCGGTACACCTGGTGGTGTATATTATATATTATAATTTTAATTACAGGAAGTCCTCGAGTTAGAACGCACTCGACCAACAACGTTTCGACTTTACGACGCCCGTGCCTCGTCCGCCATTTGGTCCCCAGCACCATAGTGTTTCTGCTTAGCGAGTGCATAGTGCTTGACTGCGTTTGTGCGCCGGGAGTATCTTTGCCTTTTTCGCCCTCCTTTTTTTCACACTCTCAGCAGTAATGGTAAGTATAGCATCTTATTTTTCTTATTTTAATGTATTTTAGTTTCTTTATACGAAGTGTTAACCTTTCCTGCTACGGTCACCTGACCGTGGTCGGGAGACGCAGGGGTTAACTCCCTTCTCTCGTTGCACAACTGAGCTGGGTGGCAGCAACAATAAAGGCACGAAGCACCGGTTTGCTGCTTTAATGGCTTTATTAGCTCCTCTGCACATTCAATGTCAACGGGTCCTCCGCTAATCGCTACTCTTCCCCGGTCGCCGTCACTACACTTGCTATTGTACATATTCACACATGCACCGGCACGCACTCCTTCCTCCTTCACAGTACCGCCGGACGACGCCTGCGCAGTCCCCTCTCACTCACACATCGACGCACACGCTCACACACACCGAGCTTGCAGTCACAATCACGTGGGACAATACCCGTAACAGAAGTATTTCGCCGTAAATTTCGACTAACGGTGAAATCCGACTTGCGCAGAAATTGTCGCCAGCGTAGCAACGGAACTAGTTCGTAAATCGAGGACTTCCTGAATTATTTTAAACTTGACTAAGTCAACTAATCATAGCAGCCCTAGTGCATACTCCAACTTCTTTTTACACTTTTAAGACAAAGCAGCCATCTATTTTCTGAACCGCTTCACCTCACTAGGGTCACGGGCCTGCTGGAGCCTATCCCAGCTGATACTGGGCAAGAGGCGGGGTACACCCTGAATTGGTCACCAGCCAATCGTGGGGCACATATAAACAAACAACCATTCACACCTAAGGGTAATTTAGAGTCTTCAATCAAACTATTATGCACGTTTTTGGGGTGTGGGTGGAAACCAGAATTCCTGGAGAAAACCCACGCAGGCACGGGACAATGCATGATGTTAAAAATTAAAATTCAATGTGTGAGGCTCATCTTTCTACCAATGACCGAGTAAAGCGATGAATTGTTTTTTTACTGTCAGGGTGGATATACAGTTCCTGTACAGATAAAAACAGACCAAAAAAAATGTAAAAAATGTATACAAATAAATAGCTGACTGTTTGACCTTGAAATAGTTTTTTGTATTATTTCATCTCCTTTGGGGAGGTAACAGTAACATTTAGCTATGTTTTGCAGCCCATGAATCACGTGACACAAGTAAGCCAATCTAAATTTTCCCCAACATGACCACACCTCATTATAACTCCTTTTTCCTGCCACATTATTTTCTTCCAGTCAGGATATCAGATGAGCTAAAATGGTAAACACATTGTAAGCAGTCATGGAAGTGTTGGGTCAACAAGGTTTTCGTTCTTCGAGTCATCCCCGTTTTAAAAGCCATCAATCAGGATTGTTTTGCAGCACTTAGCAACAGGAAGCAGTTTATTTCCTGCAGGCAACAAGTCACTCATCCAAACGGAAAGACAAATAAAAGCAAACTGGCAAAACATTATGTCCTCACGTATATGCTGACACCATTCAATTTGAATTGTTGGATGAGTCTTTAGTAAACCAACCAAGTCTGCTTCTCATCCTCCTCCATCCTGCCCCTCTTCCCGCACTCCCAGCTGGGCGTGGACCGCTCCCTTCCTCCAGCATCTAAGAGGCCATCTGGAAGGCAACAACTGAGTAGAGTCATTGAGTGTTAAAGCAGTGGGGGTGGGTCTCTCTGTGAATTGATAACACCTGCACACCACCTCCCGCTGCATGTGTGATGATGCTCATCTTGATTCGAGCCACACACACCGGGAAAATATTAACTTGTTTATGCAATGGCGGTGGGTGTGAAAAATTGTTTCATTTGGGATACAAGAGGCAATCCTCTCGAAATCCAGCAGATGGCACCCTAGTGAAAAAAGCCAGTTATTCTATTCTATCAGAGTAATTTTTTTTCTATCCGCTTATCATCACTAGGTTGTGGGTGAGTTTGAGCCTACCCTGTTGACTTTGGGTGAGAGGCGGGGTAAAAGAAAACTCATCAATTTCTAATATTGAATTGTATATATTAAAAGGAGGACCCCGTTTTGTGGCGGCACGGTGGGCGACTGGTTAGAGCGTCAGCCTCACAGTTCTGAGGACCCTGGTTCAATTCCCGCGGGCCCCGCCTGTGTGGAGTTTGCATGTTCTCCCCGTGCCTGTGTGGGTTTTCTCCGGGCACTCCGGTTTCCTCCCACATCCCAAAAACATGCATTAATTGGAGACTCTAAATTGACTGTAGGCATGACTGTGAGTGCGAATGGTTGTTTGTTTGTATGTGCCCTGCGATTGGCTGGCAACCAGTTCAGGGTGTACCCCGCCTCCTGCCCGATGACAGCTGGGATAGGCTCCAGCACGCTAGTGAGGAGGACCCTAGTGAAGAGAAGCGGCTCAGAAAATGGATGGACCCCGTTTTGATTGATTATACTTGATTTTCAATAAATAAATACAAAAACAACATTGACTCGTGACTCAGAAAAGAAGGAGGTTGTGGTTGGGGGTAAGCAGCAGATTTTATTGTGCCTCATATATTCTGCCTCACAACAAGTAACAAACAATGGTTAGAGGTTAAGGGTTTCGGTGAAAAGGAGCAATTTTCATTCCCTAATTGTCTAACTGTGATTCTGCTGCAGCTCCCTGTCATTTATCTGCCTCGTGGGCAGCAGGATCTTTTTGCACCAAGTGGCCAAAGTAACAGCCCATAGTCTGCCTACCAACAAGAAACAAACAGGCTGACTGAACCAGAAAAAAAATCCGTTTTTAGAAGGAATTGCATACACTATTGTCCCTGCATACTGTGCATTGAGTTTTAAAATTAACCACCAGTCTTTTAAATTCAACTCCAAGTCCCATTAAAGAATTTCCCCAGAAGACAGGATTCCAGTCAACAACTTGATGTCAAAAAAATTCTCTGCAAAGCCTCCCCACAAAAAAAAAAAATTCAATAATAATCCAATAGGAGCCAACATTTGGACAATGAATCAATACATCATTACTTTTCTCTCTTTTCCCCCCCATTTGGATGTCACTCAAGCACAGCTTTTTGCACCTGAAAAAAATCTGACAACTTCCTCTCTCTCTCACACACACACACACACACACACACACACTCACACACACACTCAGAGTTGCAATTCTGTTCAAGATAATTTATGTGTATGTTTGCAAACTCAGACGTCACAAAGCAGAGATGCCTACTGCATTAAATTAGGAATAATTTTAAGAATGAATTCAAGCCGGCTATGTAACTTTAGCAAATAGCGGAGGACTCTGTGCGTTTTTTTTTTTTTTTTTAACGAGCACGGTCATTGTTTGTGACAGCCACACACAAACAGCACAAAAACACCACTAAGATCTTCCAAGCAATTGTGAGCCTGGTTTCGAGTCGGCCCAAAAAGAAAACAGGGTCATTAAAAGAAACATGGAGAGCAACAAAACAAAAAGAACAAAACATTATCCAAACACCATTTTTTTTTTAAACTAATGAGAAAGAGGGAGGTAACAAAGCCCCACCCTTTCACATTTGAGATAAATACATACATACATAGATAGATAGATAGATAGATTCTAGAGAGAGAGAGAGTGAGAGAGAGGGGGGGGGTTGCACTGGTGATCGACTGGTCAGCACATCTGCCTCACAGTTCTGAGGACCGGGGTTCAAAACCTAGCCCCGCCTGTGTGGAGTTTGCATGTTCTCCCCGTGCCTGGGTGGGTTTTCTCCAGGCACTCCGGTTTCCTCCCACATCCCAAAAACATGCATTAATTGGAGACTCTAAATTGCCCGTAGGTGTGAATGGTTGTTTGTTTATATGTGCCCTGTGATTGGCTGGCGACCAGTTCAGGGTGTACCCCACCGCTCGCCCAAAGATAGCTGGGATAAGCTCCAGCATGCCCGCAACCCTAGTGAGGTGAAGAATTTCCAATTTCCATCTAAGGCTTTTTATTTTTTAAATGACGTCGGTCACTCGCATCTGCTGTCTTATCCAAGTGCATCTTTTCTTGTCGCGAATGCTTATTTTCAACATTTGGTGTTCCATGTTCCTTTGAGTTATACGTAGTCTTTGCTATAACTTTGGCATTCGTAGTCCAAGTTTTACTACCGTAAGTGAAGACTGTTAAAATACATTGATCAAAAACTTTTATTTTCAAGCAAAAGGGAAGATTGTTCTTGAATATAAAAACTAAGCCTTCCATAAGCCTGCCAGGCAAGCTATATGCAGCGTTTTGTTTTGTTTATAAACAAAAACGCTGTGAGGTTTTCATGTGGTAAATCTTTTAGGACTAGTGTTACCAATACTGTACATAGAGAGGTAAACAAATGAACAAAGCTGCTCTTTGGAACACAAACATGAGCCTGAAACAGCATCCAGTAGTTGACGGTCACTGGTTGTCTTCTTGTTCGCCAGAGTTTCCCCTCCTTGTACTCTGCTGTTTTGTTAGCAGCTCGCGAGCTAAGCTAAGCTAAGCTAACTACTTGAAAGGCTTCAAAGCGTCACACACATGCATCCTGACTGATAATTTCTCACTAGCCTCCTTCTCATCTGCCATCCACCAAACAGACTGATGTCTTGAATGTCAAAAAAAGTGCTATTAACAAAAAATTAAAAATAAATAAAAAATAAAAATAAAAAAACACACACACTGTGGTGTCTCATCCAACCACTAGGGGCACTATGGAAAAGAGTGACTAGATGCAGGGTATAGAAAAGGAAACGAAGAAGAGCCACAGAAGAAAGTAGCATGACAGTGCTAACTGCTTATTGAAAAATCAAGCGAAGTAGAAGGAATTATAAGCATTTTTCTTGGAAGTACAACATACACACACACACACACACACACACACACACACACACACACGCCTCCATATAAAGCCTGGTGTGCTTAAATCCAGGACATTATTTCCTAGTATTGATACAATCTATTTATTACCCTTTAAAAACATTTAAAATCGATACATTTACGTCTGGAAAGCTCACTTGCCAAGCACAGATCGATCCAGTTTGATCACAGGAATATTAATCGAGATAATGAATGAATCGTTACACTTCTACACACGCACACACAGAGAGAGACGTCAATGCAGTTCAAAGATCCTCCACTTTCGGCCATGCACCTTCCACGGGACTCTTAAAATGATACCGTCACATCTGTCTCCTGACTATAAAGGAGTATTAGGGCCCAGAGAAATAAGGCGGGTTGGGGTGGGGGGTGTACAGATGAGAATAAATGGACCAAAATTACAAGGAAGATTTTATTTTATAATTTATTTTGAGAATAATAAAAGGGGAAAAAAATAGTTAATAAATAATTCAGTAGGTATGTGTATGTGTGCACGCACGCACACACGCACACACACACACACACACACACACACACACACAGTGGGTACGGAAAGTATTCAGACCCCCTTAAAATGTTCACTTTTTTTATATTGCAGCCATTTGCTAAAATCATTTAAGTTAATTTTTGTCCACATTAAATGTACACACAGCATCCCATGTTGACAGAAAAAAAAAACGGAATTGTTAATCTTTGCAGATTTATTAAAAAAAGAAAAACTGAAATATCACCAGATCTGTGCCTTGCCACAATTCTATCTCTGCGCTCTTGAGGCAGTTCCTTTGACCTCAGGATTCTCATTTGCTCTGACACGCACTGTGAGCTATAAGGTCTTCTTTCGACAGGTGTGTGGCTTTCCTAATCAAGTCCAATCAGTATAATCAAACACAGCTGGACTCCAATGAAGGTGTAGAACCATCTCAAGGATGATCAGAAGAAATGGAAAACACCCGAGTTCAATGTATGATTGTCAAAGCAAAGGGTCTGAATACTGATGGCTGTGTGACATTTACAGTTTTCTTTTTTAATAAATCAGCAAATATTTCAACAATTGGGTTTTTTTTCTGTCAACATGGGGTGCTGTGTGTAGATTAATGAGGGGGAAAAAATAAATGATTTCAACAAATGGCTGCAATATAACAAAGAGTGAAACATTGAAGGGGGTCTGAAAACTATCCGTACTCACTGTATATATAAAATAATTCCGTAGATACACCGCAAGGAATAAAAATTAAAGAATAAAGGAATAAAAGTTATTTTAGAAAATTTATTTCTGAAGAAAGTCAGAATAAAGTAATAAAAAATGCATGTCTATTTTTCTATGAATACAGTCAAAATAAAATGTGGAAGTTCTAATATCAGGAGGGGGGGAATTGAAATTTGACAAAGTTTAAATATTAGAAGATGGTGAGATTTATTTTTAGGACTAAAATTGTAAGATATTCAGAAAAGTTTCGCAATAAAAAGCGATAAAGTATTGAGGGGGGAAAAAAATACATTTTTCAATGACAAGTTGACCTAAGTTAATACAACAAACGCTGTTGAAAAATGTCAACATTTTAAGAAAAACTAATATCATAATAATAATAAAGGAAATAATATAAGGGGGGAAAAAGACTGCTTCCTGTGAATAAAGTCAAAATATTACATGAAAAAAGGTGTAATGATACAGGAGAAAAAAAGGTTTTTGAGACAAAATTTGGATATTATTACAAGATAAAAGCCAAGCTACAATATACTGAGGAATTTTGCAATAGTTATGTTACTAAAGTTGTGTACAAGATTAACTGAAAGTTTATATGCAATAATGTAATAGCAGTCCAATAAAGTTGTAATTTTTAAAAGAAACGTCAAAATATTACAAAGTTACATTTTTATGTGAATAAATTCAAAATATTGAGAATGAAGAAAAAAATGCACCTCAAACAATGGAAGTCAAACCCATTTTTGTCATGGGCCACACTCTAGTTATGATTTTCCTTAGAGGGCCATTAAGACTGAAACCATAATGTGTAAATCACTCATATTACACACAGTATACACACAAAAAAATTTATGTAGAACTACTTTTAAAATATGAAGTCGAGGAAAATAATTGATTCAACTATTCAATTAAAAAAGTGGTTTGGTAACAAACAAAAAAAAATGCTTGCAATCTGTCAACGATATTAAAAGTGAAGATAATTTACAATTTTGGAAAATATTTTAGGGAGAAGCATGAAGTAGACGCACATGATTTGCTTTCTCGGGCCACATACTATTATGCGGCGGGCCGCATCTGGCACCCAGGCCTTGAGTTTCACAACCGACTGTCACATCCTTGTAGCTGTTCTTATTACTTGGCAGGAAGACATCCCGACCTCAACGGGGGTTTAGCTGGTTATAAAAAGGTTGAATAAAATAATAAAAATGAGGCAAAAAGTGTTCACGAAACATCAATAAAGTTGTCATTTTACAAGACTAAAGTTCGAGCTTAAGTCAAAACATTACAAGACATAACTCACCATTTTACAAGAACGCAGAGAAAAAGTCGAAA
Organism: Phycodurus eques; assembly: GCF_024500275.1. NCBI lineage: Eukaryota > Metazoa > Chordata > Actinopteri > Syngnathiformes > Syngnathidae > Phycodurus > Phycodurus eques. The sequence continues at coordinate 20,442,742 of NC_084526.1, forward strand.
TCACACACATTCCAAAGATAAAGACGTTATCATTTATTCTAGCTTTTGTCTAATTATTTGTGTAGCATTAACTCTTCTTGGTACTGGGGCTAGGTTGAACATTTTGAAAAACAAGCCTGCAAACTAAATGCAACAGAGAGCAACAAAAAGTTTGACTGAAGCCGCACGTGAAATTCTCAACAGCTCCAAGACATCAACAGGCTGCCCCGTGACATATGGTCGGGTTGGGGGTCAACACCCTTGCGTACTTGCACAACACCCATTCATTACATTGGAATACAACCACAGCACACGAGTCATTCCTCCCACTCCAGTATACAGAAACGTGTGCATTAAGACACACAAGCAGGAAGAAAGAGGGAGCAAGCTGAGAGTGTAACACGAGTCTGTAATAGGAGCCCAAGCAGCACTCCCATCGCTTTGAGCGCAGCTTTTACCTTCGCACGACTCCTGGCGACCACTCAGCCCGCGAGACACCGGCGAAGTGTGCTCAAAGCGCCGCACGCCTCCTCACTAGTTGATCGGCACGGCTACTTTCCACTTTCAGGACCACGGAGAGCGCACGCGGACACTGGGAACACTGCCACCTCAGGGTGCGGGAGTCAAGTTTCACGCTGCCTCGGAGACGCCGTGGCCCGGGCGAGCATGCCTGCTCCTCCTCGGCCGTACACAGAGGATAAAGAGAGGGACAAAGGGAGGGAGCTGAGGAAGGGAGGGAGGGAGCCAATCGCGATGCAACTTGCAAGCTGCGCAGCGCCGGAGAGTCTCCAAGGACCGGTGTGACGCGCGTGTATCTCCGGGCGTGCACGTCTGCAGTAGGAAAGACACTTTTTTCCTCCCCCTTTTCTTTTTCCAATTTACGCCCGACTTCTTCTTCTGGCACCGGAACACATCGTTGGTTAGCCTATTTTGTCTTCAAGATCCTAGCTACCGCGTTAGTCCAGTGCCCAAAAACAAAACACACAAAAAAAAAAAGAGGAACAAAAAAAAAAAAGAAAAAAGAGTGGAGCAGTCCGACGGGAACGATTTGAAGCCGATCACCCCCACCCCCTCTCCGGTGTAAAACAAGCATGCATTCGAAATTAAATCCGCCCCCCCACCCCATGCAAAAAAAAAAAAAAAAAAAAAAAAAAAAGTACGGAGATGGGAGTGATGACAAGATAGTGTGGTGATGCGTGATGCTGCTTGCAGACTGCACACGAGCTACAGTCCCAACACACAGCAGAGGCGGCGTTGAGTTGAAAGCGTGCACACACACTGCACCGTGCATGCATGCATGCATGCACGGTGCAACTTCTCTTAAAATATCTCTCATCATCTTAATCTACAAAAAAATAAATAAAAATAAGTGCAACAATTTGCTTTGAAGTCCAAAATCATTTGCAAGGAAGCAAATGGAAATTACTACAGCCAGCCTCTGATCATCAATCAAAAGCGCGCGCAGGTACACGCACAGCCAATGAAGGCTTTTAATCTTGCACTGATTTGAACTAAGAATTTTTTTCTTTTTGGCTTGTCCTTTGAATAAAGGAGGCTGGATGGAAGACAACAATAGAGCATTTATGAAAAAGGGAGGGATGGGGAAGAATTGGGAATGGTGTGGTAATTAAAAGATGGTGCATGTGCATAAAGTGTATTTTATTTATTTATTTATTTATATTTTAAATCATATTTTTTTTCCATTTTACTTTCCCCCCTCCTTACCACTATCTTTACTTAATATATTTGTTTTGTGCTGTATTTCATTTCTTAGTCAAAGATATTAGTGGTATTTTTTTTATTAATGAATGTTATTTTGTATTATTTTGTTATATTATTTTGAAATTTTATTGTAATTTGGGGTTATTTGTTATTTTGTCTTTCTCCCACCTTGTGGTAAAACTGCATTTCTGGTGTCTGGGTGAGTGAGAAACAAAAGGGAGAACTAAATATTTTTTCAAATGTAGTATTTTTACATTAATTGTATTAAATACCTTTTTTATTTATTATTGCTGTTACGTTTCTGAATATTCATCTTTTTATTTTGTCCCATCCTAAAACTTTGCAAATATGAATGGATTATATTTTAAATCTTTTTTTCCCCAATTACATTTTGGATTATTATATTTTATAGTATTTTCCACCCCCATTTGTGTTGCCTAAAATGCTATTTGTATTGTCTGGGTTGAGCGTGGGCGAAGGCAGGACATTATTGGGGACAGACCACCACCACAAAAGACAGCACACAACACATTAATTTTACACCATAATTTGCATAAATGCAGGGGCTCGTGTTTTTATAATTCTTTGCATGTTGGGTTTCTATTACCTTGGTACGTCTTAATAAATTTGCATGCAAGAATAAAAAAAGAAACTAAAAAGGTATTGCATCGGCTCCAATCTGTCACATTAGCTGGCAAACTAGACAATGGCTCTCTTATCGGTGCTCCAGCATCAGGGTGTGGCTGCCGTCTGAGGCACCGCACGTTCTCCTGACCTGAGCACAGCAGCGCCCTCTGCTGCAGAAAGTCAACAGCCAGCAAGCAGCAAGGACGCTACTTCAGTGACCACATGGCAGGCCTTTTTTTTGTGAGTGTGCTTTTGCGTTTTGCTTTGCAGTACCCTTCACAAAACACACACAAAACAGTCTTGAAGATCCAAGAACACATAGGACAGTGTGTGTGTCTGTGTGCACTCATGCGTGCGTGTTCACTTGTTATGAGAGGGCAATCTATCCGCAGCCTTCCCGATTCTTGCGTCACTGTGATCTTGAGCGCTGGTGTTATTATTTAAAATTCATATTAAAGCAGATTTGTGCTATAAAATGTAAAACATCCATCATCATTAATACACTGGTACAGTCTAATGAAATGGAATACTAGGGCTGCCTTTATAAAAGCTGTGTTTTCCCAGACATTTGCAGCCCAAACATTCCATTATGTTTTCCTGGTTGGTTGGTTCATGGTGCTAAATGATGCCTGCCCCCATAGACGCACAAAAAAAAAAAAAAAAAAAAAAAAAGAAATTTAAAAAGTAAAAAAAAAAAAAAAAAAAAAAAAAAAAAAAAACACACTGGCATAAGTCAGTCAGGCTCACAATTCAATTTCCTTGGCAATTTGAGATGGAGGAAGCCACTGGAGTCGGCAGGACGTTTGCATTTTCCCATTCCACAGAGGAACACCTAATAGCAAAGGAAAATTTTGATAATTGCCAAAAAACAGGGCTTGGAACCTACTGCAACATCTGAAAGTGGTACAAGGACCAGTCCTGGCTGCTCAGTAAAATATGAAAAAATGTGATGCGAAATGTAAAATAGGAAATTGGAATGTGGTACGCACAGCTCTGTCCCGGCTGGTCTGCGCAATAACAACAATAATGAAATTAACATTAGAAATAGAGCCGAGTCAGCATCGAAAACTGATGCTTTGTTTGCTCTTTGGCTTTTTTGAGACACTACAAATTCAGGAGGGTACCAGTTACAATAGAACAGGAAGTGGTCCTGGCCGCTCAGTACAAAATGGCTTAGTGGGGGCCTTGAAACTTTTGGAACACCACGGTACTGTTTAAGGGTCCCGGAAAAGGTACAGAAGTAGAGTCCACTAATTAGCCCCGTGAGATCCGTAGGAGAGCAGATTACACCTTGAGGGACCCCCGAACGGACTTGGACTGTACCTTGTCGTTCCCACTGTGTCGAATAAGGCTGCCGGTGTCAGCAAGTTCACATCGGGGAAAACCTGATGTGCCTTAAAGAACTCGTCCAAGTCAGTGACAGACAGATTTAAGATTGAGTTTGAAAAGCTTCACTGGGCCTTGACACCATTCCCCATATAAAAGACAAACAACTGCAACCCCTTGTGGCACGCCCTTCAATTCCATCCCGTCGTTGCTCATCACTCATCCTGGGTGGTAGTGGTGGGGGGGGGGGATCAATAAGCGTTTGCCATCGAGCGAGTGGACTTCTGCAGCAGGCTAAAACAACAACAATCAGACAGCAGCGCAAGACCTCCGCCAAGGCTGCGACGTTTGTCACAAGAAATCGATGAGTGAACGGCCACCATGTTGGATCTTAAGTGGTCAAAGGAGGTCAGAGGTTACATCCATAAGCACAACTCCGCCACAATCAGTAGAAACAGAATGTAATATGAGCCCACATAAGCACAACAAATAGATTAGGTATACAGTCAATATAAGCATATGAGATTAATCATATCAGGTTTGCTATTTTTTTTTTTTTTTTTTTTTTTAAACATTTGGCACGCACTGAAATTGAATATTTTTCGACTCATTTCAATTACATATTGACTTAAATTTTTCATGCATTTTTATGCACATTTTCTGTAACGCTTATCCTGTTCCCAGAAGCTAGAGCCAATCGCAGTTGACTTTGGGCGAAAGGGAGACGAAATCATGGATTTGGTCCCTTCACAGGACATCTACTGTACAGTGCCGTTTGTCACAGAGTGGGTACTCAACCCACAAGCCCGCACAGAAGCAGCACTACACCATCAGTGAGTCCAATGAATGTATTTCAATTATTATTTATTCATAATTATGGATAAAGATTATTTGGTCATTAGTGGGAACGGAATCATATTTTTTGGGGGGAAAGTAGTAGATGTAGTTATATAATTCATTTTATTATTATTCATTAATTCTCCATACCACGCATCCTCACCAGGGTCGCGGGATTATTACTACAACTACACTTCCCAATAATTTATTTCAACTAAATACAATCAAATTTTTGTTGTTTGATAGTTTTATTTGTTTTGCCTTCATTAATTGAGCTGTTCATTCATGTAATCAATCAGATTTAGTGATTTAATTGTTAAATGATAATGATTTCACCGTTATGTGTTGCCAATTTAAAATGTTAAATATCAGATTTTTTGATTTAGTGGCTTATTTATTGATCTATTCATTTAGTAACCCTTTAAATCTATGTTCTAGCCTCTTTATGCATTTATTACTGTTAGCCTATTGAAGTATAATCTGAAATAAAATAGATTTTTTTTTTTTTTTTTTTTTAATCAATCCATATATACTGTATATTTGCTACGCCATGCCGTGTAATGCTTTCAAAATGCCCAGTAATGCAAACCATCCACCGTGGTTTCTGCTAGTTTAAAGACGTTTCCCCTGCATCACACCTGTGCATTAATCCCTGGCTCGAGCCAGCACATGCATATGGATCTCAAGTAATGAATGATTCATTTCATTATGACAAAAAAAAAAAAAAAAAAAAAAAAAAAAAAAATGCACCCCCGCGGCCCAATCGTGCCACATATAATCTGGCTCAAAAGTTATTACGGACTCAGGAGCGAAATAACAGCTACGAGGCCGTTACCAAATTGCTCCGCCGACCTCGGCAGCTCTTTGGATTGATTGTGATGAATGGGCCAGCAATTTAACGTAAGGTGCGGGGCCGGAATGAAGTCAAGACTCTTTGGAGTGCGCCAATTTCTCCATCACTATTTTTGGCAGTGAGCACAAAAACATCTCAGCGTGAGAGGAGTGAGAACTTAAGGTGTTATTAGGTGGGGAAAAAATGATAGTGGGGCACCAAGCAAAGACTAAAAAAAAAAAGCTAGTAAACACAAATGTAGAGCAGCAGAATTATATATATTTTTTTTAGTTGAATCCCGTTTTTTTTTTTTTTTTTTTTTAAAACCACACTGCCACCTGATGGGGCAGTGCCCCAATGTGGCCCAAATGTCATATCGCCTTCAGTCTGGTACACACAAAGAGTTTTCCACTCTTAAAATATTTTTTAATCTGCTACAGACCCCAAACAAAAAGAAAAAAAATTGGTCATTCAACAGTTTTGGTCGTGGTGTTTTCCGACAATGTAATCACAGCAGGCCACACCCAGATTTTGTTGTACCACTGATCTCGAAGTCTCGCGTGATCACACATGACCTCACAAAACCGAAGAATTATTAACACTTCTGGATACACGATGTTTCCCCGAGAGTTCCTGAAGGTTGCCGGAGCCAAGAGACTTGTAAAATGGCGATGTTCTCAAAATAACGACTCTTTGGAAAATACTTTTTGCGGTCTAAGGAACCCACTTTTGGACATAAAATGACATCGGGTAAGACATTTTTGTTTTCATTTATGGTCACGTCAGTGTTCCTCAGTCTTGGGTCGAAACATGCTACATTTACTCTGTTACATTAACTCAAGTAACATTTTGGATAAATTGTCCTCCTCAGATTAGTTTTAACGTAACATACTTTTTACGCCAGTATTTAAGAAGAAATTGTACTTTTACTCCGTTACAATAATCTACATGCTAATCGCTACTTTCATTGATCAATAATTGGATGCGATCCATTTTCAGACTTGTTTTCGACACCTGCATCGGGCGCCATTGCTCTAATCCACCGTGACGTTTGACTCAGTCTTCTATTGGGCATCACTGGCCGATCAAAGTGAGTCGTGACAGCAGTGTGCGACTCATTTACATTACAGACTATGAAAAACAACAGCTTTAACATGCAGCGTAGTTTTGTCACTTAAATATTTCAGCCCACTTCCAACTTGTAAAACACCTTGCGGTAAATTGCAGATGTTTTTGGTGTTGTTTTGGCTGTACATATGGCAAGATTAGCACTATTTTATGGTCACAAGTAACTGTAAAACATGCATCTGGTTTTCGCTCTCTCTCTCTCACACACACACACACACACAAAATCAATAAGTCTGGTCAGCAAACCGCTTCTTTATTCAGTCCTTTTCGTTGATAAAGCAAATAATCTCTTTAAGGCCCTAGGCATGTTTTTTTTTTTTTTTCCCCCCACCTACCACATTGAAATGGTGGCAGGTGTGTGTTGACTCCCATTGATAATCAGTTTGAATGTGACCCGTCAACTCTGAACACAGCCACGTGCCAATTATAAGAGGGAGTGCATTCTTGTGATTCATTATTTAACCAGGTAAAAGAACAGTTAAAACAGAACATCTCTTTTGCAAGGGTGACCTGGCAAAGAAGGCAGCAAGTTAAAGGTCAAGTCCAAGTCAATCACATTCAAGTTTATTTCAGTTTAACTCCCCTCTCAAAAAGATACAAAAATAAAATCAGTTGAGTTGTACAAATTTCATTTTATTTGACATTCATGTGCCGATTTAAAAAATAAAATCATAAGTTACTCACGAGTTGAGTAGTTTTTTTTCACCGAGTGCTTTCTTGCCCTTACTCAAGTAATTACTTGGACTACTTTTTACTCGAGTCATATTCTAAAGTAACAGTACGCTTACTTGAGCCCAATATTTAGCAACTCAACCCAACTCTGGATTTGGGTGCTTCTTTGATTGGCTGCATTCTGTTCCACGTCACCACTCTCGCAGTCTTGACTCGGAAGAAGTCGTCATTCCCCACACACGAAGAGTTTTTGTCATAAATATCGAACACGTTTATTATTTAAGCTTGTCGGCCCCAACCCGTTTTGGACCCTAAAATCGGGACAGCTCCACTCTTAATACAATCTTATAAGACATAAGAGTGTCTGGCATTTGGCGTGCTTGGACGGTAAGGGGCAAAATCGGCACAAAAACAGGCCGTTTGACTTTATGTACCGGACCTAAGGAAACAAGAAATAGAATGTCAAAAAAAAATTTAATCACCGGCCACATCGTAGTCAGGGTTTCCCTGAGAGGGTCAATATGACTGAAAACCATGTGAATATTTTTAATAAATGTACCGGGATTTGACTGTTTTTGTCCCCAGTGCAGTACTCACAAAAAGTTAGAGATATGCTTTGGGGTGAAATCTCACGCTGAAATGAAAATCCACTGCAACCTTTCCAGGTGAACTTAAATGTCCGATATTTTGGCTATTTAAACCTCCATAGAGTGACTCTCTAACATGGACTCAGTATAAAAATGTGAATTTCATTTCCAAAAACACCTTGGTTTTGTCATACAAGTGTCCCGAAAAGGCCCCTCTGACAGCTACTTCTGTTTGACCCAGTTTTGTATCTGCTTAGTCCATATTTGGCTAAAAATGCCCCCTTTCCTCTGATTTGTTGCCTCCATGTAGAAGACCCACTTGTGAGAGCACACATGTTTGTGATGTTGACAGTGGTGGCTTGGGAGCAGAGAGGTAGGAGAAGATTCGCTAGTGACCAGATTTCAGGCTTCTCAGTGGAAATAAAGTCTGGACCTCAGGAATGTTTGGATTGTTTTTATTTCACATTTATTGTATATACATTATTATACTAATTCTAACTAAACCAAGAAATGTATCAGTTGCTCCATGGATTGAATTTCACCCGAAAGCCAGATATCCTGAACATTTGTGAGTGGTATATATATTTAACAATAAATTGAAATTTGAAAAATTGTGGGACGCAAATATTCTCTGTGTTAAAACACATATACAGTGCATTTAAAAAGTATGTTTTACTGTAATTTTCTACCATGTGATATTTTTATATAACCCCAAAAAAATAATCATATCAAGACGTGGGAACTGTTTTTCAAAAATTAAAGCCAAGATATGATATTTATGCAAAACAAAAAGCTGTAAGGGGAAAACATTTTGCTGAAGCGCCTGATGTGTAGTTTTACGTGAGCTAAAACTGACAAACTGGATAAAAGGTCAAACATGTTTTTGTGGTAATAGCCTGAAACTGAACACATCTTTTCTATGACAAGGAGTTGCTCGTATTTTCCGAGCAGAAAGTACATCAAATTCAACAGATTTAAATATGACCCCGAGTTAAAGCTCTGTCTGAATACGTCCAGATAACTTTTCTCACTGCGCGCTTACAAACACAGCCTGTGGTTTTCAGCCCTGTTGCGCTCCCAGATTTTGTTGTCTGTGTCCTGATATGGCCACACTGGGCCAGAGCCCAATAAAACTGGTTAACATTTTTTTTTTTTTTTTTTAAATAATGTGTACAGTATATTATAAATATAAAAAGCACTATATTATGAGCACACTAAAATGTTTTGCTAGCTAAATGGGAGCAACAGTTTATCCTGTAAGAATCCCCCAACTCTCTTTGTCACGGTTTTGCTTAGGCCCGTGGTGATATGACAGTGGGGCCAAATGGGGCAGTGCCCCGTTAAAGCCATCAGATGACAATCTGGTATATGTACAACCAATTCTGCATTGGGCAAATCAGTTGGAAGCGCTTCCTCCCGGCTTGAGTGAATAGCAAAGGGGGCAGGTGACAAAGCCACCATAGGGACTTCAAATGCCATAAAGAAAACAATATTTTCGCAAGTTCGACTAAACCTTCATGTCACCAACACACACACACACACACCCCTTCACTATAGCAGTTCACTTGTTGCGGTCAGTGCATCACAGATTTATTTTATCATACTTGTATCACAGATTATTCACTATATCGCAGGATTCTGCGGTGATTATTTTTCCACACGGTTATTGCAGACTCCAGTAGCAATAAGCAGGAGCCAGGAGGAAAGCGACAGACTGTCCAAAGTTTGGGATTATCCATCCATCGATTCATTTTCTGGTCCGCTTATCTTCACTAGGGTTGCGGTCGTGCTGGAGCCTATCCCAGCTTTCTTTGGGCGAGCAGCGGGGTACACTCCGAACTGGTCACCAGCCAATCGCAAGGCACATAGACAAACAACCATTCACACAAGTTAGCCTTCAATTAACGTACCATGCATGTTTTTGGGATGTGGGAGGAAACCGGAGTACCAGAAGAAAACCCACTCAGTCACAGGGAAAACCTGCAAACGCCACAAGGTAGGGCGGATTTGAACCCGGGTAGTCAGAACTGTGAGGCAGATGTGCTAACCAGCTGCACACCGTGCCATACTGGGATTATTTCACACTGAATAAAATAAGATGAAGTGCAATGTACAACTCATTTAAGTTAAACAACTACATGTCAACGGGAAAGTAAACTCATTTTATATAGCCTATCATTGAGAGAACGAATTGTAATCACTCTACAGGTGTTTAGGATAGATTTATATAAATACAGTAAACAAGTACATTCTTAGCAGAACTGCCGATAGCCTCAACTGATGCCATCACTTTACACACACAGTGGCTAACGCTAAAGCCAGTGAACAGCCAGCCAAGGATGAGAATGGTATTACAGTAATCTCTCGCTATATCCATTGCTGAGTCAGTGCATGGCAAGATTTAAAAAAAAAAAAAAAACAACAATGCTGATAATTCACCCTCTCTATTATATTGTTTTAACTGTCATCGTAAAATAAGAGTTTTCTATTGTAAAGGAAAAACATAAAATAAATTCATTAAAACACATTTCAAGAAATATAATACCAGTACAGTACAGTACAGTCCAAAAGATCAGTTGTGCGTAGTGTTGAACGCATCGTTTCTCTGTGAGGGCCAGCCCAGAGAGAGTTTGTACATCGAATAGGAACTGTGTTTACAGTTACTTGTGCGAGAGTGGGAAAGATTTAAGTGTGAGACTGCAAAGCTTCATGTATCTTAGAAGTATGTTTTAAAACAAAAAAAAAACACAAAAAAAAAAGGCTGCCACATTGCATAATATACCTATTTTGGGGGTGGTCTGGAACCTAACTCCCGCAATAAACGAGGGCTTACTTCACACTGGTGCCTTTGAATTTAATTGGAGCCATGACCATGCCAAAACTCACAACACTCATCTCAAATTAGCTTTCTTCATTGAAATGCAAATCAGAATCATCTTTATTTGCCAAGTATGTCCCAAATCCACTTCAACCCCACCATTCAACACAATTTTGTTCCATTTTTAATAGGGACAAAAACAGCACTCCATAGATTATACTTGATGAAAACAAAGTAAAAAATACATTTTAAAGAATTAAGGTTTGTGCATGATTTCATGCATTTATTATGCACCTCCTTCTAGTGTGTGCACCTCAGCTACCAGGGGGCAATAAGATACAAAATCCTTAGGGCTGTGGATCGGATATCGTGAGGCTAGGAATCGGTTGCCTGAGACTTTATGGTTTTCGTCTCATAAAACAAGCGTGAGCGGTCTCGCCTTGTGCTCCGCAGGTAATGTTATGTTTACAACCAAACACAGCAATGCTGGATACTAGCAACACTACTAGTTTAACTACATTTCTTGCGTCACTATTTCAACGTCAAATAGCTTTTCAGTAGTTAAGCGGAAGCAAAGTAGGGGTTCCTCAAACATAGAACGCAACGTCATGTTACGTACCTTATCGCAAGTCGAGACAGTCTCGCGTGGAGCCCCAGATCGAGGGAGATAATCAGTGGTCTTGTATGTCTTCCATTTTCTAATATTTGCTCCCACAGTTAATTCCTTCACACCAAACCGCTTACTTTTGCAGATTCAGTTTTCCCAGCCTGATGCAGGTCTACAATTTTGTTTCAGGTGTCCTTTAACAGCTCCTTAGTCTTGGCCATAGTGGAGTTTGGAGTGTGACTGTTTGAGGTTGTGGACAGGTGTCTTTTATACTGATAACGAGTTCAAACAGGTGCCATTAATACAGGTAACGAGCGGAGGACACAGGAGCCTCTTAAAGAACAAGTTACAGGACTGTGAGAGCAACGAATCTTGCTTGTTTGTAGGTGACCAAATATTTATTTTCCACCATAATTTGCTAATAAATTATTATTAAAATAATCAGACTGTGATTTTCTGGATTTTTTTTCCTCATTTTGTTTCTCATAGGTGAGGTATATACCTATGATGAACATTACAGGCCTCTCTCATCTTTTTAAGTGGGAGAACTTTTACACATTTGGTGGCTGACTAAATATTTTTGTTGCCCCACTGTATATGAATGGTTACTGATGGTGTAGTGGTACACTCGCCTGACTTTGGTGCAGGCAGGGTGGGTTCAGTTCCCACTCAGTGACGGTGTGAATTGTGAGTGCGAATGGTTGTCCGTGTCTATATGTGCCCTGCGACTGACTGGCGACCAGTTCAGGGTGTAGTCCGCCTTTCGCCCGAAGCCAGCTGGGATAGGCTCCAGCGTCCCGTGACCCTAACCAGGATAAGTGGTGTTGAAAATGGATGGATGGATGTATATGAATGGGTGTTGTCCAGAGTTTGCGTCCGTTTGGCTTTTCCTTTTTTTTTTTTTTTTTTCCCTCTACGCTGCGTTGCTTGAACGTGGCATGCTCCTCCTGTACCCTGCCTCTCGCCTGAAGATTGCTGGGATAGGCTCCAGCACGCCCGCGACCTTAGTGATGATAAGCGGAACGGAAGATGAATGAACGAATGAACCTTTTCGCAAACTAAAAGAGCAGCACCGACTGACGGACGATTCCCTTTTCACAAATGGCCTCCTGAACATTGATTAGCTATCCAGTCGCGATGTTGTCTCTCCACAGTGTCGTGTACGTTACATAAATAGACGTGAATTGCAATCATACTGTTTCCTATTACTTTTAAAAAAAGGCTTCCCCCAATATACCACATCATCGCCTCCCAGCCCCCGGGCGCTTCAGCTGCCCCCTGCTCCACTGTGTTCCACTAACTTGTATGTGTTCACTGTGATGGGTCAAATGCAGAGAACACATTTCATGTACATGCATGCATGTTCATGACAATAAAGGTGATTCTTCTTCGTCTTCTTCTTCTTCTATACCCCCACCTAACCCCAATAGACACCTCCACCCATCTGCAGTAGCGTAACTGAACGACCCCAGCCACTACATGAGAAAATACAGTACATTGGTATTGGCAGGCTATGTGTACCTGGATTCATTTATAAATGATAAATAATAGGAAAATAAGAATACATTATTTAACTTGATTGTGATGTGGCGGCACGGTCGATGACTGGTTAGCACATCTGCCTCACAGTCCTGAGGACCAGGGTTCCAATCCCGGCCCCGCCTGTGTAGAATTTGCATGTTCTCCCCGTGCCTGCGTGGGTTTTTCTCCGGGTACTCTGGTTTCCTCCCACATCCCAAAAACATGCATGGTAGCTTGATTGAGGACTCTAAATTGCCCATAGGTGTGAATGTGTGTGCGACTGGTTGTTTGTTTCTTTGTGCCCTGCGATTGGCTGACGACCAGTTCAGGGTGTACCCCGCCTCTCGCCCGAAGATTGCTGGGATGGGCTCTAGCACGCCCGTGACCCTAGTGAGGAGAAACGGAACAGAAGATGAATGAATGAATGTTTGGAAGATTCATGTTCACTTCAGGACCACCCAGCCCACCCCCAGTGATGACTTGTGACTCAGCGTGTCCGGCGGTCATATATCCTTCTCCAATACACTGCCAGCCTCGGCTCGGCACCAGCCGACCAATTTGCTCCACTTCAGGAGGAGACAAGGTGAAAATAAACATTAAATATTGATTTTAGGCGTAGGGTTCCAGTCTGGAGCACACTAAGTTACTCGCTTGCTGAGTGTCCATTTTTTCCACTCGCTGGCAATTTTATATGGAATTACCGGTACATACATGTTGTGTTGAAGCGCACTCAATGTGAACAGTGTTTGTGCAATTACAGTATGTAAACCGTTGCTTTTCACCTCTATACCCATGACAAACTTCAACCAGTCATCAAACTTTAGGTTTATTATTCATGGGTCAGCCAAAACACCATTGATTCATACACATTTCATTATGTCGTCACATAAGGGTATATTTAAATAATCAATTAATTAAATAAATAAATTAACAGTTATTATGAGCTGAAAAGCCTTATTCAAGACCTCTAATGTGTGACTTAACGTGGTTTGTGACAAATTAAAAAAACAAAAAACGAGGGGGTTAGACATAGCAGTGATTGTTGTCATTTAAAAAAAATGTTTTTTTGGTCATCATGTTAACATATGGGGGCAAACACACTCATCAAGACCTTTAATTTGAGGTGGGACTCACTTTGGGTTGTGGCAAATTGATTTTTGAGGTAACGATGTAGTTAACCTTAATATCAAGATCAATAAACACCAAACACTAATCAGCTGAGCAGATAGCTACCTACTATACTATGGTTGGATATGGTTGGATAAGAATTGCTGACAAATATATATATATATTTAATGATTGATGTGGTTGATCTAACTTTGGTCACAATGTCATGCATAAGAAAATGATTTTGGGTCATTATGTCAACGTATGCATTAACGTTGTTGATCACCTTAAGACAAACTCAACTGACACCAAAAACGAACCATCTCGGCAGAAATTGCTAAAAAAAAAGAAACAAACATAAGATTTTTCAAGTTTGACCAATACAGTATATAATTGGTGACATTTTTAAGCAAAAGAAAACTTCTTTTGGTCATTATCCCAACACATGATGGTATATTAACAAAATAATCAAGAGATCTAGACAACCCTCATGAAGACTGTTAATTTGAGTTGTAACTCAATGCGAATTGCAGCAAATTGATTTTTGATGCAATGAGCACAATTGCTTTAATATCACAGTCAATTGTTATAATAAATATTAGCCATCAAAGAAATTCATATACTTTATGCTTCGAAATAATCGGCTACAAACAGCAGTAAATATAAATTGTTTAGGTCTTCATAATAACAACAGAACAACAATACCATTCACCTCTGTGCTTGGTAGAGGTAATTATACACTGGAGTTTTGAAAGGTTGGTCGTAAAGGACAACCTCTCTGACCATGCCACGTTTTCCACTCCGCAGATGGCATCGGAAGTGACCTGTCAGACTTGCTTCGGGGGTTTGTCACAGCACGTTGTGTCCAGGCTTCCGACACGAACCCCAAACTACAATAAGAGGCCCAGAGGGTCCGGGGGGGGGGGGGGGGGGTTGCTAAAAGCCCCTCTGGCCACTCAACTACCCTCCTTTTTTTCCTGCTGTCTCACAGTGTTATTTCAGCTCTTTCTAATGTACTCAGGGGCACCAAGCAGCACCATTGACCCGGTCCAAGTGAAACCATTGCATCCTTTCAATGTCTCCCCACGGAGACACGCCACTGCAGAAACACAAGTAGCCCAACTCGCGTGTCTGCCAAGCCTTTTTAGAGGCGGCAAATTGCATAGAGTCCATCTAGTTCTACTCTACATGCTGCACATCCTTGGGAGATAGCAGTGATAGCGATCGAACACTGCTCTTAGGATGCAGCCAGCCACGCCCAGTCAAGTGCCCGTAAATCTCATGTAGGGAAGGGTGAAGGCTAGATAATCTGGGGATTAAACAAAACTCGCTGCAGTGTCAAGATTTATTCATGCACAGATGATGGCAATCAAAAACCTTCACTTTGTGCTTGGCGGAGGTAATGATTCACTGGATGTTTAGAAAGTTGGCTTGATGGCAACGATTTTCGAAATGATGGGAACGCATTGGTATGATGCTACAAGTGATTTGTATACTCTGTAATATTTTTGAGTGGGTAGGGTTGGGCATTGTTAGAATTTGAGCGATTGGGGTCCCGATTCCGGTTCCTTATTTCGATTCCGGTTCCAAACGATTCTCGATTCCGATTCTTTTAGGGGGCTGGGTCAAAAAGTTTGCATGGTTTAAGTAAAGGGTGTCCAAATTATGAACATCCATTTTCTTAGCAGCCCGCAGCATAGATTAAAATGAACATTTGACTCAGGGTTCTTCATAATAAGTGTCAATATCAAACCTATGAACTAAAAGGCAATGTGTGTGGAACCCAATTGACTTAATATTTATTAATTAATGTTTCAGCAAAAAGTTAAATAGAGGAATCGTAAAATTATTTGGGACTGCTTTATCATGTCAAATGGTTTATATGTGCAAGTTTTAACTTAACTTCCTGTTTTAAGCTTGTAACCTTTTATTTTGAAGGGTACACACAGGAACTCAGCATTTTGGCAGGAAAAGTAACTTCACACGGCACTGGTGTTTTTTTTTTTTGTTTTTTTAATGCATGGAACTAAATGCTATAAAACTCCTTCTTACCCACCGATGAGGCACAAGGTTAGTGTTTGTGATACTGTGAGACAACGTTTATGTGAATTTTGTCCCAATTCATTGTGATCTAAAGTTGCGATGGTGAAGTTTCAGCTCAATGTTAAGCTTTTTTTCCCCCATCATCGGCTCTTACGTTGGTTTGAAGACTAAAATAAAAACAATCAATGCAAACGCTTACCTTGTTAGATGCCTCAATGTTGGCATAGACGTATTTTATTGTTTCACTCACCCAATTGACTGAGAGTTGACTTCACTGTAGCTTCGAGTGGTGTAGACTGAGGTTACCAGCGCGTCGGACGCTAAAAATCGTGAAAGCCTCCTTTGCACAATATAACCTTATTCCAAGTGTTGCACTGAGGCGACTGGTCATTAATTTTAACAAAGTTAAGACACACTTGTTCGCCGCCGTTGGGCAAAAGCATGTCTTCGTGCGTGTTCTTCTTCGTTGGTTTTTGCCACTTCTTCTTCGCGGCTGGAGAACGAGGCATCAGAACTGGAACCCAAATTTTTACATTTGTACGATACGGGAGAACCGGAATGTTAGTCCCAGTTCCAGTCGGTTCTCGATTCTAGATGCCCAACCCTAATACAGGATAAATACTGACTTAAGTGGTATCTCAAATTACAAGTGACCATATTTTCATGCCATCAGCCGTAGCATGGCTACTGGTAGCATGAATATCCATCCATCCATCCATCCATTTTCTTCAGATAGAGAATAATTCTTCCAAATTCTTCCTTAAAACAATGTACACTTGAACACAAAAGGTGCAGTAACACATGTAAATAGACCATATAACAATACTCACCTCTGCAAACAAACGACTAAACAGCTTACTTGGTCTCTTAGTTGTGAAACTCTTCTTTGTGTATTATGTAGTCTGTATTATATTGACCTCTGGTGACCAATGCGCACACATTAGAACGAACACAATGTCAATGGGTATTCAAGTGAAATCATGATACACAAACCTTTCAATTCATTACGTTCTGTTTCATTATGTTATCACTATATGTTTTCATGAAGTATAACACTGTAGAAGAGTGGTCCACAACCACCTACTGCTCTGTGGGCCATTTGGTACACCTTGGTACCCGGGACGCACAGATAAACTGTTTTTTCCTAATCCAAAGTGCCCCCGCATCAGTGATTACCTTATGGTCATGAAAGTATTGTACGTAGCCACTGCCACCACCATACCGCATCGGCGAGTGGTTTCCGATCAGGAAAGTACATAAGCATAATCGCTTGAATTGTTTGGCTTGGTCGACCCATTTGATCTCTGTTACTCTACACCTGCAGTTATTTTCTTCTTCAATATATGTACATATGTACACACTGTCATTATCGAGTTATTATGTATGGAGTACATACATTAGTGATTGTGAATCTCCATTGTAAATCTATTTGCTTGGTTCCCTAGACCACAAAGCTGAGCCGTAATGAAATTTTTCTTCATTTTTATTTCAATAGTCATCATTTGAATAAAGTCACAAACACCGCAGCTTCCCTTGATGAAATTTGGAAAGTGGAATAAAGAACATTTGCTCACATTTCTCCAAGCCACATATTGAATAGGAAGCAGGTGATGCTCATTACATGCTCTTGGCTCTTATCATCTCAGAACTCACAAATCTGTACAAAAGAGAAACTCTTTGCTAGTATGATACAAACGCAAGACACTGCATCTTTTTGGTCAAATATGCCCGCTTGTGTGTGGCCCACTTAGAGGCGGCGCACCAGTAGTCCACATCCAATCATCAATCAATAATGTGGCCCTTGGTAGCAACAGCTCACTATTTTAGCAGTAGACCAAATAGTACTTTTGTAACACTTGAGACCAGTTTTGATCTCGAGAGTGATATTAGTATATTCTTACATCACTGGATCAGTTATTATATTTGCTATTTTATTTATTTATTTATTTTTTTACCATGGACGGCATGGTGACCGACTGGTTAGCACTTCTGTCTCACAGTTCTGAGGACCGGGGTTCAAATTCCGGCCCCGCCTGTGTAGAATTTGCATATTCTCCCTGTGCCTGTATGGGTTTTCTCCGGGTACTCCTGTTTACTCCCGCATCCCAAAGACATGCATGGTAGGTTAATTGAGGACTCTAAATTGCCCGTATGTGTGAATGTGAGTGCGAATGGTTGTTTGTTTATATGTGCCCTACGATTGGCTGGCAATCGGTTCTGGGTATACCCCGCCTCTCCCCTGAAGATAGCTGGGATAGGCTCCAGCACGCCCGCAACCCTCCTGAGGCTAAGCGGTACGGAAAAGCTATGTATGTATTTTTTACCATGCCAATAACGTAATAAACAGACAATAACGTTAGTATGTTATTGGGCAAAAGTTATTATGCTATAGGCCAGTTATTAAAAAGGGCAAATTTGTTACATTATGGGCTTTTATTAAGTTAGCGGCCTCTACAGGGTCTTTGCCAATCAAGCCACCCCAGCCCCCCCACACACTTCATTTATGAGGCACTTTAAAAATAAAACACAGTTGTAACAAACCACTATAACAAAGAAATTTTTTTGAACAACATATTAAAATATTACATTTTAAAACATTTCAGCAAATTTGACATGGCATAATGGTATTATCGAGTAATCGGTATCTGCGAGCACAGTACTCAAATAAGTACTTGTACTCCATCTGATAAAATTGGTGCAGCCCGAAATGTAATGTATATTAAATTATAAATTATACTTTCATAATCCAGTTCCTAGTCTTTTCATGGCATCTCGTTTGTTCTTCCTAACAACAGAAAGTCTCACATGGAACGTTGTTTGGCGAAATGCCTCGCTCGCAGTTTACAGGCAATTAAGAGAATAACAGCTCCTCGGTTTCCAGCGGGCTCCCATATCAGCCGCATCAGCGGCGACGTAGAGGGAAAAACAAGACGCTTACTGCGTGAGAAGCATTGTGTCCCAGCAGGCCGGCCTCCGTAACTACCGCTGCGTTCGGGCGGGATAAGCCAGCGCATCGCTAATTAGTCTTACTGAGGAACTTTTAAAGGGGCTCCGTGAACGCTACCAGCTGCAATAAAGAGCTGTTTCTTTGGAATGTGATCAGCCCTTCAGCTCAATGGGCGAGGAACAACTACATTTAGTTCTTCCTTATTAATGTCTGTGAAATGACTTTAAAAACACACCACAATGGATCAATGCTACGCAGTCATTAAAGGCGATATATTAAGCATTTCTTCACAATTTAAAACTTATCCCAGGTGTCTGTAACAGACTTTTCTTTAAAATACCCTGAGGATCAAGAATTATATTAATTTTTTTTTGGCCCACGCTGAAATCAGTCTGTGTTGAGAGGGCAGTCCTGTCTTATGCAGACAAGCCACATCTTACACAGCCCTCCTATTGCTTAGCCAATGACTAGTACGGCTTTCATAGCCATGCCAACTGGGACGGCAGCGTGAGATTTGAGGAGGATTAAAGTTTAGCCTGGGTTGTTCGTGGAAGCTACGGAGTCTCCGCTGCATGTAACATGCACACATCTGGAGCATTTATTCAAAACCAATTAATCTGTAAGCCATTCATCCATCCATCCATTTTCCATTACTGCTTATCCTCACTAGGGTCGCGGGCGTGCTAGAGGCTATCCCAGCTAGCTCTGGGCGAGTGGAGGGATACACCTTGAACTGGTCGTCAGCCAATCGCAGGGCACATATAAAAAGAGAACCATTCGTGCTGACATTCACACCTACAGGCAATTTAGAGTTTTCAATTAATTGTTTTTGGGATGTGGGAGGAAACTGGAGTATCCGGAGAAAATCTCCATGCCGCCATCTGTAAGCCACATCGTTTAAAAAAAGTTGTACAATGAGTTTGTAATGATGTTAAAGTGTTTTCGGATCACTTTGTTTCATTGTTTTTAGTTTAAACTATAACTACAGGCAATTCGAAAAATTTTCGAATTGCTATTTTTCATTATGTGTCAGGAGCCATCCTGCAGTACTACGGTGGGAGCCTAGGTGGCGCTTTGTGCCATCTCACCTTCTCTCTCTCCCCTCCCCTCTCTCTCCGCACCTTCCTCGGCCACGCACTGGTCACCAATCAGCCCTCGTTACCACCTGAATTTAAGCCTGCCTGATCCCGGAAACCCTTGCCAGAGTATTACAGCTTCTCCAGAAGTACAACGGCTCCCCAGTCTCCACGTAAGCTACACAAATCCTTGTCTCCTTTCTAACCCCCGCGTCTCTCCTTGTCCTCAGTGTTCCTTGCCAAATGAATTCCTACCGCCACGCCGCCAAGCCAGCCGCCTGCCCTCGTCACCACCTGCCACGCATTCCCTGCCTCAACAGACCGTCAGCGCACCTCAAGGACCAGCTACATTTCCCTTTTACAAAAAACTGTTCATCACAACGGCGGCACGGTGGCCGACTGGTTAGAGCATCAGCCTCACAGTTCTGAGGACCCGGGTTCAATCCCCGGCCCCGACTGTGTGGAGTTTGCATGTTCTCCCCGTGCCTGCGTGGGTTTTCTCCGGGCACTCCGGTTTCCTCCCACATCCCAAAAACATGCATAAATTGGAGACTCTAAATTGCCCGCAGGTGTGTGAATGGTTGTCTGTTTGTATGTGCCCTGCGATTGGCTGGCAACCAGTTCAGGGTGTACCCCGCCTCCTGCCCGATGACAGCTGGGATAGGCTCCAGCACACCCGCGACCCTAGTGAGGATAAGCGGCTCAGAAAATGGATGGATGGATGGATGGATGGATGTTCATCACAACCTCTCACCTTCCGCCTGCTCTTGGGTCCAGTCTCCATACGTTCATGACAATATGTCTCCTTTAAATTTTTTATTTACATAATACTGCCCCGGCGGCGGACTGGTTAGAGCATCAGCCTCACAGTTCTGAGGACCGGGGTTCAATCCCCGGCCCCGACTGTGTGGAGTTTGCATGTTCTCCCCGTGCCAGTGTGGGTTTTCTCCGGGCACTCCGGTTTTCTCCCACATCACAAAAAACATGCATGAATTGGAGACTCTAAATTGCCCATAGGTGTGAATGTGAGTGCGAATGGTTGTTTATTTGTATGTACCCTGCGATTGGCTGGCAATCGGTTCAGGGTGTACCCCGCCTCCTGACCGATGATAGCTGGGATAGGCTCCAGCACGCCCGCAACCCTCGTGAGGAGAAGCGGCTCAGAAAATGGATGGATGGATAATACTGCCCCACACATCGTTTCCCTGCCCAGGAAGATGTGCGATTTTGTGATTTTTTTTGTTTTTTTTTTGTTTTAGTGACGGCTGGAGTCAGGTACTTGGCTACATATAAGTACTAATACTTAGTAGCCAAAAGCTAATCCATTCCATAATATGTCCCATTTAAGTGACCACCATGTTGTGGTCAAGTCGTCTCTTGAGTTAGTAGCCGAGGCATCCAACAGAGAAGCTCAACGGATGCCTGTGAACTGTGAAGTGTCCTTCTCACGGTGACACAACAGCTGGTCCACGAGGGCTCGGTGGCATCATGTCAAGGCGGATCCCGGTGTAACGAATAGAGGACGGCGGCTGCCGCGAACCCCCACGCCACTTGCTATAAATCGCCCCACCTGACTAATTCGCTCGACCTTGGACAGCGTAGGCGCATACAACTCCTCCGCCCTCGACTCCCCGCAGGCCTGCTCATTAAAGCAGCTTGTGTTTGCCTTTGCTCACATGTTCAGCTGCGTTTATAGAGAGAATGGATCCCATTTTTGTTGTTAATATGCTCTAAATGTTATTTTAAAAGAGCTAGGTCACATTAATACCCTACAAATATTGAGTAAGACATTAAAATGTATTTGAATGTGAAAAGTCCTTTGACCCTCTTCTTCCACTTTAAGAGAACAACACCCTGCAGTCGCACAGTGCAGTCCCTCTGTTCAGACCACCATGCTAATTAGCTGAACATCAAAGTTTCAGACATTTGAAATATTCCGATTAAACATGCATGTACCACTTTGGTTGACACAGACAAGAAATGACAAAAAAGACTTCTTTGTAACTACTGTACAATGTAACTGACGATGACGTACAAGGTAGCAATTTCATCATTAATTCGAGTGGAGATGATGAAGTATATTACAGGAATGTCCAGAGCTGGCTGTGTATCCTCAAATGATACAGTGACGCTGCCATAGCAAAAGGGCATGCTAAAGTTAGGATATGCATTTACTTACTTACCTACTGTTACAGTGGCAGCAATTCTATTCAAAAGGAAACTAAGGACAGTAATAAATCATGTCCAAGCAGCAAAGTGGAGACTATGGAGTATGATACTGCACTGTCCAACGCTAAAACACAGCAACAGGGTAAGCTTTTGTTAGAATTTGTGTTTATTTTTGTCAGTTCGAGCTGTGCATCCTCAAATGTTGCAATGACGCTACAATTTTATTCAAAAGGAGACTGAGGGCTGCAAGAAAATGGAGCCCTGCACCAAATTGGACACAAACACAATATAATACTGTAGTTTCCAGTGATAACACAGAAAACCATTTCAATAAAGAAGCATGCAACCAAAGGTTCATCGATGAACTTGTCGTCAGTCGCTACTCCGCTCCTGTGCCTCGCTGTCGCTTAGCAACAACAAGCACATATGGTTATTCCGGCGCTTGTTTCTGTTCCTTGCATTAATATACAGGTATTTTTTCAATAATGGAATCTGCATATAAAAGACTCCGGAGGGAATCTATGTTGGTAGTAGACAAATGGGGCATAGGAACAGTTTTAAAGTACAGTATTTAATAATGTAAAACAGTAAAGACTGACACCAAAATCTTACCGCACAAATGCATCAGGGGCTGCTGTACTCCTCAAGTCCCGCTTTTCTCACCGTGATTGGCCAGCATGCAATCATTGGACAGTGTCAGATGTCAAGCATTATACCAGCACCACTGGTCTCCAAAAGGCGTACACCCCTCCCAAAGCCAAGGCTGTCAAAAAGGGAGCATGACTACAAAGGTAGCAATTATATGTACCTATTATGTTTCAACTCTCCCGAAGAAATGTAATTGTTTTTTTTAACGGTCCGAGGTTAAAAAGAAATCAATTATATTTTTCCAAAATTCTTCTTTCTTCTGGGAAACATCCATCCATTCATACATTTTCTTCCGCTTATCCAAAGTTGGATAGCGGGAGCAGTAGCTTTAGCAGGGAAGCCCAGACTTCCCTCTCCCCAGCCACTTCATTCAGCTCTTCCGGGGGATCCCGAGGCGTTCCAAGGCCAGCCGGGAGACATACTCTCTCCAGCGTGCCATGGGTCGACCCCAGAGTCTCCTCATAGTGGGACTTGCCGGGAACACCTCACCAGGGAGGCGTCCAGGAGGCATCCTAATCAGATGCCTGAGCCACCTCATCTGGCTCCACTCAATATGCAGGAACAGCGGATCGCCTCTGAGCCCGTCCCGGATGACTCCCTTAGGGAGAGCCCGAACACCCTGCGGAGTAACTCATCTCGGCTGCTTGTATATAGGATCTTGTTCTTTTGGTCACGAGCTGTGGATCGTGAGGATAGGAACATAGATCGACCGGTAAATTGAGAGCTTCGCCTTGCGGCTGAGCTCCTTCTTCACCACAACGGACCGATACAAAGTCCGCATCACCGAAGACGCTGTAGGGATCTGCCTGTCGATCTCCCTTTACATTCTTCCCTCACTCGTGAACAAGACCCCGAGATACTTGAAGTTTGAACTCCTCCACTTGGGGCAGGATCTCGTCCCCGACCTGGAGAGGGCACGCCACCCTTTTCTGACAGACGACCATGGTCTCAAATTTGGAGGTGCCGATTTTCATCCCAACCACTTGACACTCGGCTTCAAATTGCTCTAGTGAGAGTTGGAGATCACGGCTTGATGAAGCCAACAGAACCAGATCATCTGCAAAAAGCAGAGATGCAATACTGAGGCTACAGTGGGTACGGAAAGTATTCAGACCCCCTTAAGTTTTTCAGTCTTTGTTATATTGCAGCCATTTTCTAAAATCATTTAAGTTAATTTTTTCCTCATTCATATACACACAGCACCCCATACTGACACAAAAAAAACGGAATTGTTGAATTTTTTGCAGATTTATTAAGAAAAACTGAAATATCACACAATCATAAGTATTCAGACCCTTTGCTTAGTATTTAGTAGAAGCACTCTTTTGAACTAATAGAGCCATGAGTCTTTTTGGGAATGATGAAACACGTTTTTCACACCTGGATTTCGGGATCCTCTGCCATTCCTCCTTGCAGATCCTCTCCAGTTCTATCAGGTTAGATGGTGAATGTGGGTGGACAGCCATTTTCAGGTCTCTCCAGAGATGCTCAATTAGGTGCTCTGTGCTCTTAGGAACCTTAAGTGCAGCAGAATTTTTTTTGTAACCTTGCCTAGATCTGTGCCTTGCCACAATTCTTCAGGCAGTTCCTTTGACCTCATGATTCTCATTTGCTCTGACATGCACTGTGAGCTGTAAGGTCTTATATAGACAGGTATGTGGCATTCCTAAACAAGTCCCATCAGTATAATCAAACACAGCTGGACTCCAATGAATGTGTAGAACCATCTCAATGATGATCAGAAGAACTGGACAGCACCCAAGTTTTTCTTTTTTTAATAAATCTGCAAAAATGTCAACAATTCCATCTTTTTCCTTCAATATGGGGTGCTGTGTGTACATTAATGAGGAAAAAATGAACTTAAATGATTTTTGCAAATGGCTGCAATATAACAAAGAGTGAAAGATTTGAGGTGCTAAAGTGGCTGGTGTGACCCTGAGTCCGGTGTGTGTGTGTGTGCCTGTGTGTATTAGTGTGAGTGTGTGTACATGTGCATGTACTTGTATGTGGGGTATCAGAGTTCAGAGTTCAGGTGGGCAGAGAACAGAAGAGGAAGACGGGGCAGAGCGGGCATAGAGTTCAGATTCCTGACAGCCTGATGACGAAAACTATCTTTGAGTCTCCTCCCTGATGGCAGCAGACTGAAGAGGCTGTGTGATTGATTGGTAGAATCCCTCTCTATGCAGTTGGTCAGGATCAATGATGCAGTTGGTCAGGATACTCTCTATAGTCCCTCTGTAGAACGAGCACATGACAGGGGTCGGGGCTCTGGCTCTTCTCAGCTTGCGCAGGAAGTAGAGACGCTGGTGAGCTTTCTTGGCCACTGATGAGGTGTTGCTGGTCCAGGAGAGGTTCTCAGTGATGTGCACTCCCAGGAACTTGGTGCTGCACACTCTCTCCACCCCAGCACCGTTGATGTTCAGGGGAGCATACTGGACGTGCGCTCTCCTGAAGTCCACATTCACCACCCAGCAAGGTGTCTATCCTCACTCCTGTAGCCTGTCTCATCCCCATTGCTGATGAGACCCACTGCAAACTTGATGAATAGATTGGAGCTGTACGTCCGGTTTCCATTTTTTTTCTGTCAATATGGGGGAAAAAAATACACTTAAAGGATTTTAGCAAATGGCTGCAATATAACAAAGAGTGACACGTTTAAGGGGGTCTGAATACTTTCTGTACCCACTGAACCAAACCGGACTCCCTCGACGCCTTTGCTGCACCTAGAAATTCTGTTCATAAAATTTAGGAACAGAATCGGTGACAAAGGGCAACCTTGGCAGAGTCAAACTCTGACACTGGTCGTACAGGGACCGAACAGCCCATTTCAGTGGGTTTGGTATCCCATACTTGCGAACCACCCCCCACAGAACTCCCCGAGGGACATGGTCGAACACCTTCTGCAAGTCCACAAAACACGTAGACTGGTTGGACAAACTCCAATCCAACCTCGAGGACCCTGCCTGGACAAAAACCACACTGCTCCTCCTGAATCTGAGACTCGACTTCCCGATGGACCAGCACCCCTGAATAGATCTTACCAGGGAGGCTGAGGAGTGTGATCCCCCTGTAATTGAAACACACCCTCTGGTGCCCCTTCTTAAAAAGGTGGACCACCAATCTGCCAATCCAGAGGCACTGAGAACCCAGACTCTGCTCCCTCATGGGAAGGCGTGTGGGTGGAATTGAGGAGGTCTTCGAAGTATTCTCCCCACCGGCTCACAACGTCCTGGGTTGAGGTCAGCAGTGCCACATCCCCACTATATACAGTGTTGATGGTGGACTGCTTCCTCCTCTTGAGATGCCGGATGGTAGACCATAATTTCCTCAAAGCCATCCAGAAGTCTTTCTCCATGGCTTCACCGAACTCCTCCCAGGCCCGGGGTTTTGCCTCAGCGACCACCAAAGCTGCATTCCGATTGGCCAGCCGGTCCCCATCAGCTGCCTTAGGAGTCTCACAGGCCACAAAGGCCCAATAGGACTCATACTTCAGCTTGACAGCATACCTCAACGCTGGTGTCCACCAATGGGTTCGGGGGTTGCCGCCACTACAAGCACCGAGCACCTTACGGACACAGCTCCAGTCGGCCGCCTCGCCAATAGAACAGGGTCACTTGTACTGAATGACTCCTGCCTGGGGGTGGTGCCCATGCCCCTTCCTTTTGGACTGGTCGGGGCGCCTCGGTCGGACTCAGACCTCCCTGGGTCCTGGGGGTCAGTGGCATCCCCCTGTTTGGGTCCCCTACTGGACAGCAGCCAAAAGGGACAGATTGACGAATACAGCAATGAACTGTTTGCTTAATATTCAAATGTGCATGCAAGGCGCCACCCACTGGCGTTTGAGAGTACTGCAACCCATGAACTTCCAGTCAAAGTTGTTACTAACTGAAGATAAAATGCCCGTTTTGATATTTCATCAACTCTGCAGAAACATTCCAAATGTATGCATTGATGTCTGTGTCAGTGTGCCAACTTTACAGGTGCGACTGCGAGGCTTTGAGAACTGTTTGTCTTGGTTTGAAGCCAAGCAGCATGAAATGTAATTCAACCATAAGCAGTTGATTTGCCAAGACTAAAGTTTAAACAGTCATTCTATATGCTTGATCTATGAGTAAAGAGTACAAAGTTGTGAGTATTTTATATTACAATATGATTTAAAATCAATTTTATGGGTCAAAATTGTAGATTAGATTCAACCTGATGGGTGTGGTCTTCTCCAGGTTTCTCCGTCCCTCTTGAACACGGCCCCTGGGTATTTAACCTGTGGCTCCCCCCTCTGCCTCTCTTTTTGGTGTCTAGCTGGCTCTTGTCTTGCTTCCTGGCTCTCCCTAACCTCTCCACAGCTCTGGGGTGGCCTTCGGCCAACCCCTTCCCCCTTCCTTTGTACCTCGGTGGCGCAACCACTTGCGCGACAATGGCGGCGACGTAGTCTGATCGAAAAAGCTGGCCATGCGGCTTCGATCATTTCGTAGTTTGAGCTGTTCATCCCCTGGATGTGTACCTAGTACACCCGCAGTTGAGATCGAAGCCCATAGCAAGCTCACTAAGAAGGAAAGTTATGAGCGCATCCCAACGGGACAACAATTTTTCTTCTTTTGCCTCTTGTTTTTGTTTTATTTTTCCGCATCTTTTTTGTCAACCAAACCTACCTCCTCGCCTCCTGAGACGACTGAGACAGACGATCCCAACGACTAACTGATCTAAGGTTGTGAGTAGACACTGCAATCGTTGCCAAAATGTACAAAATTAGGGCCTAATAATTTTGGGGAAATTACTCACGTCACACAAATCCCAACTTTGCTCTCTCTCGCTTTGACTCATCGCATTAAACGCTCACATTCACATTTTTAGCCTAGCAGCACACGATGTCCTATTTCCCTTTTGGTACGCCTATTTTTTTCTTGCTTTCACCAGTATTAATGTTATTTTCTTCCTGTAGTTAGCCTCTTTGTGTTTTCCTATAGCTCCCTCATAGATTGAATTAAATATTCTATAAAATTCCACGCTTGGTTTTGTTTTGTGTGTTTTGAGTTTAAGTAAGCCTTTGTCATCTAGAACTCGTATTTCATAAAATGTAGCAACCTTTAGATTATGAGACTGATAAAAGATTTGTCGTCCCTTTCTCCTACATTTTATAGATATAAAAGGTGAAATGGTGCCCTTTACGAGACAAAATAGCTTGATTTATAACGCTAAGCGTCAAATCACGCTGAATCAGCAGCAATGCAGGCGTCGATGCTTCGACAAATTAATTTCTTAAACAAATTCCGTTTTATCAAAATGCCAATATACGCTACACATTTGATCTTATATGTGTAGTATTATTATTGCTTATTTCAATTGATTGAATAATTTAGGTGGTGAAAATGTAGAGAAAGTTCAGTTGTTTTAAGATTAGTTATTTGATCAAATATTTGAATAATGATTGTTAAGAAAAATATTTATCCATTTTGATAATTATTGTTGAAATGTTTGATGTCGTGAAATGTTAGGGAAAAGCTCCAAATTGTATTAATTCATTTATTTACTTATTTAAATATTGTCAATGATTTTTTGATTTTGTATAAAGGTAAAAAAAGATCAATTAAAAGTTAGGCAAATTATTTTCACTTCATTATGTTATTTGCAGCTCGGGGCTGAGGCTTAAGCACTTTTTTTTTTTTTTTAGCCTATCATCGCAGACTAAAAGACATCACGCATCTTCAATTCAAGATGAAGCAACCCCCAAATGTTTTTCTCAAGGTTATCTGGAGCGTGACTCGGGTCAATTTTGATGTTTGCGTGTTTCTATTTTTCATTCCAGTTCACCTCCTTGGCATTTTCATGTCCACCCCCTCCCACAGTGCTTGTTTATCTTCTTTTTTATCTTGATATGGAGGAGGCAGTTACAGACAAGCACACTTAAAGATGCAATATATTGAACAGTGTAAGCATTTAAAGTGATTTAAAAAAAAAACTATTCTGTATTTGTTATTAGCGATTACATATTGTGATGGAAATTCACCTGGACTGACATCTTAGGTATGATTAAAATACAAAAACAGTCGTCCCTCGCCATGTTGCGGTTCACCTTTTGCGGGTGCATCACATCACAGATTTATTTTTTTATCATACTTGTATCGCGGATTCCATCCATCCATTTTAATTATTTTTTTTTTTATCCTGGTTAGGGTCGCGGGGGTCCAGAGCCTATCTCACCTGACTTCGGGCGAAAGGTGGACTACACCCTGAACTGGTCGCTCGTCAGTCGCAGGGCACACATAGACACGAACAACCATTCGCACTCACATACGCACCGTCACTGAGTGGGAAGTGAACCCACGACGCCCGCACCAAAGTCAGGCGAGTGTACCACTACACCATCAGTGATTGTATTGCGGATTATTTGCTATAGTGTGTGATTTTTTTGATTATTATTTCTTCACACGAACCGGTACTGCAGACCCACGTAGCAATAAGCTACCACGCATATTTTTGAGATGTGGGCGAAAATCGGCGTACCATGAGAAAACCCACACAGGCATGGGGAGAACATGCAAACTCCACACAGGCGGGGCCGGGAATTGAACCCCGGTCCTCAGAACTGTGAGGCAGATGCTCTAACCAGTCGATCACCATGCCGGCTCGACAATCTTTTCCAAAATTTTAGAAAGGAAAGGCAATTTGGAGATAGGCCTAAAATTTGCCAAGACAGTGGGATCCTGCCCATGTTTTTTAACAAAGGTTGCACAACGTTTAAAATGAATGGGAACCACTCTTGCAGACAGACCACTATTAATAAGTGCAGTAAATGATGGCCCAATAGAAGGCAAAACCTTCTCAAAAAGTCGGGGAGGGACAATATTACTTGGTGAACCTGACGACTTCAAATGACCAATAATTTTCTGGGTCACAGGCTCAAAATGGTCTAAAATAGAAGAGCAGGGGACAACGACTGAAGAATCAAAGCGTAGGGGTGAAATAAGTGCTCTGGCAAAGGCAACTTTATCAAGGAAAAAGTGAAGAAAGTTTTCACACACAGCTGGGGAACCCTCAATTCCAACAGTCTGTGGCGCATTCAAGGCAGAGTGGATAACCTTAAACAGAACACGAGGCTTGTGGGAGTTTAACAGAACATCCATCCATCCATCCATCCATTTTCTGAGCCGCTTCTCTGCACTAGGCTCACGGGCGTGCTGGAGCCTATCCCAGCCATCATCGGGCAGGAGGCGGGGTACACCCTGAACTGGTTGCCAGCCAATCGCAGGGCACATACAAACAAACAACCATTCGCACTCACAGTCACACCTACGGGTAATTTAGAGTTGTCAATTAACCTACCACGCATGTTTTTGGGATGTGGGAGGAAACCGGAGTGCCCGGAGAAAACCCAAGCAAGCACGGGGACAACATGCAAACTCCACACAGGCGTGGCCGGGGATTGAACCCCAGTCCTCAGAACTGTGAGGCAGATGCTCTAACCAGTTGTTCACCATGCCGCCTTTAACAGAACAATATCAGAAAAATATTTTTTCTTAGCCTCTTTCATAGAGGGTCGGTAATGACGCCAGGAGTCTCTCAACATTTGAACAGACACTTGTAATTTGCCCTTTTTCCACTTTCTCTCAGCTCTTTGACAAGCCTGTCTGGAAGCACGGGTTTTTGAATTCATCCAGGGCCAAGCCTCTGTTTTAGTTTTTTTTTTTTTTTGCCTTCTAGTTTTTAAGGGAGCCGCAATGTCCAGTTCAGAGCCTCTGTATCATTATACACACTTACAGTTATAACACATTTTTGACTGAAGGCAGTCGAGAAGTAAGCAGCAGTGGAAGACTTAATAACTGTCACGTACGTGGTTAGGGCAAGGGCGAGTAACGCAAGGCAAGAACATGGTGGACCCAATTGCAGGGAAGCAGGGAGGCAAGGCAGGAGTGCGGGAGTCTCAAAATAATATTTAATCTTCAAAAAGGGAAAACTGAACAAAGTCCCACAACAGACAGGGAGGAACAGGGTCCAGGGAACGTTGAGCAACACACAGGCGAGGACCAGCTTCAAAACCACCTCGATCGGGACGTACCAACACGGCCCTCGGTTCCTCAAGGCAGCCACCACGCTTTCCTCGGCATCGGTGCCTTTTACGACAAGGCAGTGGCGCAAGAGTGCGTCTGAGGTATGAAGGGATATCCGATAAGAAAGGAGGCTCCGTTCCTCGGCCCCAGTAATAGTCCAATTTACGCACATTTCCAGCAGTGATCCTCAGATCTATTAGTGTTGGGCTATCATACACCAGCAGTGTCATGAACGGAACAAAGGACAGGACCCAAAATGCACGACTCCAATTCAAATGGACAGTTTCAAACTGAGAGGTTTAATAAACGGGCAGAGGTCGGTACACAGGCAGGCAATCCGCAGAGGCAAAGTATCCAAAAAACGTGAGGCAAAAAGGCACAGTCAATTATCAGAACAGGATCTAGGCTTACTATGAGGCGGTGACATGGAAACAAGGAATTCTGGAATGGTGGTGAAGTATTGAAGACCTCTCCCAGTGTATTAGAATAAATCTGTTTCTGTGAGGGACAAAATCAACTCCTCTCACCCGGTCTACGATGAGCTGTGGCAGATGGGCAGCTTGATTAGCCAGCGCTTCTTTCCACCCAGGAGCAGAACTGAGTGCTTCAAGCCATCCTTTTTGTCCACCGCCATCAGGCTGGACAACAGCAGTGTGGGCCACAACTAGTCACGACATCCCCCTTACCCCAACCTCAATCAATACACTCACCCACAGACTCTATCTGGCTTTAGCTGCTGCTCAAAAACATGACAGGCCACTCTGTCCTTCAAAACGCCCCCTTAGATAACTCTTTCTCACTATGTATGTTTAGAATATTTTTTTTTTTTTTTTTTTTGCTTTTAAACACTCTTCTGTTGTCCTATGTGGTGCTGTAACACCATCTGTGGGTCGTTACAGGATTATCTTAACATACATTACTCACAAAAAGTTAGGGCGAACATGCAAACTCCACACTGAGCCCATATGCAAACCTGCAACCTCTTGACTGTGAGCCAGACATGCTAACCAGTACTCCGCCGTGCCTCTGAGAGACCAATGCATGAATCTTAGATGACTTGGTATGATGCTGGTCCAGATTAAGATCGGTCCGCCCTCATGGCAAAGTCTGCATACTAAACAAATGTTACATTTTGACTCAAATATATCATTAAACATGACTGGTCTTTGAGGTGAAATTTTGGGATTCACCACAGGTTGTTTTTTTGTTTTTTTTCCAAGGATGTCCACTCTTATATATTTCTGTGACTACCTCTGTTTCAACCTGTTGATGACACTCTGTGGACACATTTGCTCAGTGGCCACTTCCCTCTTTGCAATGGCAAGGTATTGTTGATCAACTGTTAGGGGTCATAATGAGAATAGCACGGTGAAGATGACTATTTCGATACGAATTTTAATTGAAGCAGGAAATGTATTGTATCCCACCCCTTCACTTTTCCCACATTTTGTTATGTTACAGACTTATTCCAAAGATGATTTCAGAATAGTTTTCTTTTAAAAAAAAGCTATTTCATATCCCATAATGACAAAGTAAAAACATATTTTCAGACTTTTTTTGTGTAAATTTATAAAAAATGTAAACATTCAAACATAATACGTACATAAGTATGCACATCCTTTGCTATGACACACAAACTTAAGCTCAGGTGCATCTGATTTCCACTAATCATCCTTGTAGATGTAGATGCTTCTGCAACTTGAATGGGGTCCACCTGTGGTTAAATGAGTTGATCGAACATAATTTGGAATGGCACACATCTGTCTATATAAGGTCTCATAGTTGGCAGCGCATATCAGAGCAGAAACCAAGCAATGAAGTGTAAGGAATTGTCTGCAGACCTCCAAGACTGGATTTTGTCAAGGCAGAAATCTGGGGAAGGATACACAAGAATTTCAGCAGCTTTGAAGGCCCTGAAACGCACTGTGGTCTCGTTTGGAACCACCAGGGGCCTCATGTACAAAAAGTGCGCACGCACAAAAACGTGGCGCAAGTTCTTTTTCACGGCAAAGTTCAGATGTATCAAGAGTGAAATGAACGTGGAAATGTGCGGTGCCTCACGCCAACTGCATGGCTGGCGTACGCACGTTTCTGCAGCTTTTGGTGCTTTGGCGACACTTAAGAGGTGATGATGGGAAACTGTTATAATAAATCTGCACATCAGAGACACATGAACAATTAGTAATGATGAACAATTCATGCCCGACAACATTTGATTTCAACAATGTAATTGAGGCAAGGACTCAGAATTCATTTGTTAACCAGTGTTTTTAATGAACCACTGATATTTGGAATGACAGCTATTAATTGATCAAGGCGATCATTTATGCCACCTATTGCCCTCACAATCGCTTTGTGACTCCAGCACATGCACTGAAAAAAAAGACTCCTTTGAATGTAATTAATTTGAACATGTACATTCGTTGCACATGATTAAAATATGTTAAAATGACTTTTTTAGGAGAAGAGGGGTAAATTATGTAATTTTAACACATTTTAATCACATGGAACCGATGTACGTTCAAATTAACTAAATTCAAAGGACTCTTTTTATCAGTCTGCACGGGTGCAGCAGCAGCCGGTTGTTGGAGCGTAATTGCGTCGCAGACCCTGGGGATGCCGGAGGAGACGACAGGGATGGTGGACGAATCCCCCGAACATGTAGCGCGTGGCTGTGACTGCTCTGATAAAAAGAGTCCTTTGAATTTCCTTAATTTGAACATGTACATCGGTTGCACATGATTAAAATGTGTTGAAATGACATAATTTACCCCTCTTCTTCTAAAAAATTAACGATTTTTTATTCAGTGTGCATGTCCTCTCCTGTGTATTAAAATAATAAATGGAGTAATCAAAAAGGACACAAAGTTTTTGATATCCTCTTTGATATGCTGATGTGCTTCTATTTGAATTCAAAAGATTGATTACAAATACCATACATACAACATTTACGCATGAACCTTTATCTCACAGGGCTGAGTGTAGGTTGCTGTATGAACACATTTGTTGTGAGAGATAAAAATTCATGGTATTAATCTGATGGGGTGATCAGAGTCAGCCACATGTGCTCCCACCACCCGAAAGAGTAGTGTCACCCATGATGGCAGCGGCTCTCTCCTTGAACGGGGTGCCGCACACGCGCTGTCCCATTCGCTCCTCTTTCGCGTGTTCTTAACGCGGGAGGACAGCGTGCCAAGAGGATTTTCGTGCGCGCCTCCACTTCATTGAGCAACTTCACATTCAAAAACGTTATTGTTCTTCATTACCTTGCTCATTGTCCTTTTTTCCTGATCATGCAGAGATCGGGATCTCAGGTGCAGGGTTCATTTAAATATGATTTGGATACTTAAATGTGGGCGTGGACAGGGAGGAGTCGGCTACTCCAGCAAGTGCGCTCATTTCCACGTTGATTGGAATGTACGAAGGAAATGTGCTTGGATTCATGCGTACGCACAGATTCATACATCTGGATATTTTTGCGCGTACGACGTTTTCTGGATTTGAGCGTACGCCATGTTTCAGTAGGAAATCCACGCAAGTCTTTTTACATGAGGCCCCAGGACCCTTCCTAGATCTGGCCGTAAGACCAAGTTGACTTACCGGGGAAGAAGGGCCTTGGTCATAGAGGTGAACAAGAACGCTATGGTCACTAATGCAGCGCTCAGTGTTCTCTTGTGGAGATAGGAGAACCATCCAGAGGGTCAACCATTGCTAACGCACTCCACCAATCAGGCCTTTATGGTAGAGTGACCAGACGGAAGCCACTTCTCACTAAAAGGCACCTAGCAGCCCGCTTGGAGTTTGCCAAAAGGCACCTTAAGGATTGTCACACCTGCAGAAACCAAATTCTCTGGTCTGATGAAACCCAAATAGAACCTTTTGGCCTGAATTGCAAGTGTCATAACTGGAGAAGAAGAGGCAGTATTCATCACCTGGCTAACACAATCCGTACTGCGAAGCCTGGTGGCGGTAGCATCATGCTTTGGGGCTGTTTTTCTGCTGCAGGATCTGGGCGACTAGTCCGCATCAAGGGTAAGATGACATCTGCCAAATACAGAGAAAGTCATCGAGAGAACTTGCTCCAGAGTGCTCTGAAACTCAGACAAGGGCGTCGATTCACCTTCCAACATGACAATGACCCAAAGCACACAGCCAAGATAACAAAGGAGTGGCTTCAGAAGCAGCCTGTGAATGTCCTTGAGTGGCCCGGCCAGAGCCCGGACTTGAATCCAATCAACATCTCTGGAAAGACCTAAAAATGGCTGTCCACTGACGCTGCCCATCCAACCTGACTGACCTTGAGAGTATCTGCAGAGAAGATGGGATGAAATGCCCCAAAACAGGTGTGCCAAGCTCGTAGAGACATACCCAAGAAGACTTGAGCCTGTGATTGATGCCAAAGGTGCATCAACTAAATATTAAGCCAAGGGTGTGAATACCTATGTACCTAAATGTTTTCATTTTCAATAAATATGCACAACGTTCTGAAAACATGTTTTTACTTTGTCATTATGGGAAATTTTATGTAGATTTTTTTTAAAACTATACTCAAATCAGCTTTAGAATAAGTCTTCAACATACCAAAATGTGGAAAAAGTGAAGGTGTGTGAATACTTTCTGGTGGCACTGTATGTATCAAAGATCGGTTTGTAAGTTTGCTGTCCAACAAGTTGTGCAAAAAGAACTGAAACATCACAGAGCTGGACATCTACATTTAAAGTTCAGAGAAGGTCAAAATTAAGTTCACCTCGAAAGGAAATAGTACAT
This sequence comes from Phycodurus eques, assembly GCF_024500275.1. Lineage (NCBI taxonomy): Eukaryota > Metazoa > Chordata > Actinopteri > Syngnathiformes > Syngnathidae > Phycodurus > Phycodurus eques. The sequence goes on from NC_084526.1 coordinate 20,478,200, forward strand.
TTTTTGTTCGTCATGAAAATCACCCTAAAGACGAATATTGCGAAAACAAATGGCATGTATTCTTAAATACTTTATGTCACAAAACTTGTTAATTACATGTACTCTTAGATTACCAGCTTCATGTTGCATAGCTTTCATAGTAAACCTCTTTTGAGGCAATGTCACATAGAATTGCAGTCCGTGTCCAATGAGAGAGAGACAGAGAGAAAGAGCGAGAGAGAGAGAGTAGAAAATGGAGCACGCTCTGCCTCGCTGAACACTGGAGATTGAATTTCTGAAGAAAGAACCGAAAAAGATCTCCAGAGGTTTGTTTATCATTCCGTTGTCTCCGTTCCGCTCTTTGAATGTTAGCTACAGAAAGAAAAAACTTGAGAGACGTTGGTAAAAGTGTCACCTGTTTATTGGGCTGAGGGACAGCTACATCTCCACTTTTTTGTGTTGTGCATTTGGTGTGTGGCGGCACGGCAGCCGACTGGTTACAGGGCTTTGCACTAACTTTTGCACTAGTAGCACCAGCACATTATTTGGTCGTACCATTCTTTGAGAAGGTACAGCATGACCATGGCACACCACAGTTTCGATTGAGAGTGCTTGTTACTGTGAAGTCACTGATGATGTAGTGGTACACTTTCTTGACTTTGGTGCGGGTAGCGTGGGTTCAGTTCCCACTCAGTGACGGTGTGAATGTGAGTGCGAATGGTTGTCCGTGTCTATATGTGCCCTGCGACTGACTGGTGACCAGTTCAGGGTGTAGTAGTAGGGTGTAGACTTCACCCGAAGTCTGCTAGGATAGGCTCCAGCGCCCCGCGTCCCTAACCAGGATAAGCGGTGTTAAAAATGGATGGATGGATGTTAATGTGAACAAGAAGTTTGTCCGCAACAAGCAGTAACAGACAAAACAGGTCAATTAAATTAAAAAAAAAAAAAAAAAAAAAAAAACAGGGCGGCACGGCGGTCGACTGGTTAGCACATCTGCCTCACGAAGGACCCAGGTTCAAATCCGGCCTCGCCTGTGTGGAGTTTGCATGTTCTCCCCGTGCCTGCGTGGGTTTTCTCCGGGCACTCCGGCTTCCTCCCACATCCCAAAAACATGCATGCTAGGTTAATTGAAGGCTCTAAATTGCCATAGATGTGAATGTGAGTGTGAATGGTCGTTTGTTTATATGTGACCTGCGATTGGCTGGTGGTGACAAGTTCAGAGTGTACAGGGTGTTCTTGCCCAGCGTCAGCTGTGATAGGCACCAGCTCATCCGCGACCCTAGAATCAGAATCAGAATGAGAGACTGTAATTCCCAGGAACGTGAAGGTCTCGACGGTTCACACAGGGCAGTTGGACAGCATGGAATAAAAGCTTCATGAAGTTATTGTCCACCTCCCACGTGACCATTGGCACGTCAGCTGGCTTCAGTGAAATGGATGGATGGATGTATTTGGTGTCGTTTTGACAAAGCAAATGGCTGCTATGGCCACATTTGTTCAACACGCATCAATCAACCAAATTTTGTGCTTTGATCACAAAAAAATTAACGATGGATGATGTGATATTTGGAGCTCAACCGCCCGAAAAGTTAAACTTTAGAGAAAGTACAGCATGTTAAAATTTAATTGACTTTTGATGATGGCAATATGCTCTGTATGCTGTTATTCTTGTTGGTGAGTGCAATCAGGAGAGAGCGCCAATCTGAGGAAACACTTACTAGTTAAGTGGAAAGTGATGATCATTACAGGTAATCAGAACTGGGGCATTGTTTGCATATGGCGGATCAGGTAAAGAGCCGCAATTACACAACGCAGCTCTGTTAAATCAGTGATTACCAAGCACCGATGCCACTTCATTGAGTAATGGTGATGCTCTCACTTGTGCAACTATTTGTGTTTGTTTTAAAGGAGATATATTTATTTTCAACATTTGAACTGGTTTCCAGGGGCCTCATGGACAAAAGGTGCGTACGTACAAAAACGTGCCGTACGTTCTTTTTCACGGCAAAGTTCAGATGTATCAAGAGTGACATGACCGTGGAAATGTGCGGCGCCTCACGCCAACTGCATGGCTGGCGTACGCACGTTTCTACAGCGTTTGGTGCTTTGGCGACACTTCGAGGTGATGATGGGAAACTCTTATCATAAATCTGCACATCAGAGACACATGAACAATTAGCACTGATGAACAATTAATGCACGGCAACATTTGATTTCAACAATGTAATTGAGGCAAGGACTCAGAATTCAATTGTTAACCAGGGTATTTAATGAACCACTGATATTTGTGAGGACACCTATTAATTGATCGAGGCGATCATTTATGCCGCCTATTGCCCTCACAATCGCTTCGTGACTCCAGCACATGCACTGGAAAAAAAAGACTCCTTTGAATGTAATTAATTTGAACATGTACATCGGTTGCACATGATTAAAATGTGTTCAAATGACATAATTTACCCCTCTTCTCCTCAAAAAATAAAAGATTGTTTTTCAGTGTGCGTGTCCTCTCCTGTGTTTTAAAATAATGAAAAAAGGACTCAAAGTTTTTGATATCCTCTTTGATATGTTGATGTGCTTCTATTTGAATTCAAAAGATTTGATTACAAATACCACACATACAACATTTACGCATGAACCTTTATCTCACAGGGCTGAGTGTAGGTTACTGTATGAACACATTTGTTGTGAGTGATAAAAATACATGGTATTAACCTTGTGAGGTGATCAGAGTCAGCCACATGTGATAGCAGTGTCACCCATGATTGCAGCGATTCTCTCCTCGAACGGGGTGAGGCCTTGGGCGCGGGTTCTTCCGCCTGTTTTGGGCACACATTGGCGGTGGGCAGCTGTCCTCCGCTTCACATCTACATTAATGTCTGACCCCTTCTTTTTTAGTCCAGCGTGTGGGCGCAGTTCCGACCGCACAGCATTGACAGCCGCACACACTGTCGCTCCTCTTTCGCGTATTCTTAACGCTGGAGGACAGCGTGCCGAAAAGAATTTTCTTGCGGACCTCCGCTTCGTTGAGCAACTTCACATTCAGAAAAAATATTTTTCTCCATTATCTTGCTCATTGTCCTTTTTTCCTGATCGTGCAGAGATCGGGAACTCAGGTCCAGGGTTCATTTAAATATGATTTGCATATTTAAATGTGGGCGTGGACAGGGAGGAATCGGCTTCTCCAGCATGTGCGCTCATTTCCACGTTGATTGGAATGTACATTGGAAATGTGCTTGGATTCATGCGTACGTACATATTCATACATCTGGATATTTTTGTGAGTACGACGTTTTCTGGATTTGAGCGGAAATCCACGCAAGTCTTTCTACATGAGGCCCCAGGTGTCCTAATAATATATTTCTTGCTTTGGACAAAATACCCCACAGTGATCCTCCGTTTAATCTTAATCTTATTTTTTATTTTTATTTTTCACTATTAACAGTGGTTAACTTATTTTGAGCTTGCCTGTTATATAATGTTGTTCTTTAGCTTTGTGGTATTATCATTCCTTAATGAATTGACCTACAAATCTGTCGACAATACATTTAGAAGTGCTTGAAGAATACACAAAGAAATACAGTGAGGTTTATCTGCAGTGTGACCTACTTTCCCCCCTAAACAATACGTTTATTTTCTTTTGCGCAGAGCCGCTTAACCTCGCTGCTGCTGTTAGTCAAGCACACAGTAAAACTGAGCGGCTTTAGATGAACAAAAAGTTAATCAGGTGAGTGTTTCGCCTCATGTTGCAATCAATTCAAGAGCTTTTCGTGCGCAATATCCTTAAAACACATGAGCAGATCTTGTTACTGAAAACATTAAATATGTACTTATGAAAGGCAGTCTCCCGCTTGACTGTAATAATCTTTTGAATTTAATATGTTATCAACTGGTTTAATGTAACTGTATGGTGTGACCAGTTCATTTACATTATATATGTACAATTTATATTCTCTTCAGCGCTTGAGAAAAGAAAAAAAAAAATCTAGTTACTTTTTAAACTCAGAAAACAATTAATTTCTTTTTTATTCTTGAATTTCTTTGGATCGTGGCATTTTGCAGCTTTTTCCGAACTTTTGCCCAACCTCATTTTGTCAGACAGGTTCTATTTAAGCAATTTCTTGATTGAACAGCAGGCTTGCGTGTGGTGGCAGCTTGCAGCAATGTTATTAAATCCACAAAACTGGCCGCCATTTTCTTACCATTTCGCTGTGCCGGAAATCGGGTTCGTGAATTTAGTGGAGGTCCACCAATATCACCTTTTTTCATCATTGTTTGGCGCACGGTAATACATGTTCTTTTCAGATTACGTTTGTTGGGAAATCCCTTTAGCACGTCATTTTAAAATGTTCTGTGGTTCTGACAAAAATGAAAATGTTCCTCGATTTCGGCGTCAAAAATCACATGTACATTGGATTCATGCACGATAGAAACCTACATATGCTTGATTGTATTCTTATTTTCTGTGAAGTAATTCCAACAATGCAATTGTTCTCAGTTTGACCCTAAAAATGAGAAGGCTGGAGCGGACACCACTGAAAAAAAATCTCAAAATGGCCTGTTTAACATCACATTTCTTTTCAAACTAATACGAAACATCCTGACATTTTTCTATCAAAGAGTCAAAGTATCGGTTGCAACTTTCCTAAAGATTTACACTGACTTCTAGGCAGAAAATTTGGGCAAATTGTCAACATAAAAAGTGGCATACAATCCTTAATCCTTATCCGATTCTTACAAACTAGGAAGAATTTTATGCATGTAACACTCCCCTATCCAATTATATCGCCCATTTTAGTAAGATTGCTGCAGGTGGTGGTACAAAACTGTAATTAGCCACAGTTTGAACATGGTTGTTAGGCCGGCGTGTGACAGAACTTCAGTGTTGGGTACTTATTCCTTCAGGATATGCCCAAAATGCGGCAGGTGGGGCACCTCAAATGGAAAGTATTCCATCTTTTCTCTTGCTTGGTAGAACTGTAGACTCCCATCTGTGTCTTGATTGAACTATAAATACTGTATATATATATATATATATATATATATATATATATATATATATATATATATATATATATATATATACATATTAAACTTACTGGAACTATTAATATAATACACATTAAATACTGTAATGACTAAATATAAATATGCAATGTAGATATAAAAGTAAAATTCAAAATTTTAGATCCTCTCTAGCCAAAGAATTTTGTAGGTTATTCAAATAAATAAATACATCCGTTTTCTGAACTGCTTATCCTCACTAGGGTCGTGGGTGCGCTGGCGCCTTTCTCAGCGGACTTTGGGCGGGAGGTGAGGTACGCCCTGAACCGGTCGCCAGACATGTCAAGTTTGTTTGTATAGACCTTAATCATAAAAGAGACACAAAGGTCTTCACAGGCCCAAAGTTGAAAGAAGAAATGAGTGACATCCCTGGTCTAAGCCCCCAAACTGGCAAGGAAAAACAAAACAAAACATCAAAAACGCATTTGGAGGTCGCAGGGGACAAAGGAAGAAATGTTGAGAAGGGACCACATATGGAGGAAATCCCACTTCCAGGTGGACCAGGCTGCTAATGGATGCAGAGTTGGCAACAATGACCACATAGGGTGCTGTACAAAAATTGTTAAACCAGCAAGAGTTCATAGTGAGATGAAGATGAAGTGCTGCAGGTAGACGCCTCCAGGAAAGTGGTTGATACTCACGACGATTGATATAAAATGTAAAATAAAACAAAAATAATACAATCAAAATAAATACTTAATAAATATCTAGGACTGATGAAAAGAGAGAAAAAGATTCATGGGGGGTTCATTTAGTGATCTTTTTCCATTCAGCTTCTTGTTAGGCAACAGTAAAAGTTGTACAAAAGTTGACATTGCCTTCAAAGAGGTTTACTAATAAAAGCTATGTGACATGGAGATGATTAAGGGTACGTCGCCACTCTCTCTCTCTCTCTCTCTCTCTCTCTCTCTCTCTCTCTCTCTCTCTGGCCTCGGGGGGCAATTTTATGTGACATCGCTTTTGAGGTTTGCTAACAAACCTATGCAACAATGAGATGATTATCTAAGAGTGCATGCCATTTCAAGTTTTGTGACAAGACGCACCTTAAAAACATGCCATTTCCATTAGGAATATTCGTCTTTAGGATGATTTTCACTATGACAAAAAAAATTACGATTACCTTTAGAGCTGAACTTAATTTCACCTTCTCTCAACTTTCAAATGTAAATGTCCAACTGTTTAATGCAACCGGTCTTTGATACATAGATCGACCAATACATTTCCTGGTTCAATTAAACTTTGTATCGAAACAGTCATCTTCACCTTGCTATTCTCATTTTGACCCCTAACAGTTGATCAGCAGTACGTTACCATTGCAAAGAGGGAAGTGGCCACTGAGTTAACGTGTCCACAGTGTTATCAACAGGTTGAGTGTATTGATTGAGGTTGGGGTAAGGGGGATGTAGTGACTAGTTGTGGCCCACACTGCTGTTGTACAGACTGATGGCGGTGGACAAAAAGGATGGCTTGAAGCACTCAGTTCTGCTCCTGGGTGGAAAGAAGTGCTGGCTCATCAAGCTGCCCATCTGCCACAGCTCATCGTCGACCGGGTGAGAGGAGTTGTCCAATATGACCTTGATTTTGTCCCTCATCCTCCCGTCAGCCACGGAGCAGGCCTTCCTCACCACCTTGTTGACACTGTTGATTTCACCAGTCATGTTGCCGGTCCCGATTCCGGTTCCAAACAATTCTCGATTCCGATTCTTTTAGGGGGCTGGGTCAAAAAAGTTTGCATGGTTAAAATAAAGGGTGTCCAAATTGTGGACATTGGAATCGGGGTTCTTTATAACCAGTATCAATATCAAACCTATGAACTAAAAGGCAATGTGTGTGTAACTAACCCAATTGACTTCATATTCATGAATTCATGTTTTCGCTAAAAGTTAAATATAGCATTGTTAAAATCGTTATTTGGAACTGTTTTATCACGTCAAATGGTTTATATGTGCAGGTTTGGTGCACTCTCCTTCAATGTCACATGATGACACACCGTTTGGAGTTCACAAAGACAACAAGTCCTCCTCCTCCCCTATTACCGCTCTGTATCCCTCGATCCCTTCTGACCAGGTTGATCGAAACGTCATGTGTACAGTAAACACCCGCATATTCGCCGTTCGACATTTGCGAATGTGCCTATTTGCAATTTAGTTATTATTGTTATTTTTATATCGTTATTTTGTAGTGCTCCATTCATGTGAATGGAAGTGACCGTGCCAACCATCATTGGCGATAATAAATGCAAGCTTTCCTATTTCATACACCGCAGTAAGATTCAAATTAAAAATATTGTTAAGTATTTTTGTCAAACATAACATTAGTATATGTTTATTTATAGAGTCTATTTCTATGGATCTGCAGCGGCTGAGACTCGGTGACTTAGAACTCAGAAAAACTCAAAAATTCCGTGTTGCTGTTCAGCTGAGTTGAGTGGGAGGGTAACAGCCACTAAATGGTTAGCTATAATATATGAATGGAATTACCAAAACTACATCACAGTGTCAACAATTTCACATCTTGTTTGCAAGCGGTTTTGGTGTTCAAAGGCTTTTGCATTCAAACGACAAAACACATAGACGACAACCTTAAACCATGTCACAGACACATGTTATGACCTATGTTATGCATAAAACAATAAAAAAATAATGGCGTCTGATGGAAGGGCACCTTTAAATAATTAGTGGTTAAATAATAATAGCAATTATTTATTTATCTTAAATAAACATTAAACATCCTTGAAAAAATTGCTGGCCCATCGTGAACATTTATCCATCCATTTTCTTTACCGCTTAACCTCACAAGGGTCACAGACTGCTGGAGCCTATCCCAGCTTTCTTCGGGCGGGAGGCGGTGTACACCCTGAACCGGTCGCCAGCCAATCGCAGGCCACATAGAAACAAACAACCATTCGCACTCACATTCCCACCTATGGGCAATTTAGAGTCTCCAATCAACCTACCACGCATGTTCACGCAGGCACAGGGAGAACATGCAAACTCCACACAGGCGGGGCCGGGATTTAAGAGGCAGATGTGGTAACCAGTCGTGCACCGTGCCGGCCCATCATAAACAAATCTATGCAAATATATAAAGACTGGCGATTGCCCACCCGGTTGAAAATGTACCTATAGTGGATGTAAACCAACCCCCCCCCCCCCCACTCCCCCTTCCATCCAAAAAACATAAATGTCCTCCACTTGAAATCTCCCTCCGCTGAAACGGGCTAGGCCCGGCCAAACCTTCCTTGCCGCGCCGACGATCGCTGACCGCAGAGTTATTCTGCCAGCTCCCCAAAACTACACTTTTTTGTGTGGGTGAGTCACCACTAAGAAGAATCGGGCAGGAAGGATTCAAGTGTTCTCTGAGCACGTGACGAACAACGTCACCCAAGCGCTTCGGCTCCCCTACTCTTGGTTTTTCTTTTTTTTTTCATCTTTTTCCTCCTTTTTCTTCAAATCAACCTGTCGGCGCCCTTGCCCAGCCTTCGGAAAGATCGACCCGCCTGCCTAAGTTTTGTTCTACGCAACGTGAGTACAACTTGCTGATTACCAAGTACAAATTTTCTCTAAAATTCCATTTCCTGTGTGTGAAATAGTAAAACCGCCATAATCGAGAACTATTTATTTTCATCCGTGTAGCAGCCTTCTAGATAACAGAGTTTTTTTTCTCGCTTTTCCTAAAATGTACAAATATAAAAAGAGACGTGGTGCCATATAAGAGACAAGGATAGTTTGATTGTAACCTTCGATGTACGTCAAATTACACTGGAGGTAAACGCAGGCTTTAACTTTAGGATGTATTCCCTTTCCAAATTAATTATGCTTTTATCCAAAAACCAGTTTATGCTACATCGTCCTTTTAATCCCTCAAAATTCAACAGGCATGTCTTTGCCCCAAGCTAAGCAATATAGCTGCAGAGATTAATGCTATGCTGTTATTATCTACTTGTGTTCTTCTGTTATTATCTAGCTGATGGATAATAGTATGCAGTTGTCCACATTGTAATTTTCCTTCCTCAAAAACCAACAGGTACACCTTTGTCTGCTTCAAGGTAAGCAATGTGCTGTGCTGTTTTTAGATAAAGCCATGTGCCCATTCATATACAGTAGTCATTTTCTTCACATCTTCAAAAATCAACAAGCCGCATACTGTAAATCTAAAACTAGAACGAGGCAGGAAAAAATTAATGCTCGTCTTGTGACTGAACAAACATCCTGGGACAAACATTAAGTTGATGGTGAACTCTTGAGAAATCATTTCGATAACGAGACTTTAAATGAAATATGATTTTAATCTGGAATTTAGTTGATCCAAAGTTAAACAAACACATGACTGTAAATCCAGATTATTGCAGAGAGAGTAATACGGCACACACACACACACAATCCCCCGTAGTGGTGCTCGTAGATTATAGCAAGTGTATTGCCTATTTTTGTCCAAGATCGGTGTGATATCTGCAACCCAAATTAAAATAACATGACACACAAAGCATCATCTAATTGTGTTGGCACAGCGACAGATAAAAAAAAAAAAGAAAATATATTTGGAGCGATGCCTAATTGAACAGCAGCTTTGATGTTAGAAGCGTCAAGGAAGTGGAATTTCACGCCGCTAATTTTCATTTGGCGCCATCGCCCTACCACGCTCTTTCCACTCTTTTAAATAGTTTTCATTAAAAATCATTTTAGGGGGAGGAAAATTGGTGGTCCCTGACTAGATGCATTTTGTTCAATGGCAATTGAATATTTGCCAGCAGAAACATAATAAAAAAGAAATTACCAATAGCAGGACATCAAAGGATATTTTCACATTCCTATTGGATAAATACAGTGAAAATTTGATGACAACTCTTATGAAACTTACAGCTCAGCGAGCAACTAAAGGCTTCACTCTACAAGTATGTTTTGCTTTGTCTTTAGCTTTCTAGTGTTTTTTTTTTTTTTTTTTTGTTATGATGCCTCCAGAGGTACTAAGGATGGTAAAGAGGAAAATGCAATGACCGATAGAAGCAGAAGAATGGGTGGGGATAGATGCATGAGGTCCATGGACAAAGTTAAGTCACCTGCGATTACCACCAGCTCATATTGTACGGAATCACGTTTTTTTTTTGCCACACCGGCAAATGCCATCACAACGCCATCACATTCACATCGCTCTTTCCATGCAAGACCGTCATTGTGCCTCATTGAAAGGGAATGAATGAAAGAAGCCAGGCCGAGCCAAGAAGCCACCCGGTCGAACCAGCCTCGCAGCAGAGTTACGCCAAGCGCAGCGCTGGACTTGCACAAGTCCCAAAAATAGAGCACTAACTGTACTTTTTAACTTAAATAACAAAGTATTGGTGGAAATATAGTGGCGGGATTAACAAAAGGCGAGCTAATCGTTGAGCATTACACCCAGCACAGGCAAATTGAAGATCAGCAAAATAATAAACACAAATTACACCGTTTAGCTGACATGGAGTACGAAGGCAAGTCAACAGACAAGCACTTTTGAAACATCTTTAAATGGAGGACGACGACGTCCACAGAGCAAATCAAAGACAGAGTTAATGGAACTCTTCAAGCCTGAGAGGCGCTCGGAATTAAATGAAACCGATTTGCTTCACTGCAGGAGGTTTTCACTGAGTCCAGCTCTACATTGCGTCCCTCACCTAGAAAATGCTAGAAAAAAGAAAAATGTGGCAGCAATTACAAGCTGGTTAACTTTTTCACTTCTTTATTTGTCAGCTTGGCCTGAAGGATTTAATTAAGTAAATGCGATAATGTTAAATGACATTAGGTCCTGTAGCACTTTTAAGAGCAACTTAGAAGAGAGTTTTTTTAATTTACATCTACACCATGGTAAAATAATTTAAACCCTGCCCCTAAATTTCTAGCCTTACTGCCTTTCCACCTGCTCTCCTGGACACACAATATATCAACCTAATCATCATGTCAACCAACTCCCGAGATTTTCCTGTCATAGTCCCAACATTCAAAGTCCCCACATTCAATTCTAAGATGTGTGCTTCCTGACGCAACCCTCTGCGTTTATCTGGGCTTGGGACCGGCCTACAGCTTGCACTGGCTTGTCCACCCCCTTAGGGCTGCATTATCCATCCATCCATTTTCTTTACCGCTTATCCTCACTTGGGTCGCGGGCTGCCGGAGCCTATCCCAACTATCTTCGAGCGGGAGGCGGGGTAGACCCTGAACCGATCGCCAGCCAATCGCAGGGCACATAGAAACAAACAACCATTCGCACTCACATTCACACCAACGGGCAATTTAGAGTATTCAATTAACCTACCCTACATGTCTTTGGGATGTGGGAGGCAACCGGAGTCCTGGAGAAAACCCCCTCAGGCACAGGGAGAACATGCAAACACCACACAGGCGGGGCCGGGATTTGAACCCCAGTCCCCAGAACTGTGAGGCAGATGTGCTAACCAGTCGCTCACCGTACCACTGGGCTGCATTATAATTTTTATACGTAACAAATAATTAAATGAACAAATAAAACGATTTGTTTCAAATTAACATAGAAGACGGTTAAAATAAAAAAATAGAAAACACCGAAGAGTTGAGAATATAGATTTTAAAATTTTCATAATTTAATAAACAATGCTGCGTATAGTTCAGTAATTATTTAATAATTAATACGATCTGATTAAACAATAAATATACAATATTAATTATATTTAATAACAATTTTACAATTACGTATTTTGAAAATGGTATACATTTTCTGGTACTTGTGCTAAAAAATGTCAATGATGCCTATTCCCAATTCAATTATATTTAAACAGTCATATTTTACGCATTTAATTGACATCCAATCATTGTGCAGATGGGTCTGCTTTTGGAGTCAAACGCTTTCGCCGCTCCCCTCTAATGGCCTCCGTGCTCGCCCGGCTGCCATTGGCATCAGACACGGACCTTTTATTCCACGACGGGAAGCCGCTTCATTACGGCCACCGAGGAGTTGAACGCCTCGACGGGTCTGATGAAGTCACATTTCACAAATGACCTGGGACGCCATTCAGGCACATCCTAGACACTTATTCTTACTTTGCAGTTGTGGTGGGGGAATCAAAGTGAATAAAAATTTTACTTGAGAAACAGTACATGTGGTTTAATTTGGAATTTGGAGGTGGCGAATGAGTGGAAAAGAGATCAATAACACAGGGAGGCTGACATCATCTCCCCTACCTCTTCCCTCCCGTCACTATGGGTTACTGCTGTTGTTATTACTATTTTGGTAAAAGCATTAATAATCCCCAGTGTACGTTGCTCAGTGAGTCATGACAAGCGGAAGAATCACAGGCGAGGCTAAAGATAGCGTGCGAGGAGAGCGCCTCGCTGACAAGATAACATCCTGACACATTCAAAGTCAAGCATAAAATGAAGAAAGCAACACAAAAGTTTTGCCGATTGACTGATGCGCTGACTTTAACAGGGAACATTTGCAAAAGGCCGCTTGTCGCATCGTCTTATTAGGCCTAACAAGAGGGCCATACAACAAATATCTAATCACTGTTGCGCGCTTTTTTTCTGGATGACAATAAGGCTCCAGTTGTGCACATTCAGCCTCGGTAAAGTCCTCTTACCACATTCATTCTTCACAAGTCTCCCCTGTTTTGGAGGGGGAAAAAATGTTCTGTAATGTTTCCCTATTTTCTACTACTGTTCAATCCGTCCATCCATCCATTTTCTGTACCGCTTCTCCTCACTAGAGTCGCGGGCGTGCTGGAGCCTATCCCAGCTATATTTGGGCAAGAGGCATTTGCATGTGAAAAAAAATGTATCTATGTCAAAGTTGCACACCAGTAACTGTACAGTGGACACCTGTGTCAACCCAAACACTGAGAGACACTGGTCATCTATGATAAATTTCTTTTAATTCTTTTAATTCAGATCAGTCACCACAGTGAAGAGCCATTAAAAAGCTGTTTTCTTTAATATGCATATGATTTGATGGCGAAATGGCGCATCAGTCACTACAGTAGATGCTAGTGTGGCATCCCATTCAATGCCATCCACTGGTCAGCATTTGTTTGTGCAAAAAAAAAAATAAATAAATAAATAAAAGTACTGATGACTCGAGATATGAGTGACCCAACTTAGTTTTTTGAGACACGAGCCATCGATTGCGTCGAAACAAGTGCTGTATGGCAGCGGGACGCTCCACTCACTTGACAACAAGCAGCACTTTGGCTGATATAATTAAATAAAAGAGGCTTCAAGCTGTACAAAGCCACTACCAGTTGAAGTTTACTTGAAAACTATCCATCCATCCATCCATCCAGTTTCTGAGCCGCTTCTCCTCACTAGGGTCGCGGGCGTGCTGGAGCCTATCCCAGCTGTCATCGGGCAGGAGGCGGGGTACACCCTGAACTGGTTGGCAGCCAATCGCAGGGCACATACAAACAAACAACCATCCGCACTCACATTCACACCTACGGGCAATTTTGAGTCTCCAATTCATGCATGTTTTTGGGATGTGGGAGGAAACCGCAGTGCCCGGAGAAAACCAACGCAGGCACGGGGAGAACATGCAAACTCCACACAGGCGGGGCCGGGGATTGAACCCAAGTCCTCAGAACTGTGAGGCTCTAACCAGTCGGCCATCGTGCCGCACTTGAAAACTAACAATACAAAAAAGAGAACCAACCACATAGCTTCCATAAAGCATACAAGAGAAAACACTTCAGCCAGCCACACGGGCGAACAATTAACATCTGCACAATGGTCATTGCACCGGACTATTGCAATATTAGTCATTCGAACTGCTCTAAGTGCTAGAGGACTCTGCATCTTTTTGCACAATTGTTTTTGTCTATGTCTTTATGTCTCCAAAGTGTTCTGTAAATTGACTGTCTGTTGTACTAGAGCGGCTCCAACTACCGGAGACAAATTCCTTGTGTGTTTTGGACATACTTGGCAAATAAAGATGATTCTGATTCTGATTCTGATTCTGATTCTGAAATAAAATACACTAACACCAGCCGGGTGTTTAAAACAATTTGAAGCTGTGGACAAGACCTCTATTACGCTGGATAAATTACGGAGATAATTCTGCTGATGATGCGAGACATCGATGTGAAGGATTCACACAAAAGGAGATCGGCTTGCATAACACTATGAAAGAAGAACTGAATGCCATGTGGTGTGCAAATGTTTTTACTCTGTATAGACAATTCCGTGCTATTGAGTCCAAGTTTTCTAATTAAAAGATTAAAAATTAAAAGACAATTCCATGCTAGATCGGTTGTGGTCCAGGTTAACCAACAGCACACCGGTGGAAATTCAATTACTGTGAGTCAAAGATGAAGTAGCGGTGGAAAGCGGTTCTTAGGAAAAATCAGAATCATCTTTATTTGCCAAGTATATAAAAACACCCAAGGTAGCCGCTCTAGTACAACAACAGACAGCCAGAGACTTCAAGAAATTTAAGCAGTTTAAAGTGACTAGTAATGCGATAATCTAGGACAGTGTCAATTGTGCAAATGGTGCAGATACTTCACAACCACATGAGAGGCCAGTATTAGTCACCAACAGATATGCAAATGCTGCAGAGTGGTGAGACTATGACAGTGAGTGCACAAATAATGTATAATTGGCCCGACAGAGATGTGACAATCTCAATTGGCAGCATGTTACAATGGAATTGTAAGTTAACTGTTTAAGATGTTAATGGCAAGAGGGAAGAACCTGTTGGAATCTCTGCTAGTTTTAGTTTGCATTGTTCGATAGCGCCTACCTGAGGGAAGGAGCTGGAAGAGGTGGTGAGCAGAATGTGGAAATTTCCATGCTCTTGTCTTAGTTTTAGCAGCGTACAAGTCCTCAAGGGTAGGTAGGGGGTACCAATAATTTTTTCAGCAGTTTTGATTGTCCGTTGCAGTCTGAGTTTGTGTTTTTTTGTTTTTGTTTTATTTGCCAGCACCAAACCAGACTGTGATAAATGAACACTGGACTGATTCGATGACTGCTGTGTAGAACTGCCTCAACAGCGCCTGTGGCAGGCCGTGCTTCCTCAGAAGCTGCAGGAAGTACATCCTCTGCTGGGCCTTTTTGAGAATGGAATTGATGTTGGTCTCCCACTTCAGGTCCTGAGAGACTGTAATTCCTACGAAATTGAAGGTCTCGACGTTTGATACAGGACAGTTGGATAGAGTGAGGGGCAGCTGTGGCGAAGGATGCCTCCTGAAGTCCACATCATCTCTACAGTCTTGAGTGTGTTCAGCTCCGGGTTGTGTCAGCTGCACTAGAGCTCCAACTGCTCCACTTCCTGTTGATACACAGACTCGTCACAGTCTTTGATGAGGCCGATGACTGTGGTGTCGTCTGGAAACTAAAGGAGTTTGACAGCCGGGTACAGTCGTTTGTGTAGAGAGAGAAGAGCAGCGAAAAGAGGACACTCCTTGGGGCACCCCAGTGCTGGTGGAACAATGTAGGTGGTGTCCCCCAGCCTCACCTGCTGTGACCTTCATGTCAGGAAGCTGCAAATCCACTGGCAGATGGCAGTTCATTCAGACCCGGGATTGCAGGCTTCTTGAGAAATGGGATGATGGTGAAGCGTTTGAAACAGGATGGTACTTCACACAGTTCCACAGATCTATTGAAGATTTGTGTGAAAAGCGGAGCGAGCTGGTCCACGCAGACTTTGAGGCAGGATGGGGACACAAGGTCTGGGCCTGCTGCTTTGTTGATCTTTTGTTGTTTGAAGATGCATCTCACATCCTGTTCATGGATGGTCAAAGCACGAGTGGGGGTCAGAGGTGTGATGGTGGTCGGTGGTGCAGCTGGGTGGGTGTGGGGTATGAAAGTGACCTTTTCAAATCTGCAGTGGAAGGTGTTTGCTTGTCCTTTATTGTTCTCTGCTTGGAGGGATGGTCATTTGTAGTTGGTCAGTGAATGCAATCCACGCCAGACTGACTTAGACGTAAACTGTTTTTGCATCTTTTCTGCATAATTTCTCTTTGTGATGTTAATTTCTTTAGTCATCTGGTTTCTAGCACTATTATACAGGGCTCTATCCCCACTTCAATAGGCGTCCTCTTTAGCCTGGCGAAGTTGCTGAAGTCTGGCAGTGAACAGTTTGGAAGCTTGCTGTTATTGAACATGAAAAATGTCTTTGTTGGTACACACACATCTTCACAGAAACTGATATAGGATATGACATAGTCCGTATATTCATCTACGCTGCCAGTTGAACTTTCAAAGACACTCCAATCTGTGCAGTCTAAACAGTCTTGAAGTGAACGCAGGGAGCAGGTGCAGGAACAGTTAGAAAGATTGAAGCATCCACTGGAAAGGAGAAGAATGAAGATTAGCTGAAATAAAACCGATTATCACTGCATAAATGAAAGAGGTGGATGGGAAGAGTAAGGCTACAGGGAGCAGAGATAGCAACGGTGGAGGACTTTAAATACTTGTGATCAACAGTCTTGAGCAATGGTGAGTGTGGTAAGGAATTAAAGAAATGGGTCCAAGCAGGTTGGAACGGGTGGATGAAGGTGTCAGGTGTGTTGAGTGACAGAAGAGTCTCTGCTAGGATGAAGGGCCAAGTTTATAAGACAGTGGCCAGGCTGGCCATGATGTACGGATTAGAGACAGTGGCACTGAAGAGACAACAGGAAGCAGAGCCACTAACATCTACGGAGGTCCAGACATGACATGGGAATGTTATTGTGGCCACAATATCATTTTGACATGCACACAAAATGCTAATATGTCACCACAAATTAGGTGTAATTTGGTCACAAAATACTAATTTGTGGGTTTATTATCATTCCCATCCACAACTAAGGCAAATAGTGCGCAGGTTTGCTAGAAACTGCAGGTGTCCCTACGGCAAGTATCTTATTCTGTTTTCATAAATAGCTTGCAATGCTCTTCTAAGGTAAACTATGTAAGAAAAAGTGCAAATGTTGTTTATGATTTCTGCTCGAAGGCTGATAGGTCCTAATTAACGACAACGACTAGTTTGATGGTGCACAGATCCTTTAATAGGAGCACTAACGTTGCAAAGTTGACACGGGGAATCCTTGCAGGGCACGGCGTCAAGGCCAGAGAAGAGTGATGGAGATTGCATCCTGCTCTTTGTCATATGCTGTGTCGACAAAATGCGAGAAGGCATCTCTGCTGACTCCCTTGTAAATCTGACAAGAGGCTAACTGTGGAGGCATTTGACTGTTGACCTATACTCCTTGCAGTGTAATACTAACACGCACGCACGCACACACGCGCGCGCACACACACGCACAAAGTAGATTAAGTTGTTGTCTCACTTGTACAAGTCAATAAAGATGCCGTCAGAGATGTTACATGTGACATCTTGGCGACAGTGTCCTTCACCATTGTTTTCATGCTGCCTGAAAGGAGGGAGGAAGAAGACTTGTGGGGAGGGGGTTAGGGGTGGAGTGGGGTTCTGGGCGGCTGCCCATGTCGCCCATATCAGAAACCATGCTTGAATGATGAAGGCAAGGACTGACGATGGAAGGAAAGAGCGAGGGAAGGGTGGACAGATGGGAGGATGGAATGAAGGAAGGAAACAAGGACGTATGAACAGTAGGCAGGGTGCAACACTACCTTTTGCACTAGTGCGACCAACTTTTTCAGTTGGCCACACCAGCACATGATTTGGTCGCACCATTTATTGATGAAGTACATAATGACCATGGCTTACCATAGATTCGTATGAAGTAAAAATTGACAGTGACTCAAGATATGGTATTTGCTCAATATTTTACTGTCAACAAGTAGTTTGTCTGCAACACGCAGTAACAGACAAAACAGGTCAATTAAAATAAAAAAACAACAAAGGCTTTACTTTTATTTGATCATTTGTTTGACTCAGAGGGGCCAGTTCTTACAGTGAGGGCACCTAACCCTCTTTCCTGGGAAAACTACTTCATTTTGGGCATTACTCCAACCATATGCTTGACATACATTTCAAAATGATTGCATAAGTGTACCACTACCATTTACGATTATTCACACTATTTTGTAAATGATGTAGTGGCAAATTAAACCAATTTAAAAATCATAGTCCCAAATAGAACATTTACAAATCATTTTAATGATAGTTTATTTTCCTATACAATCCTCTTTCAAGGAGTCTGGGCCTTTTAACTTTAAACATATCTTCATATGTCTATGCTATAAACAGAGATAGATGGATGAATGGCTGGATATATTTGTTTGCTTTGCTAGCTACATAACAAAGTTATTAAAACCTTTGCTTATGACTGTGTATGAGTCATACAATTATAATGAGTGAAATGAAAGAGACAAACTAAGCAGGCAATCTTTACTGCGGTCAAGCCAGCCTACACTCGAAAAGAAGTCAAGCCAGCCATCCCTAATTTTGCTTCTACTAGGCATTACGGTGGTCGACTGGTTAGAGCGTCAGCCTCACAGTTCTGAGGACCAGGGTTCAATCCCCGGCCACGCCTGTGTGGAGTTTGCATGTTCTCCCCTGCCTGCATGGGTTTTCTCCGGGCACTCCGGTTTCCTCCGACATCCCAAAAACATACATTAATGGGAGACTCTAAATTGCCCTTAGGTGTGACTGTGAGTGCGAATGGTTGATTGTTTGTATGTGACCTGCGATTGGCTGGGAACCAGTTCAGGGTGTACCCCGCCTCCTGCCCGATGATAGCTGGGATAGGCTCCAGCACGCCCGCAACACTAGTGAGGAGAAGCGGCTCAGAAAATGGATGGATGGATAGGCATTACGGTAACGAGCGGAGTATTTCGTCTTCACTTGCCGTGGGGCTCATTTGACCTTCGAAATCTCCAGTAGGAGCAGGATCTTTTTTTTTTTTTTTTTTTATAAATCGATAAGGACAAGACGCTTTGTCCTTGTCAATTACAGGGGCCTAAATATTACTATTAAGAATATGTGCCGCTGTTGGACTCTGTATTCAATCCGTTGCCTATCACTTAGTGAGAATCAGAAAGGGTGATGAGTGGAAGACTGCCTTCAATACTACCCTTGGTCAGTTTGAATATTTGGTAATGCCGTTCGGTCTTACGAATGCCCCCGCTCGGTTCCAAAACTTGATCAATGTACTGTGCGATATGATTGATTGATTCGGTTTTGTTTACTTGGATGACATTCTCATTTTTTCCGGAGATCTCAAAGAACACCAGAAGCATGTTTGACTTGTCCTGCAGAGACTTGTTGAGGACAGTCTGTATGCCAAAGCAGAGAAGTGCGAATTTCATGCCCATTCCGTTCAATTTCTGGGGTTCATCGTGGAGGCGGGCCAACTAAGACCCGATCCGGCCAAGATACAGGCTGTGGTCGACTGCCCATTTCCGACATGAAGGAAGCACTTGCATAGGTTCCTTGGATTCGCCAATTTCTATAAGTGTTTCATCCGGAATTACAGTTGTAAGGCAGAACCTTTGACAAGGCTTACATCAGTAAAGAAATCTTTTACTTGGACCCCAGAAGCTGAATCGGCTTTTGTTGTTCTTAAGCTTTTGTTTAAATTGGGGTTAGTGGCAATCAATTATGCAGATTTAGTTCTCCTGTTCACACATCCTGATCCAAAACTTCCATTTATTGTAGAGGTGGTTGCCTTGGATTCTAGGGTGGGGGCCATATGATCCCGTCGACCAGAGAGTGCACCCCTGCGCCTTCTTGTCGCCTCAGTCCTGCTGAACATAACTGACGTTGGTAACAGGGAACTGCTCGCCATCATTCTGGCTTTTAACCTCGAGTCTCATTCCCTCTCGTCGCCAGTTCGTTGTACCTTGTCGTCACGTTCCAGCATTCCTTGTCACAGACTCACAGTAAGACTTTGACCCTGTTCCGATTATCAACCTTGCCTCTTTGCCTCATGTTCTTGGATACTGTTGCCTTTCTTGGATTGCCTGCCCGTCTACCGACCTATGCCCGTCTATTAAACCTCTCTTTTTGGAAACTGTCCATTTGTTTTGGAGTCGTGCATTTTTGGTCCTATCCTCTGTTCCGTTCATGACATGTTGGGCCTTGTTCCTCACTCGGTTCAATTTCACCAACACTTACATCCTGGTTTACGCAATGTCAAGGATTTTCAGCCCTGCTCTGGTGGACCCCGCCCCCGACATGATCGTTCCCCAGGCAAAGGTGTTGGGGCTGCTCCAGTGGCAAGTGGAGAGGAGGGTAGCCGAGGCTGGGCAGAAGACTTAGGTCCCCGCGGGTCTTCCTGCAGGTATGCTGTTCGTGCCCAAGGAGCAGCGATGCGTCTGTCACAGCATCTTTCGTCTTGGTGCTTCCACCATGATTTTTCATCAGCAGTGCATTTAAGCATGGGAGATGCAGGAGGTAAACGCTGGGAAATTGTACTTCGCTAGTTGCCATTACCTTGCCAGCTTTGTTACATTCTCGTGCATTCTGTCCTGCCACTAGCTCTTTTTGTCTGCTGTTTTTCTCGTAAGTACTACTGTTTTTCTGTTCTTGTTTCTCTTCCATGTGTAGGTTAGTTTGTTCTCCTAGCATTCCTTTTAGTGTTTTCCTCCTGTGGCTCTCCGTCCACCGGTCTGCTAGATGTTTTTTTTTCACATTGCCCTTCTGTCATGTCACTTTGTTTATTTTCTGTCATCTTTTCACGTCAACGTGCTCCCTTTGTTGAATAAAGTCTGTAAACATGCATCTTTTGCTTTGCTATGGGGTCGAAATATATTGGGCTTGACACAGCTGTAACTTAGACACCCCAGGACTCTACCAAAATAGGTCCCATCCAAATCTGGTGTTGCATTTCAAAATAAGTCTGAAATCCTCATAATTGATTGCCACTAACCCTGATTTTAATCTAAAATTAAAAAAATCATTTTGGTATCGTAACACCTGCCCAGGACTCCGCCAAAAGAGGTCCCATCCAATTCTGGTGTTGCATTTCAAAATCTGCATATTTCGCTGTCTTTGTAGTTAGTGGTGTAGCCGCCGCCGCCCCCACCCTACACATACACACCCTTATAATATTGAGCTGTGATGTCACTCGGGGAAACTTTTGGTTTTATTCCCATGACAAATGTAGCAGCATTGATGTGTGTAAAAAGAAAATCTGCAGGTGACTTGCTGCAGGAGGAGTTTACCGGCTTACCGGACACTCTAGCTAGCTTGCTCACCAGCAGTCCAGATGAGTTGAAGGCTCACACTTGTCATTTAAAATAAATAAGGAGCGGCCGGGCGTGTCAATATACTGTCTGTACGTGGTGGCCACTGGCCAGACACAACGGCATACTAGCCTCTCTGTGGTGTGCATGTCCACGACGGTGTTGCTGATAATAGTGTGTCCTTTCTGGAAGAAGCAGTCAATTATGTTACTGCAGGCAGCCAATCATATTGCAGTGTGTCGCTTTTAACTCAAATAGAATTCATAGCAATGACTGAGGCCTCTCGCTCTCTGCGAGTGACTTTCAACCATTAAAACATGCTCTCGCGCAAGTGTGACAAAAATAAATTTTTGATCGTACAAGCTGGGGAAAAAAAAGGCGCATATGCAACCAATTTGGTGGTAGTCTCGAGCCCTGGTAGGAAACCATGATTCAAAACCTAACTCGTGCTTTAAATCCTGTTTTGAAACCATGCTTTCAAAACCTAAACCTGGCTTGAAATCATGATCTCTTCCATACCTAATCCAGCCTTGAAACCTTGAGCTTTACTTGATACTATTATAATTTTAAAGAGATCATCTCTGGTGCTATTTAAAAATGTAATGGTAATAAGTGTTAATGTAATACCTACTTTTGGCCAGCCCTGTATAATACAACACAAACACTCCAGCATGTCCATAACTTAATTTTAGCCACATCTCAATGTGTTGCTTCACATTAAAATGGGCCCATAGCTTGTTTGGCGAGGCATATGACTGCGTATAAATGTCACAGCATGAAGAAGGGAAGGAAAGCTAAGTGTTTGATCTACATGACCTGCAAGGGCAAAGCATCCTCCTTGGCTGCGACACGTCAGGGTCATCCTTCTCTGTCTCCTCCCAGGATGTCATTAAACGTCTCTTTCAGGTCCGTTTTGGATATGTGGTCTTGTCCCTGGCAACCATAATGATCAGCTATCCCGCTTCTTGTCCTTATTTCAGACAACACAAAGGACAAAGTTGAAGTGATCAGCTCCACAAAGCCAACTCAAGGCTAAAAAAAATACTGGTTTTGTTGGTCAAGCATAGAATAGGACTAGTGTCTGAAGAATCATTGCTACTGATTACAATTGCAATTATTTATTGGTTAAAGACCTTGTAAATTCATAGGTTTGTTTCGAAATACATTATACATATTTGAAGATAATTGCTGAAAATGTGAAGAGACAGAACTATCTAATATTGAACTGTGGAGCTAAAGCGTTACACTGATTTTCACCATTTCTGTTCATGATTTGTTGGGATGTGGCTAAAATGGTTGCACAGGTTGAAATAGTGTGACCGGCTTGCCCCCGCCCCCCCGACCCCCCACTATATAAGAACTTGAGAAAACTGATAAATGGAAGAACTGTTTGCTATATTTAGTGATATCCCACCTTTAAGTGGCTAATCTTAGGTTATGCTTGACCAATACATTTTGTAACTTATAAATGGGAATTACAAAAAAAAAAAAAAAATCACCATTGACTGAGATGGACAATGATTGGTTGATTCTCAGGAAAGGCAGTGTCTTGCTCAAAACTGTATTTTGGCTCTGCCTGGTGGCTCAAACATATTGGGATGTGTAGACATAAAGATCAGAATCAGTATCAGAATCATCTTTATTTGCCAAGTATGTCCAAAAAACACACAAGGAATTTGTCTCTGGTAGTTGGAGCCGGTCCAGTACGACAGCAGACATTCAATTGACAGAGAACACTTTTGAGACATAAAGACATTGACAAAAAAAAAAAAAAAAGTCACTGAGCAGTAAAGGGTTGCTAGTTATCTGGTAATGCCGGTACATTCATTTATTTTTTTACTTTTTGCACTATTTATTTATAGTGCAAAAAGATGAAGTCCTCTAGCACTTAGAGCAGTTCGAATGACTAATATTGCAATAATCCGGTGCAATGATCATTGTGCAAAGGGCGGCGAGATTTCAAGGAGCGTATGCGGTTTAAAGGGACGAGTAGAGCGATAATCTGGTACAATGTTAATTGTGCAAGTGTTGTAGATACTCCTCAATCAGTGTGTAAATGGAGCAGACGCTACTCTGGCATGAGAGGCCAGTATTGGTCAACAACAGATATGCAAATAGTGCAGCGTGGCGAGACAACTACAGTAAGTGCACGAGTAATATATAATTGGCCCCACAGAAATGTGACAACGAACTCCAGTCAAAAAATAGCCAGCATGTTGTAATGGAATTGTAGGTTAGGTGTTTAAGAAGTTGATCTCAAGAGGGAAGAAGCTGTTGGAATGTCTGCTAGTTCTAGTTTGCATTGATCGGTAGCGCGTACCTGAGGGAAGGAGCTGGAAGAGCTGGTGACCGTGATGTGGAGGGTCCGAGAGGATTTTGCACGCTCTTGTCTTAGTTCTGGCAGCGTGCAAGTCCTCAAGGATGGGTAGGGGGGTACCCACAATCCTTTCAGCAGTTTTGATTGTTCGTTGCAGTCAGAGTTTGTCCTTTTTTGTAGCAGCACCAAACCAGACTGTGATGGAAGAACACAGGACTGACTCGATGACCGCTGTGTAGAACTGTCTCAGCAGCTTCGGTGGCAGGCCGTGCTTTCTCAGAAGCCGCAGGAAGTACATCCTCTGCTGGGCCTTTTTGAGGACGGAGTTGATGTTGGTCGCCCACTTCAGGTCCTGAGAGACTGTAATTCCCAGGAACTTGAAGGTCTGAAAACAATACTAAAACAAAAAACAATACTAGAGAGCGCGTAACCAAGGCGACCACACTGGTAGGCGCCATCTTGGTTTGAGATGAAGATGTAGAGCATTTTTGTTTTCAGTGCATTCAGCGGACACGCTAACAGTGTTTGAAAGCAGAGATTTTTCACATTTTGAAGCCTCCTTTTATGTTGTAGGTCTGAGGCATGTCCAATTTAGATGTTTACTTTTGCTTTACAGGGATTGTAAACTTCCTTTAATTGGAAAGGTATGACGATGTGAGCATTCGCTGAACGTCGTCATGACGTCGTTGTGTGCATGCACATGAAATCTTAATTAAAATATAATTAAAATAGGCAGAAACGCCTCCCGTTTCCACATAATATTTGCAGGGAAACATAATTTTTGTGGCTTTTTATAGCAGTATGCAAGTTTGTGCCAGCTGATGCCAAGCAAAGATATGCAGCAAAGCTTCTTTGCAACAGTGGCAACCAGAATTTTTACAAACGGGTTCCATCCACCCAGCTCTCCTGACCTGAGGTGGTGATGTTGATCGAAAACTCATTGACCTACACAAAAGCTTTAATGAAAGCCTACAAATGTCTTCACGCATACAAGTATGTGTTAAGCATTCAGTTGTTGATTAGAAAATGACGGTGAAGCTTCTCGATACGTGACATGTATTTGGCTAAAGTTTTACCTTCATATCAAATTGTATACGATAGTAGACCTACTCTTAATGTGAGAGCAATCTTTCGTCATTGCTTGTGCTTTGTGCCTAATATGAAAAATATAAATATTAAAGAGAAACAATATATCTGATATCGTAATATATTGCAAAAATTATGTCTCTTACCATAATATAAAGTGCCAAAAGCAAGATTCCACTTGTGTCGCGTCATGGGTGCACGTAAAGCTTTCGATGAGCTTTAGGTTTCTTTGGTATGCTATAAAAGCTCTAATTAGGATCATTCTTATCAAATCTATATATAGCCAATAAAGCAACAATACGCTCCCATTATTAACAAAAATAAAGCCGACTAACCGATGACTCCCGGTTGTAAAAGTAAATAAAAGAAATACTCTTATAATGTGTCATTACAACCACACTAAGTTAAAATGACCGCTTTAAAAGCATGAGATGAGTTTCTCAGTTGTTGCCATTGCCGAACCCCCCTTACTCTGATGGTCGAAAAAATACTGGCGGACCAGCCAGGACAACTCTTCATTCTTACGAGCACTAACAATTAGCATCGATGCTAACAATTGAGTTCAGAGCTGCGTTCCAAATGATGCACAGTGTTAATTGTGAGGCCTAACATTATACAAATTAGCATGTAACTTGTACTGTACATTAGCATGTCATTACCTTGACTCTCTAGCTTCTGACAGTGTCTGTCACATATAAAATATTCACTGTTCGGTATTCGCATAGTAGCCTTTTTGCTGATATTTTGGGGGGGAACCTATCTGCTGTTATTTGCTGAAAAACTTACCTGCTCACTGTTTTTATTCTCAAGCCAAAGCCCTGTCTCATACTAAATGTTGCTTTGGCGCCATTATGCGTCATCTAGAGGGGGTGGGGCTTAATTTATTTAGACCATAGCTTTGTCTACGATCTTGCTGCATCTATAGGTAATTACAAACGTTTTGGGGTCGTCATCATTTACTTACAGATTTTCACTTTTCATGGCAACACTCCGCAAACTGTACTTGCATTCATCACAGTGTCTTAAAAGTAAATTGCACCTGTTGAGGGGAAAATCCTAAAATGATTTCTTGCTAGCGGCACGGTGAACGACTGGTTAGACCGTCTGCCTCACAGTTCTGAGGACCGGGGTTCAATCCCCGGCCCCACCTGTGTGGAGTTTGCATGTTCTCCCCGTGCCTGCGGGGGTTTTCTCCGGGCACTCCGGTTTCCTCCCACATCCCAAAAACATGCGTGGTAGGTTGATTGAAGACTCTAAATTGCCCGTAGGTGTGAATGTGTGTGAGAATGGTTGTTTGTTTATGTGTGCCCTGCGATTGGCTGGCAACCGGTTCAGGGTGTACGCCGCCTCCTGCCCGAGGATAGCTAGGATAGGCTCCAGCACTCCCGCGACCCTTGTGAGGATAAGCGGCTCAGAAAATGGATGGATGGATTTCTTGCTTTTGCTTTAAGGTAATAATGGGGTAACAATGGCAAGAGCAATCATTGGCTAGCTTATTAAAAACATATTTCCCTTTTCATGGTCACCACTGTGTGTATATCTAAGTAGGTCAACGTTGCACAACTAAACACACATTGTGTGACCTCTGTTGGCTTGAAATCACACAGAAAATCTCCCATCGCTGTTTGGCAGACAATACCTAAGACTAAAAAGAGGACTTCTCTTTTCATGTTTTCTCTCAAATGCTTATTGCCAGTGTTGATATCATACTATATCAACAGTGATTATGTGTGTTTTTGTGGTTTCTTTGCTCATCCTGATTATTATTGTTTGACTTGCATTGCTTTTATTGAATGAAAGTTTACTGCGATTGGCTGCCAACCAGTTCAGGGTGTTTTTGTTTTCTCTGTTTCCTACAGCTTCCGAAAGACAACATGGCACATGGCTTGTCCGACGTGAGGGCTTCAGTATGGCCTGTACCTAATGTTGTGGCCGGTGAGTCTAAGTCCCCGTGTCTGATCTGGCTGACCTCTTTAGCACAGACTGTCACATGCTCCAACATGCGTTCAGAGCTTGATGTGTGGGGAAAGCTCTGAGATCAGATCACTCTTGAAGCCACCTGAGGCCCGATGACTGCAAAAAAGAGCAGTACCGTCGCCGGCAGACTCGTTAAGATATGATTACATGGGAGGTTGGACCGCTACATGTTAATTAGAAAGCAGAGAGGATGTGGCGGGGCAGTAACGGGGACACAGCGAGAGAAGGTCGCTCTGAAGGATGATACGTGACACGAGGGGACGCGTGGCCACTGACCCAACACTGATGTCATGTGTGCGTTCCTTCGAATGTGGCCCACCTGCTTGTTGGCCCGATCTAGCCACAAGGACACACGGTTCATCTCCACGCCGTCAGTCAGCCAGCTTATTATTTAGTTTTTCAGTCAGACGGTTAGTCAGTCAATCAGTTAGTTTCACAGTAAATCATTTAGTTAGGTAGTCTGTATATCTGTCGTCTGTCTGTTTGGTTGGTCGGTTGGTCCCCGAGTCGGCTAGATTAGTTTATTGGTCTGTCAGTTAGTTTGTTGGTTGGGCAGTCAGTTTGTCCCCAAGTTAGCCAAACGGACTGGCCTCTCAGTCCGTTTGTTAATCAGTCAACTAGCTAGTGCAGTGTCGGGAAAGTTCAGTTCACAAATTTTAAAATGAACTAGTTAAATTCGTGGTTCATAATTAGAAATTTTGAACTAAGTTCACCATTCCAAAACTGAAGTAGTTCATAATTGTTCTTTTTTCCCATGTTGTTGCAAGCTACAGTATACCCTGAAAATACTGACATTTCTCCATTGTTGCCACAAAGGTCTGGAAGATCATATAATGTCTATTTATTATGATAAATAGTTACGTAAAAGTAGCCTGGTCGTTGTATCTAAATCTGCTTGTAATCAATACTTCAGTTAATCAATTTAATTCAATACGATTCAAAAACCTTTTGGCATTTATTATTATCAAAGTAATAAAGAACTGAACACATCTATGACTGCTGTACACAGTTGTCCGTATACGTTTACATTCCCTGGCAGAATTTGTGACATATTGGCACATTAGAAGAAAACAAAAAAAACAAAGATGTCTGAACAAGAACCATCTCATTATTTTCTTTATGTATTTTATAATAATTGTGCTCAGTGTTGTACCTGAACGAGTTCAATGAAAATCTTTTTCATTAACTAGTTTATATTTTGGGTGAATTGAACTTAGTTCATTTCTGCCTGTTGAACGTTATTGAGAACGCGCTCATTCTGGTGTCAAAGAACGTTTTTTGAACGAAAGTTCATTTTCATTCAAGAGTGCCAGGTTTTGTTAGGGACTTCCCGGACAAAACCTGTCTGAACACACTACATATGAGACTTCATATGTCAGGAGATTAGCGCTGTATTTGGCAACCGATTCAGTTTGAACGTCATTCACGATGTGCGTTCAGGGACATTCTGTAAATGGGAGAGAATGTGTAAGATATTTTGTTAATATAGTCAGCCAGAGCTGCAAGGAGTGCAAAGAATGCAAATAAATGTCCTTTCACTATCATTGCTGTCATAATGTGTTGTGTATTTTTGTTTGTACGTTATGGACAAAACTCCTGTTTTGTTTATAATTCCTCATTAACAAAACATTCAAGCAACAAGTTTTCCTCACGTTTTTGAGATCGTAGGGTGAAAGCTGCAGCTGGCTACTAGTGTAGACTGAATGAGTGGGAACAATGTAAGAATGAAATGCCAGTATTTTGAGGGTCAGCAACATAAAGTAATTTTATCTCATTGTGTGAATTATTTAAAGTAAGTAAAAAGGCTTCATTATGCTTCAAATAAATGCATTCACTTTTTTTCTTATAATGGCGTTTCACATGTGCACTTCTAATAAGTGCTCCCAGTTTCCACTGGGAAGCATATATAAAAATTACTCTGACAGTTCGTTTTTTTTGGGCATGAGCAACATTTGTTCCAAATGTTCTTTTATCGGTCCTTTTCTGAACGTTCTCTCATTCTCCATCTTTAGTCTGCGTGCAGTTAGTGTAACTGCCTGAAATGCAAACTAGATTGGCTGAGTAAGGTCACATGGGATGGCTTACTTGCAAGTAATTGGTCTGTACATTTCGTTACTACCGTGACGCCTATAATGCTTATAGTCTAGAGCAGGGTTGTCAAACTCGTTTATGTCACGGGCCACATCGCAGTTATGGTTCCACTCGGAGGGCCGTTATGGCTGCAAACCCATTTTAATGTATGATTGCCTCATATTATTACATATACACAAATTAATGGCCAATTACTTTTGAAATCAAAAGCCAGTAAAAACTGTTCAAATACAGTATGAATCAATTTTATTTTAAAAGTGGGGTTGGCAACAAAAAATGCAAGCAATATCTCAATATTTTTAAAAGTGAAGCCAATTTGGAATTTGATATTTTAGCAAGAAACACAAAGTTGATGAATACTCGCGGGCCACATAAAATGACGTGGCGGGCTGGATCTGGCCCACGGGCCACCAGTTTGACACCTGTGGTCTAGCGGAAACCTGGGGCTTCATTTATCAAAGAGTGCAGAGAAAATATTCTCACTTAATTCGTAGAGATGATATTTAGAATGTGTGTGAAACAACAACAACAAAAAACGTATTCACAAACAAACAAACACCAGTAAGTAGTGTGTGTTGATAAATCACACTTGTTCTAAACTGCAACAGTTGGGCACGTTTTACATTTGGCATCATTTGCATTGAGAAATGCCTCCAATTAACCATTATGGTAGCAGCAATCCCTTTAAGGATGCGCGAATGGGCTATTTGGGGCACAATAAAAGTGTCCTTCCCCACCTTTCACATCAAAGTAATGCCACTGTGAGGATATGTATGTTTAAAGATCGGAAGCGGCGTTTCAGCAACGATGTTTTGCCTACATCATGAGAGTCCGCATAGCGGCCTCTTGTTGGTTCATACATGTAATGGCGTACTTTATCCGCCCCTGCAGAGAACCCAAGGCCAAATCCGGCCTGCCACATCATTTTATGTAACCAGCAAACGCAAACGTGTCAACTTCCATGAATTCTTGCTAAAATCTGCACCAAAATTTCCAAATTGTCATATGTAATAAATGTTATTGCAAAATCACTTTTTTTTGTTGTTACTAAACCCCTTTTTACACTAACATGAACAATAGCTGAACAAACTATTATTCTTGACTTCTGATTTCAAAAAGAGTTATCCATCAATTTGCTGTGTATATGTAGTGATATGAAAAGCCAAATAAACATTTACCGCATGTGGTTTGACAGTCATAATGGCCCTCTAAGGGAAACCATAACTAGAATTTAACAGCTGCAAATGGCAGCTACTTGGTGGGTGAGAAGCATCAACAAATGCCCTTTGTTTTAAACAGTGACAAATTGTTCTATCACTATGTTGTGATTCAGATGCTGAAATGTGTCTGTTGCGAATGACATTACCGTAAGACGGTGAATTCTTCCTCTTCGAGACATTCAAGCACATTTAATTAATAAGTGATAAATATTGAGGCTAATGACATGGTTTTGGTTCACAACAAAATGACTGTTTGCTTCCAAATACTTTTGAAGTTGCAGAGATTACATTTTGGGCTCATATATGACTAAAATGGTTGGAGAAAAATATTATTCAAATTAAATGAATAAAGTAATATTAAATTAGTTTTGAAAATATCTGTGACAGGTTAATTTGGTTCTCTCCATTTTCTAATCTTTACTCTCCTAATTACAATTTCAAGTTAAATAAGTCTTATACGATGCAACTTGACCTTAAATGTTTCATATTTCACATCCATATTGAGTTGAGGCCGTTCCCAGGCCAGCTGAAAGACGTAGTCTCTCCAGCGTGTCCTGGGGCATCCCTGGGGTCTCCTCCCGGTGGGACATTTCCGGAACACCTCACCAGGGAGGCATCCTGAACAGATGCCCGAGCCACCTCATCTGGCACCTCTCAATGCAGAGGAGCAGCAGCTCTACTCTGAGCCCCTCCCGGATGACCGAGCTTCTCACCCCATCTCTAAGGGAGAGCCCGGACACCCTGCGGAGGAAACTCACTTCGTCCGCTTGTACCCGGGATCTTGTTCTTTCGGTCACGGCTCACAGCTCGTGACCATAGGTGAGGGTAGGAACGTAGATCGACCGGTAAATAGAGAGCTTCGCCTTACGTCTTAGCTCCTTCTTCACCACAACGGACCGATACAAAGTCCGCATCACTGCAGACGCTGCACCGATCCGCCTGTGGATCTCCCGTTCCATTCTTCCCTCACTCGTGAACAAGACCCCAAGATATTTGAACTCCTCCACTTGGGGAGGGATCTCATCTCCGACCTGGAGAGGGCACTCCATCCTTTTCCGACTGAGGCCCATGGTGTCAGATTTGGAGGTGCGGATTCTCATCCTATCCCATGAAGTGGAACAGATTAAATAATCATGCATAACAAGGGCGTAAGCCCCCCTAAAATAGGCCTAATGACACCACTGTCTCCAACTATGTATTTGGGAAACCCTTGTTTAATTTTGGCTTGTTGGTGATGTCTGCATGGGAACTGTATGTACATTTTGGCCAGGGAAATATTTGCATCCAACACAGTCTGCTGTCTGCAGTATGCTAGCAAATCAGTTAGTCGGTCTGACAGTTAGTTTGTAGGTCAGTTTGCATGTTAGTTAGTTAGTTTAGTCTGTGCTGTCCATTTTGATCATCTGTTGTTTTTAAATGCTCATAATTAGCAAAACTAAATAAAATAACGCTGAATTAAATTTCATTACAGTATAATTATTCTAGGCGGCACAGTGGACGACTGGTTAGCACATCTGCCTGACAGTTCTGAGGGCCCGGGTTCAAATCCGGCCACGCCTGTATGGAGTTTGTGTGTTCTCCCCGTGTCTGTGTGGGTTTTCTCCAGGTACTCCGGTTTCCACCCACATCCCAAAAACATGCATGGTAGGTTAATTGCCGACTATAAATTTCCCGTAGGTGTGAATGTCAGTGCGAATGGTTGTTTGTTTATATGTGCCCTGTGATTGGCTGGCGACCAGTTCAGGGTGTAACCTGCCTCTCACCCACAGTCAGCTGGGATAGGCTACAGCACGCCCGCGACCCTTGTGAGGATAGGCGGCACAGAAAATGGATGGATGGATAATTTTTATACTCCAATAATCTTTTAGTCTCAACAAGGTACCAGGACAGGATCTCTATTAATTTTGTGTGACATGAAGCATGGCCGAGCTTGTTCAGGTCGGATCTCACCTCTTTACCATTGTCAATTGAAAAGGCAACCCACAGCTGCTGTGAATCAACACTCTAATTGGTAAACTACACAAGGGTCTCGAGATTGTGTTGTGAGGATGGGAGATGTCATGTGGAGACTCAGTTTCATCCGTGGGGAATCAATCTGCCAGCATTAGA
Source organism: Phycodurus eques (assembly GCF_024500275.1). Classification (NCBI taxonomy): domain Eukaryota; kingdom Metazoa; phylum Chordata; class Actinopteri; order Syngnathiformes; family Syngnathidae; genus Phycodurus; species Phycodurus eques. The sequence goes on from NC_084526.1 coordinate 20,510,134, forward strand.
TAACGATTGGTGATTCCGGGAGTGAGTTTCATCACACACACATAAACACACAGAATGTCTCCACAGTCAACAATGATGGGAGATGTAATTACTCTGATAGTAATTATTGCTGTCTTTGAGACGATGGCTGCCTGCCTGCTTGATGCATTGCAATCCCATTTGGCTCGTTATGAAACACTACAGGCTAAATAAGGAGTGTTTTGAAGAAGCTGCTTGAGGTGTTTCTGAATTGTCATTGGCATATAACATGGACGAAGCCATCCATCCATCCATTCTCTGATCTGCTTCTCCTCACTAGGTTCGCGGCTGAGATGGAGCCTATCCCAGGTGACTGGGCGAAAGGTGGGTTACATCCTGAACTGGTCACCAGCCTATTCAACTATTCACACTGACACCTATGGACAGTTTAGAGTCTTCAATTTAACTACCATGCATGTTTTTGGAATGTGGGAGGAAATCGGAGTACCTGGAGAAAATGTTCTCAACCTGCAGGCGGGTTGAGAACATGATCTGTGATTTGATCACAGGACCTCAGAACTGTGAGGTGGATGTGCTAACCACCTGGTCACTATGCCACCAGGGGGGAACCAGTGAGTCACTATTTACTATTTACTTAATTCAAGGAGAGTCACTGATGATGTAGTGGTACACTTTCTTGACTTTGGTGCGGGTAGCGTGGGTTCAGTTCCCAATCAGTGTGTGAATGTGGGTGCGGATGGTTGTCTGTGTCTATATGTGCCCTGCGACTGACTGGCGACCACTTCAGGGTTTAGTCCGCCTTTCGCACGAAGTCAGCTGGGATTGGCTCCAGCGCCCCGTGACCCTAACCAGGATAAGCGGTGTTGAAAATGGATGAATAATTCAATTTCTCGCCAATGATACTGTAAGACCGCAATAGCCTATTAACACACCAGGGTGTGTATAAGTGTGTACACACCTTTGCCAAGGTCAAAAGTTCCTCACTGTATTTGTTTGACTAGTTAGTCGGTTAGTTGTTTTGTCAGTCAGTCAGTTTGTTAGTCAGTCAGGTAGTTAAGTAGGTAAGCAGTTAATCAGCTAGTGAATGAATAACTGAGTGAGTCAGTCGGTCTGTCTTTTAATTAGTCATCCATCCATCCATCCATTTTCTGAGCCGCTTCTCCTCACTCGGGTCGCGGGCGCGCTGGAGCCTATCCCAGCTGTCATCGGGCAGGAGGCGGGGTACACCCTGAACTGGTTGCCAGCCAATCGCAGGGCACATACAAACAGACAACCATTCGCACTCACAGTCATGCCTACGGGCAATTTAGAGTCTCCAATTAATGCATGTTTTTGGGATGTGGGAGGAAACCGGAGTGCCCGGAGAAAACCCACGCAGGCACGGGGAGAACATGCAAACTCCACACAGTCGGGGCTGGGGATTGAACCCGGGTCCTCAGAACTGTGAGGCTGACGCTCTAACCAGTCGGCCACCGTGCCGCCTTTAATTAGTCAGTCAGTTTGTTAATTTGTTGATCGCTCAACCAGTTTGTTAGTCAGATAGCCAGTTATTCATGCACATGAATGTTTTGCATATGATTACACGATTCATATTTTCAATGTCTTCTGCAAGACTATTAGTCATTTTCAAATATCCTCAGCTTCTTATTCTGTTACATTTCTGAGGCCCACGCTGCGGTAACTCTTGCAGCATCAAGGAAAATGAAGGAAATGGGAAAGAAGAAAAGAAGATGTTCGGGAACTTCTCCATTCTAGCTGAAGCATACAAAAAGGAAGTGGAAAATATTTGTAGGAAGCCAACAAAGAGTTCTTATGTAACAGCGAAGAAAGCCAGTGCAGCAATAGGAAAAGCTTAATTAGATTACCGGTACTTCTTATTCAGGTGTCATTGGAGCCTGTGACTGTCTGCTTTTATTGCACCTGTCCTTTTTTAAGTTTTTTTGGCTTCCTCTAGAAATGTAAATAACCGAGTTAACATCATGCTTTCCCAGGGGCTCTCGCATCAAAACAGGAGAAACAAAAGGTTTACACGTTGTACTTTATGTTTCTCCCCCCCACCCCCAAATAAGCAAGGAAGTTTAGTAACATGTTAGTGTTGTTGTTCAATGTAAACACAAAGACAAGTCCCCATTGATTCTTTTAATAGAAGGATCAGGGATATAAAATAAAAAACATGTACTTTTTTAAATCACATTAAACAACTGACCAGATGATTAAATGTGTATAAAAACATAGCATTTGTACAAACCACAATTCCAATGACGTTGGGACATATAAGAGTAAATAAAAACAGAATACACTAATATGCAAATCTTTTGCAACCTATAGTCAATTGAATACACCACAAAGACAAGCTATTTAATGTTCTAACTCAGGTGTGTCAAACTCTTTTTTGTCGCGGGCCACATTGTAGTCACGGTTTCCCTCAGAGGGCCGTTGACTGTGAAACCATATAAATATTTAGTCACCTCATTATTACATCCATCCATCCATCCATTTTCTGAGCCGCTTATCCTCACAAGGGTCATGGGAGTGCTGGAGCCTATCCCAGCTATCAACGGGCAGGAGGCGGGGTACACCCTGAACTGGTTGCCAGCCAATCGCAGGGCACATTTAAACAAACAACCATTCGCACTCACATTCACACCTACGGGCAATTTGGAGTCTTCAATCAACTTACCACGCATATTTTTGGGATGTGGGAGGACACCGGAGTGCCCGGAGAAAACCCACGCAGGCACGGGGAGAACATCCAAACTCCACGCAGGCGGGGCCGGGGAATGAACCCCAGTTCACAGAACTGTGAGACAGACGCTCTAACCAGTCAACCACCGTGCCACTCATTATTACATACACACAACAAATTGATGGAGACCCAGTTTTGAAATCAAAAGTCAAGGATAATAGTTTGTTCAACTATTGTTCACGTTACCATAAACAGAAAATGCTTGCAATGTCTCAACGCTACTATTTATTGTTATTTTAGAATTTGAAGCAATAATCTGAGCAATAATCATGGACGTTGACACAGATGATTTGCTTTCACGGGCCTCATAAAATGACTTGGCGGGCCAGATTTGGCCCCCGGGCCTTGAGTTTGACACCTGTGTTCTAACTGATAAATGTTATTGTTTTTCATTGCAAATATTCTTTCATTTTAATTTGATGCAAGCAAATCATTCCAAAAAAAGCTAGGAGAGGGACAACAAAATGCTGGGAAAGTTGAGGAATGCTCCCAAAAAAAAAAAAAAAAAAAAAAAAAAAAAAAGTTTTGGAACATTCCAAAGGTGAACAGCTTAATTGGAAACAGCTGATTGTGTGTCATGATTGGGTATAAAAGGAGCATCCCCGAAAGACTTAGTTATTCACAAGCAAGAATGGGTTAACTACTTAGTCCACTCGGGCTTGTGGTTTTAAAAAAAAAAAAAAAAATATTTTAAGTAGCATGCCGGCTAGGGTTAGTGGGGTCTCGTGTAGCAGATAGAGTGAGTGAGCGAGCTTGTTTGGAGGCGCGCACAGTGAGTTGACGACTGAAAAAAATATAAACAGATTCACTGATTAGTTGAGATCGACTCGACGATCATTGCCTCAGAGCATCGACTACAACAAATCTGAATTCGTTCAAACCTCACTGTGCATTGGTATCTCATAGTAAAGAAGAAGCTGAGGTGAACTGTGAAGCTCTCTTTATCTTTGTCAGGGCAGATAACCAGGTGTACCTAATGTTGTGGCCCACTTGTTCAAATATGTATGACTGTACAATGTAACAGCTTTCTTTTGTGGAAAACAGTGCTTTAGTTGTCATGGCAACAATAACCAGCTCCTACTATTAAACAGCCAGATAACAATATGCCTTGAAAAATGTTACTGTTGTGCTACATTTATTGTTTCTTAAATAATACCACTTGAATAAACTTTGTCACACCATGAGGGAGGTGATACTATCCTTTCACGTAATCATATATGTGGGGGGGGGGGAAAATATAGCAATGTATCATTTTCTATGAACAACATACCGTAATGAATGCATTAGATATAGAGTTTCAATTTCTATCAGGTTTTGTATGCTTGATGTGCAAGACGACTGCGTTTATAAAAACTATCGTAGATGGGGTTTGGAGTTATGCAGTTCCCACCCCTTATGAACATATTGTTGCACGTGGTTGACATGTCTTAACTTTTATGCCATTAATTAACTGATGCTCCCCCACAGAGGGAAAATAAGCAGAAAATAAATCCGCTTGAATTTATTAATGCATCTAAACCGGTTTGTGATGTCTTAATGAGCCGAGCGTGACAGATTGGGCCTTCAGTGCTTCAACCTTGCTCTGTCATTGAGAAAGATTGTTATTTCGCATCCACGCTGTGGCCTTGCTTTTGTGACTCATCCCCTACGAATCCTTTGAGGGACTCAAAGAAAGGTCATATCACAGAAACCCATTAAAGGAGACATATTATGCATTTTCCACTATTTAAAGAGTCATAATATGAATTCTGTGATTGGCTGGTAACCAGTCCAAGGTGTACCCCGCATCTCGCCCAAAGTCATCTGGGACAGCATTGCGAAGAGGTGAGCGGCTACTTGTTCTCAGGCAGCCCAGAGTCTGAGGGGACGAAGTAAAAGCTTCATCGCCAAGCCACTGATTTAGACTTGACAATTAGTGTGCATATCCATGCATGCATTTGTAAACAAGCTATCAAAACGTCAACACGTTATAATATGTTCATTTTCAATGGACTCGCTCTTTCTGTGAAAATGCAGGGATTTGTACTCCCCTCCTTCCTGCCGAGTCAACGATGCCTGTGAAGGTGATACCATACTTCAGCCAGCCAGTTCCGTTTAGGTGGAAATGCAGGATTGGTCCCTGCGGGACCAATTGGGATGTGCCAAAAGATCTGGATGATGGGAGAATGGGAAAATGTCAAACAATGGCATCCCCCCTCGCAGGCTAAATGATTCTTAGCCTCAGCTACCGCACGAGTCGAGACGCTTTAGTGCCGGTTTAGTGTGAAAACACTAAACACACAAGTTGCGCTCAAGGGCTCCCCCTGTTGTCGTATATATATATATATATATATATATATCATGTTCACCAACAAATTTGCATTTGCGAAATGTACCGGAAATTAACAGAATTTGCATCATGTCTTGAAAATGAAATAATGTTTAAGCACAGAAAAGTGGTGGTTAGTACGTCTGCCTCATAGAGAAGTGGACTTCACGTTGTCCTCATGCTTGTGTGTGTTTTCTTGAAATTGACCGGAGACCATTCTCTCACCCAAAGTCAGCTGGGATGGGCTCACCCGCAACCTTAATGAACAAGGTCAGTGTAGAAAATGGATGGATGGGATCGTATTGCATCCACAAAACTGTGAACTGTAATATTAGCCAAGAGCGATATCCTTGCTGATCCATAATGAAGTTGACGGTCTGCAGTCGACATGACAATGAAAGAAGGGCTTTTTCATATTAGTATCTGGGTATTGTTCTTATATGTTAGGGCACTGCAACTTTGAGTTTTCGGATAAAATTCTGACATATTGTGCTTCAAATTGACGCTTCTAACTTTTGTGCTGTGTTTAATATTAAATGCAAAATTTCAAGAAACTAATTTGCAAATCAAATTCGTTTTTGTTTTTCCATTTTTCTCCTTTCAAAAATGATTAAAGGACAGCTCCCTACCAACGAGAACAATGTCGTCTCACTGGGATTCTTCTTTTGTAATGAAACAATGCAAAACCATGATGATTGCAGCAGTTAACGGCATAATTTGTGAAAAGCCCAATGAAAGTATTCCTATGCATTTATTTTTTTTTTTCCCAGCATTCTTTGAATCCTCTACTGAGAGACACCCGGTGACAGAATTTTCTTCTTTCCCTTCTTCTTGAGCAATGAGAAAATGGGCAGATCGTTATGGTTACAAGTTATAAATAGAGCAGCCAGAAGTGCAGGTGACAGGAACTGAGAGTATTATCTTGAGAAACAAAGCTCAGATCCTCCCTAGAATGCATTTTTTTGGTGCAGCTGAAAAGAAAGCAATTAAATGTTGCAATGTGAGATTTTTGGATACATTTCTTCGACTAACTTGTAAAAACTAACCCACAGTGTCGAGTTCTGAAAACACATCCTTTACAGACACTGTGTAAATAGACACGTACACTATGTTAATCGCACTCAAAACTGTCATCAACATTTGCTTACCTACTTAAGTCAGTTTCATTGAAGAATCTGCATTGTCAAAACCCAGAATATTGGGTTAAGTTGTCGCCAATGTTTAAGATAGCCTTCAAATTTGCTATACCGAAGAATTGAAATAGTCCTCAGTTTTCTTGAAAAGATACACATTTGGCTCGTCAATAACTCAAAATTGTTTGCATGGTGTCCAAAACACACTTACGTTAGCTACAGTGAATATGCTACGTTAATCCAATACTTTTCATCATCATTGATAATTACAAAAACACAAATGTTTGGTTCACAAAAGGCTCCAAATTGCCTTCAGTGTTTACGATAACACGTATGTTATGTTCATTGAAGACACAAATGTCTTGTTTACCAAACCTGGATGTTTAGTTTATTGAATACTCTTAATTGTTGTCAATGTTTATTAAAAACATGCACTTCAGTTTTTATCAAAGGCGTCAGATCATTTTCAGTGTTTGGGAAAATACTTGTACTCCAATTTGTAAACCAAAGAAACAATTTGAGTTGTTGGTGAATCTAACGTATGGGTTTTTGTAAAAAAAAAAACTAAAAAAAAAAAAAGCATTATTCGAGTCTTTGGTGAACCTCATATACTATACATGTTTTTGTAAACAAACCAAAGGATTGTATTCTTTGGGGAACCTAATGGATGAGTTTAATACACAAAGAGTATGATTTGAGTCAACGGGTAACCTAACATACTGTACTTATTTTCATTCATACTGTTTCCTTGACTTATCACTTCAATTCGTTTTGTGAACATGCTTGTAAGTTAATTTACTCGTATAGCAAATCAATATTCCCTATTGAAAAAAATTCAAACACCATTAATCCGTTCCAGCTGCCCAAAAACATTTTTGTTGCGCCTTTTAAATCAAGAACAGTAGCACTGTACATAATAAAATATAAAAAAAGACAATATAAAGAAATAAATAAATTAATAGTTTCATTACTGCATCTCTCGACAAGCCAAAAGTCACCACAACGGTCGTGTTATACATGTACAATAGTAAGCCTAACTTAAGCAGTAGCGTTACATAGGATTATACTGTATAGTACATACATACATATTTTTAATGTATATATGTCGTATACTTGTTGATTATTGTGTTACAATAACGCTTTTCCTCATTGATTTAAAATGTTGCTTTTAATGTGTAAGTGCTGTATGATACGACGTAATGGTCGGCCAATCAGAAGCCATGTGGTGAATGACGTAGGGCGAGGCTGGCTCGTCTATCAAGAGCGGGACGCCATTATTCGGACGCGGATGCTGCCGATTAAATGTGCCTTTCGGGCGAAAGCGCAGTGGACGTGTGTTTACTCCTGGACTCAATACAGAGATTCAACCTCTGCGTTACAATCTGAAACGTATACGGTTCGTTGCAGGCAGGTTGGCCGGATCGTCGCGTTTAAGCTCCCCTGTACCTAATGAGGTGGCCAAAGGGAATGAAGGAATTTAATTGTCGTAGTGAACCTCGTGTCATACATATGCACTCCAGACTACACACAGTCAGAGTCGAATATTTCATGACGTTTTTTTAATATAGGTACATCTCAATAAATTAGAATATAGTTGAAAAGTTTTTCTTTAGTACTCATAGAGTGATTAAACACTGAAGTACTTTTCAGAGGGCAAATTCCAGCCTAATTTCTACATTATAAATCACTTTATTTCTTGAATTAATTCACTATTTCGTTGGACGTTATATTTTAGTTTCTCAATATGAGGATTTTTCTTTTTATTTGCTATGTGCTACAATCATCAAAATAATACATATTTTAAATATGAAATACTTCACTCTGAATATGTGCAGTTCATCTCTATAATTTCACTTTTTGAATTGAACTACCTAATAAAAGATTTACACTATTCATGTGTGAGCATGATTGACATGAACTCGTGAATGCGAATGATGAGTGCGAGAATGTGATTGACATGCTCGCGTTAATGCATTTGATTCGTGTTAATGAGAGCAAGACTCGTGTGTATGAGAGTGTTTGAGTAGTATTAATGAGTTCAAGATTCATGCGTATGAGAGCATTTGAGTAGTGTCAATGAGAGCAAGACGCGTGTGTATGAGAGCATTTGAGTCGTGGTAATGAGACCATTTGAGTGGTGCTATTAAGAACAAGACTCATGTGTATGAGAGCATTTGAGTAGTCCTTATGAGAGTCTTTCAGTAGTTTGTGTGCGTGTGAAAGCATTTGAATAGTAAGCGTGAGAATAGTGTGCTTGTTAACGTTTAGGTACTTACTGTAGTGTTGTCATGTCAAGTCTGCACTAAGTTGCTGATTTTATGTGGCTTCGAACTACACAAATATTTAAGTTATTGGTTCATATAATCACCGCCCAGCTCACACGGGTGCAGTGTGAGCTGGGCGGTGGCCGAAGGCGGGGACCTTGGCGATCCGATCCCCGGCTACAGAAGCTGGCTCTAGGGACGTGGAATGTCACCTCTCTGGCAGGGAAGGAGCCCGAGCTGGAGTGTGAGGTCGAGACGTTCCGACTAGATATAGTCGGACTCGCCTCCACACACAGCTTGGGCTCTGGTACCAGTCCTCTCGAGAGGGGTTGGACTCTCTTCCTCTCTGGAGTTGCCCACGGTGAGAGGCGCCGAGCAGGTGTGGGTATACTTATTGCCCCCCGGCTCGGCACCTGTACGTTGGGGTTCACCCCGGTGGACGAGAGGGTAGCCTCCCTCCGCCTTCGGGTGGGGGGACGGGTCCTGACTTGTTTGTGCCTATGCACCAAACAGCAGTTCAGAGTACCCACCCTTTTTGGAGTCCTTGGAGGGGGTGCTGGAGAGCGCCCCCGTTGGGGACTCCATTGTTCTGACTTCAATGCTCACGTGGGCAATGACAGTGAGACCTGGAAGGGCGTGATTGGGAGGAACGGCCCCCCCGATCAGAACCCGAGTGGTGTTCTGTTATTGGACTTCTGTGCTCGTCATGGATTGTCCATAACGAACACCATGTTCAAGCATAAGGGTGTCCACATGTGCACTTGGCACCAGGACACCCTAGGTCGCAGTTCGATGATCGACTTTGTGGTCGTGTCATCGGACTTGCGGCCACATGTCTTGGACACTCGGGTGAAGAGAGGGGCGGAGCTGTCAACTGATCACCACCTGGTGGTGAGTTGGCTCCGATGGTGGGGGAAGATGCCGGTCCGACGTGGCAGGCCCAAACGTATTGTGAGGGTCTGCTGGGAACGTCTGGCAGAATCCCCTGTCAGAAGGAGTTTCAACTCACACCTCCGACAGAACTTTGCTCATGTTCCGGGGGAGGCTGGGGACATCGAGTCCGAGTGGACCATGTTCCACGCCTCCATTGCTGAGGCGGCTGACCGGAGCTGTGGCCGTAAGGTGGTCGGTGCCTGTCGTGGTGGCAATCCCCGAACCCGTTGGTGGACACCAACGGTGAGGGATGCCGTCAAGCTGAAGAAGGAGTCCTATTGTTCCTTTATGGCCTGTGGGACTCCTGAGGCAGCTGATGGGTACCGGGTGGCCAAGCGGAATGCAGCTCTGGTGGTCGCTGAAGCAAAAACTCTGGTATGGGAGGAGTTCGGTGAGGCCATGGAGAAAGACTTCCGGACGGCTTCGAGGAAATTCTGGTCCACCATCCGACGTCTCAGGAGAGGAAAGCAGTGCACCACCAACACTGTGTATAGTGGGGATGGGGCGCTGCTGACCTCGACTCGGGACGTTGTGAGTCGGTGGGGAGAATACTTCGAAGACCTCCTCAATTCCACCGACACGCCTTCCCATGAGGAAGCAGAGTGTGGGTTCTCTGAGGCGGGCTCTCCTATCTCTGGGTTTGAGGTCACCGAGGTAGTTAAAAAGCTCCTCGGTGGCAGGGCCCCGGGGGTGGATGAGATTCGCCCGGAGTTCCTAAAGGCTCTGGATGTTGTGGGGCTGTCCTGGTTAACACGCCTCTGCAACATTGCGTGGACATCGGGGACAGTGCCTCTGGATTGGCAGACTGGGGTGGTGGTCCCCCTTTTTAAGAAGGGGGACCGGAGGGTGTGTTCCAACTACAGGGGGATCACACTGCTTAGCCTCCCTGGTAAGGTCTATTCAGGGGTGCTGGAGAGGAGGGTCCGTCGGGAAGTCGAATCTCAGATTCAGGAGGAGCAGTGTGATTTTCGTCCTGGCCGTGGAACAGTGGACCAGCTCTACACCCTCGGCAGGGTCCTCGAGGGTGCATGGGGGACAGTGCCTCTGGATTGGCAGACTGGGGTGGTGGTCCTTCTTTTTAAGAAGGGGGACCGGAGGGTGTGTTCCAACTACAGGGGGATCACACTGCTTAGCCTCCCTGGTAAGGTCTATTCAGGGGTGCTGGAGAGGAGGGTCCGTCGGGAAGTCGAATCTCAGATTCAGGAGGAGCAGTGTGATTTTCGTCCTGGCCGTGGAACAGTGGACCAGCTCTACACCCTCGGCAGGGTCCTCGAGGGTGCATGGGAGTTCGCCCAACCAGTCTACATGTGTTTTGTGGACTTGGAGAAGGCGTTCGACCGTGTCCCTCGGGGAGTCCTGTGGAGGGTGCTTCAGGAGTATGGGGTACCGAACCCCCTGATACGGGCTGTTCGGTCCCTGTACGACCGGAGTCAGAGTTTGGTCCGCATATCCGGCAGTAAGTCGGACTCGTTCCCGGTGAGGGTTGGACTGCACCAAGGCTGCCCTTTGTCGCCGATTCTGTTCATAACTTTTATGGACAGAATTTCTAGGCGCAGCCAAGGCGAAGAAGGGGTCCGGTTTGGTGGCCTCAGTATCGCATCTCTTCTTTTTGCTGATGATGAGGTTCTGTTGGCTTCATCAAGCCGTGAGCTCCAACTCTCACTGGAGCGGTTCGCAGCTGAGTGTGAAGCGGCTGGGATGAGAATCAGCACCTCCAAATCTGAGACCATGGTCCTCAGTCGGAAAAGGGTGGCATGCCCTCTCCAGGTCAGGGATGAGATCCTGTCCCAAGTGGAGGAGTTCAAGTATCTTGGGGTCTTGTTCACGAGTGAGGGAAGAATGGAACGGGAGATCGACAGACGGATCGGTGCAGCCTCTGCAGTGATGCGGAATTTGCATCGGTCCGTTGTGGTAAAGAAGGAGCTAAGCCGAAAAGCGAAGCTCTCAATTTACCGGTCGATCTTCGTTCCTACCCTCACCTATGGTAATGAGCTGTGGGTCGTGACCGAAAGAATGAGATCCCGGATACAAGTGGCCGAAATGAGTTTCCTCCGCAGGGTGTCCGGGCTCTCCCTTAGAGATAGGGTGAGAAGCTCAGTCATCCGGGAGGATCTCAGAGTAGAGCCACTGCTCCTCCGCATTGAGAGGAGCCAGATGAGGTGGCTGGGGCATCTGATTCGGATGCCTCCCGGACGCCTCCCTGGTGAAGTGTTCCGGGCACGTCCCACTGGGAGGAGACCCCGGGGACGACCCAGGACATGCTGGAGGGACTACGTCCTTCGGCTGGCCTGGGAACGCCTCGGGATCCCTCCGGAAGAGCTGGATGAAGTGGCTGGGGAGAGGGAAGTCTGGGCGTCCCTGCTAAAGCTACTGCCCCCGCGACCCGACCCGGATAAGCGGTAGAAAATGGATGGATGGATGGATGGATGGTTCATATTTATGACATCATTCTGTAACTTGTGAGGCTTACATTGCCAAGTAATGGGTACAGTTTAGTTCATGCTTTTTTGTACTGTGGGTAAGTTATATTCCTGCCACTTGGCAGCTGCTAACTTAGTTACTTTTGAAATCAAGTAATCAGTCAAGTAACTAAGTTACTTTTAAGCTTAAGTAATCAGTAAAGTTACTTCTTCAAGGTAACTGTGGCAACACTACTGACAATTGATTGATTAGATCAGTTTTGATGTAACTGAGGTTCATCCTTATCCTGTCTGCTGCAGAGGTTGGTCTTCTCAGCCTCCCTGGTGGTGTTTGTGTCAGTTGCATATTCCGCCAGCTACTCGATCGAGCCCATAATTAAAGACAGCTCAAGGATTTTAACGGAGGCGCTTACTTGATGCCGGCTGGGCTTGAGACATCGCCAGCGGCTCTGACTACAAAGCTGCAGATATGGCTCATGTTCATTGAGGGAAGGGAAAAAAAGCAGCAATGGGATAACAAGCCATGGCTTTCTTTCTCTTCTTGCAGAAGCTTGCCGTAGCCAGGGAGTGTGAGGAGCTCTCGGTGTGTCTGTGTGTCTGGCCATGCACTGCTGGCCAGTGTCTATCATTCACCACAGAGCCCAGTCGTGATGATAGCCTTCGGGGTGTGTACTTGAGGGTTTACAAAAGCACATTAGGTTCAGTAAAGATTATTTTTAGTCTTCTGTTTGCAAAAACATGCTACATTCACCGAACACAGAAAATCGTCCTTAGTGTTTCTTGAAAACCCTCGCATTACACTATCAATGAGTGGGATATGTAGCCACACTGCCTGCATCAAAGTCAGGCAAGATTACCACTACACCATCACTGACCCATGCTAGGTTTACAAAGATTACAAATTTAGTATTTCTTTAGAAAATGACGTTCAATTAACTAGAAATCATCCTCACAAAAGGTTAACAAAAGGCTCAAATCATTTTTCTTCCCAAAACACATGTAAATTTACCAAAATCTCAAATTGTGCATTTGGTTTACACAATCACGCGTTTGATTCACGGAAGACTTAAAAAAGTAAATCGCGTTTTTACCAAAACACATATGCAAAGTTGATCAAAGACTCATATTGTTGTTTTTGTTTGCACGGTGTCAGTTCAGGTAAGGGCTACATGCAGAGTGTGTCCACCTGACAAACCGCCGACATTCCCATTTGGGTAGCTGCAGGGTTGTCAGCCAGGAGCCCCCCTAAATTGATGTTTCGATCCATTATTGGTGGAGCCAACAGTAGGGAAATCGCTCTTGCGCCCCCTGTAGCTACCTCTTGATTTCTCAGTCAAAGCCAGAGGCGCTCTCTCTCTGCCTCTTCTTCCAAATCTTTGAATGCCTACTTCAGCTTTGGCCTGGTCACACCCACGTTCCCCAGAAGGTGCTGGATGGATGCGCCAATGAACCCACTGCAACCGACCTCCACAGGGTTGATGGTGGTTGACCGTCCCGCTTCTCAACACTCAGCTGCAAGCCTGGTTTATTTGTCCTTCCTGCTTTCGTAAGCTGTCTCCACTCCTTCTTCCTGTGTGACGAAGAGCTCTGCAATTATCACTGCTGGGGCTAAGGGGAACCACAGGATAATGACTGGTCTCAGAGAGGTTGCAGCTATCTCGAGTGGGAAATTGAGCTGCCAATCAAGGCCAATTCCAGTCACATCCAAGGGTAAGCACTGATCTTCTCTCCCTTGTGCTGCTCTCTTCCCCTTGTGTCTCTGTCCTGTCCTGTCCTACATTGTCCTCTTCTTCCCTCACAGGGTGAAGAACCACTGCCCCATACAAAACACAATTCAATGTGACATTGTAGTATGCATAGAATGATTTATTTTACTTATTTGCTTTTCTGTCACTCCCCTTTAAAACCTTGTTATGTCCGACTGAAATTTTCAATAACTGTCCATAATAATACAAAGAACCACAGTGGCACTATCCATCCATCCATTTTCTGAGCCACTTCTCCTCACTAGGGTCGCGGGCGTGCTGGAGCACATCCCAGCTATCATCGGGCAGAAGGCGGGGTACACCCCGAACTGGTCGCCGGCCAATTGCAGGGCACATACAAACAAACAACCATTCACACTCATTTTCATACCTATGGGCAATTTAGAGTTGTCAATTAACCTACCATGCTTGTTTTTGGGATGTGGGAGGAAACCGGAGTGCCCGGAGAAAACCCACCCAGGCACGGGGAGAACATGCAAACTCCACAGTGGCACGATAAAAAATAAAATAAAATAAAATAAAATAAAATAAAATAAAATAAAATAAAATAAAATAAAATAAAATAAAAGAAAGAAAGAAAGAAAGAGAGAAATAAAATAAAAAACTCTGCTGTTGGACAGTAAGACTGTTCCAGAATAAAAGTGATACAGATTCTCTATTTTGCTTGCCCTGGCAGCTGAACAGGACAGGTTGGGGGGGGGGGGGGGAAGTAATCTTCTCTTTCTTTGGGTGATGTTTTGAGCCCCTGCTCCTTGTCCAACAAAATGCATCAGCTTTGTGATGTTGAAAAATGGTCTTTGGCCACTTCGAGCCTGCAAGACTCAAGGATCTCTGCAAGCTTCTGCAGGATTTGGTCATCATGCTACTTGTAACAATCTTGAGCCACAGCTGTTTTACAGCTGGACAGGATGTACTACAGGCTTGGGTTTGGGGCATTGCAGAGTTGGCAGTTTTTCTCGGAGCCATACCACCGATACATGTTGCTGGGACAGGGGAGGGTGTGGTAATTGACTAGAATGAGAAAGCCTTCAATTGCTTGGGGCATCTTACACATAAGGTCACTTGATGGTCCTGTCAACTACTCCTTCCCAGGTTGCCCAACATGCTTGCTGATGCTGGCTAAGCGCGCTGATCTTTTGTTGCGTCTGCTCCGCCTTGACCATCTCTACAAGCATCGGGTCTTTCCTCTCCTTTTGTGTGACTTTCGACCAGTGCTTGGGAGCTGTTCCTCAGCCCAGGCCAGTTCAGTGTCTCCTTCTGCTGTCTGTAGCCCAGGTTGTTTGACTTCACTGGCAGCTGGTGTGTGTTTCTTAGGCTCTGAGGCAAGACCAGCCTCACGTGGATGACAATGTTTTTCTAAAGGGAGATATTAAGAAACCCATTGCTATGCCCTTCTCAAGATGATGCCAACTAGTAGTAACTTCGTGCGTTATGTAGCAGACTTGGATACTGCTAAAGTAGTTGGACACCAAGCTCTGGATACAGAAAAAGATGAACATTCGATTCACCAAAGATTACATATCGTCTTCAATGTTTTGAAAACTTGCATGCTCAGTTAACTGAAGACTCAAAAACGTCTTCTGTGTTTATGGAAATACATATTTTAGGTTGACCAAAGACTCAAATAATTTTTTAAAATTTTTTTTTTACCAAAACACATTTGATAGATTCACCATAGACTCAAATTGTTAATTTTGTTTGTCTAAACAAAATGAAAAAATGTTCACAGAAGTCACAAAATAGCCCAGTGTTTCCCAACCTTTATCGAGCCAATGCACAATTACATTAAAAAAAAATCTCACAGCACACCACCAAACAAACATGTAACAAGAAAATATGAACACTGAAATACTGATGATTTTGTCTCAATTTCCTCACAAATTTAAAGTAAATCACAAAGCTGATATATTTGCAGGAAGCAATGACTTAATCTGTTGTGTGAATGGCAATTGGCGGATAGACAGGTTAATTGTACCTTCTGTCATCAAATGAAAGAGAAGTTAATCCTTCTGTTTGCCACTATACATTGTTGTCATAGATAGATGCATAAAGACATTTGTAATTACTAAATAATAATCTTCAGACAAATTAAGGGAAATTGACAAATTTCCCGCTGCACTGCTGATGATCTCTCATGGCACAGAAGTGTGTCACGGCACACTGGTTGGGAATCACTGAAATAGTCTACCATGTTTCCGAAAAAAGTATGCTAGTTTCCTCAAGGACTCAAATTATTCTTTTCGTTTACAAAAACATGCACTCGATTCACCAAAAATATGAAATTGAAAAAGCGGTATGTTTTCTTGATGGAGGCACGCTTGATGAGTATGGCCTGGCACTCGAGTCCAACACAGTACACGATGACGGTGTTGGAGACGATTTAAGTGCACCAATTCCCCGTCTGGAATCTTCCTTGAAGTGCAGACACAACAAACACAGTGGAGTTGATTTCAAAGTCGTTTTCAAGTCTCTCTACCCGCTGCGGACGCCCCCGTCTGTTGCTGTTCACAGTTAAAGGTGCGCCGTGCGTGTGTATGTCAGCGTGTTCGCAATGCTGTTTTTCAGATGGGTGTGGGGGATTAATGATGTTTCTCACTGGCAGCGGCTCTCGCCTCTGGGTTCCTTTCATATTAGCAACAGAGCAAGCCCGGTGACAGATAAGATGATTTCCTCCTTCACTTTTCACATTCCCTCCGATTGAATGGTAGCTGCTTTAAAATTCTCTTTCTGTCTGTTACGTAACATCCCTCCACTAGACAATTACTGTGCTGGAAGCGGGTGTTCATTGCTCATTGATTTTTAAAAAATTATCTGATTTTATCGGCAGCACGGTGGACGACTGGTTAGCAGATCTGTCTCATAGTTCTGAAGGCCTGGGTTCAAATCTGGCCTCGCCTGTGTGGAGTTTGCATGTTCTCGCTGTGCCTGCGTGGGTTTTCTCCGGGTGCACCGGTTTCGTCCCACATCCCAAAAACATGGTAGGTTAATTGAAGACTCTAAATTGTCCGTAGGTGTGAATGTGAGTGTGAATGGTTGTTTGTTTATATGTGCCCTGCGATTGGCTGGCGACCAGTTCAGAGTGTACCCCGCCTCTTGCCCAGAGTCAAGTGGGATCGGTACCAGCACACCCGCGACCCGAGTGAGGATAAGCGGTACGGAAAATGGATGGATGGATGGAAGGATGGATGCATCTGATTTTATCCATCTTGGGCAACAGCAATGAGAGGAAAACAGTGCAGACTTCAGCCATGGCTGAAACATTTGAAATCTGTGAAATAAATGAGTAAAATATTGCAATCTAGGAGGGACATAAAGTTTCCTTTTGGATAATAAGCACGACAAATTCCAACTTGGTCTGTTGAGATGGGACAGCAATACAAGCGCCAAGCGTCCCAGCATGTTAAACAGAATTTAATTTGAAAATAAGATAAGATGTGGATGAGAGCTGGTTTGACAGATCAGCTTCCAACCCTGAATCACTTATGTATAACTAATCAAATCATATGCAAATATTAGAATGAATACACCAAAAAATAAAAGAAAGTATGCTAATATCAGTACACAAATATTACAACAGACTACAAAAAAAAATATTAGGAAGGAAGCAGAAGCAGAAAGGGCAGCACGGTGGACGACTGGTTAGAGCGCCTGCCTCACAGTTATGATTATTTCTGAATTATTTTATTATTTTTATACTGTTACTTTTTTAAATTGTTGAAGTTAGTTAAGAACAAAAGCATTTTTATTTCCTAAAATCTTTGTGCTGTGTTTTACCATAATCATAATCAACTTAAGGCAAAATCACAAAACTATTCAATGATCATGACATTTCAAGTAAAAACTATTGGTATCGGTATCTGTATTGGCGATACTAGCCCTGGAACAAAGACCCTTTGATATGCAGAACTGAAGATAGTGACCAAAAGGTTGGGAGATCCTCTCACCAATAAGACCAACCTGGGAAATATCGACAACAATAGATTTATTAGTTGGATATGCCACAGATTGAACTATTACTCCCGGACCTTGAGTTATGTTTAATCACCGCCCTTTTCAGGAACTCAAATACAGCAATGAACTTCTTCTTTTCCTTTCGGCTTGTCCCGTTAGGGGTCGCCACAGCGCGTCATCCTTTTCCATGTAAGCCAATCTCCTGCATCCTCCTCTCGAACACCAACTGCCCTCATGTCTTCCCTCAAGACATCCATCAACCTTCTCTTTGGTCTTCCTCTAGCTCTCTTGCCTGGCAACTCTATCCTCATCATCCTTCTACCAATATACTCACTATTTCTCCTCTGAATGTGTCCAAACCATCAAAGTGTGCTCTCTCTAACTTTGTCTCCAAAACATCGAACCTTGGCTGTCCCTCTGATGAGCTCATTTCTAATTTCATCCAACCTGGTCACTCCAAGAGCGAACCTGATTATCTTCATTTCCGTCCACCTCCAGCTCTGCTTCCTGTTGTCTCTTCAGTGCCACAGTCTATAATCCATACATCATGGCTGGCCTCACCACTGTTTTATAAACTTTGCCCTTCATCCGAGCAGAGACTCTTCTGTCACATAACACACCTGACACCTTCCTCCACCCGTTCCGACCTGCTTGGACCCGTTTCTTCACTTCCTGACCACACTCACCATTACTCTGGACGGTTGACCCCAAGTATTTAAAGTCCTCCACCCTTGCTATCTCTTCTCCCTGTAGCCTCACTCTTCCCCCACCACCCCTCTCATTCATGCACATATATTCTGTTTTACTTCGGCTAATCTTCATTCCTCTTCTTTCCAGTGCATGCCTCCATCTTTCTAACTGTTCCTCCAGCTGCTCCCTGCTTTCACTGCAGATCACAATGTCATCTGCAAACATCATGGTCCACGGGGATTTCAGTCTAACCTCATCTGTCAGCCTATCCATCAGCCTATCCAAAGGAAGGGGCTCAGGGCTGATCCCTGATGCAGTCCCACGTCCACCTTAAATTCTTCTGTCACACCTACAGAACACCTCACCGCTGTTCTGCTGCCCTCGTACATGTCCTGTATTATTCTAACATACTTCTCTGCCACTCCAGACTTCTGCATGCAGTACCACAGTTCCTCTCTGGGTACTCTGTCATAGGCTTTCTCTAGATCTACAAAGACACAATGTAGCTCCTTCTGACCTTCTCTGTACTTTTCCATCAACATCCTCAAGGCAAATAATGCATCTGTGGTACTCTTTCTAGGCATGAAACCATACTGTTGCTCGCAAATACTCACTTCTGTCCTGAGTCTAGCCTCCACTACTCTTTCCCATAACTTCATTGTGTGGCTCATCAACTTTATTCCTCGATAGTTGCCACAGCTGTGCACATCACCTTTGTTCTTAAAAATGGGCACCAGTACGCTTTTCTTCCATTCCTCAGGCATCTTCTCACCCGCTATAATTCTATTGAACAAGCTGGTCAAAAACTCCACAGCCACCTCTCCTAGATGCTTCCATACCTCCACAGGAATGTCATCAGGACCAACTGCCTTTCCATTTTTCATTCTCTTTAATGCCTTTCTAACTTCCCCCTTACTAATCATTGCCACTTCCTGGTCCACCACACTTGCCTCTTCTACTCTCCCTTCTCTATCATTTTCCTCATTCATCAACTCCTCGAAAGTATTCTTTCCATCTAGCTAGCACACTGCTGGCACCAGTCAACATATTTCCATCTCTATCCTTAATCACCCTAACCTGCTGCACATCCTTCCCATCTCTATCCCTCTATCTGGCCAGTCTGTATAGATCATTTTCTCCTTCTTTAGTGTCCAACCTGCCATACATGTCATCATATGCCTCTTGTTTTGCCTTTGCCACCTCTACCTTTGCCCTGTGTCGCATCTCAATGTATTCCTTTCGCCTCTCCTCGGTCCTCTCAGTGTCCCACTTCTTCTTAGCTAACCTTTTTCCTTGTATGATTTCCTGGACTGTGAAGTTCCACCACCAAGTCTCCTTCTCTCCTTTCCTGCCAGAAGATACACCAAGTACTCTCCTGCCTGCCTCTCTGATCACCTTGGCTGCAGTGGTCCAGTCTTCTGGAAGCTCCTCCTGTCCACCGAGAGCCTGTATCACCTTTTCCCGAAAAGATGCACAACACTCGTCCTGTCTCAGCTTCCACCACATGGTTCTCTTCTCTGCCTAATTTTCCTCCCCACCACCAGAGTCATCTTACACACCATCATCCTATGCTGTCTAGCCACACTCTCCCCTACCACTACTTTACAGTTTACAGTTGGTAACCTCCTTCAGATTACATCGTCTGCACAAGATGTAATCCACCTGTGTGCTTCTACCTCCGCTCTTGTAGGTCACCCTATATTCGTGCCTCTTCTGGAAAAAAGTGTTCACTACAGCCATTTGCATCCTTGTTGCAAAGTTTACCACCATCTCTCCCTTCAAGTTCCTTTTCTGGATGCCGTACTTACCCATCACTTCTTCATCACCCCTATTACCTTCACCAATATGTTCATTACAATCTGCACCAATTACGACTCTCTCTCTGTCTGGGATGCTCAGAACTACTATCATCTAGCTCCTTCCAGAATTTCTCTTTCACCTCTAGGTCACATCCTACCTGTGGGGCACATTACACATAACACCCTTAATTTCAAATTTCAGCCTCATCACTCAATCTGATACTCTTTTCACCTCCAAGACATTCTTAGCCAACTCTTCTTTTAAAATACCCCGATTCCATTTCTCTTCCCATCTACACCATGGTAAAATAATTTAAACCCTGCCCCTAAACTTCTAGCCTTACTGCCTTTCCACCTGGTCTCCTGGACACACAATATATCAACCTTTCTCCTAATCATCATGTCAACCAACTCCCGAGATTTTCCTGGCAGAGTCCCAACATTCAAAGTCCCCACATTCAGTTCTAGGCTCTGTGTTTTCCTCTTCTCTTTCTGCTGAAGAACCCGCTTTCCACCTCTTCTTCTTCTTTGACTTCGACCCACAGTAGCTGAATTTCCAACGGCGCCCCACAGGTTGACGGCGCCGGCGGCGGACGTTGTTAACCCGGGCCACGACCGATCCGGAATTCTTTGGATGAACGCTCATATTTGTTTGGCAAGGTTTTAAGACGGATGCCCTTCCTGACGCAACCCTCTACGTTTATCCGGGCTTGGGACCGGCCTACAGTTTGCACTGACTTGTGCCCCCCATAGGGCTGCATTAAATACAGCAATGAACTATTTTTTAATATTAAAACATGCACGCAAGGTGCCACCAAACACCCACTGTGAACAATTGCTGGGACAGAGGTGACACCCGCTGACGTTTGAGAGTTACTGCAAACCTGTGGACTCTCATTCGAAGATTCTTTAACTGAAGATAAATGTCTGTTTAGATATTTTACGAACTCTTCAGAAATATTCCAAATGTATGCCTTGATGTCTGTGTCATTGTTTCAGCTTTACAGGTCTAGCTGCGAGACTTTGAGAACTCCTCGTCTTGATTTGAAGCCAAACAGTGTGAAATGTTGTATTGAACAATAAGCAGTTGATCTGCCAAGCCTAAAGTTTAAACAATCATTCTATATGCTTGATATGTGAGTAAGAGTACAAAGTTGGGAGTATTTTATGTTAAGACGTGATTTTTATGACTAAATTGTAGACCAAAATTCAAGTCGATGGGTGTGGTCTTCTTCAGTTTCCCCATCTCTTAGACACACCTCCTGTCATGGCCCTGTGTTTCAAGTTGTTTTTCTTTGTGTTGCAGTGTCTGGGTGAGCGAAGGTGGGCGTGGACATCGGTGACACACCTGTCATGCATTGTAATCATCAGCCTTTTTAGGGGGCACCGTGACAGTGTGTGGGCGTCGGAATATTCACTCGTTTTTGTCCCGTGTTTGCCGCCGTTCTGACCGCTGTCCAAATTTAGGCTCACTCCGATTATACCACACGGACCGTTTGTCGTGTCTCCCTGCGTTATCTGTTTTTGATTCTCTCTTGTTGTAAGTTCCTTTTAGTTTCGCATGATTTCGCCATCACATGCTCGGCCATTCAATTAAAATTGTTCGGACTTCTAACCTGGAGTCTATTCTTTGGGATCTGCCCTTACGGCATTGCCGATCGTGACACCTCCTGGGTATTTAACCTTTGACTCCCACCTCTTCTCAGGCTCTTGTGTCTTGCCTCTCATGTCTTGCTTCTTGAATCTTCCTGGTTAATCTCCCAGCCGTTGTGGGGCTGGACTCGGCCAACCCCCTCCCGCCTTCCCTTTTCTTTGTTCGAACACGAGGTTCGACCAGCGTGAACCAGGCACTGCTGCCTAACAGCCAAATTCCCCCCCACCCACGACACACCGTCCCCCAGAGATGGGTGTATGTGGTGCATTAAAAACATGCGGATGAGTGAGTGATGCATTTAAAAGCCAGGGGGGGAGGCAGGGCGGAAGGGCAGGGTGCACGGACCGGGAAACAGCACAGACCTGCTGAAACCCGGTCCAACACCCACACCCTCTCGACCCGATACCAGTCCCCCAGGAACCCTTTGATATATATATGTTCCCAGATGTGATTAGTGAGAAAAATATATACAGTGAGTGGTGTGAGCGTGTGCTAAGTGAGTGATTAAGAGGCATGGCTACTGCAGGTCGGGTCCAGCAGGCCGGACAACCACCGACGAAGAGGGCTGCTCCACCCATACCCGCAGCACTGACCCCGTAACCCCCCAAACATCCCCGCCAGCACCCACTACCCGCCCCCGAGTGTGGGAGGTTGATTGCATATTCTTCTGTGAGGTGTTTAATTTTTTCCTCAATTCCATTTCCCAATTTTTGTTCTTGTTTTTTTTTCTTTTTTTTTTTTTTTATACGAAGAGTATGACATGATTCGACCTCTCAATACAGCTTTCCCGATTTCCCACAACAGAGATGGGGATATAGGAATTTCAAAACTTCATCTCATTCCTTCTTCACGAAAGGGATGTGTTGAAGCGCCATGTTGGTGGGGGGTCCCACCATGTTAGTGGAGGGTCCCAAACTTGATTCAACTTTTAGATTGAGAGAAATTGGTGCATGGTCGCTGATGATGATTGGATGTATTTTGGGGGTTGTTCTTTAAGCTGCCGAATTGTTTGAAAGAAAAAAAATCTATTCTTGAGAAAGAGAGGCGAACCGACGAGAAAAATGTGTATTCTCTTTTTGTACGGTTGTTCAGCCTCCATATGTCAACAAGACCAAAGTTGTCCATATATTGCTCTAGTATATTGTGTCATTGGGGCTGATTGCTATTTTTGAGATTTGAGTGATCTATTAGGGGATTTAGCGTAAGGTTAAAATCACCTCCCATGATAATTTTAGAATTGACTGACAAGTTTAACAAGTGTGAAAAGAGCATGTGAAAAAAGGCTGGATCATCTTTATTTGGAGCGTATACATTCACGATTGTGTTAAGCTTGTGAAATATTATAGCCTGTATAATTATATATCGGCCTTCTGGATCTGCTACTGTAATATTTATTGTAAAAAGTAGTCTTTTATGGACTAGTATTGAGACTCCTCTTTGTCTACAGTTATAAAAGGCTGAGATAACCTGAGTGAATGAGGCATTGTTCTTCTGACTCAGTCAGGTACGTTTCGTGTAATTGGAGGAGGTCTGTTTTAAATTTAGTGGTATAATCCATAATCTTAATTATTTTTGCCTGCGATCGAATGCCATTGACATTTCATGACACAAAAGTTAAGTGTGACATATAATGGGTGCATATATCATAATTTTAAATAGATTTGGTACTATGCATTCATTGTTGTTGTTTTTTTTGACAGTTTTCAGGAGATTTTTTTGGTATTGTGTTGACAAATGTTATTTAGAGAGGGTGATAGAGATGCTATATTTAAGTACTGCAGAGCCAGGGTACATAGAAGGGTAACAAACAAACACTGAACACAGAAAACAAACAAGGTATAAGGGGATAATATGTGTGTGGTGGTTGTTTGTAGTGCGCAAGAAGAGTTCACTTCATACAATTCCCAACTTTGCTCTCTCTCGCTATGACTCACTCATTTGACGCTGACATTTTCATTTTTAGCCCAGCAACACACGATGTCGTATTTCCCTTTTCGCATGCCTAGTTGTCTTTCTTTCACCAATGTTTGTCTGTCCTTTGTTCTGTAGTTAAATCCCTGTAGATTTCCCTTTAGATATAATTAAATGTTCTATAAAATTCTACTTCTTGTTGTTTTGTGTTTTTAGTTAATCATAAACCTCTGTAATCGAGGACTCATATTTTATAAATGTAGCAGCCTTCTAGATTATGAGACTAATCGAGGTTTGTTGTCTTTTTCCTAAATTTTACATATCTAAAAAAGAGACGTGGTGTCCCTGTACGAGACAGAAATAGTTTGATTCTTCAACGTAAATCAAACCAAACCAGAAGTAACGCAGGCGTTACCTTCTGACTAATCTCGTTTCCAAATAAATTAGGTTTTTATCCAAAACCAATATACGTTACAATTTGAACAAATGCAAAAAATATTGGGGAAGAAGTAAAAAAAAAGTACTTGCTGGAAAAATTTGCTGAAGATTATTACTGATCATTACTATTAGAAAAACTACACAAATATAAGAAAATATATCGTAAAAAAAGATTTCTCGGAAATACTAAAATGTAAGATCTAAATCACAAAAATATTAGGAAAGAAATTGTAAAATATATAAATAATATTTAAAAAATGAAATATATTCCCAAAAAATACAAAGACATTAGAAGGAAATACAATAGTGTATAGTTTTATTTACAGGCAGCAGTCAGGACACTCAAGGTCACCGTACAAACATAGTTCAAACAAATCAATTAAAATGTCAAATAATATGGGAAATGTTAAAGTGAATAGGCAGTCCGGAATAGGTGGTCTTGAGTTCGTATTTGAAGAGTGTCAATGAGTCTGTGTTTCAGAGGTCAGGTGGTAGTGAGTTCCAAAAATGGGGGGGCAGAGCGACTCAAGGCTGTGATAATACGAGCAGCAGAATTCTGGAGAAGCTGTAGTTTTTGTCGTGACTTGTGGGGGAGACCATATCGCAGAGATTTGCAGTAATGCCGGCGGAAAGTGACGAGCCCATGAACAAAACAAGGACAGCAGCAGTGTGGGGTTTGAGGGATGGACAAAGGCGATTGTTGTTTCCTAAGTAAAAGTATGCAGACTAGATGATGTTGTTTATATGTGCTTGGAAGGAGGGTGTCCTGTTGAGTATGACACTTCTGACTCTTAACCTAAGAGTAGGGGGAAACAGAAGGACTATCAAGGATTATGGAAAAATTATCAATTTTGGCTAGCATGGACTTGGTACCTGAACGTGGAGTATTAAGTTTTTTTCACTGTTGAGTAGTAGAAGGTTTGGTGAGAAGTGGTGTTTTGGTTAACCGAACATGAGAATAATTTTCCAATGACAATATATATATATATTACAACACAAAATATTAAAATACAACAACAAAGATTCCAATTACAAAAGAATACATGAATATTAGACCAAAGAAAATAAAATAAAACAAAGTATCATGGCCATGTTTCATCCCCCGGTAAACCTCAGACAGAAAAGAATATATATATATATATATATATATATATATATATATATAGGATATAGTCTTCTTCACTGTCTGAGGCTTGTCTTCTTCTCCATCTTCATTTTATCACAGTTTATCTACCCTTTCATCCCTACCTACTTCAGAGCCCTTCATTCATTTAAAATTATTTAATAGCCGAGAGAAACATATTTTTGTTTGGTTTTGAATATCGCCTTGGAATAGCACATATGACCCGTGGTTGCCAGGACAACGAAGCCCCTCAAAGCATAAAAAATTAAATCCTGTCCTTGGTTCAGGAGAATATGTCACTTATGATGAGACTGATGTGTCCTCTCCCTTTAGTTATGTGGAACTTGAATGAGTGTATCTTGTGGACCACTCAAGGTCAAGTTGTTTACGTACACTCACACACGGGGCCTTCAGTTAGAATCTCATTTGAAATGGCCAACTCTTTAATTCTGTGTGAGGCTAGTGCGCTAAAAATACATCCCGCTTCATTATGTTAGATTTTTTTTTTTCTTTTGCATGCGCTGTGTGTGCTAAATGATATTAATATTTTTAATCACGGCTGGCAGGAGAGGCAATTATTTCTTGGTGATGGAGATTGGGTGGTAAAAAAAAGAAGAAGGAGGAGGAGAGGCCTCTTGTCACAATCCATCGCTGCATATAAAGTGTGAACATACGTAGAAGGTGCAGTGAAGACACAAATAACTACTGGCCTCTCTTCTAACTCACAACTTAAAGAACATACATGCTCCACAGGCATGTTAGCACACACACACACACACACACATACACACACACACACAGGGATGCAGAAATATATTTGTATTTGTATTTGCTTTATATTTGCTGATGTTTCCGAGTGTGTTTGTGTAAGCATTTGTGTATGTGTTTACACAATCGTGTGTGTGTGTGTGAGACACCGTACTTCATGTATAAGCATTTGTGTGTTTTGGGTGTGTTTGCATGTCTGTGTTGTCAAGGGGAAATGTTACCGTTGTGTATCCCCGCCCGACCACGTCGTCATTGTGTTCCTGGGCAAGACACTTTAGCAATTTGCCTACGACTGAATGTGGTCGGATGTTTGGTGGTGGTCGGAGGTACAGTCTGCTTGCATTGAGGCCAAGTCGGGCAGTGACCCACCAGATCCAGCAGAGGGAGCTGTGGTGGTGTGTGTGTGACAGTTAATAATAATAATCATGCATTGTTTTTATATGGCAGCACGTTGTAGACTGGTTAGCACATCTGCCTCACAGTTCTGAGGACTGGGGTTCAAATCCGGGTCCCGCCTGTGTGGAGTTTTCATGTTCTCCCCGTGCCTGCGTGGGGTTTCTCCGCGCACTCCGGTTTCCTCCCACATCCCAAAAACATGCATTGTAGGTTGATTGAAGACTTTAAATTGCCCGTAGGTGTGAATGTGAATGTGAATAGTTGTTGGTTTATATATGCCCTGGGATTGGCTGGTGACCAGTTCAGGGTGTACCCCGCCTCTTGCCAGAAGATAGCTGGGATAGGCTCCAGCACGTCCGCGACCTTAGTGAGGATAAGCGGTAGAGAAAATGGATGGATGGATGGATTTTTATTGCACTTTGTGT
The DNA here is from genome assembly GCF_024500275.1 of Phycodurus eques. Classification (NCBI taxonomy): domain Eukaryota; kingdom Metazoa; phylum Chordata; class Actinopteri; order Syngnathiformes; family Syngnathidae; genus Phycodurus; species Phycodurus eques. Next base: position 20,536,838 of record NC_084526.1, read on the forward strand.
ACAATGATAAGCGGTGTGGAAAATGGATGGATGGATGGATCTCAAAGTGCTACAGAGGAGAAATTGAACAAATAGATGAATAAAAATTGGATGTAATTATAAAATTATTAGAGACAATGAGTAATTAAAGCCTAACCCAAAATGGTATTTAGCTGTATGCTTTTTTGAAAAGATGTTTTAAGTTGGCCTCTACTCTGCAACGTACACTTACAGAACTAGAGTAGAACAGTACCAATCTTTTTTTCATTGATCTTAACTCAAGTACAAGTAAATGGACATATTTAGGACTGTACTGGAAACCTTTTTAACACCAGACTTTTTTTTGTCTTTTCCAAAAACACATATTTGTAATATTCTGCCCTTGGGAGAGGTTTGTGTTCTCTGAGTAGTCTTGTCTTTAACCCTGTAGACAGATTAGTTCCCCACTAATGAGGAACTGCAGTATGCATAAAACAACAGGAAACTTACTCACAAAATCCAGAGACAGACCTACTTTCAAAGTGATTAAAAGTACAGCAGCAACCGCATGCGCGCTACATGATGTGTTAAGAACATGTAAGGCCAATGTCACACCTGGGAGGTGCTATTCATAATGGAATGAGTTGAAAATAGAAGTGATCATTCGCTGACTGTGGAAGAGCCTGCTCACATTTGAAGAGTTAAACTCACATTAGATCAGCTCATCATTTAAAATGTTTCAATGCTCACTGCAATGAGCATATCGTTGCTGTCAGGCGGAAACCTTCTATGTCCAAATATCGTCAATTAAATATTTTTTCACAAATCTATAGTATTGGTCTGTCCTCACGTCATTTGTTATTTTTATGTATCATTATCCAATTTATAGTGTTGGAAATTGCTTGACAGCAAATCTATGAACGCTCCTGGACAGTTGAACTGTCGTAAAACTCCACCTCATGTCTCACTTTGCGGGAGCCATGCGGCATTATGTCGCCTCAAGATTGAAAGTCTGGTTCATTCATTCATTCAACATCCGTTCCGCTTCTCCTCACTCGAGTCGTGGGCGTGCTAGAGCCTATCCCAGCTATCTTTGGGCGAGAGGCGGGGTACACCCTGAACTGGTGGCCAGCCAATCGCAGGGCACATATAAACAAACAACCATTTACACTCACATTCACACCTAACGGCAATTTAGCGAAGTCTGGTTGTTTTTTAGACAATTATGAGTGAAAATAGGTTAGATACTTTTGAGTAAGCATGCTTTGTTGAACAGGGATCGCTGTAATGCTTCGGAGCAGAACAGAAGGTAACTGCATGCAAGTATGAAAGTCTTTTTTGACTCATCAGGGTGTCAGCATGAGTGCAGACTTTGAAAAGGATAGCTGACGCTTGCGACGTCCCCTACCAGTTTATTCAATGACTGTGTCATAAATTAGTGGGTTTTTTTTGTTTTTTTAGCATATTAAATTAGCAATTGAACTTTATTTTGATGTCGGTGCACGTTTTAGGATAGCAATACAAGATATAATACCAACTTGAATGATGCGGTGTTTGGTAACTCAAGCAAGATGGTGTTTTGGGGATTTTATGAAAAGTAGTGATTGACAGGGACGATGCATAATATTTTGCACCTATGGGGATAAAATTCAGAAAATAAAAACGTGACTTGCAATTTTAGAAAAAAGACAAATCAAAGCTTAATAAAACATTTTAAAAAATGAAAATCTTTTTTATTTTTTTTTATTTTAAATCTACAACAATTAAAATATATATTTGAACCAAAGGCCCAGATTTTGTTTATGATTATTTGTTGTTATCTGTTGAACTGACAGTGTGGCCTCATTCCAAGTGGACTGTAACGACCAAAACTGAAAATAATCCTCACCTTTATCTGGAGCTTTACCAAAATGTATCAAACTAAATGTATGTTTTAATTTAAAAACAGAAAACTATCCATCCATCCATCCATCCATCCATCCATTTTTTGAGCTGCTTATCCTCACTCGGGTCATGGGTGCGCTGGCGCCTATTTCAGCTGCCTTTGGGCGAGAGGCTGGGTACACGCTGAACTGGTCGCCAGCCAATCGCAGGACACATATAAACAAACAACCATTCGCACTCACGTTTACACTTACGGACAATTTATTCTCCCATTAATTTTTAAGCAGATGTGCTCACCAGTCGGCCACCGCTTATAGAAAACTAAATATTTTCAAATATAATATTCAAAATAATTTAGGATAAAATTCAAGACATCTGAATAAAATTATTTGAATTTAAATATGGTATTTAACTAAATTTTATAAACAAAATAAAAAAACATTGAAATATTACTTGGAGTAATTCAAGTAATTTGACCATGTTACGATTTTTAATTAAATTAAAAGGTTTACTTGAATAACAATAGAAAATTATAAATTAATTCCAAAATTTAACAAAAGTACTTTTTGTGTCTTGCTGCAAAAAAAATATTAAATGCCACACCACTCTACACAGTTTAATGAAAATCAGTACAGTTGTTTTTTCAATAATCCCTCTGACCAGCACATGGGGATGATGAAAACATAACCTCCATGGTGGAGGTAATAAAAGACAGATGGCGTGTGTTTTGGGTTGGGTCAGGTCAGCACTCGCTCTGCAGGTTAAGCAGGAAAAAAAAAAAAAAAAAAGTCTCATCTATAACTCTCGGGCAGCTGTTCACCATGGCGGAGGATTAGGGGGCGGCACACATCCTGTATTTCACCAGGATTTATCTCAAAGTGGATTGCTCATAAGCCTCTCATAAATAATTTCCACATGATGGTAGTCATGCCATTTGCTGTGTGAGTCCACATGACCTTCAGTCAGCTGTCCTTCAGGCTGCGGTAAGGGTAGAATGGACCAAACCATCCACTCACACAAAGAGATGGCATGTCTCTCTTGAAAAGCTGGAGACCATGTGTCATTTTTTTTTTCAAGTCATGGTGAATGCTGTAATTGGTCATTAAAATTTTAAAATCTTTGGAAATCTAATCTGTCTAGAATACCTACTTCTGACTGGGGCTCTCTGAATCTGTCCAAGTGCATGCAATGGAACTTGCCCAAAGTGGTAGCTTCAAATCAAAAGAAAAGTCTTCCTTCTGATTTCTTGAATTGCGTCCTTGAGACTTTTTCGCACGTTCTGTTGCAATCGATGTTGTATGTTCTTGATGATCAGTGAAACTGGTGTCTCCAGCAATTTTTTTCTGTCTTTCCAGGAAGCTCTACTGAATGTGTTTTGCACAGTTGTGCTGAAGATCCCTAAAATACTGTCTGTACATTTTCAAAAGGGTACACACTCAACTACTTGGAATGAAAAAACACTCACGCATGTATGGACGCACACACGCACACACACACACAGATGCCTATACACTGCCACTTATAATATGTATTCAACTGTATGTTAATTATAAACTTTTGTTTTAGCGCGAGGAAGGAAGAAAGTTGATGGTGTTCTGATTTTTTAAGATCACTTTGCTGTGAAACACAGCAAGATGTCTGTGGCTGAACTGGACCCAAGAGCAAGCAGAGGCAGATAGATTGCGATGAACAGTTTATTTAGGAAGGTAATGAAGGTGGTCCTGGGTGTGTTGGCAGACAGCGGTGTGGATAAGCGGCACGAAAGACGTGGATCAGGAACACGGGGGGAATACTAGGAACGAGGAGAGACACAGGAGTCAAAAAGTGAAACAAGGACCAGGTTGCTTACATGAGGTAAGTGGGCCGTGGTACCGCTGGAATAAGCTGCACTACTTCGGCGAGGATTTCTGGGAACAGGCAGGCTTATATGTAGGTGGTGATGAGGGCTGATTGTTGACAGGTGCGCGGCTTGAGGAAGGTGCTGAAAGAGAGGAGAGGGGAGAGAGAGGGGACGAGAAGGTGCAAAGCGCCATCCAGGCTCCAGAAACGGTACTGCAGGACAGTACATGACATATATATAACCTCACCTAGGAAGTAATAGGCAACTAAGAGCCATCAGGTTGGATTTGAACTGTCTCCTTGCATGCAAGTTTTTATTAAATTCATTTATTATTCATTATTCTCAAAGTGCTTGTCCTGTCTCTTGTCTACCAAAGGGTTAAACCCCTCCGGTTGCAGGGCTTACGCATACCCTCCGCACCACAACGCCCTCGAAGATCGTAATGCTCATTTTCGCTTGACATTGTCAGAGTGGTATTGATTATCAAGCATTACAGAACCGATTTTAACAAAAGTCGGTAAAGGTGGTGGCACGTGGCATCAGGACGATTTCATTTTGGTGAAGATGAGAGGAGTCACGATGGGCATGATTCGGCATGTGTTCATCTTCCATCAACCAGGTAGTAGCCTGTTAACTAACTTAACTAAATACAAATAAGACTTTTGTTTTGCTTCCTTGGGTTAAAATTTGGGCCTTGGCAGAAGTCATTCTAGTTGAAATTTTGCATTAGCTCTCCATTTGATTCTTTCATTATTCCTTGTAGGCTTAGCAGTTCATTTCACGTTTCTTCTTCTCTGCGACTTGGAACCATTTTCTTATAGATGTCCAAAGCCCGCAAGCAATAAAGTTTGAAGTTGCAAAGTTGGAGTGTCGCAGCACAAATTGCGCCTGGCACCAAAGATAAAACCAAAGGATGCAGGGGGAACTGGCGCTCAATCTGCAGTTGATGCCTGGCGTCCTCCACGTCCTCCCTCCATGGCCTGTGGGGTTATTGAGGGAGGACCGAGGCGTGACGAGGATTTACAGAGCTCGAGAGGGAAATGTATGTGTTGATCAGGCTACTGATTGCTCTAAAAACTCATCGTCTTTCACCATTTTATCCATAAGGATAACAGTGGCCGACTGGTCTCTAAAGGTCTCTCTCTCTATATATACATACACACACACACACACACACACACACACACACACACACACACACACAGCCCCTCCAAATGTATTGGAACAGTCAATCCATAAACCCTATAAACACTGTTATGAGGTCCTGAGCATGCAGTGCCAAGGCCCTCTTAAAAGTCGTCCGTTTCTTCATAGTTGTTATTCTTCTATACTTTCCAGGGGTCCTTCAAAGACCAACTTGTCTTCGAGATTTTTTCCAATTGCTACCAAATTTGAAGTACAAACCTCAATTCCCATAAAATTTTGACATTGTGTAAGTATAAAACGGAATACATTCATCCATCCATTTTCTGTACCGCTTATCCTCACTTGAGTTACGGGCGTGATGGAGCCTATGCCAGCTATCTTCGGGCGAGAGGCGGGGTACACCCTGAACCGGTCGCCAGTCAATCAAAGGGCACATACAAACAACCAACCATTCGCACTCACATTCACATCTACAGGATATTTAGAGTTTTCAATTAACCTACAACGCATGTTTTTGGGATGTGGGAGGAAACCGGAGTGCCCGGAGAAACCCCACGCAGGCACGGGGAGAACATGCAAACTCCACACAGGCGAGGCCGGGATTTGAACCCCGGTCCTTAGAAGTGTGAGGCAGATGTGCTAACCAGTCGTCCACCGTGCCGCCTATTTTTCAATATGATTATTATTTTATTAAATGACACCAAGTCATTGAGTATGCAAAATTTTACCGAGCAAGCAAGGAACCATTTGTAGTAACCGGATAAAAGTACAGTAGGTTTTAAAATGTGCGATATTCATGAAGCAAATCATTAAAAAAGTAATTAAACATTATCTTTTATTTTTATGGTATTTAATTTTGATCTATTCTCTTATTGCCAGTGGCCTAATGTGCAGGCCAACCCAGGACAATCACAAGACACCAACTCAGACATCACTACGAGGCAAAGAAGGCGGCTTAAGCTTTTAGGCTTTAAAGCTCTGGTCCCCTGTATGCAGTTTCAAGACTCCATATTCTGCGACTCAAGTGTGTGAGATGGTATTAAAAAGGCACACGCATGTGCGCGCACACACAAGCACACACATGCACACGCACACACACACACGCACACACACACACAGCCTCTCATAGCAGCCAGCCAATTAAGGAGGAAGGATATTGCCAGGATCAGCACATAAAAGTGCATTTCACATATTAGAATAGATTTTTTTTATTATTATTATGCAGTGCTATGATGGATAAAACAAATAAAATAGGAAGTAAAAAAGATTCTGATGATGTGGATATTTCATCTATGTGGTAATAATTTCCATATGCCTTAATGAGGAATGACCTTTAATTATCCAGGCGACCGAGCTTTTCCACCAATCTTTGGTATAGCGGCTGCTATGCTAATACATTCATTTATCTTTTAGCTTGTGGAACAACGTTGCAATCGGTGTCATTTGCCACATTTGCATGCAAACGTGACAAACGGGTTTTGTGTGCTTGTAAATCAGGGAGGCCGGAATTATTCCCGAAGATGTAGATTTTTTGTTAACTACAATTCTTTTTACGAGTGGTGAACACATCGATCCAAATATCGATAATATCCACACCAATGTTGGTACTGCTATTGATCAAGGGAAAATCACCAAAAAATGAGACTTGGTAAAGGTCAGGTAACTTCATTAAGATTCAGCAATTTGATGATGAATCCACCTTAAACAGGAATACACTGAACCCTGTTCATTCCGGGTATACAGTCCAGACCCACTGGCTATAGGTGCAAAACTCCAATGTAGCGAGACTATATTATAGTTATTCATTCATTCATCTTCCGTACCGCTTATCCTCACTAGGGTCGCGGGCGTGCTGGTGGCTATCCCAGCTATCTTCGGGCGAGAAACGGGGTACACCCCGAACTGGTCGCCATCCAATCGCAGGGGACATATAAACAAACAACCATTCACACTCACATTCACAGCTACGGCCAATTTAGAGTCTTCTGTTAACCTAACATGCATGTTTTGGGATGTGGGAGGAAACCGGAGTATCCGGAGAGATTATTATAGTTATATGGTATATTATATAAAATAAATTATATAGATTTATCCCTCCCGCACACATAGTGCTGTGGTTTTTAACGTTGGCAAGTTTGTGTGTGAGTGTCTGAGAGTGAGTTGTGGTTGACAGCTGCTTCTGCGTGAGTGTGCTTATTGTGTATGTGTTTGTTTTACTGTTCAATAAACAGCTGAAAAGTGCATTAGTGACTGTGAGTGTCCTTTCACACAGGCAAGGGCATTACAGAGGATATACTTTAAAATTGTGATTGTTTTGTATTTGGATAACAACAAAAATTTCAAGGCAAAGAGTTTGCAACCGCAATCCAGTGAAGCTTTAGCCTAGATTTTTTTCCCATTCATCCTCTTTGTATTTTCCGGCCCTCTGGATGCTCTGTGGCACCATGCTGCCTCTCATAGGTCAGCTTTGGTACTACAAAAACACATCTGGTTTGGATGGGGGCAGTCACGATTGTCGTGTGTGGGGTCTCTATAACAAAATGAAAATAAAATGGCTTATGTTTTGATTTGGAAAAAATGACCTGGAAGTGTTCATGTACAGTATGTTGCCTTCACAACCATAAAAATACCAATTCCGGAGCAACTACGAGACATCTATCATTTACTAGCTTCAGCTTTTTAGTAGCCACTCAGCAGACAAAAAAAACATACAACTGCAGCGAAGACTATCTGAAACAACCCAGGCTGAACGCAACTCTTCTTGACTAACACAGATCTTCAAGCAGTTGAGATGTACTGTTTCAATTTAGCATACTACCTTGAAACTAATTATTACTTTCCCATTAGCCAGGGCTCTGGCCGCATCTCGCGGTATCTTGCCGCATTACAGAAAGAGCACACAAATCAGTGAATAGTTGAGTTTTTCAGAAAACAGCTGAGACTAGATTCCACAGAAAAAACTTTGAAAAAGTGAATTTGTGAATATTGAACTACGAATAGGCTGGGGTTCAATGTATTTCCTATGGGGAAATCTTTTGCAAATCCTAACAAATCAGAATTTGACAAGCTACTAAACATTGTGTAAAATATTTCTTACTCTGATAGTGTCAGTCAAAACCAGTATTGAATCTCAATTCTCGCACTGGATCTCATTAGATGGTGCATCTAAAGTCTTGCCCAATGGGCGTTTTGCATTGAAATAAATGTGCACTACAATTTATACAGCCCTGTTGGGCAAACCATCCATCTATTTCGGCCTATTCTATGTACAACCCCAATTCCAATGAAGTTGGGACGTTGTGTTGAACATAAATAAAAACAGAATACAATGATTTGCAAATCCTCCATCCATCCATTATCTGAGCCGCTTCTCCTCACTAGGGTCGTGGGCGTGCTGGAGCCTATCCCAGCTGTCATCGGGCAACCAACATGGAATGCCTGTGACCTTCGATCCCCCAGGCGGCACCGCGACATCAATGTGTAAAGGCTATCACCACATGGGCTCAGGAACACTTCAGAAAACCAATGTCAGTAAATACAGTTTGGCGCTACATCCGTAAGTGCAACTTGAAACTCTACTATGGCAAAAGCAAAAGCATTTTATCAACAACACCGAGAAACGCCGCCAGCTTCTCTGGGCCAGAGCTCATCTAAGATGGACTGACGCAAAGTGGAAAAGTGTTCTGTGGTCCGATGAGTCCACATTTCAAATTGTTTTGGGAAATAGTGGACTTCGTGTCCTCTGGGCCAAAGAGGAAAAGAACCATCCGGACTGTTACGGACGCAAAGTTCAAAAGCCAGTGATGGTATGGGGCTGTATTAGTGCCAATGGCATGGGTAACTTACACATCTGTGAAGGCACCATTAATGCTGAAGGTACATACAGGTTTTGGAGAAAAATATGCTGCCATCCAAGCAACCTTTTTCATAGACGCCCCTGCTTATTTCAGCAAGACAATGCCAAACCACATTCTGCACGTGTTACAACAGCGTGGCTTTGTAGTAAAAGAGTGCGGGTACTAGACTGGCCTGCCTGCAGTCCAGACCTGTCTCCCATTGAAAATGTGTGGCGCATTATGAAGCGTAAAATACGACAACTGAAGCTGAAGCTCTACATCAAGCAAGAATGGGAAAGAATTCCACCTACAAAGCTTCAACAATTATTGTCCTCAGTTCCCAAACGTTTATTGAATGTTGTTAAAAGAAAAGGTGATGTAACACAGTGGTAAACATGATCCTGTCCCAGCTTTTTTGGAACGTGTTGCAGCCATAAAATTCTTAGTTAATAATTATTTGCTAAAAACAATAAAGTTTATCAGTTTGAACATTACATATCTTGTCTTTGTAGTATATTCTATTAAATATAGGTTGAACATGATTTGCAAATCATTGTATTCTGTTTTCATTCATGTTTAACACAACGTCCCAACTTCACTGGAATTGGGGTTGTATAAATGGCCATAACTATGGAGGAAATGGAGCTGGGGAACAACATGATGTCCATAAATCATGTGACGTGGATTCAGACAATGACAGAGCAGTGCAGTCCCTTCAAAGAGTGTCCAGACTTTTCTTTGTATGACTTTGGTTCATGCTGAACCCCGCTTCGGGTCCAAAATCATCTGGGATAAACTCCAGCTCACCAGCGACCCGAGTGAGAATAAGTGGTATAGAAAATGTATTTATGGATGGAAGAATAAAAACAATAAAGACATTTTAATCATATAGTTTTAGTTTTTTTTTTATTATGTAATGCAACACAATGTTACAGGACTCTTGATAATATAAATATCCGGTGGGCTGGATTAAAGAACAGAGCAGTTCATATGTGGCCCACTTTGCCCACCCAGTTGTAGGGTATAAAAACAGTTTAGTAAGCATTTTTTTTCCTTCTATAAAGCAGCCTGTCCTCTACAACCACCACTTTCATTGTGATATCTCATCACGCTAAACCCATATGCTATGCAATGTTGCAAAATAATAACATGTGTGAATGCTATTTAGCAGTCACAAAATGAAATAATATATTATCATGAGACGCCAGACTGAAAATACAACAATACAAACAATACTTATTGTAAAAATGTAAAAAAAAAAAAAAAAAAAGTCCGATTATTCTGAAAGCGGCACACTCTGACGTCACATGGATAGAAAAGTCACGTGATTTCCGACGGCACGTGACAGTAGCGTTGAAGCAGAGACGTCAACATGGCTGCGGCACCACAGTGAGTTTATATTTGTTCCTTTCAACATCACCAACTATTATATTTTAGTCATCCTTGCTTCATGTATGTGATTTATTTTTTAAATAAATATGTTATCGCTACGCCACGTCGACAATACCGTCGTACATTCTAGGCGTGTCGATTCACTGTAAAAAAAAAAACAACATATCAAACATTACTTTCGACAACACAGTTCAGACGTTTCAATATAATGTTCATGGAATGATTGGTGGAGTGTGTGGAGTGTTTATCTGGTAATTTGCAAAATTATTATTTTGGAACACCATGTTTCCCCCCATTCAATAACTTGTAATTATTGTACAAAGTCAATAGAAAGTGAACGCACCACTGTTAAATGAAACTAACACATTTAACAGTGGTGCGTTCAAGTTCTATATCTACTGATTTCCCTGGTAGTACGACCCCGATAAATCATTTAATAAGGAAATACAATTTGACCTACAGCGTCAAAATATATATATTGCCCACCTAATATATGTTTCGTACAAGTTAAAATTCATATTTATTAAAGTTCACATTTAATAAAATGCTGCATTAGATTGTTATTATTATCTTAGTCTATTTTATTACAAATAAAAATAATAGTGACATGTTCACCATTTATAACTCCCATGTATATGTAAATCCCATATTAAAATGTGTATAATAAAAACAATACAATAATAATATATTTTTTAAAAAAGATGTCTGTCATTAGTTATTGGTTAAAAAAAAAAAAAAAAAAGATAAAATCCAATTATAACTTCTTGTCCGTAGGGGAAAAATAGAAAACATTCCTTTGGGCACACTCATTCTGTATGTGGCTGTGTTTAGTTATTATGTGATGTAAACAATGAGCGTATTGGCTTACTATTGCTAAATTGGCAAATGTTTCAGTGTTGTTGGATGATACTGAAGAAGACTACTTTAAAAGTGTTTTGTGTTATAACATACCAAAAATGGGAGTGCTCTGAATGTTGCTGCATGCCAGTTAGTTAATAGACAGACAGACTGCGACGGAAGTCATAAGAATCAATGTTTCGTACAAGTTAAAATTCATATTTATTAAAGTTCACATTTAATAAAATGCTGCATTAGATTGTTATTATTATCTTAGTCTATTTTATTACAAATAAAAATAATAGTGACATGTTCACCATTTATAACTCCCATGTATATGTAAATCCCATATTAAAATGTGTATAATAAAAACAATACAATAATAATGTATTTTTTAAAAAAGATGTCTGTCATTAGTTATTGGTTAAAAAAAAAAAAAAAAAGATAAAATCCAATTATAACTTCTTGTCCGTAGGGGAAAAATAGAAAACATTCCTTTGGGCACACTCATTCTGTATGTGGCTGTGTTTAGTTATTATGTGATGTAAACAATGAGCGTATTGGCTTACTATTGCTAAATTGGCAAATGTTTCAGTGTTGTTGGATGATACTGAAGAAGACTACTTTAAAAGTGTTTTGTGTTATAACATACCAAAAATGGGAGTGCTCTGAATGTTGCTGCATGCCAGTTAGTTAATAGACAGACAGACTGCGACGGAAGTCATAAGAATCAAACAACGTGCCAGTTTTCAATTGTTGCACATGGAACTTATAAATGGTGTTGTCAACCCCTCCTTTTGTATTTTTTTTATTGTTTTACTTTATTGTCCTGTGATTGCAGCAGTTCTCGCACCATCCCAAGTTCCATCCATCCATCCATTTTCTTTCCCGCTTATCCTCACTAGGGTTATGCAGTCAAAATGCACATGGAACTTTGCCCTTTGGAAAGTGACAATTGAATTGATATGTACTACGGATGTCCCGATCCAACTTTTTCACTTCTGATCAGAAACAGAATCATCTTTATTTGCCAAGTATGTCCAAAAACACACAAGGAATTTGTCTCCGGAAGTTGGAGCCGCTCTAGTACGAGATCAGACAGTCAATTTACAGAACACTTTGGAGACAGTAAGACATTGCCAAAAACGAAAACAGTCTCTGAGCAGTAAAGGGTTGCTAGTTATCTGGTAATGCCGGTACATTTTTTAAATGAATTAATCAATTTATTTTTTTTACAATTGTGCAAAAAGATGCAGAGTCCTCTAGCACTTAGAGCAGTTCGAATGACTAATATTGCAATAGTCCGGTGCAATGACCATTGTGCAAAGGGCGCCGAGACTTCAAGGAGTGTATGCGGTTTAAAGTGACGAGTAGTGCGATAATCTGGGACAATGTTGGTTGTGCAAATGTTACTGATCCGATACAGATATTGCAGCCTTGGGTTTTGGTCGATATCAACAATAATCATACATACTTATTTTGTAGTATGGAATGTTAGAAAAGGCTTGGTCAAGTGATATAAGAGAACAATGAGCAACAGTAGGTATGAGAAAACCAATGGGTTACATAAAGTATCTTTAAAAATAAGAATGTACTACAATTGAATACAATTTTTAAAAAATTATATAAGAAAATCCTGAACAAATAACTCCAATGAAACCAATAACAACATTGCATTGAGAATCAGTCGATCAGTCAAACAGAACAAAGTTTCTCGAGGGGAGAGAGAAACAAAGACAAAAGACAAAGCACTAATTGTAAACAGGATGAGAAAAGAAAGTCATTACATTATCTACAACAATGAAACATTAAATTAAGAAAAAAGAATAAATATCAAAATTGTTAAATTGGAACATAACCACTGCTTAACTTAAACATAAGCACATTCTACATTTGAATAGATTAAACAAAAAAACAAATTGTAAAACCATGAAAAATAACATTAGTAAATTATAAATACAAATGATACTTTATTATAGAGCAAAATAACAATTCAAGTTCAATTGAGTTACTTTTTTTTACTGTCAGTATATGGTGGGAACATCCTTTGCTTTCTCCACATGTGCGGCAATACACTTTTGAACTTGTGCACATCTTGGCCTCTGAGGGGCAGTGTGGTGCATGCAATGAAATACACACTCTTAACAAAGAAGTTTAGAAGAAGTCACGATTGGATATTGTTAATTTAACTCGTTTTTCACAGAGTTCGAATAATATATGCCTGAGAATATTGTTATATTGCCTGTTTGTATGTTTATACAGCATTTCTGTACCAATATTCAGAGGTGGGAGTAAGTCACATATGTGCAAGTCATAAACAAGTCTCAAGCAAGTCCCAAGTCAAAATCAAGCAAGTCAAGTCGAATCACCACTAAATTTCAAGCAAGTCAAATCAATACTTGGTTTAAGCAAGTCTTAAGTCAAGTCATGCAATCTTGCTCAAGTTGCAACATATATTGGAGTGGTAATAAAATGTTTTTTCACTCCCCCCCATAAATCATAACACTAAAAAAAGTATTCACACCTTTAGAAAAGTTAAATGAACAACAGCTGAGATTATGATTGATTGAATTTATTGCATGGAATTGTTTTAAAGTTGAATTTCCAACTCAATTTAATTGAACTTTCTTTCTGAACAAACTACTGTATTTTCTGTCACATCCAACACTAAGTTGATTAATTAATAAACAATTACAAATGCCTATTTGCTGTACCATATTTATCCCTTACTAACTATTTTAACAACTCGTGCAGTGTTTGATCATTCTCGGCTCTTAATTAATTTTTTCTATGTATATTTTGTGTGCAGCATTCTCTAATTTAACTTTTGAATGAATGAAAAATGATTAAGTTCATCTTGTGTCAGCTTCTGTGTTTAGCAAGCTTTTTGATAAGAACCTTTTGAAAATGCAAATTCAAAAAAAAATAAATAAATAACAATGTAAAACACAATTTGGGGCCACGTCTTGCAACTTTCAACATCTGCGCATTGACTGAGAATCATCAAACGGATGCCCTTTTAGAGGGAAATGGGGCACGGTTTTTGCAGATTGGAGTGCCGCTGGCATGAGCTGTCATTTAGAATCCATCCACCCATCCATCCATTTTCTGAGCCGCTTCTCCTCACTAGGGCCGCGGGCACGCTGGAGCCTATCCCAGCTATCATCGGGCAGGAGGCGGGGTACACCCTGAACTCGTTGCTGTCATTTAGAATGAATTTTTATTCATTAACATGCGAACAAAATTGGCCAGTACGCAGGTGTCATGAATCTGACGGTGATTTTTTAGATAGGCTCCACTTGTGCGCAGACTAAGAACATTTCTACGCATTTATTAATCAATGCGGCCCAATGTTTTGTGAATGTTTTCATCACATATTCTTTCATATCCCTATTCTTTAAACTCAGTACTATTTTATTTCATCTATAAACCTGAATGTTACACTGTTGCACAGAATTTTTATTTTCTATTTTATTTTTTAACCGAAGGCCACTGTGTTGCCAGGACGTGTAGAAAATCCTTTGGATACGACATAATCAGATTTGAAGTGGTGTGAGGAGTCGCCCCGGCTACACAAAGATTAAGACAGAACTTTGACAAGCTTGTAACACACCGGGTCAGATAGCAAGTCTCCCGTCGCTGATAAGACAGTTTATCTGATGCTGCACGCTGGACTGTACTCAAGGTCGATCCATAAACCCTATAAACACTGTTATGAGGTCCTGAGCATGCAGTGCCAAGGCCCTCTTAAAATTGCTCCGTTTCTTCATAGTTGTTATTCTTCGGCCAAATAAATCACAATTTTGAGGGCCTTTCTATACTTTCCAGGGGGCCTTCAAAGACCAACTTTTCTTCGAGATTTTTTCCAATTGCTACCAAATTTGAAGTACAAACCCAAATTCCAATAAAGTTTTGACATTGTGTAAAACATTGTGCAAATATGTAACGGAATACATTCATCCATCCATTTTCTGTGCCGCTTATCCTCACTAGGGTTGCGGGCGTGCTGGACCCAATCCCAGCTAACTTCGGGCGAGAGGCGGGGTACACCCTGAACTGGTCGCCAGCCAATCGCAGGGCACATTTAAACAAACAACCATTCACATTCACACCTACGGGCAATTTAGAGTCTTTAATCAACCTAGCATGGACGTTTTTGGGATGTGGGAGGAAACCGGAGTGCCCGGAGAAAACCCACGCAGACACGGGGAGAACATGCAAGCACCACACTGGTGGAGTCGGGATTTGAACCCCGGTCCTCAGAACTGTGAGGCAGATGTGCTAACCAGTCACCCACCATGAAATGGAATACAATGAATTGCAAATTCTTTTCAAACTATATTCGATTGAATACACTACCAAGGCAAGATATTTAATGTTCAAACTGATAAAACGTGACTGTTTTTTTTTGCAAATATTGACTCATTTTGAGTTTGATGCCTGCAACATGTTCCAAAAAAGCTGGGGCAGGCATGCTTACCACTGTGTTACATCACCTTTCCGTTTAACAACACTAATTCTTGAAGCTTCATAGGGTCCACAGGGTCCACATACGTCCTCTTTGTGAAGCTAACTGGCTGTCTGTTAGCATGCGCCTGGTCACCATTTTGAGATATCGGTAGTGGTTTCAATCTCCGACTGTTCATTTATCTCCGCATACACTTGAAGGCATTGAATTTTTGTTTCCAGGACCATCTTCTGAGCAGTTTGTTGATAGTCTTCAGTGGAAAAGGGAGACATCTTGTTGCTGGTCTTGTTGCTAATAGCAGGCTTGTGCTTTTTAGCAGGCCATGCTCACGTACTGGTGAGGGGGTATCAAAAAATATTGGAATAAGGCAACGACTGAACGTATCTACAAAAGGTGCAGTCCCACAGGTTTAAAAATATCCAGGAGTTGCTGCTTGTAATTTCTTTGGAAGAAGAAAAACATGCTTACCAGCAAGAATAATATAAACAGAGGCGAAGCAAGCAGAGCGAGCAAAGAAAAACATCTGCACTGTACGAGAGCAGGAGTGATCAACTTATCTTGAAAATATGGAACGTTTTGTCTCAAATATACAATTTCATTCTCGTAAAAATGTTGTTTTGATTCTAGTAGCAGATCAGATATTGATCAAATGTTGTACGTAATGGAGGTTCCACCCTGAACAGAACCAGAGTTGCCTCATACCGGCATGAATATATTGATGCAATAACACTGAACCTGACTGACTGGCTTTCCTCAAATAGTGTCCGGTCCACTCATAGACACTGACATAAGTTTAGGTCAGATCAACATTACAACATGACATAAATAATGGTTGCTAACTTGCTGTAATTAAATCAATTTATTGCAATTAAATTAATTCAATAAATACGGTTAATGACATGCTTACTCAAACTTTCTCACCGTCCCGGCTATATGGACGGGTGTTGTCCAGAGTTTGCGTCCGTTTGGCTTTTCCTTTATTTATTTATTTATTTTCACGCTGCGTTGCTTGAACGCGGCACGCGTGTACATTCTTTAGGTGCCCGATCAAATTTGTGTTGATGCATTTAGATGACATTCCCCACTTCAGTTGTGCACAGACTGCAAATAATTGTCTGAGATGCCGCAAAATAGGCCCACACCGATGACGTCTTTTTTAACCGACATGTTGGAAAAAACTTTATTGGCCATCAGATAGTTACAGTATTACGCCACAAGACACGTGACAAGGCTAAAATTAAACTAGCTTTTGGATTCATACGCAACGGCGACGCGGAGTTAAATGTCTTGTGCGGAGCCGTTCGATGACGTCATTGATCGGATCGGCAAATTATGACATGAAAGCCGATCAGCATAAAATGCTAATTATCGGCCTATACCGATCACACCGATCTGATCGGCGTAAAGTCTAGTCGTAACTGCCAATATCTCATGTCATAGATGCTGTTCTTTACACACAGAGATGAGAGTTAATAGTTAAGCCCATTTGAACTCTTTCTCACAAAAAAAGCAGCACTTACTGTATAGCTACAAGTAAAGAGTCTCTCAGATTAATTTAAGTGTGAAGTCTTGGTACAAAAAAAAAAAACAGGGTCGAGACAAAGCAACCCATACGAACTGACTTGAAAGAGAAATAAATGGCTTAATTAATAAACAATGTGGTGACCAAAATAAACATTGGCATGTTCTTATCGCCATGCAGTCTGTGCAAACCTGAATACATAGTGCATTGCTATAAGAGCTCATAATCACTGCAACACTTGGTATGCTTGATCTGTGTGTAGCCTACTCTCAAACTGATGCGTCGTACTATGTGCAATTGAGTGAAAAAATTTGTGGCTTCTATTTGAGGAAAATACCGTATGCGAAAACTATTTGCGTACTCTGGTCGGCCATTAATGTTTCAGTTGAGACGCATTGAACAACATTGTTCAAGATGACCATTTTCAACATTTATATAAAAACCCGTGATTCACCCGTACCGAAGTGCCGATACTATAAGTCTGTTGTCGTAAAAATGCTCCAATACTATGCACTGATACTACATCACCAACCTGACATAAACAGTATACTGTACCTTGCGGGTCGGAGTCATGTCAGCCGTTTGTTGATACTTTAAGGAAATGGATGACAACTCTTTGAGGTGACTACAAATTATACTCAGCAAAATGGAGGATAAACTCTGCTCGGGCAATTACAGTGGCGGCCGCTTCTTGGCAAGCACCGAGTTTCGTGAGCTCTGTCGCCCACTCTATTTCACCCAGCTCTGCTATAGCCGGGCAGGCAGTATGCTGCTGTGCGGCACAGCGCATAAAGAGAAGTAAGCGATAGCGTGATAAAGTATCACGACCGTTGCCCTGCCACAGTGTGTTCTTGTGTGTTCTCAAGAAGCAGCCTGGTATTTATTTTGGCATATGGCATTATTTTGTAGTTAACACACAAGAGGTAACATGGCATCCATATTCCCACGTGTTTATGTCCACTAGACCCGACTCTACTTTCTTCTTCATCTCATAGTTCTTCTCTGTCTCTTATCTGCTGTACAGTATGTACTCCTTTTACATAGTGCCCTCTAGACTTCTGATCCAGACACCACATAACTGAATGTGTATGGCAAGACTGTTAAAAGAGCATGCAGTTGGATATTAGAATTTCCATTATTTTTCAGTAATTTCCATCCATCCATCCATTTTCTGAGCCGCTTCTCCTCACTAGGGTCACGGGCGTGCTGGAGCCTATCCCAGCTGTCATCGGGCAGGAGGCCGGGTATGCCCTGAACTGGTTGCCAGCCAATCGCAGGGCACATACAAACAAACAACCATTCGCACTCGCAGTCATGCCTACAGGCAATTTAGAGTCTCCAATTAATGCATGTTTTTGGGATGTGGGAGGAAACCGGAGTGCCCGGAGAAAACCCACGCAGGCACGGGGAGAACATGCAAACTCCACATAGGCGGGGCCGGGGATTGAACCCGGGTCCTCAGAACTGTGAGGCTGACGCTCTAAGCAGTCGTCCACCGTGCCGCCTGTCAGTAATTTATTACTCTCAAACGTCTTATATTTGAGTGAGACATATGCCATGTTCAAGAAAGGTTTTTGAACAATACAAGACATAATGGCAAGTTGGCAACATTATCAATTGTCTGTACTCAGTATCAGCAAGTACTCCAGTGTAAGTGCTTGAACTCGTACTTGGTCTGAAAAAAGTACCATTGGTGCATCCCTAATGGAAACGGTGAAAAATCAACTTTGAGAGCGGATTTAGCATTTTTAGCCTTCCAAAAAACTATTGTCCTGTAAGCGAACTGCAAAAATCTGTTACGTTTTTATCCGATTTCAGCACCCCTTTA
Source organism: Phycodurus eques (assembly GCF_024500275.1). Classification (NCBI taxonomy): domain Eukaryota; kingdom Metazoa; phylum Chordata; class Actinopteri; order Syngnathiformes; family Syngnathidae; genus Phycodurus; species Phycodurus eques. Next base: position 20,555,549 of record NC_084526.1, read on the forward strand.
TTCCACTCTTGTGCTTTCAGACCAGTCTACTGGCTGGGTAACGAGACCCTTCGAGTGTCCGCTGAGCTTTTCGCAGAGAACCGTCGGCGTCTGTGTGGTGGGCTGAGGGCCAAAGATGGCATGGAGACCTGCTCGGTGGCGGTGCTGCAGGGCGGCGAGCAGCAGCAGAGGCACTGCACCGACACGGACCTCCTCTTCAGGCAGGTCGGTGGTTGTTACGCAGAGCTGTATCATTTCAAATGTAGGACGCGGTTGTATTGTTTCCCTCTTTACACTTTCTCACTATAGGAGTCTTTCTTCCATTGGGCCTTTGGGGTGACTGAGGCTGACTGCTATGGCACGATTGAAGTGGACACGGGGAAATCCATCCTCTTTGTTCCGAAACTACCTAAAATCTACGCCACTTGGATGGGAGAGTAAGTCTTTGTGTTTTCTGGGAGGTGGTGTGTTTGGAATAACATAAATGTTGTGTGCTTTTTACTAAAAGTTGCGTCTGGTTGTGTTGACAGGATCTATTCCAAAGACCACTTCAGGAAGAAGTATGCTGTGGATGAGGTGCACTATACCTGTGATGTAAGTCTACCTTTTTACCTGTCTCTTAACTGAACTTTGTTGTTCCGCCAACCACTACTACTGCTTCGAATACTAATACAGTAATGATAATAGAAAAGACTATAAAAATATCTATTTCTGTTGATTTATGGCAATACTTGAGCGCTATACAATTGTAATGATGATGGAACTTTTTTTTAATAAAGGGCCAATGAAAGTGTCATTTATCAACTTTAGCACTAGGTAGCACAACTGCACATCGACATCATATCACTACCATTCTCAGGACTTTGATGTAATTTTGTCTGTAACTATTTTTGGGTTACACATAAATGTGCATGGAAGAATATAGTTAATAAGTGGGTGCAGTTGTGCTACCTACTGCTAAAGTTGGTAAATTACCCTTTCATTGGCCCTTTATTAAAAAAAAAAAAAAAAGTTCCATCATCATTACAATTGTATAGCGCTCAAGTATTGCCATAAATCAACAGAAATAGATATTTTTTATATTTTTTTCTCTTATCATTACTATATATGATATTTGGGATGTGGGAGGAAACCGGAGTGCCCAGAGAAAACCCACGCAGGCAGGGCGAGAACATGCAAACAGGCGGAGCCGGGCATTGAACCCCGGTCCTCAGAACTGTGAGGCAGACGCTCTAACCAGTCGAGCCACCGTGCCGCCTGCACATTTATGTATAACCCAAAAATAGTTACAGACAAACATTTACACAATTACATCAAAGTCCTGAGAATGGTCGTAATATGATGTTGATGTTGCCAAAAACCTATATATACAAACACACACACACACGTGCACACATATATATATTTTTAATATAGTCGGCGCTCAATTTACACCCAGACCTTCTCAGTTCCATTAAGAGCGAAGGTTTTCTTGCAGCTTCCCTGAGGCGTGCAATTCCCGCCTGGGGGTAGGCTTTCCACGTCAATTCACCGCCGCTTCCTCTGCGAAAGTCACAGTCGGAGCCTTCAAAACACTAAAATGCCATAATAGCTCCGTTCGCCCGCGTTAAGTGTCGCCAGCTGGGACTTGCACTGAAAGCACAATAGAAAACCACACTGTCAATATTGTGATCTCCTTAAGTGCAGCGTACTGTTTTTTTTTGTTTTTTTTAATTGAAAATTTTTTTTTCCATCCACCCAAGCGAGTTGCTTGCAGTCCCCTGCGCACATCAAAATGTTTCGCCTGGCTCGACTTGACGAGCGTTTTGCTCCAGACGGTTCTGCTACCTCTTCTCACAAAGGTGTAAAACACATTTTTAAAGCCTTCAAAAATGTCTTGTTGATTGACATTTTTATGCCTTTGCGGGGCAAGTAGATGTGTCCTTCTTAGATGGAGTAGATGGCTGTCACTTAATGCGTACAGTATATATATTAAATTTAACACAGAGCGGTAAATTATGTTTTGACTTTTTTCTTTTTTTTTTAATATAGTAATCCTGACTGTCCTTTTTTTCTGGCTGACTATTTAACATATTTAACTTTATTATTCATATAGAATATATTTTGTCTATGTAGTTTAGAACAAAATAGTATTTTGGTAGCACTAAAAAGAAAAAATACGACGACAACAAAGTCAGAATTGTGTGAAAAATTTACAATGGAAAAATAAATGAAATAATACAACAACAAATTAATTTAAGAATTGAATCAAAATACTAATGAGAATAAAGTCATATTGTAAGGAAAACGTCATATTTTTTAGAATTAACTCAGTGATCATCAGTATAAGATTGAACTATCCAACCCAATGAAGTCTGAGTATTAAAAGAAAAAAGAAATGCTTTTACAATAGTAAAGTTGTAATTTTATGAGAGTATAATTAACATTTTTGAGGGGGAAAAAAATTATAATGATAAAAGTTGTCAGAATAAAGTGGAAATAATAAGCAAATTAATTCATCATTTTGCAAGAATAAAATCTTTCATTTTGCGAGGCGAAAAAAGTAGAAATTTTACAAAAAATTAAATATTAATTTTACAAGACGCCGAAATTTTAAATGAAAAATGTTCACAAGAAACATGTCATATTCATAAGAATTAACCTGAGGCCAATGAAAGCAAAATATTAAATGACAACGGACTAAAGCTCAAATTACTTTATATAGAGAGAGTTTGAAATAACCGGCTGTAAGAGAGACTTTTGTTGATTTTAACAATAAAACACCATTTTCACTCTGTAATGGCATTTGAAAAATATCTGTTTCAGTCGTCAGTTCGAGTATTTGTTCACTTGTGAAGTATTGTGTCGACCACGGCTGCGAATCGAGACTACCTTCAGACTACCTATGTAAAACTAAAACTATGTGATAGTTGGAACGTTCCCCAGGTGGACACACATGTCAGCAAAATGTCACCTGACATTTGAGGCTGCTGGATAAGCAATAAAGTCACTTGAGGTTCCCTGTCACATCTGTGCTGCGGAGCCATGGCGACACCTGGCAGCCAGAATGCCACACTGCAGCGTGTGTGCATGCGTGTACACAGAAGTGTACACACATACAAGTGTACACACGTATTTGTCATCAATGTTTTAATTTTTTTGCCTTGCAGATTGCTGAAGTCCTGGGCAACCTGAAACCAGCTGTCCTCCTCACACTGGTATGCTGCTTTCTTTCTTCCTACGCTATCTTCATTTAAAAAAAAAAAAAAAAAAAAAAAAAAAGCGCAGGGCAGGAAGGAACCATGTTTACCAACGTAAACGTGAGTTAAAATGGATGGCAGACACCAGTCAATATGGCTGTAGACAGAGTCATTGGAATCTTGATGATGATAATGACAAATGAAATAATCTTATTATATTGGTATTAAGTTTTACACGATCAGGATTTTTGGGGCCGATCAGTGAGTTTAAAAAAACGATCACCGATCCAATCACAGGATGGAGGAATGTGTCTATTTAAATGACCTGTTCATTTACTGTATATACTTGTGTATTTAATTGCTCAAAAAATTATATTTACAATAAATAATTGTAAATAGCCTCCTCTATTTATGCCAGTGAGGCATAGTGACAGAGAGAACAAATGATAAATGGTCTTCTATTAGATGGCAGGAAGTACACACAATAATTAATCTATCCACTTTTTGTGACATTTTTGTTTATTGGTGTGCCGTGAGAATTTTCAATTGTAAAATACCATAAAGGTTGGAAATCACTGCTCTAGTCAGATCGTGTATTCTAATCAGTCAGGTCAAACCAACATTACATTACAGAAATAATGAGCTGCTTGCAAGCCGTATCGTATTAAAAGTACGTGAACATACCTCAAGCAAGCCTTTTCCCCATTTTGTTCTTACAAACACACGGCGTGATCCATTATTGTTGTCGTCCCCATGATAACGAGTGTATCTGGTCGCGTTTGCGTTGACACGATGAAATATACTGTGTACGATGGCGACGCGGAGTAAGTGTCTTTTCGGATCGGCGAATTCTGACATTAAAGCCGATTAAAGCCGATCAGCATAAAATGCTAATTATCGCCCGATGCCGATAAGGCCGACAAAATCCGTGTAAAGTCTAATTGGTATATACGATTTGTGAATTTACAGTAAAGTGAAAAAAAAACCTGTTTATTAATATATTTTTTGAAAAATAACACATTAAAAAAAAATATATATATATATATATATATATATATAATGTATATGTATATATATGTGTGTGTGTATATATAAGTGTATAAATATTTGTGTGTGTGTGTATGTGTATATATATATATATATATATATATATATATACATATTGCAATTTTAGGAGAGTAAAAATGCAATTGAAAGTTATTTTTTATATTACAGGAAGAAAGCGATGATTGTGAGAATAAAGCATAAAAGTGAGACTATAGGTGTACTATTATGAGGAATGATATTACTTTTTACTCGAATAAAGCTAGAATTTTAAAATAATAAAACTGCAATTTTACGAGAAATAAGTTATATGTGAGTATAAATTTTGAGAATATAGTTTAAATATTAAGAATGTTTTTGTCATAATATGCTACATTCTATTGCAATTTTACAACATCGTACTATTCAACTATAACTATAATTTGTCTTCACTGACTGACTAGCTGGGAGAAATAACACAACTTCCCACTACATGGTGTTGCTTTTATGGATGGCAGGATGATATATGATAAGAATCTTTACATCTCCATCATTTATAAGGCTAATTAGTTAGCAATTATACGGTTGTGATGCAAAATATGAACCTTTTACTTTTATTGATTCACAGAAACTTGGACTGGATCAGTAAAAGTCCAATTTGGTAATCAATCTCAACTATACATTGCCGTGTGGATGCATTTAACATTTGTCATTTGTGTGTGTGTGTGTGTGTGTGTGTGTGCTTGCGTGTGCGTGCATGTGTTCATTGTAGCGTGGACAGAACACAGACAGTGGGAGCGTCAGCCGTGAAGCCTCCTTTGAAGGAATTAGCCTGTAGGTTTCCCTTTATTTACACTTTGCTTTATGCGTTCTCATGCATAATGTTAATTTAGTGGCGTAAAACAATGCTGTCCTTTGCACTGCTCTTTGGTGTTTTTTTAAAAATACACACCTTGACGCTCACCTGCCCATCCTCTTCGGGCCCCGCTAGATGGGGGGGGGGGGGGGGGGGGGGGGGGCTCTTGCTCTTCTGGGGATGGGTGGAGGGTGGAAGGTGACGGTAGCGGGGTGCACTGGGCGGTGGTGATCAGCGTGGAGGCATGACCAAGCAGCCAAACAGGACAGGTCAAGAACAATAATAAAAGTAAATAAATAAAATATTTATCAGGGACTTATCTTAAGATTTTTTTTTCCCTTTAAGAAACGATATGTAATGTGGAAGTCTGGTATTGTCAAACTGAGCTACTTTTGTTTTCTTTGTTTTGGTTCAGATTCCAAGTGAACAACACGTTGTTGCACCCAGTCATCGTGGAATGGTAAGATGTCACATGCATGGGATTTAGCTACAACAAATTTCTAAGCAACTTTAAGCAGTGTTTGGAAAGTTATTTTTATGCAAATTAGTTCCAAGTTCAGTTCACCATTCCAAAAATGAACTAGTTCAGTTCATAATTTAAAATTCTGATCAAAGGTCACCATTCAAAAAATGAACTAGTTCATAGTTCTTTTTTTCCCCCCAACATGATGCTGACGAGCTAGTTCACTCAAAATACTGGCATTTCATTTCCTCATTATTACCATCCATTCAGGCCACACTAGTAGCCAGCTGCAACGTACAGTCCCAAAAACACAAGAGCAAACTTGTTGCTTGAATAGTCTTTTTTAAAATGAGGAAATCAAACAAAAACAGGACTTTTCACCTTAGTGCGTAACAAAAACACACAGCACACACTGGATCAATGGTAAAAGGACAATGATAATTGCATTTCTCGCAGCTCTGTCTGACTATATTAACAAAACATCCTATCCTTATAATCAAAAACATAATAATAATTTCATATAGCAGTGTGATCATACAGTGTTTTAATGCAGCCCTATGGGGGGCACAAGCCAGTGCAAACTGTAGGCAGGTCGTAATTCCGGATAAATGCAGGCTTAAAACTTTGCCAAAGAATTCCATACTGGATTGGTCGTGGCCTGGGTTAACAACGTCCGCCACTGGCGCCGTTAACCTACAGAGTACAGGTGGAAATTCAGCTACTGTGGGTCGAAGACGACGGAGAGGTGGAAAGCAGGTTCTGTGGCAGAAAGAGAAGAGGAGAGCACAGAACCTAGAACTGAATGTGGGGACTTTGAATGTTGGGACTATGACAGAGTGTTGTGCAGCTTTTTGGGAAGAGGTGAGACAGGCTCTCGATGGACGGGAGGAGCTTCCAGAAGACTGGACCACTGCAGCCAAGGTGATCAGAGAGGTAGGCTAGAGACTACTTGGTGTATCTTCTGGCAGGAAAGGAGAGAAGGAGACTTGGTGATGGAACCTCACAGTACAGGAAATCATACAAGAAAAAAGTTTAGCTAAGAAGAAGTGGGACACTGAGAGGACCAAGGAGAGGCGACACAGGGCAAAGGTAGAGGTGGCAAAGGCCAAACAAGAGGCATATGATGACATGTATGGCAGGTTGGACACTAAAGAAGGAGAAAAGGATCTATACAGGCTGGCCAGACAGAGGGATAGAGATGGGAAGGATGTGTAGCAGGTTAGGGTGATTAAGGATAGAGATGGAACTATGTTGACTGGTGCCAGCAGTGTGCTATCTAGATGGGAAGAATACTTCGAGGAGTTGATGAATGAGGAAAATGAGAGAGAAGGGAGAGTAGAAGAGGCAAGTGTGTGGCAAGTATGATTAGTAAGGGGGAAGTTAGAAAGGCATTAAAGAGGATGAAAAATGGAAAGGCAGTTGGTCCTGATGACATTCCTGTGGAGGTATGGAAGCATCTAGGAGAGGTGGCTGTGAAGTTTTTGACCAGTGTGTTCAATAGAATTCTAGTGTGTGAGAAGATGCCTGAGGAATGGAGGAAAAGTGTGCTGGTGCCCATTTTTAAGAACAAAGGTGATGTGCAGAGCTGTGGGAACTATAGAAGAATAAAGTTGATGAGCCACACAATGAAGTTATGGGAAAGAGTAGTGGAGGCGAGACTCAGGACATTAGTGAGTATTTGCAAGCAACAGTATGGTTTCATGCATAGAAAGAGTACCACAGATGCATTATTTGCCTTGAGGATGTTGATGGAAAAGTACAGAGAAGGTCAGAAAAAATTCCTTCCTTGTTGGATTTTCTAAAAAGTTCAGTCTGAATCAGTGACCTTCTGCTACAAAGTAATGCAAAACTTCATGAAGCCGGTTTGTTTTTTTTCCCCATTCACAAGCGACCATGGACATAATGGACTACGTGTCAGTCTGCTTGTTCCCTGCATTAGACTTTGCAGCCATCAGATGAATTGACTTTTGGCCAAAATGAGGAGGAATGCTCTTCAGTCACACCTCCTGTTGAGAGAGGCAACATTTCCACCACATGGAAAACAACAACCCCGCCACCATTTGTCACATGGCTTGGCATTAATGCCCTGCCCTTTCACTAGTCATTTTCCACTTTTTTGTTTTTGTGTTTGTTAACTATTACACTGGGTGGAATTATTTTCAGACATTTGTTTAAAAAAAAAAAAGGTTAACCATGGTACAACATTAAATACAACAAAACGGTGTATAACCCCAATTCCAATGAAGTTGGGACGTTGTGTTAAACATAAATAAAAACAGAATACAATGATTTGCAAATCATGTTCGACCTATATTTAATTGAATACACTACAAAGACAAGATATTTAATGTTCAAACTGTTACACTTTATTGTTTGTAGCAAATAATCATTCACTTAGAATTTTATGGCTGCAACACATTCCAAGAAAGCTGGGACAGGGTCATGTTTACCACTGTGTTACATCACCTTTTCTTTTAACAACATTCAATAAACGTTTGGGAACTGAGGACACTAATTGTTGAAGCTTTATAGGTGGAATTCTTTCCCATTCTTGCTTGATGTACAGCTTCAGCTGTTCAACAGTCGGTGGTCTCCGTTGTCGTATTTTACGCTTCATAATGCGCCACACATTTTCAATGGGAGACAGGTCTGGACTGCAGGCAGGCCAGTCTAGTACCCGCACTCTTTAATTACGAAGCCACGCTGTTGTAGCAGCAGGGGGGGCGTCTATGAAAATGACGTTGCTTGGATGGCAGCATATGTTTCTCCAAAACCTGTAAGTACTTTCCAGCATTAATGGTGCCTTCACAGATGTGTAAGTTACCCATGCCATTGGCACTAACACAGCCCCATACCATCACAGATGCTGGCTTTTGAACTTTGCATCCATAACAGTCTGGATGGTTCTTTTCCTCTTTGGCCAGGAGGAAACGACTTCCACAATTTCCAAAAACTATTTGAAATGTTTAATCGTCGGACCACAGAACACTTTTCCACTTTGCGTCAGTCCATCTTAGATGAGCTCGGCCCCAGAGAAGCCGGCGGCGTTTCTGGGTGTTGTTGATAAATGGCTTTTGCTTTGCATAGGAGAGTTTCAAGTTCCACTTACGGATGTAGCGCCAAACTGTATTTACTGACATTGGTTTTCTGAAGTGTTCCTGAGCCCATGTGGTGATATCCTTTACAGATTGATGTCGGTTTTTGATGCAGTGCCGCCTGATGGATCGAAGGTCACGGACATTCAATGTTGGTTTTCGGCCTTGCCGCTTACATTTACTTACAATTGTACGCTGAGGAACATTGTCCTTAAACTGTTCGACTATTTTCTCACGCACTTGTTCACAAAGAGTAGAACCTGTTCCTAAGTTGCCTGTTCACCTGTGGGATGTTCCAAACAGGTGTTTCATGAGCATTCCTCAACATTCTCAGTCTTTTTTTGCCACCTGTCCCAGCTTTTTTGGAATGTGTTGCAGCCATAAAATTAAGTTAACGATTATTTGCTAAAAACAATTAAGTTTATCAGTTTGAACATTAAATATCTTGTCTTTGTAGTGTATTCAATTAAATATAGGTTGAACATGATTTGCAAATCATTCTATTCTGTTTTTATTTATGTTTAACACAATGTCCCAACTTTATTGGAATTGGGGTTGTACACTGTTTTGTTGTATTTAATGTTCTACAGTGGTTGACCTTTTTTTTTAACAAATGTCTGAAAATAATTCCACCCAATGTAATAGTTAACAAAAACAAAAAAAGTGGAAAATGACTAGTGAAAGGGCAGGGCTTTAATGCCAAGCCATGGCAGTAAGAATGTTAATGTACAAACTTTGTTAACAAGTGGCGATGTGTGTGTGGTGATGCTGGAGTCTTACTGGTTTGAATGTAAGTGGACGTCCAAGATGTAACTCATAGACCTTGTGTGTTTTTTTTTTTCTTGGGTTACTCCCTTGAGTTACTGTACGTCTTTGATGCTCTTGAACTGAGTTCTAGTAAGCTCACGTGCAATGTACTAAAGTCTTGAATAATGTCATGCATGATGATGGGCCATCATTTTAGGAATAACAATCACAAAAAAAGGCAGAAAATCAAAGATAAAGTAAAACACACTTCTCCAGAATTAATCTTTTGATGCCTGTTGAACTGAGGTCTTGTGAGCCCTCGTGTGATATGCTAACATCTCATGTGACATCATGCATGCGTTACACTGGTCTATGCTGGTGTTAAACTCAAGGCTGGAGGACCAGATCCGGCCCGCCAAATCATTTTATGTGGCCTCCAAAAGCAAATCGTGTCCGTCAACGTCAATGATTCTTGCTAAAATCGGTATAAATTTCACTTTGTGAAATGTAATAAAAATACATCATAATGTTGAGCTGTTGCAAGCATTTTTTAAAACCCCTTTAAACTTGAAAAGTAGTAGAACAAACGATTATCCTAGACTTCTGATTTCAAAAGTAGTTATCCATCAATTTGTTGTGGATATGTATTGATATGATGAGACAAAAAAAACTTATGATTTCACAGTTAAAAACATTTCATGAAATATGCGACTCTCATGTGACGTCATGCGTGACAGCATGTTTTTAGGAATAAAGGTTGCAAAATTGGGCGCAAAATGCATTTATCCCAGAATGAATCTTTTGATACTCACTAAAGCTGGGGTCTTTTGAGATCTCCCACTATATGCTAACATCTCTCATTCAGTCATACATCACAGCAGTCCATCTTTTTCGTAATAAATATGCAAAAAGAAAAGCTAATTACTTTAACAGGATCAATCTTTTGATCCTCGATGAACTGATGTATTATGAGTTCTCACCAAATATGCTAACATCTCGTGATGTCATGCATAAAAGCGGCCCTTCTTTTTAAGTATAAGGGTCTCAAAATAGAGCGTGAAAAGCCAGAGGAAAAACAAAATGTTTCCAGATTGAATCTTTCGATGCTTGTTTGGTTGAAGGTCTTGTGAGATCTTTGGCCATATTTTAACATTGCACAAGACGTCATACATGCATTATTATTCTATTTAGGAATGAGGGTTGCAGAAAAGAGCTCGCTTAACTGATGTTTTGTGAAGTCTCTTGCTCTGCTAAAATGTCACAATAATGACATGCATGCATTATTCTTCTTTTTAGGACTGAGGGGTACAGTAAAGAAAGAAAAAGCAAAACAAAGTTTGCCAGACTTAATCTTTTAATGCTCATTGAGCCTCAGTCCCATGAGATCTTCAGGCTTATGCTAAAACCTCACAATGGTGACATGCATGCATCATTATTCTTTTTAGGAACAAGGGTTGCAAAAAGAAGACTATTGATTCCATGTTGGAAAAAAAGGTGTAAAAAGCCAATGAAAGGAGGCAAAAAACTTAAAGCAAACACACTTTTTGGTTTACTTTGTCAGTTTTAGCAGAGTTTGGAAGTTGACGTTTTTAGCTATGCAGCAAAAGGAAGATTTAAGAAAAAAAAAAGTTTCTTTGTGACATTTGAAGAGAATGTCTTGGGTCACGTCTTTCCCACAGGATGCTTATTAGCAGAGCACATTTGAATAGCGCAACTTCACGCCAGTGCTCTGACTTCTTCTTTGTTAGTTTGTGCAGTTCACTGCTGCTGACAGATTTGCATCACAAAAGTCCGCTCTTTGTCTCGCTTGTCTGTCCCTGCAGCCGCCTGATTAAGACGGACATGGAGCTAGAGGTCCTGAGGTACACCAACAAGGTGTCCAGCGAAGCCCACAAGATGGTAAGTAGCAGTGTTGGGAAGATTACTTTGGAAATGTATTTGGTTACAATTAGTTACCTGTTGAAAATGTAATAGGATTGTAACTATTTCAATTACTTTCTCCAAGTAATATAAGTGATTCAATTTAATTACATTAGGATTCCCTTTCTTAATTTTTAAATAATGCATCAAGAGAACACTTTGATGGCTCCTCTAAAAAAGTTAAAACCATACATAATTATTTTGGAATTAACCAATATTTGTTCTTTTCACAAATAATAAAATGATTTTTTTTTTTTTTTTTTTTAAATATGATGAACTGTAAATAGACACGTGGACAACATTCTTGGTACCCCTCTGTTAATGAAAGAAAAGACCACAGTGAATCTGACAAAAGTAATAAATAAAAATGTCATGCAAATGAACCAATGGAAATCAGACATTGCTTTTGAATTGTGGTTTAACAGAATTATTTTAAAAAACTAACTAATGAAGTAGGGTTGGACAAAAATGATGGTAGCTTTAATATTTTGTTGCACAACCTTTTGAGGAAATCACTGCAATCAAACGATTTTTGTAACTTTCAACGAGACTTTTGCACCTCTCAGTGGGTATTTTGGTCCACTTTCCATGAGCAAACTGCTGTAGTTGTCTGAGGTTTGAAGGGTGCTTTCTCCTGATAGGATGTTTCAGGTCCCTCCACAGACGTTTAATAGGATTTAGATCAGGGTTCATAGAAGGCCATTTCAAAATAGTCCAATGTGTTGCTCTTAGCAGCCATTCTTGGGTGTTTTTAGCTCTGTGTTTTGGGTCATTATCCTGTTGCAAGACCCATGACCTTGCAACTGAGGCCAAGCTTTCTGACATTGGGCATCACATTTCTCTCAAGTCTTGAGATTTCATTGTACCCTGCACGGATTCAAGACACACTGTGCCAGAAATAGCAAAGCAGCCCCAGATCATAACAGAACCTCCTCCATGTTTCACAGAAGGAACATTATTCTTTTCTTGATATGCTTCATTTCTGTGCATGTGAGCACAGAGCTGATATGCCTTGCCAAAAGGTTCCAGTTTTGTCATGTCTGTCCATAGGACATTTTCCCGGAAGCTTTTTGGGTTGTCAACATGCAGTTTGGGAAATTCCAGTCTCGCTTTTTTATGATTTCTTTTCAACAGTAGTGTCCTCATTGGTCTTTTCTCATGAAGTCCAATCTTGCTCAAACAATGACAGATGTACATCAGTGTCAGATTTCACCCTTGACCTTGGAGTTCACTTTTAATTTCTTCGGCGGTTGTTCTGGGCTCTTTTGTTACCATTTGTATTCTCTTTCTCTTCATTTTGTCATAAATTTTCCTCCTGCTGCCACATCCAAAGAGGTTGGCTAAAGTCCCATGTAGTGCTCAGACTCTGGGTATTTTTCCAAACGAACAATTCATGACGATGGAAACAAGCGTTGATTAAATGAATTTGATTTGTTTTATTCCTTGTACTATTCCAAAATTATAGTCCAACAAATGAGAAGTCCAATTTGATTATTTGACAACTGTTTAATCGGTAAGAGAGCATGCAGGCACATTTTGACCGGCACGTTTTAGCTACTGCGTCTCAGTACAGAAATGTTTTCTTTTTAATTTAAAATGGCTTACTTCAAGGATCCGTCACAGTAGCTCTGCCACAGGTAGAATCTCGGCCGGGTCTGTTTTGCGCTTGTCGCTGGTGCCATAAATCCTCACGGAGCCTCGCCTTTCCAGCTGGCCTGAAGGCTACTTAGCCTGCTGGCTAACTAGCTGCTCTCATCATTTTTCACTATGAACTTACTCCCATTAATTCAATCTGCCGCGGTTGCCCCCTTTAGCAATACTCCTTTTTGGCTTCTGTTGTGGCATTTCCATGTTATCGGTCCAGCTCAGTGGAGCTAGGCTAAATGCAAGCTTCCTTCAGTATTTTTTTTATTTTATTTATTATTATTATTTTTTATAAACAAAGTTCATGAAGATCTCAGTGACACTACAATGCATTTATATATATATACAGACCCTTTCTGAAAAATTTGAATATCATGGAAAAGTTTATTTCCATTCAAAAAGTTAAACTTTCATAGATTATAGATTCATGGCCCACAATTTAAACAATTTCAAGTATTTATTTGTTTATTTTTACATAATTTGGACTTCTATCTCATAAAACCCACGAAATCAGGAATTCAAACAATTTGAAAACTGTGAAGAAATCAGAAAATATTTTGCAGGCCATAAATGTTTTAAAGTGTGTGAGTGTCACACACTAATCATCTACTAAACTCAAAGCACCTGCACAGAATATGTCATGTTTGAGACTACAGCAGAATGGTACATGACCACAGAGAGCCAATCACAAGCATCAGCTTTAGAAGAAATTGATATAAAAAAAAAACTGAGCTTTGCTGCTATTTTCCAATTGTAACTAAAATTGTAATCAGAGACATTTCCAAAAGCAACTGTAATTTAATTGCACATTTTCTCTCGGTAATGTAATGTATTGCAATTACTTTATATACACATTGTAATTAAATTTCTAATTCTAGTTACAGCAGAACCTCAGGTTACAAATTTAATTCATTCCATGACTGCATTTGTAACCCAAAACGTTCGTAAACCAAGGTAATGTTTCCTATTGAAATGAATGGTAATGCAATTAATCCGTTCTAGCTGTAGATCAAGGTTTGTGTAATTTTGATCGTTGTGTGGTTAATAATAAATACTGTGCAATATAGAAATGAAAATACAATTTCTGATAATGAAATAACAGTAGGTTCGCAAGCAAATAATCTTTTCGGGTACAGTAATGTTTACATTCACTGTAGTTACTGTTAGACCTAAATGGACACTACCTCCCACAATGCAGCATTGGTTTTGTATTGCATTATGGGATGTGGTGGCCATTAGGTCAAAAAACAAAGATAGCTGAAGCACGGGCCAATTATGTTTATTTCGCTCAAGAAAAAGCACAAATTTCTGAGCCTTCAGCAGCCGTTACAACGATTTGTAAACCGAAAATAGTGAATAACCCGAGGTAAATTTTCTTTCCAGGTCATTTGTAAACTGAGGTTTCATTGTGCATGTAATGAGTTACTCCCCAACACTCGAATAGTTCTTATGGTACAAACATCTTTCTAACCTATTAACAACTAGCATTCTCTATTCTTTTTGTCTTTGTAGATCATGAAAAGTGTGAAACCTGGACAGAAAGAATATGAAATGGAAAGGTAAAGGATTTTTATTTATTTTTTTCCTCAGGACTACGATGTCAGAAATTTAATGACCGCAAACGCAACATACAATGTGAAATGACATCTCTGACAGCATCATTATCTTTGTAAAGGCTGTTTGTTTCTGACAGCTCTTGAATCTCATTTGATTGTATTGTGTACCTAATGAACTGGCCAGTCAGTGTATAATAACTCCATCCATCCATCCATCCATTTTCTGAGCCGCTTCTCCTCACTCGGGTCGTGGCGTGCTGGAGCCTATTCCAGCTAACTTTGGGCAGGAGGCGGGATACACCCTGAACCGGTTGCCAGCCAGTCGCAGGGCACAGACAAACAAACAACCATTCACACTCACATTCACACCTACGGGCAATTTAGAGTCGTCAATTAACCTAGCATGCATGTTTTTTGGGATGTGGGAGGAAACCGGAGTGCCCGGAGAAAACCCACACAGGCACGGGGAGAACATGCAAACTCCACACAGGCGGGGCCAGGGATTGAACCCCGGTCCTCAGAACTGTGAGGCAAACGCTCTAACCAGTCTTCACAGTGCTGCCGTGTATAATAACTGTTATCCAATATATAACAGCACTGGTATAAATAGTAATAGTAAATAGTAGATAGTAGAATGCATAATGTTAAGTTGGCTATTGTCTTTGTCAGTGGAAGGAGAAGTCTATTAGTTAATCAGTCAAATAGTTAGCAAGCTAGCTAGTTAGTCTGAAGTAGTTGGCTAGCTAAGTACTCAGTCAAATCGTTAATTAGTAGGTTGCTTTTTGTTCCTTAGTTAGCTAACTAGTGAAATAGTGGATATAATAAAGTACATTTTAATTAAATAGTTGAGAATTTGTATTTAGTTAGTTGTCTTACTAGTGAGTTTGTCAAGTAGTTAATCAAATGGTTTACAAATGGTCAATGGATAAATGGACAATAAAAGGTGATTCTTCTTCTTCTTACTTTCTAGTTAGTCAGTCACACAGCTCCAACCCCAATTCCAATGAAGTTGGGACGTTGTGTTAAGAAAAATAAAAACAGAATACAATGATTTGCAAATCATGTTCGACCTATATTTAATTGAATACACTACAAAGACAAGATATCCATCCATCCATTTTCAACACCGCTCATCCTGGTTAGGGTCGCAGGGCGCTGGAGCTTATCCCAGCTGACATCGGGCAAAAGGCGGACTACACCCTCAACTGGTCACCAGTCAGTCACAGGGCACATATATACACGGAAAACCATTCGCACTCACATTCACACCGTCACTGAGTGGGAACTGAACCCACACTGCCCGCACCAAAGTCAGGCGAGTGTACCACTACACCATCAGTGACTTAAGACAAGATATTGAATGTTCAAACTGATAAACTTTATTGTTTTTAGGAAATAATCATTAACTTAGAATTTTATGGCTGCAACACGTTCCAAAAAAGGTGGGACAGGTGGCAAAAAAGACTGAGAAAGTTGAGGAATGCTCATCAAACACCTGTTTGGAACATCCCACAGGTGAACAGGCTAATTGGAAACAGGTGGGTGCCATGATTGGGTATAAAAGGCGCTTCCCTGAATTGCCCAGTCATTCACAAGCAAAGATCGGGCGAGGTTCACCTCTTTGTGAACAAGTGAGTGAGAAAATAGCCAAACAGTTTAAGGAAAATGTTCCTCAACGTACAATTGCAAGGAATTTAGGGATTTCATCATCTACGGTCCATAATATCATCAAAAGGTTCAGAGAATCTGAAGAAACGACTGCATGTAAGCAGCAAGGCCTAAATCCAACATGGAATGCCTGTGACCTTCGATCCCCCAGGCGGCACTGCATCAAAAACCGACATCAATGTGTAAAGGCTATCACCACATGGGCTCAGGAACACTTCAGAAAACCAATGTCAGTAAATACGGTTTGGCGCTACATCCGTAAGTGCAACTTGAAACTCTACTATGGCAAAAGCAAAAGCATTTTATCAACAGCACCCAGAAACGCCGCCGGCTTCTCTGGGCCCGAGGTCATCTAAGATGGACTGATGCAAAGTGGAAAAGTGTTCTGTGGTCCGACGAGTCCACAGTTCAAATTGTTTTTGGAAATTGTGGACGTCGTGTCCTCCGGGCCAAAGAGGAAAAGAACCATCCGGACTGTTATGGACGCAAAGTTCAAAAGCCAGCATCTGTGATGGTATGGGGCTGTGTTAGTGCCAATGGCATGGGTAACTTACACATCTGTGAAGGCACCATTAATGCTGAAAGGTACATAAAGGTTTTGGAGAAAAATATGCTGCCATCCAAGCAACGTCTTTTTCGTCCCTGCTTATTTCAGCAAGACAATATCAAACCACATTCTGCACCTATTACAACAGCGTGATTTCATAGTAAAAGAGTGCGGGTACTAGACGGGCCTGCTTGCAGTCCAGACCTGTCTCGTTTATTAAAAATTGTCTTTGTAGTGTATTCAATTAAATATAGGTTGAACATGATTTACAAATGCAGCACGGTGGAGACTGGTTAGAGCGTCAGCCTCACAGCTCTGAGGACCGGGGTTCAATCCCCGGCTCCGCCTGTGTGGAGTATGCATGTTCTCCCCATGCCTGCGTGGGTTTTCTCCGGGCACTCCGGTTTCCTCCCACATCCCAAAAACATGCATGGTAGGTCAATTGAAAACTCTAAATTGCCCGTAGGTGTGAATGTGAGTGCGAATGGTTGTTTTTTTGTATGTGCCCTGTGATTGGCTGGCAACCAGTTCAGGGTGTACCCCGCCTCCTACCCGATGATAGCTGGGATAGGCTCCAGCACGCCCGCGACCCTAGTGAGGAGATGCGGCTCAGAAAATGGATGGATGGATGGATGGATGGATGATTTACAAATCATTGTATTCTGTTTTTATTTATGTTTAACACAACGTCCCAACTTCAAAGGAACTGGGGTTGTAATTTGGTAGGGTGCTGCCGGTTGGTTAGCTAACTAGTGAGTTCGTAGTAGACCTCTAAACACATTAGTCAGTCAAATAACAAGCTAGTTAGACAGTCAGTCAAATAGTTATAGTAAGTTAATCAAATAGGATGTAAAATAATTCACTAGCCAGCAAGCTGGTTGGTTGTCAGTTATTTTGTCAGTCAAATAGTGTATTTAGTCACATTCAGTGCCGTAAAAAAAGTATTGGCCCCCTTCTCAAATTCTTATATTTTTGCATAGTTTCCCACTTTTAAGATCATCAAACAAATGTAAATATCAGGCAAATATGACCCAAGTGAACTTAAAATGCTGTTTTAAAATGGTCATTTATTAAAGAAAAAAAATAACTATTGAAAGTTACCTGGCCCTGTGTGAAAAAGTAATTACCCCCCCCCCCCCTTGTAAAATCATGAATTAATTGTGGCTAATCACAATTTGTGGGTAATTTTCACTAATTACCCCAAGAGAACAGCAATGACTCATCTAGGAGGCCAAAAAGGAACTCGGGACAACTTCGAAAGAACTACAGGCCTCCCTTGCCTCAGTTAAGGTCAGTGTTCATGACCTTAGAGGAGACTGGGCAAAAAATGGCATCCATGGCAGAGTTCCAAGGCGAAAACCACTGCTGACCAAAAAGAACATAAAGGCTCGTCTTACTTTTGCAAAAAATCATCTGAATGATTCCCAAGACTTTTTGAGAATATTATATGGATTGAGGAGATGTAAAATGAGCTTTTTGGAAGGTGTGTGTCTTGTTCCATCTTGCGTAAATGTAGTACATCATTTCAGAAAAAGAACATCACACTAACAGTCAAACATGGTGGTGGTGGTGTGATGGTCTTGGGCTGTTTTGCTCCTTCAGGTTCTGAACAACTTGCTGTGATTGATGAAACCATGAATTCTGCTCTTTAACAGAAAATTCTGGGGGTGAATGTTCAGCCATCAATTTGTGACCTCAAGATGACGTGCACTTGGGTTCTGCAGAAGGATAACAATCCAAAACAAAATCAAGTCAACTTCTGAATGGCTTAAAAAAAAACTAAATGATTGTTTTGAAGTGGCCTAGTCAAAATCCAGACTTGAATCAGATTGAAATGCAGTGGCACGACCTTAAAAAAGCCCTTCATGCTCGAAACCCTCCATTTTTACTGGATTCAAATAATTCTGCAAGGAAGAGTGGGCCAAAATATCTCTATAGAGATGTGAAAAACTCATTGCCAGTTATAGAAAACACCTGAGTTCAGTGGTTACTGGTGGGGATGGGCCTACTGGTTATTTGGTTTAGGGGGCCATTACTTTTTCACACGGGGCCAGATAAATATTTTATAGTTTTTTTTTTGTTCCTTAATAAATGAAATCACCATTTAAAAACAACATTTTAAGTTCACTTGGGTTATATTTCTTATATTTACATTTTAAAGTACATGCCAAAATATAAGAGTGTGAGAAGGGGGCAAATACTTTTTCACAGCACTGTATGTAGTTAGCTATCTCTGTAGTCAGTCAGTCAAATACGTAGATGTTAGGGTACTTAGTGTTAGTTACTTAGTTAGTTAGCCAATTGTAAATCTGTTTAGAACTAGCCACATGCACACCATCATTCTAATTAGTGTTTATCATTATTATTTTATGCGGCACGGTGGACGACTGGTTTGAGCGTCTGCCTCACAGTTCTGAGGACAGGGGTTCAAATCCTGGCCCCGACTGTGTGGAGTTTGCATGTTCTCCTCGTGCATGCGTGGGTTTTTCTCCGGGAAGTCCGGTTTCCTCCCACATCCCGAAAACATGCATGGTAGGTTAATTGAAGACTCTAAATTGCCCGTAGGTGTGAATGTGAGTGCGAATGGTTGTTTATGTGTGCCCTGCGATTGGCTGGCAACCAGTTCAGGGTGTACCCCGCCTCCTGCCCGATGATAGCTTGGATAGGCTCCAGCACACCCGCGACCCTTGTGAGGATAAGCGGCTCAGAAAATGGATGGGTTGTTATTTTATTTTTTCATTATTTTCTTTCTTTTACAGCCTGTTCCAGCACTTCTGTTACACTCAAGGAGGGATGCGGCACACCTCGTACACGTGCATCTGCGGATCGTGAGTGTGCCTTCTGTTTTTTACACACTGGCAATATAAAAAAATAAAATGGGTGACGCTTGTGCTTTAAAGCTTAATTAGTGGCATGGTTACGCATAAACAGTTGCTAATCACACACTGGTCTTCTGTGTATCCAAGGCCGCATGTAATGACCTTTTCTTGGGGATTAGCACTTATTAGCTATGTTTTGTGTTTACACACAAAGCCTTGTCTTGATTACCCACCTGGCCTCTGTCCAAACTTTGCAGTGACATAACATCGTCAGAGGCTATGAAATTTCCATGTTTGACTCTGATTGACAAAAGCTCTTTAGTTCCACTTCACTGTCTTCTGTACCAACATCTAAAGCTAAACTTGTCTTTGCTAATTACAGCTGAACTGCTAAAAGTCCAGCTCCGCTGATGTCGTCGTGAAGTTCCGACCGAACTTTTTCTTTTGGGTCTGCTATACTAACATTGTCATTAACTACCAGAGGACTGTATTTCCTCAGTTAAGGATGTTTAATATCAGAAGAGTTTCACAGCGCTGGGAGACAGACTATGCACGGCGGCTGGAGAGTGTCTGTTGACCCCGAGTTTATTCCCTCCTCTTATCCTGTGTGACACAGTCTCAGCACTTTTCCTATGTGTAGCGCAACTGTCTTGACTGGTTTTATCTAATATGAGCAAGCATAGGGTGCGACAAATGGAGGAATTCAAGGCCATAGCAGTGGAACGTTTACAGCAGTAAACAACTAAGACTCAAGCCTGAACCTATCTAAGGCATATGCCTGAAGGAGGCCCATCCTAACATCATCCAATTCGGAATTTGAGCCTTATTTTCACCCAGAAAATGCCTGTGATTGCACGTCAGTTACATAATTAGGGATCCCGTTTGATGTCCGTCCCGCATCTGGGACGCACAAAAATGAGCATGGACGTATAAACTAAAATGAATCTGCGTCCGAGGACACAATGCTATGGATTAAATTTTTCCGATGTAGTGCTGGAAATCCGGCGTATGATTTTTATCAGGACTCTAGAGTGCGACTAATTTGGTCACATATGTGCTCTAACTTCTGAATGGTGCTGCTTTAAAAAAAAAAAAAAAAAAAAAGGGAGCGCAGGTCCACCTGTGCACCCAACCATTCAAGGAAGAAATGTGACTTGATAACAAAAAACTCATCCAGTCTCGAAACCAATCAGAGACCGTAAAGTGCGGGATCGGACCCTACCACCCTCCCTCTGAATGACCGTATCCGTGTCTGTGTGTGTGCGAGCGCGCGTTTGTGTGGTTTTCAAATACAGGCACTAGCGTAGTAAATATCTTCAAAGCTACGCTTTCTGACGACGAGCCGGTAGCTGCAAAGTTATAGAAAGTTGAGTGGCATAATTGGAATTAGTTCCAAAGCCTAATGCTACTGCGATGATGTGGGAACATTTTGGATTCAAGCCAGATGAACGCAGCCGTCCCGCTAACTCTTTGCCCAAATAATGCAAATACAGACATGCCAACATATATGGTGCGCATATGCTCATATTATATACAGTATAGCGTACTCACTATATTCAGAGATGTAGCCATTGAACATATTGACAAAGAAGTGTTTAAAGAAAGGCTGCAGACTTTTTAAAAGTAGTACAAAACTGTTTGCTTTGAACTACTCGTGCGTTTATGTTGCTATACTTTGCACTTTTTCTTAACCAACTGTAAACTTGATTGGCAGTATATTGCCTGTTAAGGCACTAACGACCCTTTATACCTCTGTGCCAAATGTTTATTTGTTCAGTGCAATTTATGTGAACAGAGCCTGAGTGTGTTTTATTTATATTTTTTGTTTATCGAAGATTTTTTAGTTATTATACAAAGTTACAATTCCACTGTTCAATATATTCTTAGAGTTAATTGTTCTCAAAAGGATGTACTTGGATTATTATGCTCTAATATCAGTGGCATAAAAAAAACATCAACAATACTATTGTTTGTCATGATAGTTTTGGGGAAAATAATCCTAAAAAATTAAAAAACTAAACATATATTGAGAGAGAGAGAGAGCAATGGATAACACAAAAATATTGTACAGTGTAAAAAACAGAGTAACCCCTGAAATACAAATCTACAATATAGTGGGACAGCAAAGCAAGAACCGTGATATAGCGGAGGATTACTGTATCTGTATTCTATGATAAGTTGCAGAGACTCATTGTTTCCAGACATGTGTATCCTGGAACTCACATATTTTCAAGTGTAAAATGGTCTATGCATAATGTTAACAAATGACATCAAAAAAAGTTTGTGCTTCGGGGTATTAACAGTGATTAACTTATTTTTACCGTAAGCTAGCTTTCTACCAAGTTAGTAGCTCAAACAAAGGCACACCAATAATCGACAGTAGTGCTTCTTGTTCGCTGAAACTTGAACCGTTTAATTTTTCCTCTGTAGCATGCTGTAGGGCTGACTAGCAGATGTTTACAGACTCAAATTCTAACGCCATGGGTTCCACGCCTGTGGAACCCGGAAGTACTTGAGGTGGCCGGATTTCTTTGCTGGAAGCCCCGTCCCGTTGCTGGCATTAACCCAATTATAAATGTAAAAACCTGTGATGCGACCACATTGAAATTGTTATTGCAGTAAAGTCAAGTTTGGAGTGATGAGGGTTAACTTCTTTTTAAATTCGTATGACATCTTTGAATGCTAAACTGTTATTTCAAACCTGTTGCATTAATACCGCGGTCACCTTGTTAATGAAACCCTTTATTTCAAAGTCAACTCTGGTGTTTTGACATCTTTCATGTAGTGTCACTTTTGACTATGTGACCCACAGGGGCAACAATTCTTCTGTTCTGCACTACGGTCACGCTGGGGCTCCCAATGACAAAACCATAATGGACGGCGACATGTGGTGAGTGGTGTCGTTTTATTTAGTTATTTTTAGTTGTCCAAAACTACCTGTGCACTATATAAAAGTGTTACAATGGTGACAATTGGTCCTTGGAACAGATTCATTATATTTCCATTTTAGGGAAAAAAAATTAAAATCCTACCAAATTGAAAGACATTTTGTTTTCATGTCCTCTCCTCCAGTTTGTTCGACATGGGCGGTGAATACTACTGCTACTCGTCAGACATCACATGCTCGTTCCCCGCCAACGGCAAATTTACCACTGACCAGAGAGCCATCTATGAGGCGGTCCTAAAGGCCTCCAGAACAGTCATGGCTGCCATCAGACCAGGTAATACCACTACTACTAATAATAATAACGACAATGTAAACGACCGATTATCAAATCAATTTGATCTCATACTCCTTGTGCTACTCCAAAATAATAGTCCAACAAATGAAAAATCCAACTTGATTATTGGAAAACTATCAACAGGTAACAGATTTACATAATATAATCAAAACAGCGGTGGGTGCAGTTCTGGGGAATTAAGAAGATGCAAAATGTTTCTTGTTAGTTTAAAATGACTTACTTTAATCGTCATGATCCCTTGCAGTGGCGAAAGGTCTGTTGAAGCCGGTCTCTGTGTCGGAAAATGCGTACTCCATGCTGGCGAGCATCATTTTCTACTACTAGCTAGTTACCTTAGCTGCTGGTTAGCGGTAGCTCTTGTCAGTCATTTACCACAATATGTTGAATGAATCTTGTATAACTTTATCCAATTCATTTGCCGCTGTAGCTGTCTGCCATGAACGTTCGTGTAGCTTCTAATCATGGGACGTGTCGTTCTGCAGAGGTTCTTGTCTCAGCAGAGACGTTACGTATTATACGCTACTGTACAACTGCGCATTACTGTAATGAAACGCACCAGAAGTAAACAAGGAGGTGGCCAGATGACTTTATTCATTCCAGCTCCTGCCAGAATAATATACGAGAGTTCATTCTCTTCCAATCGAATGTGAAAATTTCAATTCAATATTGTTTTTTTCATTGGAATTTGCGAATTGATTTGAATGGCGAATACATTATTCCTAGCCCTAGTAATAACTGATGTGGAAAAATATATGTATGGAATGAGTAATTACTAATTTAACAGAGATTTGACCATGTGAAAACGTTCCTATGTCCAGGCGTGAAGTGGACCGACATGCACCGTTTGGCTGACCAGATCCACCTGGAGGAGCTGGTGAAGGTGGGCATCCTGAAGGGCAGCGTGGAAGACATGATGAAAGTCCACCTCGGCGCCGTTTTCATGCCTCATGGCCTGGGACACCTGCTGGGCATCGACGTGCATGATGTGGGCGGCTACCCCGAGGTGAGAGCGCCTTCGTAGGCAGATGTCGAGAATCCGTTGGATCGCGCTGTAACGTGGCTGTCCCGCAGGGAGTGGAGCGCGTCAACGAGCCTGGGCTGAAGAGTCTACGGATGGGACGCCTGGTCCGGGAACGCATGGTGCTCACCGTGGAGCCTGGTATCTACTTCATCAACCACCTCCTAGATCAGGCCCTGGACGACCCCACAAAGAGCTGCTTCATCAACAACCAAGTGCTCAGTCGCTTCAGAGGCTTTGGTGGGGTCAGTACATTCCTTCCACCAAAGCCGATAGCAGGAGTTTGGATATTGATTGTTGTTTATTTCAGTCAAAAGGTTATTTAACAATTTATGTAGCCATTTAGTCAGTCAAATAGTTGTTTCGTTAGTTATCTAGTCAGTCAATCAATCCAATACACATTTTGTCAGTCAAATAGTTAAAGCCATGCAAGTAGCTAGTTAGTCTATCAAAAAGTGAAAGTCAATTGTGAGTTGGTTAGGTAGCTAGTCAAATTGTTATTGCGTTATTAGTTACTTAGTAAGTAACTAGCCAAAAAAATGTCTAGTAAATTCGACACACCACAGAAAAGAGTAATAACATGACGGATATAACATATATATATAATATACATATAATAACATAAAAAAAAATAATAATAATAATAAAATATATAATATATAAATATATATATATATATATATATATATATATATATATATTATATATAAATATATAAAAAAAATTGCAATATGAAATCAGGCTTCAAAATGGTCAAGAATTGAGACATTATTTTAGCTTCCAGACGCTGTGGGCGTGTCGCTGGGTGCTTTGAAAATACCGCCTCCAGCTGTCAATCAAATACTTCTGTCCCAGCTCCTATCTATCTGCAAGGCAAAGAGCGATGCACATAACACGTTTTCACAGGCCGCAGAGAATCATTCTGCCCCTTTGTTCCCACTGAAATTCAGCGGGCTGTTAATCGACAGACGGACTTTTCAGCCGTGACGATTTGCGAAGAGGAGGTGGGGGGCTTCCTTGTTGCATGCATTGCGCCAATCTCTTGACGTCACGAGGATAGTTTTTAGCCCCGCCCACAAAATCAGTCAAAATTAGGTGAAAAACAGTTTTAAGCCATATCTCAACAATTCAGTACTATATTGTTCTCAGTGCACGTTATGTATTTACAACCCCAATTCCAATGAAGTTGGGACGTTGTCTTAAAGATAAATAAAAACAGAATACAATGATTTGCCAATCATGTTCGACCTATATTTAATTGAATACACTACAAAGACAAGATATTTAATGTTCAAACTGATAAACTTGATTGTTTTTGGCAAATAATCATTAACTTAGAATTTTATGGCTGCAACACGTTCCAAAAAAAGCTGGGACAGGGTCATGTTTACCACTGTGTTACGTCACCTTTTCTTTTAACAACATTCAATAAACGTTTGGGGACTGAGGACTCTAATCGTTGAAGCTGTGTAGGTGGAATTGTTTCCGATTCTTACTTGATGTACAGCTTCAGCTGTTCAACAGTCCGAGGTCTCCGTTGTCGTATTTTACGCTTCATAACACACACATTTTCAATAGGAGACAGGTCTGGACTGTAGGCAGGCCAGTCTAGTACTCGCACGTTTTTACTACAAAGCCACACTGTTGTAACACGTGCAGAATGTGGTTTGGCATTGTCTATATATATATAAGCAGGGGCGTCCATGAAAAAGACGTTGCTTGGATGGCAGCATATGTTTCTCCAAAACCTTCATGTACCTTTCAGCATTAATGGTGCCTTCACAGATGTGTAAGTTACCCATGCCATTGGCACTAACGCAGCCCCATACCATCACAGATGCTGGCTTTTGAACTTTGCGTCCGGAGGACACGACGTCCACAATTTCCCAAAACAATTTGAATTGTGGACTCATCTAACCACAGAACCACTTTGCATCAGTCCGTCTTAGATGAGCTCGGGCCCAGAGAAGCCGGCGCCATTTCTGTGTGTTGTTGATAAATGGCTTTTGCTTTGCATAGTAGAGTTTGAAGGTGCTTTTACGGATGTAGCGCCGAAGTGTATTTAATGACATTGGTTTCCTGAAGTGTTCCTGAGCCCATGTGGTGATATCCTATACACATTGATGTCGGTTTTTGATGCAGTGCCGCCTGCGGGATCGAAGTTCACGGGTTTTCAATGTTGATTTTCGGCCTTGTCGCTTGCATGCAGCGATTATTTCAAACTGTTTTGACTATTTTCTCACGCACTTGTTCACAAAGCGGTGAGCCTCGCCCCATCTTTGCTTGTGAATGACTGAGCAATTCAGGGAAGCGCCCTTTATACCCAATCATGGCACCCACCTGTTCCCAATTAGCCTGTTCACCTGTGGGATGTTCCAAACAGGTGTTTGATGAGCATTCGTCAACTTTCTCAGTCTTTTTTGCCACCTGTCACAGCTTTTTTGGAACGTGTTGCAGCCATAAAATTCAAAGTTAATGATTATTTGCTCAAAACAAAATAGTTTATCAGTTTGAACATTAAGTATCTTGTCTTTGTAGTGTATTCAAATAATAGGTTGAACATGATTTGCAAATCATTGTATTCTGTTTTTATTTATGTTTTACACAACATCCCAACTTCATTGGAATTAGGGTTGTAGAAACAAAACAAGGATTTACGTTTTGGGGCACTTTAAAGTCGTTTAGATAAGTAGCTAGCTAGTCAAGCTGTCGTTACTGTGTTAATTACTCTCTAGGTATCTAGTCAGTAAGTCAAATAGTTACTTGGGTAGTTAGTCAAATATGAAATATTTGATATTTGACCTACTGAGTTTGCTTAGCTTGCTTGCCAGCTTGTGAGTCAAATACAGTAAGGTGGTTAGTCAGTTAGAGACCAAACTACTTAAGTCAGTCAAATGTGTTGAAGTTACTGAGGTATTTAGCTTCTTAGCTAGTAAATAATTCGGTCAAGTGGTTGATGTTAGTTAGTCAAATAGCTTAACTTAGCTAGCTAGCTAGTTAGTTCGTCGTCCCGTGTTAAAGTAAGTTAGATAGCTAGTTTATATAGTTCGAAAAATGTGTAATGTGATTTGGTTGGTTGGTTACTAGGTTAGTTGGGAAGTTAGTCAAATAGTTGACTAGCTAACCTGTTAACTAATGAGTGAGTCAGCTAGTTAGTAAGATGGTTGGATGAGTGAACAAACCGTTAAGTAGTTTATGTAGCTACCCAGAACAATTCGTGACCTGACTAATTAGTCAGTCAGTCAAATATTTCATTGGTGAGGTAATCAGTCAAATAGTTAGTTGATAAAGTAGTTAGCTTGCTTGTTGTCAGTTGTTGTCAGCCGTGCATCCGCATAAAGAATTTCCAGTGTAAAGGTCAGCCGTCATGACAGTTTCCGCTGTCAACATTTTACAAGCTACTGGGATACTATCTGACTGAATGATAACCTCTGTCATTGAATGTGTGATAACCTGGGATTGTTCAATAGCTATAGTCTATAGTTTGGTGCTAGTATAAACCCCAATTCCAATGAAGTTGGGACATAATAAAATGCAGAATACAATGATTTGCAAATCCTTTTCAACCTATACTCAATTGAATACACTACAAAGACAATATATTTATTGTTAAAACTGATAACTTCGTTGTTGTTTTTGGTGAATTAAATTTTCCATCCAAATTTGATGCCTGTAACACATTCCAAAAACATTTGGACAGGGGCATGTTTAACACTGTGTTACATTACCTTTCCTTTTAGCAACAAAAAGTGTTTGAGAACTAAGGACACTAATTGTTGAAGCTTTTTAGGTGAAATTCTTTCCCATTCCTGCTTTTTATACAACTTCAGTTGCTCAACAGTCCGCTGTCTCCTTTGTCGTATTTTGCACTTCATAATGCACCACACATTTTCAATGGGAGACAGGTTTGGGCTGCTGCTCCCGTTTATTGTCCCCACTCTTTTACTACACTGTTATAGCACATGCAGAATATGGCTTGGCATTGTCTTGGTGAAATAAGCAGGGATGTCCCTGAAAAAGAAGTTGCTTGGATGCCAGCTTGCATATGTACCTTTCAGCATAAATGATGCTACCACATGTTACCCATGCCATGAGGACACAATGTCCATGATTTCCAAAAGCAATTTGAAATGTGGTCATCTCAGATGACCTCGGGCCCAGAGAAGACAGAGGCATTTCTGGGTATGCTTTTGTTTTGCATGGTAGAGTTTAACTTGCATTTGTAGATGTAGCAACCAGTGTTAATTTTGATAGCAAATTTTGTTTTAGTCCTTTGACTATAATGTAATTTAGTTTAAGACCACAGCACACATTTCCACTTTATATCATCCATCCCAAATGACCTCGGACCCAGAGAAGCTGGCAGCATTTCTGAGGTGTTGTTGAC
Organism: Phycodurus eques; assembly: GCF_024500275.1. Lineage (NCBI taxonomy): Eukaryota > Metazoa > Chordata > Actinopteri > Syngnathiformes > Syngnathidae > Phycodurus > Phycodurus eques. Next base: position 20,583,692 of record NC_084526.1, read on the forward strand.
ATATGGCTTTCGCTTTGCATGGTTGAGTTTTAAGTTGCGTTTGTAGATGAAGCGATGAACTGTGTTAACTGAGATTGTTGTTTTTTTTTAAGTGCATATGTGGCAATGTCCTTTACACAATGATGCCGGTTTTTAATGCAGAGCCGCCTGAGGGATCGAAGTTTCTCAGGCATTCAGTGTCTCTCGATCATATTATGATGATATGGACCGTAAATGATGAAATCCCTAAATTCCTTGCAATTGTACGTTGAGAAACATTGATCTTAAACTGTTGGAGTATTTGCTCACACAGTTGTTCACAAAATGAACCTCACCCCATCATTGCTAGTGAGCAGCAGCTCCTTTTATACCCAATAATGACACTCACCTGTTTCCAAATTAACCTGTTCCACCTGTGGAATGTTCCAAAAAGGATTAGATATTATTTTTATTTTTTTTTGCATTGCTCAGCTTTCCCAGTCTTTTGTTTCCCCTCTCCCAGCTTTTTGGGAACGTGATGCAGGCATCAATTTCAAAATGAGAGATTATTTGCTAAAAAGCAATACCGTCCGTCTTTGTAACTTAATTTTGGTTGAAAAAGATTTGCAAATCATTGTATTGTTTTTGTGTTTTACACTATATCCCAACTTCATTAGAATTGGGGTTTGTGCTGTCAAAGGAGAGGAGATAGCTCTCAGCAGCAACACTGTTGTGAATTTAAACGTTGACAACCGGAAGTTAACATGCCAGCTTTGCGGATGCAGGAATTGAAGTCAATCCTGGAATCCCAATTCCTTGGTCTGCACTCTATTGTGTTTCATGCTAATAAGTATAATGTTTATGTTGTGTGTAAACATTTAGTGTGTTTCCATTGATTGTGTCCCATTTAAACCATCTTGGCAGGTTCGCATCGAAGACGACATTGCCGTCACCGCGGACGGCATTGAGCTGCTTACCTGTGTGCCAAGGAACGTGGATGAGATTGAGGCCTTTATGAGCAACTCTGACAAACCTTTCAGCCCGCTCGTGTCCAGCCAAAAATGTTGATCCACAACTCTCTATACATAATAAAACTAAACAATCAACCAACACAGGATGAACACATACAAGTTTGATCATGATGCAGTTGAACACAAACATTTACATGAATTAGTATTAAAATACACAAAACAAATGCTGTACAAATGAATAAAATTTAATTTTTGCAAATATGGATGGATGGCTGTTGTCTTATCATTCACAGGGTGCACTTGCTGATAATGGCCACTAGATGCCACTCTTGTCACACAGGGAAAGTGTGCCCTATATTCTATACGTATACTATTTTATTTACACACAAATATGTATACATATATATGTTTTGGGGTTAGCTAGACAGTCAAATAGTTAAAGGAAAATGGTTACTTTGCGAGCTATCTAATTAGTACGTCAGTCCATTACTGGTATTTTTTAAAGAGCCAAAACGTGTTTTCAACAAGAGTATGAAGGTCCCTGAACGTATCATAATATACAGTATATTTATAGCTGTGTGCTCAGAAGGGAGGGGAAAAGGGTTGGTGAATAAGTTAATGGAGCAAAGATGTATGGTAATCCATGGCGCAGCAGTTCCAGCATTTTGGAATGCAACCTCCCCCCGGGAATTGAACATTAATATTTGGGAGCAATATACCAGGAGGCCACCATTGGTACATAAGCGAAAGCAAAACAAATATTTTTAACAGCATTTTCTCCATGGAGAGATGCATAAATAAATAGTGTTCTTAAACAGTCGTTTTAACAAATAAAAATTAAACAAGCTTAGATATTTACATTCAAGTCAGGAGTGTCCATGTGCGTTTGCTTTTGTCTGCTTTTCATCTTAAAGATTGTGATGCTGCATTTAAGAAAACTGGGAAATCCAAAATTTTAATTTCACGCATTATAAAGTGTCTCAAAGTCTGGAGTTCCACAGAGTTCCAACCAAATAGTAGCCAATCAATGAATCCCAATAGACAAACGTCACACAAAGACTCATTTAGACTAAATTTATATTTACATATTGGTGGAATTAAAAAGTTAGTTAGCTATCCTGGCAGTCAGGCAAACACTTAAAATAGTAAGTTCGTTCGTTTGTTAAATAGTTAAAGTTAGCTATTTATTCATGAAATAGTAAAATAATTATTGGTTAGCTATTGAACTAATTTAGCAGTCAGATAAATATTTCATTAATTGACTTAGTCAATTAGTAAGAGAGCGTTAGACAGTCAGTCTACCAGCTAGCTAGTTAATCTGTAAAATAGTGTGATAGCTCGCTCGTCAGTTAACTACTTGATGGTGTTAAATTAGGTGTCTAAGCAGTTTGTTAGTCAATCAGTCAAATAATTAGACAAATAGTTAAAGTAAGTAAAATAGTTAATTTTGTTTGCTAGTTAGTACGTCAGACATTAGTTTGTCAACTAGTTAAGGTAGTGAGTTAGTTGTTTAGGTTGCTAGTTAGTCATTTAAATGGTCAAATAGTTGGCTCGTCAGTCAGGTAGTTCGCTAGCTAGTTGTCAGCTGGTTGTGGAGGCTGGACTTTGTAGACTCCAAATGGGATACATCTAAAATCCCAGTGTTCTTGAATACATCATCAGGACAGCTCCGACCAATAACTGAATAGATTAACAGGTGCCATGTTGCTTTTTCCTCGATTTGTCCCGTCCATCTGGTGAGCGGTTTCCGGTCCTTTCCAGCACGCAAATGTTTCTACTTCCTGTCCCAACGAGCATTAGCTGCGTCCCCTGTGGACCACCGAGTGTCTGTGAGGGTGGCGCGAGCACGATGCGCAGCAAGTCTTCTTGTAGTAGTCGTAGACGCACAGGCGAGCCTGGACCACCACGTTGCAGTTGTAGTACTCGTCTTTGCAGTGCTCGTCTGCAATGGGAACGTCACAGAGATCAGAGACCGAATAACGCAAACTAATTGGTGCCCCTTTTTAGGACCGACCTATTTGAGGTATGCAAGGTTCAGGGTTGCAGTCTTCCCGTTCGGCCGGTTTGAGCCGTTCCTCACAGCCGGTGCTGGACTGCATGTCTTCGGATAGACAACGCACCTCACGCACACGAAATCCTCCCTCGCATGTTTTGGAGCACTGCATGGACCAGAAAGTGACATTTAATAAACCTCTAAATTTACGCTTTAAATATCTGTCCTCATGAAACTACTTCTGCATGAAATACATATACAGTCCCTTCCAAAGGTATTGGAACGGAAAGGTCAAATCCTTTGTTTTTTGTTGTATACTGAAGCCATTTGGGTTTCAGATCAAAAGATGGATATGAGACAAAAGTTCAGGATTCCAGGTTTTATTTCATGGTATTTACATCTAGATGTATTAAACAACTCATGACAAGGGACCTTTTGTTTGAACACACCCACTTTTCAAGTGAGCAAAAGTATTCGAACATGTGGCTCATAGGTGTTTCTAGTTGCTCAGGTGTTTCCTTTTAGATTGAGTTCTTAAACATTAGATAGTGCTTGTTTTTGGCTTTGGGTTTCACCTGTGAAAACTGCATTTGCTGTTAAGCAAACATGAAGATCAGAGAACTGTCTATGGGAGAAAAGCAAACCATTGTGAAGCTGAGAGAAGAGTGAAAATCGGTCAGAGCTATTGCACAAACATTGGGCATAGCCAATACAACAATTTGTCCTGAAAAAGAAAGAAACTACTGATGCAACAGACATCGAACAGGTCGGCCAAGGGTATCAACAGCAATTGATGACAGAAACATTGTGAGAGCTGTGAAGAAACACCCAAAGATAGCAGTCAGTGACATCACTACCAACCTCCACGGGGCAAGGGTGAGGGGATCACAATCCCCTGTTTGAAGAAGACTTCGAGAGAAGAAATATACAGGCCATACCACAAGATGCAAACCACTCATCAGCAAAAAGAATCAGAAGGCCAGATTGGATTTTGCAGAGAAGTGCTGAGATGAGCCCCAAAAGTTTGGGAGCAAAGTTTTATGCACTGATGAGACCAATAATTGACCTCTACCAAAGTGATGGAAAGGCCAAAGTATGGCGAAAGAAAGGATCTGCTTATGATCCAAAACACACAAGCTCATCTGTGAAGCATGATGGAAGTAATGTCATGGCTTGGGCTCGCATGGCTGCTTCCGGAACGGGTTCACTCGTCTTTATTGATGATGTAACTCATGATGGTAGCAGCAGAACGAATTCTGAAATTGACAAAACCATTTTGTCTGGCACTTTATAGAAAAATGCATCCAAACTAATCATGAGACGCTTCATCATGCAACAAGACAATGACCCAAAACACACTGCCAACACAACAAAGGACTTCATCAGGGAGAAAAAGTGGTAGGTCAGACCGGACCTTAACCAAATAGAGCATGTATTTTGGGTTCTGAAGAGGAGACTAAAGGGTGAAACCCTCAGAAACAAACAAGAACTGAAAGAGGCTGCAGTAAAGTCCTGGAAAGGCATTTCAAATGAAGAATGTCTGTCAATGGGTCGCAGGGTTGATGCAGTTATTGCAAGTAAGGGTTGTGCCACCAAATATTAAATGTTATTCACTTTAAGTGAATTTAATAATGTCTTTTCCAATACTTTTGCTCACTTGAAAAGTGCGTGGCTTCAAACAAAAGGTGGTCTGTCCTGAGTTATTTAACACATCTAGATGACCTTGAAATAAAAGCTGGAATTCTGAAATTTTGTCTCATATTCATCTTTTGATCTGAAACCCAAATGTCTTCAGTTTTCAACAAAAACAAAGGAATTGACCTTGCCGTTCCAATACTTTTGGAGGGGACTGTATTTTGGGTGGTTTTAAGACCTGTGATTCAATTAGTTTATAAACTGTTATCATTTCAGTGGTGAGCAGTGGCGGCTGGTCGTTCGAGGGCTGCCGTCCCACCACTGACATTAGCCAACAAATTACTTTCCTTGAAGACAAAAACGGAAATACAAATGCAAATACGGTGGTCGACTGGTGAGCACATCCGCCTCACATTTCTGAGGACCGGGGTTCAAATCCCAGCCACGACTGTATGGAGTTTGCATGTTCTCCCCGTGCCTGGGATATCCTGGACGAAAACCTGCTCCAGAGTGCTCAGAACCTCAGACTGGGCTGAAGGTTCACCTTAAAAAAAGACAATGACCTTAAGCACACAGCTAAAATACCGAAGGAGTGGCTTAAGAACAATTCCGTGACTGTTTTTGAATGGCCCGGCCAGAGCCCTGACTTAAACCCAATTGAGCATCTCTGGACAGACCTGAAAATGGCTGCCCACCAACATTCACCATCCAACCTGACAGAAGTGGAGAGGAACTGCAAGGAGGAATGGCAGATGATCCTCAAATCCAGGTGTGAAAAACCTGTTGCATCTCAAAAAGACTCATGGCTGTATTAGCTCAAAAGGGTGCTTCTACTAAATATTGAGCAAAGGGTCTGAATAATTATGGCTGTGTGATATTTCAGCTGCGATTGGCTGGCAACCAGTTCAGGGTGTACCCCGCCTCCTGCCCGATGATAGCTGGGATAGGCTCCAGCACGCCCGCGACCCTAGTGAGGTGAAGCGGCTCAGAAAATGGATGAATGGATGGATGATATTTCAGTTTTTCTTTCTCTGTTTTATGGACTTTGAGAAGGCGTTCGACCATGTCCCTCGGGTAGTCCTGTAGGGGGTGCTTCAGGAGTACTGGGTACCGAACCCCCTGATACGGGTTGGTCGGTCCCTGTACGACGGGTGTCAGAGATTGGTCCGCATTGCCGGCAGTAAGTCAGACTCGTTTCTGGGGAGGGTTGGACTCCGCCATGGCTGCCGTTTGTCACCGATTCTGTTCATATCGTTTATACACGGAATTTCTAGGCGCAGCCGAGGCATAGAAGGGATCCGGTTTGGTGGCCTCAGTTTTGCATCTCTGTTTTTTGCAGAAGATGAGGTTCTGTTGGCTTCATCAAGCTGTGATCTCCAACTCTCACTGGAGCAGTTCGCAGCCGAGTGTGAAGCGGCTGGGAGGAAAATTAGCACCTCCAAATCTGAGACCATGGTTCTCAGTTGGAAAAGGGTGGAGTGCCCTCTCCAGGTCGGGGATGAGATCCTGCCCCAAGTGGAGGAGTTCAAATATCTTGGGGTCTTGTTCAGGAGAATGGAGGGAAGAATGGAACGAGAGATCGACAGCCGGATCGGTGCAGCGTCTGCAGAGATGTGGATTTTGTATCGGTCTGTTGTCCTGAAGAAGGAACTAAGCCAAAAGGTGGCTCAGGCATCTGATTAGGATGCCTCCAGGGCCTCCAGGAGGAAACCCCGGAGACAACCCAGGACACACGTGAATGTGAGTGTGAATGGTTGTCCGTGTCTATATGTGCCCTGCGACTGACTGGTGACCAGTTCGGGGTGTAGTTTGCCTTTCGCCGAAGTCAGCTGGGATAGGCTCCAGCGCCCCCCGACCCTCACCAGGATAAGTGGTGTTGAAAATAGATGGATGGATAGTATGCAGGGCATCACTCACAGCACTCCAGTCTGTGTAGTACCACTTTGCTCCGCAGGCTTTCACGTTGCAGCTCTGCCGGCTGAGCGGTCTCTCCAGCGACGAACACTCGTACTGGGGCGCCACGGCCACGACGTCGTGTGACCTCGTAAGACACACCACCGCCCGCTGCTGGCTGCCAGCACCGCACTCTGCAGAACACTGGAAGACACGCAATATTGATGTTACTTCAAAAGTCACATGTTCATCCTACCTGTAAGTTCAGTTGTTCATACTTGACTCCAGGGGCCGGTGAACCACTCCATGGCGTTGTCGCAAGGGCCTGTGTTGCACACTTGAGAGTCGGGGGGCCGCTCACTACCACAACCCTCTAGAGGGAAGCTGCTCATGTGATTGGTCAGGCACAAGATGCCCCGCGTTCGTACACCCATCCCACACTCAGCAGAACACTAGAAGAGAAATAACGGCAACGCACCGCTGTCTCTTTAAACGTCAATGAAAACGTTAGTTTTGCAGATGCTACATCTACTCTGTAGGCATAATGTGGTACCTACCACAACATATGGTGGTATCAGTCAAAGTGAAGGTAATTACAACCAATTAGTGGAGGGAAATGATGTGTATTTAAAGTGAAGTGATTACTTAAAAATGAAATTTGAATTCATTGCATTCATAGCAGCAGCAAATTTTTGTCATTATAGATTAATTGAAAACTACTTTAGAACATGTAATTACAGACGTAAACATTACAATCATTACTAGACCGCATATTACAATAAAGATACTATTTTGGAATTATTTGATGGTTCATTTTCCCTACAGTAGTTTTTTTTTTTTTGTAAAAACAAAACACAAATCTAATTCAAATACATGATTAGTAATTTTCCTCATAATTCATTCATTTTCACTCATATTTTTTAAATCGAAAATCAATGTAGGGTGCGTTTCTGATCATTTTTGAATGGGTTGAATCAGGGGGGTGAGTAATCATTAACTCAACATAGATGTTTTTGTTCTTCAAAGAAAGAATTGATAGTTCCATAAAATATACAAAATTTGATAAAGTACTACTTACAATTTAATATATTAAAATGTCAAAAAACTGTTTACATTTATGCTTGAAAACGGTAAATCCAAAATTCCCCAGCTAAACTCATTCATTCATTCATTTTCCGTACCGCTCATGCTAACATGGGTTGCGGGCGTGCTGGAGCCTATCCCAGCTGACTCTGGGCGAGAGGCGGGGTACACCCTGAACTGGTCGCCAGCCAATTGCAGGGTACATATAAAGAAATAACCATTCGCATTCACACTTATGGGCAATTTAGAGTTGCCAATTAACCGACCGCGCATGTTTTTTGGGATGTGGGAGGAAACCGTAGTACCCGGAGAAAACCCACACAGGCACGGGGAGAACATCCAAACTCCACACAGGTGAGGCCGGATTTGAACCCAGGTCCTTAGAACTGTGAGGCAGATGTGCTCACCAGTCATCTACCGTGCCTCCTCCCCAACTATACTTTCCATGGAAATTTACCAGATATTTTCCAGCCCTTTGCAACCCTATTGTCTACCAACATGCATTTGTAGTTGTTTAAAAAAAAAATCTAGTTATTTTTGTAAATGCAGAATTTGTTGAGTCGGCTCGTGTAGTAGATTTGACTAATGAAGTGTCCCTTGCAGGCGAGAGATACCTTGGTGCCCCAGTCTGTGTAGAACCAGCTCTTGGCGCAGGCCCCCCTGTCACAGTTCTCCACGTGGACTGGCCTCAGGTTCATGTTGCACTCTGTGTCGGGGACAAAGTCCCCCACGTTGCTGACGCAGCGGACCTCCCGCCACCTCTGGCCCAACCCGCATGGCACCGAGCACTGCAGAGACGTAATTTACCACCATGAATGAAGCCCACAATCAATCATCCTTGCGATGATTGACAGCCGTCACTCACGGCGCTCCACTCCGAGCGGATGTGCCACTCGCTGCAGATCTTGGTCTGGCAGGTGCCGGCGGTCTCAGGCCGCTCCAGGTGCCTGCAGCGGCTGCCGTGCACGTTGTGGGTGTGGTTGGCATAGGTCTGGCGACACAGGACCTGACGCTGCTGCGTGCCCAGACCGCACGTCTTGCTGCATTCCGACCACTCGCCAATGTCCCAGCTGATAAAAGGCAAGAGATAATCACAAGGACATTATACAGTTGAGATTAGATTTTAAATATTCACCCCCACAAGTAATAACAATGAATTCAATTAATAGAGTTCATGATATATGTACTACGTTAAATATTTCTAGTAGATCTTGTTTGATGTGCGTCCGGCATAAGCAGGGGCGCACAATGCATGGTGACTCTGCGTCCACAGAAGCACAGCATTGCTTACCCTTACTCATTGCTTATGTGTGTGTTGCTGAAGTGCTTCAGCGAATCATTGTCCACTAACAGTACGCGTCTTGTCTTGATGCTAGTAGGGTGGGATATCGTTTCATAAATACAATGGGGCACGATACTTTTTTTTAGGTAAGTTTTCATTGTTGTTCATCTAGCACACCGCTCACGATGCAGCGAGCCACTGGCGAAACGGCTTTGGCTCCGTAGATGCACACACGTGGGACACTTTAGGGAACCCTGTGAACTAACTAGCTAGCGAGCTAAACAGCTCGCTCTGGCTCAAGCGATCGTGGCGACATACAGAGGTCACTAACTGGCGGACCACGCTTCGCATCCGGACCCAGAAGCAGTGCCATATGTACACACAGCATAGCCAAAAAAGAAAGGGTATGATTCAAGACATACAGGTCGCTGCAACATATTACAGGCTTTAAGGTAGTGATGAACCATACCGACCAATCACATGTGAGTTCAGCCACCCCCTTTGGGAAATCAAATCTCCATCTCAGGCCTTAATCGCTGATTCCGAGGCAGCTCAGACAAAGAAGAGGAGAAACGTAGCAGGGTAGAGAGAAAGAGAATCAGCGTGGAAGTTGAGTTAAAGACGGAGAAAGATCATAAAAAGACTGATAAAGGAAGAAAATGGCGCTTAAAATGAAACGGTCAGTGCCATTTTTATTTATGCTTCTCAGTGGGAAGTGCATCTATGTGTAACGCCATTATGAAAGAAAACAAAGGTTTTGAACAAACATAACCTCTAAAATGGTTCAGTTGTTCAGAATTGTTTAATTAAAATATGTAAAATTGTTTGAGGCTTCACTGTTGTGTCAAGATGCCAAACAGAAAAGGGGATACAAACTTTGTTTTTCTTAAGTTCAGCACTTTAGTTGAACACATATAACTCTCTATTTAATTGCTCTTATTGTGAAATTGAGGCGTACTTTTATTTAGGAAATGAGAGAACATTTCACAGTTGTGCTCATGTTTGATTACCAGGGCAGAATTTGTAAGATGTGTACAATTCTTTATCATGCTCTAATATCCTTAGATCAGTGGCATTTAAAAAAATAATAATAATAATTAATAATTCAACAATGCTATCGTTTACCGTGAAAGGTTTTTTTTTTTTTTTTTTTTTTTTTTTTAGAATATATCATTTGCTATCATGGCAGGCCAAGAAATTTTGAAAAAAAGAGAGCGCAATAGCAATGGATAACAAAAATATTGTACAAACAGTATAAAAGATAGAGTAACAACTGCAATAAAAATCTGCAATATACCAGGACCGTGAAGCAAGAACCATGATGTAGCGGACGGAGGATTACTGTATCTATATGCTGTGATGACAAATTTAAGGGACTCATTTTTCCAAGGCTGGAACTCATTGTTTCTATGACGTGTGCATCCCGGGACTCACATCAGAATCAGAATCAGAATCATCTTTCATCGCCAAGTATGTCAAAAACAAATCAATACTAGACCGCATATAAAACAAATTTGTCTCCGGGAGTTGGAGCCACTCTAGTATGACAACAGTCAATTGAGAGAGAATACTTTTGAAACATAAAGACATTGAGGAAAAAAAATAAAACAACAACAGTCACTATATCGCAATAAAAGGTTGCTACTAATCTGGTAATGCCGCTACATTATTATTATTTTTTTTTTGGACAATTGTGAAAAGACGAGAACAATAGTCCGGTGCAACAAATATTGTGCAAAGGGCACCAAGACTTCAAGAAATGAAGACATAAACTCAAGTGTAAAATGGAAAATACAACATTCAATATTTGAGGGAACTACCAAACCAACGACTTTGGAAGAACCTGAAGGGCGAATACAAGTTATGTCTTACATCCCAGAAGAGTTCCTTGTGAAACCAGTTAATGCAGTTCCCAAGTGGCTTGAGAAACTGGTGGCTAATGCTGGCGCCCATATCGAATTTTAAATAAAACTCCATGCATTACACATATTGGGAGTTACTTTTCAATCACCCGGTATAGATGACTGGATGGGTTTTCTCCAGGTACTCCGGTTTCCTCCCACATCCCAAAAACATGCGTGGTGGTTGAATTGCCCGGAGGTGTGAATGTGAGGGCGAATGGTTGTTTGTTTGTATGTGCCCTGCAATTGGCTGGCAACCAGTTCAGGGTGTACCTCGCCTCTCGCACGAAGATAGCTGGGATAGGCTCCAGCACGCCCGCGACACTAGTGAGGATAAGCGGTACAGTAAGTGGATCGATGGAGATAAATGTATATAAAGGTGGGTAGTAACGCAAATAACATTTTCAATAAACTGTACTTGTCAGAGTACTTTAAATGTACTTTTTACTTGAGTATTTATGTGAAGAAGGATCAATACTTTTACCCCGTTACAATGATCGACATGCCGATCGCTACTTTTATTTAGCCATCCTTGCGTGTGCGTGTCTATTTTTAGACTGCATCTTCGACTTCCCCATAGGGCTCCCATTGCGGCAATTGAACGTTACCACAGTGGCGTTTGACTCAAGTCCACCAGTCAAACGACACAAGGCATGACTGGGCAGATTGCCTTTGCGAGCCAATCTTTTTTTTGGGGGGGGGGGGAAGAACAGCCGCGCGAGTGTGTTTACTTTACAGACTTCGAAAAACAACAGCTTTGTCATGAAACTCTTAAATTGTGACTTCCCAAACTTGGATATTTCAGCCCACTTCTAACTTGAGAAAACAACTTCTTCATGAAGTCATTTAAGTGAATAAAACAAATCATGTTTCTGTTGGGCCCAATGTATGTGCTGTTGTTTTTTGGGCAGTTTCAAATTTAAATGGGGGCAGGTTCATTGAGCACTTCCTTACTCTTACTCAAGTAAATATTTGGACGACTGCTTTTTACTTTTACTTGAGTCATATTATTCTAAACTAACAGTACTCTTACTTGAGTACAATATTTGGCTACTCTACCTACCTCTCTGTCTCTCTCTCTGTCTCTCTCTCTCTCTCTCTCCATCCATTTTCTGACCCGCTTATCCTTACTAAGGTCGCGGGTGTGCTGGAGCCTATCCATGCTATCTTTGGGCGAGAGGCGGGGTACACCCTGAACTGGTCGCCAGCAAATCACAGGGCACATAGAAAAAAAAAACCATTCGCACTCACATTCACACCTATGGGCAATTTAGAGTTGTCAATTAACCTACCGTGCATGTTTTTGGGATGTGGGAGGAAACCGGAGTGGCCGGAGAAAACCCACGCTGGCACGGGGAGAACGTGGAAACTCCGCACAGGCGGGGCCGGGGATTGAACCCCGGACCTCAGAACTGTGAGGCAGACGCTCTAACCAGTTGTCCACCGTGCCGCCATATATATATATATGTATGTATATATATGTATGTATATGTGTATATATATATATACACACACCGTATACGATGGTAATATACACCTACGGTATTATAATATTTATTTATATAAATAACAATGCATACAATATTTGAAGAAATACAGCATTATAAAGAAAGGAAAAACAATAAATAAAAATAGAGACATGAAATAGAGGGCTGAGTGTTGACTCACAATGCGGGGCAGGCCTGCAGGTTGCATGGTTCCTCCTGCAGCATTGGTTTCCCGTCACACAAAATGTCCTCGACTTGGACCTGGTTTAGCCGGTGGATGCAATGGAAGACGGGATGCCTGAAACCTACACATCACATTATGAATGCCATAATACTTGTTGATGTTGGGCTTTCATGTGAAATTTCAGGTTGAAACCTTTACAGGTGAACGCTCTGCTAGTCTAAGTTTTTTAATGCACGTCTAACTCATTTAAGCTTTTTCTTCGAAAATTGCGGGTTTCCCCTGGTCCAAAAGAAGAACATTAAAAAATATATATGTTTAAAAATCACTTAATAGGTGAATTCACAGGTGCCAAACCAAGGATATGTGGGGGTCCACTCTATCCCTAACTTTTTATGACTAGAGTCAATTCATAAACATTATGTTGACATCAAAAGCAAACTGTATGACTCCCAAAAATTTTTTTAAATCATCTCACCTTTGCCGCAGGAGGTGCTGCACTCGCTGGTGCCGGCCATTTTCCAGCTGTATTCCCGTTGGCGGCGCGGCACCTGGTTCTCGTGGCGATGAGGTGGGTACTTCCCCCTGCCGGCCGGGTCGTAGTTCCCCTGTTGGGAATCGTCGTGCCCCACCTCCTGCTCGTTCACGGTGTTCCCTAAGACATTGATTGAATTGAGTAAGTGCAGTGCATGCTGGGTAATGCCATAATGTACTGGGCAAGTGTGGCAGTAAGTCACGTAATGTGACCTGTGGTACTGGGGGTATTGTTTACCTTGTGGTGTCTCCGACGTGACCACGTATTCATAGTGAACCCCTGGGTTGGGCTGCTGGAAGATCATCTGAGGGAAGTAGAGAATTCCTATCATGAGTGTCAAGGAATGGGAATACTCGATGTGCAATTCTGTTCTCAACTCACATAAACTTCCAGGATCTCATTGGTGGGCCCCTCGGCGAGGAGGGACTCGCCAGCGGTGTTGCTGATTTCATTGGGTCGCCGGTAAGTGAACACGGTGCCCCCGCCCTCATACTTGCCCGGCCGGTCGATTGCCCAATTCCCGTTGATGATGGACCGTCCCGATCGGCTTCGGAGCGCTGCGGGAGAGCGATCAATTAACTGCAAAATCTCTCAAGGGGTAAATGCTGGTCAACCCACAATTTGTTCGGATTTTGAATTTTTTTTCCACAGAAGAAATCATGGGACTATACATTAGAGGGGGTAGGAAAGAAGTAAAATTTCAGAATTAAAAAGAAAATAATTTAAACACAAGTGTAAAGATAACTGTATATATGTAAAAAAAAAAGATGTGTGTAAAAATAATTCTACAACTGTCTTGTAATTGGACTGAAGTGGCTGGGTAGAGGGAAGTCTGGGCGTCCCTGTTGAAGCTACTGCCCCCGCGACCCGACCTCGGATAAGCGGTAGGAAATGAATGCATGGATGGATAAATGACAAAAGGTAAAAAGAAGTTAACCGATGTAAAACGAAAATAAACCCCTCTAATAAAATAGTCCATGTTAACTTTGATCAAGCCCCCTTACTTCGCATCACTTTCGGTGTACATTCGTATTTCTTTCAACAGCCTTTATTGAGACTGCTCCTTCGTTTGGAATAAGCGTTGGGAAAAAAGAAAAAGCCCAATGTGCAGCAATCAGGCCTTTTGAGGCATAGGAAAATATCGCTCAAATGCGGAGTAGCGCAACTTTAGGGGAGCATGTCACTAACTTTTAAAACGGAATCCTTTTTTGTTGGCCAACCATTTTTAGCCCAAAACCCAGTGGATTAAGCACAGGAAGCCCATTACAAATGCATTAGGAGTGTAACATTAGACTTGTAAAAGACTGTTTGGACAAGGTAAAAGCACATTAGGGTCCAGAAAAGAGACCCACTCAGGGAATATGTGGGATGGGTTTGCTCATGAAAAATCCATTATAAACCCTGTTGTTCTATATTACTTGAATGGGAATGCACCTTGTCTTTTAAGATTTGCACAGAAATGCAGTATTCGAGGCAGCAAATTTGATGATCACAAACATACAATTGTTCACTCGGAATGAGCAACATGCTGCTTCACTAAGACTGCAGTACTATGGGATGACATGTTGCACAGCCTGCTCTGGTGAACTTCCATGACGGATCCTTTTTAGATTCTGATTTACAAAGAACTTTCAAAACTTCATTAAACAAAAAAGAGTGGTTAAGGCGTGTGAGTGTTTTAATGAAAGTGTGCACTTTCATTGTGGGGGCCGGTGGGGGCTTGGGACTATTTAGGCTCTCACCACTAAACTGGGTTCTCGCTCTTATTAAACAGCATTCCAACAGTTTCAGAAAATGTTCAACACCAACTCAAAACATGAAAGTAATTATTGTTGTACCAAAGCAGGAACCTTATTTTTCTTAGAGGCATCAATTGTTTTTTTTAGGTTTTAGGGATTCTTTATGATTATTATATGTTTTTTTTTTTCTTCATTATTATTAATTCTAATCTATTGATATTTTTCTATTTAATCCATCATAAGAAGGCCAAAGTAGACTCTTCCAATATTTCTTGTGTAGGAAACATATTCATTTTGAATTCAATCTGATTCAAGCTGCTCAAGCTTTTTTGCTTCTTTGGAGACACTAAGGGGGTTTACATGGAACCTTGTATTCTGATTATAAATGTTTTAGAAGCCCAAACGGAATGAAAATACTCCATATAAACACCTCAATCGAAATAAACAGGCCGAATCCGAATGGAATTTCATTCGGTTTCACGGGGGGGGGGTCTGTCTGTGCATGCTTCGTCTTGACGGAAATGCTCGGCGACGTCATCGTTTACGCACTTGTAAATATGGCGCCTTCCACCAGGAGCTTGCATGAGACTGAGATCTTGTTTTTAACTTCTTCTAACTTGTTTTAATCAAACTGTTGTTTTAATAAAAATGTAAAAGCATTCGCAACTACTGTGCTAAATAAACGAATGACAGCCATCTTGAACAAAATGAGTTGATGTTTACATCGATCTGCGTATGGCACATGGCTGTTCGAATTACATGCAGTGCGCATGTATACACGCGATCAGACTAGATAACGTCACGTACAGTAAGCAGGTGGCCAGATTTCTTCGGTCGGAATGAATTCAATCGGCATGACGAAAAAAGTCTCCATGTAAATCCGGCTACTTATTCCAAAATAAAGAGCCACCTCGAAGTGGGTCAGATGCCTCTGAGGTCGTAAAATTCTTGGAAAAAAAAAATAAAAATAGGGCTATAGCAGAAAATACTAACAGTTAAAACCATCATCATACATGATGTAACCAGGGGACCTTTTGTTTGGATCCAGCACTAATTTTTATTTTTAAACTTATATTACAGTTCAGAATGTTTAATTGCTTGATAAAACATTGCCTGCATCGTTAATTTAAAAAAAAAAAAAAAAAAAACGTCCTTGGCTTTTTCTTTGTCTTTTTGTACAATTTCACAATGCTCTTTTTCAATTAGATAGTAGTTGTGGTTAACTTCTTTTTACACTTGTATGACAGTTAAGAATGCTTAAATTCTACTACTAAAATGCTAAAACCATTATGTTTTTCAAATTTTTAATAACACATTCGTAATTATACATCAACCGTGCTTATCTTATTTTTACACTTGTATGACAGTAAGGAATGTTAAAATGTACTAACTGGAAACTTTGTCTGTAGATATGTAAAATATTGTGGGCTTTTCCTTGGCATTTTGTGACTTATTCTTACTTATATATACACACAGTGGTTAACTTACTTTTCCACTTTAAAGTCGAGAATTGTAAAATGTGACTTAAAACATTGCCTGTACAGTTAATACAAAAAATAAGTCTAGACTTTTACTTTGTTTTTCTGTGGCTTTTTTGCCCTTACAAAACATATTCTCATTATCCAGTATATTGACAGTGGGTCACTTAATTTTACACATTTATAACCTAAACTGTTACTTAAAACGTACAGTAAATAAATTTTCTTTGGCTTTCTTTCAAATTTATCATTACATACTAACAGTTTTATACTTGTTTGTTCTTTGACAGTTGGAATGTCAAAATGTAACTTACAACATTGCTTGTTCAGCCAATAAAAAAATCAATATGGGCTTTTTCTTTGGCTTTTTGTCACCACATTCTCCATTATATATTGACTGTGGTTGACTTATTTTTACACTTGTATGACATTTAAGAATGTCAAAATGTGAATGAAGACATTGTCTGTGGTGTACAGTTAGTAGACATAAGTATTCCAAGCTTTTTCTTTGGCATTTTGTGAAAGAATGTAATCAAGAACCTTTCCCCCCCCACCTAGGTAGTTGCTGCTCTTGGCCATCTCGGTGACGTTGATTTTGGTTGCTCCCTGCGGGATCTCAGCTATTTTGTGATAGCCGATTTTCGTCAGAGAACGGCGGAAGAATCCAGACACGAGCCGGCAGGTGGCGTCGGTGCCGCCGCACGCGCCGCACTTGTCTATCACCTTCCCGGAGCCCAGGAATCCATCGCAGCCTGGACTCTGTGAGGGAGACCAAGAGAGGAACGTTAGATGGCTAGTTCATGCTAAAGAGGTTAGCTTTGTTTCATAAACAATTTGGAAGCATGCTCCGTGTTCTGTATGACGGCACTCCGAACAGAAAGGTGGGGACAAAGTCCGCCAGGGATCTTTTTGTGTGATTTCTGTGTGGAAAAAAGCTCAACATAGCATACAGATAAAGCTGCCCTCTGCATTTTTCACTTTTGGATGTAGTAACAGAGATGTAAGAGAAGCCAAAGCAGTGAGACCATGCCTGTGTGTAAGAGGGCATGGAACCGCCGCATATTTGCGGTTCGGAATTTGCAAATTTGCCTATTTGTGGATTTTGTTTTCGGAACCTACCATTCGTTATTCGCTGAAAAACTCGCCTCAGGCAAAAAGAATAACACTATTGCTTTGCTGCCATCTGCTAGCATCTTGGTGCCAAGGAAACAGTTTCAAGTGGATTGAGGAATTTCATTGAGATAAAAGTAGTCCTTTGCCACCATATTGTGGCATTTATAAGCAATTACAGCACAGTATACAGTAATCCCTTGTTTATCGTGGGGGTTAGGTTCCGGACCACTCCCACAATGTGCAAAAACCGGGATCCTCAGAACTGTGAGGCAGATGTGCTAACCAGTCGGGTACCGTGCAGTCCTAAACAATTAATCCATTCTCAAAATAGTTGTCAATAATTTGATAATCGATTCACTGTTGGACCTCTAGTGCTCACTGTTTTCCACAACGCCTTCGCTTTTTTTCATCCGCCGTCTTGTGCTGAAAGCAATTGTCGCCATCCCAAGTGAAAGCGCACATAGTTTAGGCAATATTTGCGAATCTTCTATCTGCATCGTTTTGCGGCATCGGTTTGAAAAGAGGCTTGCGTGTAAGACTTGTATAATGCAGGGACGAGGGTGCAAAGTTTAATACCTGACACTCAATTTTCCCACCCTGTTGTGTTGAAAGGAATCGTAATTGTCATCTAATGTTTTTGATGGCGGGATACCGTGTTGCTCTGTGATAGCGCACACCGCTGCGGCCAGTGGTGGAAATTGGCACCAAGTAACCAAGTAATAAAATGTCATTTAAAGTTCACGGTCACATAGCATTCAGAGCATCAGTGAAGGGCTTAAAAATTCCCCTCAGCGTATCATCCAGTAACAGTCCCTAGTGGAAAAAGAATAAAGACGCAGCAATGAAGAGCTGTTAGTGACGTGGCAAGCATTATACGGCTCTACCGTGTCAGCATAAAATCCATCGCACCTCGCACGACACGATCGCAGCAGTCAAACGTTCCCCTCGTAAAACAAACGCTGACACCAGGTTATCCACGGCCACTTGGACAGCAACAACGCGTCTCAACGGAAACATGCGGCGTGATTTCTCGATTCCTAAATCGGACTTGTCGATGAAATTTCATGCGACCACAAAACACGCAAGGCTCCTTACGGGAAGAACCGGGATGACTTTTGAAGTCAGAAAGTCACTTCAAGCAAAACAAACGCCTGAACTTTTCAACTTTGTGATGACCACATGAAACTATAAACTCTTTCAAGATTTCAGTTTTGGGAAAGTTCATTTTCCATGCGAACTACTTTGAAGTTCAGTTCACCCTTCCAAACATGAATTAGTTCAGTTCATAGTTCATAATTAAAATGTTTAAACTAAGTTCATCATTCCAAAAATGAACTCGTTCAGTTTTTTTTTGTTTGGTTTTTTTTTGTTCTCAATATGTAGCTGACAGCCCGCGACACTAGTGAGGAGAAGCGGCTCAGAAAATGCATGGATGGATGCAGCTGACAGGCTATTCCCCTTAATACTGGGATTTCATTTTCCCATTGTTGCCACCCATTCAGTCCAGACTAGTACCCAGCTGCAGATTCACCCGAACATGGAAATAAGAAAATTAAAAAAATTGCCTTTTTTAAATAAAAATTAAAAAAAAAAAAAAAAAAAAAGGACTTTTGTCCTTAATGTGCAAACAAAAACACACAACACAGTATGAAAGGACAGCTTTGTTTCATAAACAATTAGGAAGCATGCTCCGTGTTCCGTAGGACGGCACTCAGAACAGAAAGGTGGGGACAAAGTCCACCAGGGATCTTTTTGTGAGATTTCTGTGTGCACATTGCATACAAACAAAGCTGCCCTCTGCATTTTTCACTAACCTTGAAAATGTTTCAAAACTGGACTACAAATCAAAACTTGGATTTAAATAATAAAGTAACAGCAGAACTCGAGCTTTACGATCTGCTTCAAACATCAGGCGAGAAAACAACCTGCTCTTTCTTAGCATTATCAATTTTAAAAAAGAAAATGACATCACCGAGGACTAGCTTGTGAAACTTATTTTTTTTGCACACCACTTAGTAATTTAATGATTACCCTAATGAATGATACATAAATTGTGATTGCTAATATGCTCTCTCTAAGTTGATGTACGCGAATGCAATGTTCATTCTGGCCAAATATGTGTGTGGGGAAAAAAATGCTGATATATTTGTTTCATCAATTTTTTTATGTCAGGCTGCCGGGCCACTCTGCTTGGCTCATAAATTGTAAATGTGACTGTAATGTCAGTGCTCGCCATGAACCTCACCGCATGGCACTAGTGCATACTTTAGGAGTCTACAGTATGTGGAGGTCAAAGCTCCAGGTTTGCCGTACGTGTGTGGGCTGTGAGTTTATGTGGTAATGATGAAGATGATGATGCCAGCTAATGGAAGCTTTCTCCTATCGGAGCGGCTAAGGTACATAAGTGAAACATAGCAGGAAACTGCTACAATGAAGACGTCAATAAACCTGTACTGTTAATAATAGGTTCAATTTCATCGGTAGAATAGTAGCGTGTATACCTCTGCCAAGGTTTGGAGATTCCACCTGGCTGAGCGGAAAATGTATGTGAAGCTGTCACTTTTGTGCTCAAGGGCAAAGCAATAACACTATTACTTAGGAACCATCTTGTGGCATCTTGGTGCCAGCGAACTATGTTGAAGCTAGTTGAGGAGCTTCAGTTAGGAAAAAAAAGTTATTTGCCACCATCTTGTGGCATGGATAGGCAATTATAAACCTTTTAGAGGGGGTGTCAATTACTTGCGGATCGTGGGGGAACACTGCAAACACTTGAAAAGCTGAAACGAGAATGTCACTTGGTAAAGCAGAACCCTTAGCTAAGCCTGAAGATCGTGTTGTTGTTGTTTTTTTATCACTTTTATCACAGTGGCGAGCTCCTACCTGCCATCTGCATGCTTTCTCCACTTGGTACCATGGTGAATGCATGTCGCTTTTAAATTTAATCATTTAAAGCGTCACTGAAGCCCACCTTCATCTGGAAGTGGTTACCAGCGGAGTTGACTCTGAAAACGAGAGGGTCATAAAAAAAAAATCCTGGCGGTATTTTTTCCCCACACACTGCGTCTCTCTGTACCATGCAGAAGGTTAGATTCAAATACTGATGCCAACAGTATTGATATTGATACCACTGTAATGAGATGGATACGTTAGTTTCAATTTGATGATGCGACCACCTTAAATATTGAAAAAAAAGTATTGCTATTACTGGTTTCAGCGATATTGCCCTGGTATTTACTTCCTATCATATTGATATGATAGGGAGTAATGTCCTAATGTCAGCACTCTGACATTAGGACAGGAGGATTCCAACATTCCTGTCTTCTATTTAATAGGAACAATTTCCACAACCGAGCAAGCCTTGAGGTTTATACTGTATATAATAAGTTGCTTAAAACATATACAGTATGTACTATACCAGCACTCGATGTAAGGTTTCTGGCACAGATGCCCTAAATTAACAGCCAAACAGACAATATTTGTGTATGCTGTTTGAAATATACTTTATATATTTTGGGGATCCCTAACAAAACCCCTGCAAAACTCCCTCACTTGCGCCCCTAGAAATTTTGAAAAATCTTGCTCTCCAACACCAATTTCACCGATTGACAAAACATTGGGTCTGTCAGAACTCAATGCATGAAAAGGTCTCGAGGACCCATGCCAGGAATTAAACCGTTAGCTTTGAAGCAGCCATTTTGGACAAATTATAGTGCTTGTACTTACTTTTGACAAGCTCCTGAAATTTTTCAAAATGAGCCCCAATTAGGGGCAGGTATCTTGGACAGATGGGTGATGCTTCATTGCCGAGTGTTTTTTTTGTTTGGTGACTAGGAGTTTCACTTTAAATGCATTCATTTTGATAGGCAACATGTAACCGTAATACAACCCCAATTCCAATGAAGTTGGGACGTTGTGTTAAACAAAAATAAAAACAGAATACAATGATTTGCAAATCATGTTCAACCTATATTTAATTGAATACACTACAAAGACAAGATATTTAATGTTCAAACTGATAAACTTGATTGTTTTTACCAAATAATCATTAACTTAGAATTTTATGGCTGAAACGCGTTCCAAAAAAGCTGGGACAGGGTCATGTTTACCACTGTGTTACATCACCTTTTCTTTTAACAACATTCAATAAACGTTTGGGAACTGAGGACACTAATTGTTGAAGCTTTGCTAGGTGGAATTCTTTCCCATTCTTGCTTGATGTACAGCTTCAGCTGTTCAACAGTCGGTGGTCTCCGTTGTCGTATTTTACGCTTCATAATGCACCACACATTTTCAATGGGAGACAGGTCTGGACTGCAGGCAGGCCAGTCTAGTACCCGCACTCTTTTACTACGAAGCCACGCTGTTGTAACACGTGCAGAAGGTGGTTTGGCATTGTCTTGCTGAAATAAGCAGGGCGTCCATGAAAAAGGCAGCATATGTTTCTCCAAAACCTGTATGTACCTTTCAGCATGAATGGTGACTTCACAGATGTGTAAGTTACCCATGCCATTGGCACTAACACAACCCCATACTATCACAGATGCTGGCTTTTGAACTTTTCGTCCATAACAGTCCGGATGGTTCTTTTCCTCTTTGGCCCGGAGGACACGAAGTCCAGAATTTCCAAAAACAATTTGAAATGTGGACTCATCGGACCACAGAACACTTTTCCACTTTGCGTCAGTCCATCTTAGATGAGCTCAGGCCCAGAGAAGCCGGCGCCGTTTCTGGGTGTTGTTGATAAATGGCTTTTGCTTTGCATAGCAGAGTTTCAAGTTGCATTTACGGATGTAGCGCCGAACTGTATTTACTGACATTGGTTTTCTGAAGTGTTCCTGAGCCCATGTGGTGATATCCTTTACACATTGATTGTCGGTCTTTGATGCAGTGCGGGATCGAAGGTCACGGGCATTCAATGTTGGTTTTCGGCCTTGCCGCTTACATGCAGTCGTTTCTCCAGATTCTCTGAACCATTTGATGACATTATGGACCGTAGATGATCAAATCCCTAAATTCCTTGCAATTGTACGTTTAGGAACATTGTCCTTAAACTGTTAGACTATTTTCTCACGCACTTGTTCACAAAGAGGAATTTGTGAACAAGTGCCCCATCTTCCTCGCCCCATCTTTGCTTGTGAATGACTGGGCAATTCAGGGAAACTCCTTTCATACCCAATCATGGCACCCACCTGTTCCCAATTAGCCTGTTCACCTGTGGGATGTTCCAAACAGGTGTTTGATGAGCATTCCTCAACTTTTTCAGTCTTTTTTGCCACCTGTCCCAGCTTTTTTGGAACGTGTTGCAGCCATAAAATAAAAGTTAATGATTATTTGAGGTGCGAATGGTTGTTTGTTTGTTTGTATGTGCCCTGCGATTGGCTGGCGACCAGTTCAGGGTGTACCCCGCCTCCTGCCCGATGACAGCTGGGATAGGCTCCAGCACTCCCGCGACCCTTGTGAGGATAAGCGGCTCAGAAAATGGATGGATGATTATTTGCTAAAAACAATCAAGTTTATCAGTTTGAACATAAAATATCTTTTCTTTGTAGTGTATTCAATTAAATATAGGTTCAACATGATTTGCAAATCATTGTATTCTGTTTTTATTTATGTTTAACACAACGTCCCAACTTCATTGGAATTGGGTTGTACAAAACATGCGCTGACACCAGAGCTAACGTTAGCAAGTTCAGTTTGTTCGACTGAGACAGTGGTCTCGTACATTTGAAGCAGAGTTTGTTTTGTTCGATTTGTTCTTAGCCTTGTTTTTTAGCATTAGCATTCTGAGTCCGCACTTCATGCCTTTTACGAGCACTGCTTTGTTATCCATGTGTGGGCGCTCGTTGTGGTTCAAGCAAGTGTAAAGGTTTGGGGTTACGCTCCAGTTAGCGGCAGAGGTCGACTTTGGAATTTAAAAAGTAGCTTTTAACTCTGCTGTAGTTAATCAAAGATTGAAAAAAATATATAAAAGCAAGATGGCGAGTTGGAATGTGTTTTATTACTTTAATCACACAGCCCGCGGTGGTCTCACTTTCTTAGAGTTATCGGAAAGAGGAAAGCTTTCACCTTTTCTTCACATGGCCTGCGATTACCTACGCGATTTAAGTATTACGGTTGATAATGACCATGGAATTCACCCAAAATGACTGGTTCAAACCAAACTTGTTGACTTCCCGTTGCTTTTCGAGCACTGGTGCTGTAGACGTTTCGTTGTATCCTGTTATGATAGACATGTCCGCCCAATTTCTTATTAGCATCGTCTCGCTGCCTGTTAGCTGGTTCCATTTGGGGCTCATTTGAGTAAGTTCCTTTGTAAGAACTTCATCAAAGTATCAGCCCTAGAATTTGCCCGATATGGCGGCTTCAAAACAAAATGACCGACTTCCTGTTTAATTTCTGGTATGGTTCCATTGAGGGCGGCACGGTGTCCGACTGGTTAGAGCGTCAGCCTCACAGTTCTGGGGACCCGGGTTCAATCCCCGTCCCCGCCGGTGTGGAGTTTGCATGTTCTCCCCGTGCCTGCGTGGGTTTTCTCCGGGCACTCCGGTTTCCTCCCACATCCCAAAAACATGCATTAATTGGAGACTCTAAATTGCCCGTAGGCATGACTGTGAGTGCGAATGGTTGTTTGTTTCTATGTGCCCTGCGATTGGCTGGCAACCAGTTCAGGGTGTACCCCGCCTCCTGCCCGATGACAGCTGGGAAAGGCTCCAGCACGCCCGCGACCCTAGTGAGGAGAAGCGGCTCAGAAAATGGATGGATGGATGGATGGGTTCCATTGAGACTTTTAATCCATCTTGTTATGATAGAAGTGTCCACCAAATTTTGTGTCGATTGATGAAAGTGGTGTAATTTTGTCAAACATGGGTTGGTACTGAGGGAGTTTTGGGGTGTCGCTTTTGTGAGCCCTAAAATAAATACATTTTCACCAGGATACACTGCAAACAAGACTTAAGGAATGGAGATTAACGTCGTCCTATCATCAGGAATAAAGGTAAACTGACGCTGTGAAGACATAGCAGGATGGAGCCACAGTGCCGTATTTTAACACTTATTTACGAGCGAGGGGTGAAAGGCGAATGTTTAGTGGACACCCTGGGATTCGTCGAGCTAGTCACATACACAAACACAAATCAGATCAAATATTTCCTTGCGAGGTTTGACATAGCATCTGGAAATGCCATAAACATTCTCTTTAGAGAATATTCGCATAACCGTGAGGAATGTATTGCGATAGCTAGACGGGATGCTGAGTCTGGAAGTCGACTTACAGTAAGTGGAAGCTTGCATTTAATGTGCATATGCCGCCCACATGCCAGGCTGGCCGGCCATCTTGAAGCAACTTTTTCAACGCGGAGTCAGCGCTTCAAACTGACAATGACACCGCAACCCCCCTTCACGAGGCCACACGCTAATAAAGACCCTTGTTAATATGCTGTTATCACGATAGAAGGAGCCAGGAGGGTGCATTTCTGAAAATCTGCAATATTGAGAAACCATACAAAAAGCTATTTATAAAATATTTTTACCGCTGTCGCACACTTTAAACATGTTTCAACTAATTAAACACTGTTTAAACATATCATAAGCAGATATGAACACAAAAGTGCAAGCACAAAATGTATGAGAAAATACTATATGTATCGTAGCATCTGTGTGTGAGAGCCACATATGTGCCTTTATGAGGCGTGGGTGGCGTGTGACATTGGCAAGTCTGCTTGTGAGTGTCTGGGCGTGAGCTGTGGTCAACAGCAGCCCCTATAAAAGGGTACTGATTGGGTGTTTTACTGTTCTCCTGTCGTTCAGTAAACAGCTGAAAAGTGCATCAGCAACTGTGGCGGTAAGTAAGCATCCATAAAAAAACAATCGTTAGAAAATCAGCAATAGAGCAGGAGCATGAACAGCGGTCCCTTGACTTACAAGTTGAATATGTTCTGTGACCAATTTACTCGTATATCAAATACATTTTTCTATTTGAAACTAAGAGAAATGCTGTAAATCTATTCCAGACCCCCAAAAACCACCACCAAATTTGTTGTCACATTTTTCATTCATTCATTCATCTTCTCCTCATCTAGGGTCGCGGGCGTGCTGGAGCCTATCCCAGCTAACTCCGGGCGAGAGGCGGGGTACACCCTGAACTGGTCGCCAGCCAATCACAGGGCACATAGAAACAAACAACCATTCACACTCACATTCACACCTACGGGCAATTTAGAGTCTCCAATTAATGCATGTTTTTGGGATGTGGGCGGAAACCGGAGTGCCCGGAGAAAACCCACGCAGGCACGGGGAGAACATGCAAACTCCACACAGGCGGGGCCGGGGATTTGA
This sequence comes from Phycodurus eques, assembly GCF_024500275.1. Taxonomy (NCBI): domain Eukaryota; kingdom Metazoa; phylum Chordata; class Actinopteri; order Syngnathiformes; family Syngnathidae; genus Phycodurus; species Phycodurus eques. Next base: position 20,609,275 of record NC_084526.1, read on the forward strand.
ACCGTGGTCCTCAGAACTGAGAGGCGGATGTGCTAACCAGTCATCCACCGTGCCCCCTTGTCACATTTTTAATAAAGAAAAATAACACTATATTTGATCAAAACTGGTTTGATTACCAATAGATGGCTCAAAACTCCAAAAAACTACCAGGCTAAAGCACTGTCCTAGGTCAAGGTCCCAATGCAGTCGATATTTCACGATGCAGCAATAATAAACATATTCATACAGTATAGTCGTGACTTGACTGATTCACCATTTTCTTTTCTTGCAAGCCAAAAGCTAAGAGCTGATGTGTTGTTGGATGCACATATTAGCGTGCTAGCTAACTCGTTCAGGAGTCTCCTCTCGCTCAAGTCCCAACACACAGTACATACATAAACTGACAAAAATTGGAGGATAAACCTAAAATGCACTATAACCTTTAATGGTGACGTAATTTGACCTTCTTCAAACTTTTGAATGCACAGATCAAACTGTTCAGATTTTCAGTACTTTTTGCACAACTTCCTCTCTAACAAGGAGCTGAACAGCAAAATTCACAACAGATGATTCCATCTGTAAAATCTATTTCTATGCCTTTCTGTGACTCCTCCTGTCTCTCTGGATCACCTGCTGGTGATACTGTGACACTCTAAACTCAGTGGCCACTCCCTTCTGAGAACATCCGGTTTGAGGCCTCGCAATAGCGAGGTACTGTTGTTCATCATTTATTAGGTGTCGTCTTGGTCTCATGATATCAAAATGTAAACACCATGAACGAGAGGACTGTTTAAATTCCAATTCTAATTGAATCAGGAACTGTATTCGTCCATTCATGGATCAAACACCTGTTGTGAATTTTGCCATTCAGCTCCCTATTAGAGAACAGTAAGTTGTACAAAAAGTATTAAAATATGTAACTGTGGGACTTGTGCATTCAAACGTTTTTTATGTTCACCTTAAATTTCACACAAAAAATATATATATCACCAATATCCCAAACTTTTTGTTAGTAAAGTATATTGATATAAATATATATAGCATACATAGCATCTAAATAGCATTAGCATCATTATTTAAACTTCTGACAAAAAGGCCTTTTTTATTTTAGCAATTCTACAATTTGTCTCGTAATATTTCCACTTTTATCTTGTAATGTGACTTTCCTCATCAAATTAAGTCTTGAATCTTGAAATATTTCCCCCTAATTTTCATAATATAACAACCAGTTTCTTCAAAACAATAATTTCACTCTCACAACCATACATTTTTATCCTCGAATTACAAACATTCCCATACGCTCCAGCGACCAACGAACTTCAGATTTATGACCGGGGGTGGACCCTCTGACCCTCTGACCCTTGCATTAACGACCTCAGCCACTTCACATGGTCAATCAAGTCGCGCTGAGCTAAAACCAGCTCCAACACAGGCGGTGGCAGGTTAATTCCAGCTAGAGCCACCATCACCACCTCTACGCCTTCAGAATCTCTATGAGAGAGAAGACCTCGTAGTAGGGTCCGAGTTGGCACCAAGACAGAAAACTTTCAACTGGCGCTACCCTGCAGTCCAATTAATCCAAACCAACTGCAACATCCCAACAAAGTCTTCTAGTTCTTACAGTGTTCCAATGGGAACCCCAAAACGCAGGTCCTACCTGAGACCTCGGCTTCCCCTGCGCGTGGAGGCAGGCGAGCAGCAGCAGGGTCGGTACTGGTAGCATTCTCCCCAAAAACTAACGGAGCGCTCGCTCACAAGTCCAAAAAACTGCACGGGCCATCCCATACGAGCTCCCCCTTGTAAAGACAGCCGGGGGAGGTGCAGCGGAGGAGGGAGGGAGGGAGGTGAGGGATTGCGGGTCTTTTTTAGAAGCGAGACTAAGGGGACGGTTCAAGGGGAATTGGGAGCCCAGTGAGACGTTTTGGGAAATATTCCACTGGGACAACCACAGCCTCGTAATGATGAGGTATTTATTGCGTGCGACTGGATTCCGTTTCTGAGACCGTTTTGAAGTTGTTGTTTTTTGTTATCCAGTGAATGCCTGCTATTCACTGGGGAGAGCGACGGAGCCCTGCCGCGAATGGAGAAAATTTGCAAGTAACTGGCACCCTTCTAAAGGGGTTTGTAATTGCCGAGAGATGCCACAGGATAACAGCAGAGGACAACTTTTGTCTAAATAAAGCTCCATAACTTACTTCAAGTTGTGTCCTTGGCACCAAGATTGTGGCTTGCGCACCAGTGAGTAGGTGCGTTTTTCAGTGAATGAACTTCAAATATGCGAGGGTTCAACATTGAACCCTTGCTCATTGCAGGGCTAATTGCAGGGCTTCGGGAACAGGTCGCAGTCGTTCAAGCATTTTATTGTTACCGTGCACACGGGGGCAACGGAATGACATACAGTCCGTGATTGGTTCTTTTTTCTTCAATGTTTGACTACTGGATATTGAAATTCAAAAGTCCGAAGCATTGCATTTTATCATCTTCCCACCCGACAGTTGATTTCCTGATAACGTTGCGGTGGGACCCGATTCTCGATAAAGACGCTGAGACGTGGAAAATGGGGGTGAGATCATTGAAAACTTTCCTCTTCACAGCGAGAGGTCGTCAGGATGTTGCGCTCCGGAAGCGAGGAATAAAACTTGGCCTCTTCTGGGACCACGTTGGAGTGGGTCCCGTTTATCCAGGAGAACACGTGTGTAGTAGAATAAGAAATGCTGGGAAAACACCAAGATTTGCCTTTCTAGTTCATTCCTTGCAAGGAGGGGTAGAAAATGTACAGAGCAGACACACAATGCAGTACACAAGGACTTTTGAGCTGCTCTCACATTTACACAAAAAACATTGCGCTGCCTCCGTCTTACAAACATAACAATTGTTTACGGTTACTCGAATGAGCCAGCTGCTGCTTCATCACATCGAGCCATTATCACGTTTTTCTCTCATAATCTTACAAATTTACTGTGCAAAAATAAAGTATTTCTAGTATTGTTGTCACTTTTTTCCTGTCAAATTATGACTGTTTTCTTGGAATAATATGAACTAACTTTCCTAATATTAACACTTTTCCCCCCAAAAATGCATTATCATAAATTACACATTCTCTCATTAAAAACCTTTTTTTTTTCCCCTCAATACATATTGGCTTTATGATTTTAAAAGTCCTATTTCTTGTAGACTTTATTGTCCTAAAAGAAAATATCCCTCTGTTGCAACTTTATGATTGGAACATTTGAACTTGCAAAACACAACAGTCTAGACCAGCCTTTATTCTCCCCAAAAATTTGTATTCAAATTACCACTTTGTTCTTATTGGAGAATTACTTTTTTTTCTCATAACAGAATTGTATTCCTGTATTGTGAAGACTTTATTTTTGTGAATTCCCCCCCCCCATATTTTTCTGATAATAATTCAATTTCATTTTTTTGCAGTACGCTGTCTTACAATCGAATCCTCATAATTTGTTGTATTTCTGACAAGCGTTTTCTCTTATTACAACTGTATTCTTGTAAAATTATAACTTTGTATCATAAATATGAATGCTTCCTAGTAATACTGTGATTACATTTTTCTCAAAATGTTACAATTTTATTTTTGTCAAATCTTTTTTTCTCATAACATTATAACTTTATTCTTATAATTTCATGACTGTAATCTTTTGAAATTGACCGTTGTTTTTTTTTTATAATTTGACTTATTAAATTCTGATTGTTTTCTTGTAACATTGTGTTAAGTTTTTCTTGTGAATTACAATTTAATTATGTTAAAATTATTATTTTTCAGTATTATATAGATTTTATAAAATTACAACCTTTTTCTCATCAAAAGATATTTTTTCCCTCTTCTTGTGCCATCATAAAATTACCATTTCTTTGTCATATTTTTTATATTGCAACAGAACCTTCATTAATTTGCTAATTTGTTCTCATAACATTATTTGTTTTTCTGTTCCCCACCAAAATGTAAGATTGTTTTAAGACTTATAGTATGACCCCCCCCCCCCAAAAAAAAAAAAAATTGCCACTTCATTCTTGTGAAAGAATGACTTTTTGTCATAATGTTACACTTTAATTGCCTTAAATTTAAACATTTTGTCTCATATTACTTAATTGTCATAGAATTATTATTATTATCATATTCTCATTCTCAAGTATTTTCTTGTAACGTTGCAATTTCTTTCTCCTAATATTACTTTATTTCCATCATCATTTTTTTAGTAATATTAATACTTTATTTTTCCAATATTACAATTTGTTTGTAAAATTTTGACTTTTCACTCGTAATATGAGTTAATTCACCTAAAACTATTATTTATTTCTCGTAGTATCACTTTGTATTCTTGTAATATTATTGTAATATTATTGTCCTCTTCCTCTGTCTATGCAAAATAATAACTAATTACTTCAATTCTAGTTTTATTATAAAAAATAACTATCTTATATAGTGCATAAACCCAAGGATGCTTTACAATAAACAAAAGACAATAACAACATGTAGACGACAAAGACGAAATCAATAAACAGTAAACAACAACAAGCCAACTGGATGCCAAAGGCTTAGGTGAACAAGTGTCGTTTGATTGCAAATTTGGAAGTGTCCAATGTTCATGCCTGCCTAATTTCCTTGGGAAGAGAGTTCCACAGGAAGCCAGTATACTGTAGGTGTTTCAAGGTTTGGTCCGGGTGGGAACCCTGGCATCTGACTTTTGCACATATTGCGGTCTGTCCAGTGCTTTGCTTGGGAGCCCGAACAGGAGTCCATTACAATAGACCAGGTGGGAAGTGGTGAACGCGTGGCTGAGGGTCTTAGCAAAAGAGTCGGACAGTGAAGGCCGGAGTCGGTAGATGATTTTGAGATGGAAGAAGGCAGATCTGACATTAGATTTGATGTGGGATTCGTATGAAAGGGTGGATGGAATCCAGGATGACCCCCAGGCTGCGAACCTCAATGGAACGTATTGTTTGAACTATAAAGAAGTCCCTTAAAGCACCGTCAAACCGAAAAAAGAGCACCGATCTGACATGGGAGCATTTGTGCTGACACGTGTCTATGTGCTGGTCCAGCTGTTGTTGTGCTGAACTGGATACGGAAGTGCGGCACACACGGCGCGCTCTTCCTGTGGGATGGCGAGAGCGCAAAGCTCAGCAAATCTCAGACAAATGGGAATTTCAACAACATTTTTTCAGAAAAATATGCCGATTTTTATTGTTGTTTTTAATCATGTAAAGCCCATAACGAATAATAAATTTGCCTCGCCATGCTTCTGAAGTCACACACACATAACTTACAGGCATATGCCTGAAAGGCACAGGCCAAGAAATGCTGGCACTCCTTTTAAAACCTCTGGAGGGAGTTTGAAGACTGGCAGAAGTCCACATCACTTGAATAGATCAATAGTTGATCGAATTTTCAGGAAAGTGCAACATCACTTTGTCTTCTTTTTAGGAAATAGAGGAGTCAGACATGTGCGACAGTAACAGTTTGAACAGTGTGAGTGGCTATAATATAAAAACACCAATGGTATTTGTTATTATAAAAAATGTCTGGAGAAAGTCAGTCGGCAATGCCAAACAATTCTGGAGTGTTTGGAATTCTGCTAGCATGCTCCGCAGATCCAAAGCATTTTCTCTGGAGTCGTGTATCAGAAGCAAGCATGTGCAAAGATCATACTGCCGAGTGACTTTTCAAAGTCTCTGCTTGACGTTTAGCTGTAGCCATACTTGGCACGTTTCAGTCGAACCGCTGGAAGTTTTTTCTCTGCATGTTTGGCTCAGGAAAAGCTCGGCACTCCCACAACCTCGTTCGGGAGGCATTTCTTGAAAGAAGCTCAATACCTGCCCTCTTTTAGCAAAAGTATTGGGATGTTTATGCATTAATACTGATGCAATATCTAGTTGGTGACACACAATGGCTTGTGTTCTTTATTTTCTGGGTTGCATCACTTGCTGCTAGGCAGACTTCATATTATTTAGATTCATGATTTGGGCCCCACCTCCAAACCACCGAAAACAAACAAACACGCGCTAACGTTAGCTTAGCCTGTTGGCGTGCCTTAACTCTGGATGTATTATACTCTACAGTCTACCGTCTCCCCCTTTGTTGCAGCTGCCCTAATTCTCCTCTCAAACAAAAATAGCTAAAGTTAGCGATTAGAGCCCTTAGACTCCTCTCTTTCTCTTCCAAACAGGACAAGTTGAGTTTTTAGCAAGAAAGTTCTATTTTGGTTTCATCTGACCATGTGACATTCTCCCAATCCTCTTCTGGATCATCCGAATGCTCGCAAGCAAACTTCAGACGAGCCTGGACATGTACTGGCTTAAGCAGGGGGGGGCACGTCTGCCACTGCAGGATTTGAGTCCCGAGCGGCGTAGTGTGTTACGAATAAAAATAGCTAACATTAGCTTAGCTGTGCCTTCAATCTGGATGTTGTACTTTAAATCAGCCGAGCAGTTGTGACTCACACTACCGTAGCTGTTTTGGAGTTATCACTCGCCGATGTGGGCTGAATGGCTCGAGCAGCTGAGAAGATCCAAAGGAATGATGAGGGGAAAATCTTTTGCTGTGCAAATTGTGAATGAGAAGAAGTGTGAAGACCCTGCAGGAAGTGAACGCACCACTTTGGATCACGACGCATTCCTTTTGTGTGTTAGCTCCCACGCACCGACATGTCAGTCCAATTCTGACAGGTGTGTTTTAGCCACTTGTACAAATATCCCACAGCTCTACTTCCTGTGGCCCTCAGCTTCACTCCAACAGATCCTTCTTAAACTATCTTGCCCCCTTGTGGCCATAATCACCCCCACAATCCTAATACTCACCTTTTTCAGTTCAAGACCCTGAAAAGAAATCAAATAAAGTCAAACAAAGTCATGTGATCTTACCGTGCACTTTCCCGCCACACACACAGAAGAATCATTGCGTCCGCACGGCGTGCCGTCGACGACCTTGTCGGACAGTCGCACGTAGAACCTGAAGCCGGCAGCTCGACAGTTGAGCTCGCAGTGCTGCTCACCCGCAACTTCGAGCATGTTGACAAATGATTTCATTAGATTTTGATACTAATCTGGGCAGCAAATTGGACAAGTGTATTTCAATTTTTCTGTAGTTGTTCATTTGTTAACGTACATATTATATGCATGTCCATAGTTACATACCAGTATTACATTGTGTATATATATATATATATATATATACAATAAATATAATAATAAAGCCCTGCATATTTGTGGTTCGGCATTCAAAAATTCTCATATTCTCAGATTTATTTTTTGGAACCTTTCCTCCTTTCTTCAATGAATGCTGTTTTTGAGCGCAGGTCATTGCAATAAAGTTTTACTATGGCGCCACCTGGCGGAATCTCGTAGTTGTTAGGTTCAATGTCTTGATAATGTTTGCGTTCATCTGTGTTTGAAGTGAAACTGAAAGTATGTTTGTGCTTCTCTCCCGATGCAGCTACGAATATTGTAGTTTTTTGTTACCATTTGCCTGGATAGTATTTCCTTTCTATTATTGTGTATAAATGCCAAAAGGTGAGTACAACACTGACAATAATAATAAGTATAATGACAAGTGTTTGTTCAGTGTGCCAATACGCATATTTGTTTGCCCTTGTGTAATGTCACAGTTTGTGCTAGCATGTTATTTAAGCGAGTGTGCCTCTAAATACTTTTTATGAGCTTCGTGAAGGTGGTTTGTTCGTGTTCAATAATTTAACTCCTGAACACAGTCGTTTATGTAACATGGGCTTCTGATTGTGTACATGCTAGATGAAATGTGTCGATGCTTCATGAGCCTCTCTGTCTTAAGCGCTTTGTTTGCCGCCATCTTGTGGAATTTCTTCACAATTACAACCCTTTTTTTTTGTTGTTCGTTTGTTTTTTCCGGATTTTCACTTTTTGCAGCAGGGCTCGGCCCCTATGCCCAGTGAATAGTGAGGCTGCACAGTAATTATGACAAGTGAGTCCCACACGAACACAACGCACTATTATTTTTTTCCAACCGCTAGTTTAATTCTTGTTTTGTTGTTGTATTTTTTCATTCACACAGTGGTACCTTCGTTGAAAGGTTCCCACTCGTACAGTCTGCCCATAAAAGGCTTCTTGTCGTGCATGGAACACTGAGCAGCTCTGATGTGTTTGCTGGATGTGGGACAAGCCTAAAAATAGATGAGAAACATCATAAATACTCCTGTTACTACTACTACTACTACTACTACGACTGTTACTACTACGAATACTACTACTACTAATAATAATCACAATAATAACCCAATTTGGAAAAGATTTTCAGCAAAAATATGTTTCTAAAGTTTTATTGATCAGACATGATGAGAAATCAGTTCTGTGAGCTTCAAAAGAGTGACTCGGCACAACTTTTTGTTATTGATCGAGCCCACTGTTACACTTGCCAACCCCAGTGGTCACGCTAACAAAAGCTGGAATCGTCATTGGCCCAACAGTAAACGGGGCGGGATGGTGGACGGGTCACTTGAACGATACATGGCTCGTCCCTTAAAATGAGCTGATTTCAGAAAAACTGGAACTGTATTTGTAAACTGTGTGTGTCTGCTAACTCTTGATCCTTTGACAAAAGCATTCCGCAGATGTTATCGAGACACTTGAGGATTGTTTTGAATTGAAGAAATCCATCCATCCATCCATTTTCTGAGGCGCTTCTCCTCACTATGGTCGCGGGCGTGCTGGAGCCTATCCCAGATATCATCGGGCAGGAGGCGGGGTACACTCTGAGCTGGTTGCCAGCCAATCGCAGGGCACATAGAAACAAACAACCATCCGGCACTCACATTCACACCTATGGGCAATTTAGAGTCTTCAATCAACCTACCACGCATGTTTATGGGATGTGGGAGGAAACCGGAGTGCCCGGAGAAAACCCACACAAGGCACGGGGAGAACATGCAAACTCCACACAGGCGGGGCCCGGGGATTGAACCCCGGTCCTCAGAACTGTGAGGCAGACTCCTCCGAATTGAAGAAATGTCTCCTTTAAAACATTGCCTGTACCGTTAATGATGTGTTTATGATATATAGCAGGGATGGGCAACTTTAATGATGGTGCGGGCCACAAATTTTCATCAGCGCTGCCAGGTCGACACACAGGACCGCATAGTTCCTAACTATATGCATAACAAAAAGTCCATTATAAATATGGACAAAATGTATTATTTATATTGAACCAATGTACATCACAGTATTTTAATATGTTTCATGCTGTAATGCATGTATAAAAGTTCCACTGTTCAACAACAAAGGGTATGAAGCGAACAACAAAATAACCACTTGGTGATTCCCCCCTCCCCTCCAGTGCGAAGGTCTCTTGTGTGTAAAATGTTTTTTTAAAGATGCCAAAAATAAATAAATAAATGCTGAACCAACATTAAGTGCGAGAACTCATTTGCGCATTTTTTCTCCCACCAAAATCAACTCACTCAAAGATTTTAATATTGTACTGTTTTGCTGCATCCATCCATTTTCGGTACCGCTTATCCTCCCAATGTCATTCAAAATTCCCAAATGTTCTGTATTAGTAGCACACACTTTTTTTTGCATTGAGACAAAAGTAAACCTCATAAATATCGGTTGAGAAATGAGCAAGTTAAGACTTCATTTCAATGTCCATGCATTCGCTTGGATGGGAACGTTGGCCCTGCCAACATGGCCGCCACGGAGACACGTCAGTTAGCCGGCCTGCTATAGCGCGCTAGCTTATCTAGTCTTCTTTTGATATCTGTGGTCACAGCAGTTGTTTGTCTACCCTAAAATATGTCCATGTTTTCTTGTGAGGAAACAAAATTATCGACCAATAGAATGGTCGCTCTTCTGTTCCCAGCACGCATTGGGGCATTTAATGCGAAACCTTTTCCCGTAAGAGGGACGTGAATCATTATTAACCATCATGTTACGTGTAGTTCGTTGTGTTTTTTAAGTAACTGTTGGGTTATGTTAATGTTGCACAATGTTAACAAAACATACGGTAACATTCCGGTCAATTCCGTCGAAAGATAAGCATAGATGAGGTTCGTAATTTTGGATGTCTGACCAGGTAATGCTTACGTGCTACGTCGAGTCATGAATGATGAGAGTATTCCCTCGTATGAATTTCCGCTTTCTTCACTGACTCACGAAGGCCATAAAATCTACCGTGACTGACAGCGTTTCTACATTCACTATTCACTATTCACTATTGCGCGACTGAGCGATGTCTTCCGTCTGGTGGTGAACGGCGTAACAGCAACTTAAAAGTGATCACGGATGGTGGCGGAAGCATTTTAATTATGTTCCAAAAATGTATTGAAGTGGCCACGGGCCATACGTGATATAAAGGACATGAAAGTTTGACTCGGGAAAAATTTCCATTATTTGCGATGGGAGCATTTGTTATCGTTTTTCAAAATGAGATCTGTAGGTTTGACTTATTTCTACACCTGACATTTAAGTATGTTTAAATGTCACTTAAAACATTGCCTGCACCAAAGGTTTTATGATGGTGACTGTTTGACCCTGGAACAAATTATTTCGACTTTATCTGCTACGAGGAAAACAGAAAGGATAACGCTAACATTTCTTCCTCACCCTATGATGACCTTAAATAAACACCTGGATTTCCATGGACCTGCTGTTTAATTCCAAAGGGGTAGGCCGCGGCTACGTACACACAAAGAAATGGAATTAATCAAGCAGGAACTGGGGAAAGTAAACTGCTTTTGTCACGCCAGGATGTTGAGGTTACTCATCGATCAGGTTCATGTGAAAAGACTACCCCGCCGACACTTCGACATCAACAAGACTCGGCTCTGATTTACTTTATGCTCGTGATGTTGTACAGAACCAAGGCTGTGTGTTGCATTCCAAATAGACAGGTTGGTCTTCACTGAGTCACTGCCAGCACAACAATTATGGGTACTAAGTCAAAACTCACTGCTCACTTAATTAGGTACACCAACATAATACAATGACAGCAAGTACGAGAGGTAAAAAAAAAAATAATTAAGATAATAATTAGGGGATTTGCAGATCTAAGGAAGTTCAGAAATTCAGACTTTGCCAGATTTGTATTTAACTACATTTAAGAATTTTAAGACCTGCATTTAAGGCTACTATACCCTAAATTTAAGACTTTCAAGTCCTAAATTGGTGGCACGATGGGCGACTGGTTAGCACATCTGCCCCACAGCTCTGAGGACCCGGATTCAAATCCGGCCTCGCCTGTGTGGAGTTTGCATGTTCTCCCCGTGCCTATGTGGGATTACAGATGGCATCATAAATTATTCATTCATTCATTCATCTTCCGTTCCGCTTATCCTCATTAGGGTCGCGGGCGTTCTGGAGCCTATCACAGCTATCTCCGGGCGAGAGGCGAGGTAGACCCTGAACTGGTCGCCAGCCAATCGCAGGGCACATAGAAACAAACAACCATTCGCACTCACATTCACACCTACGGGCAATTTAGAGTCTTCAATTAACCTAGCATGCATGTTTTTGGGATGTGGGAGGAAACCGGAGTGCCCGGAGAAAACCCACGCAGGCACGGGGCTGGGATATGAACCCCGGTCCTCAGAACTGTGAGGCAGATGTGCTAACCAGTCGTCCACTGTGCCGCCCGGCAGAAATTAATGCTAGCTAAATCTATCTTATATACAATCAACAAGATGAAACACTGACTCTATAAAAGTTACAACATAATGAATTATATGAAAGGATTTTATTAGCATTTTGTTTTTTTTCAATGGGACTAAAGTACCTTGTGGTCGCAGAGTCTGAGGTGATTGTGCTTCCCCGTACAAGAAGAAGCCGGCAGTGGGTGGTAGGGTTGCTCCAGTTGTGGCTCCGGTTCCTGGGATCCGGAACGCTGCCCACCTGAAGGAAGGCTCCTCTGGCCCTGCTGGTAGAGCGGCGCCCAGAGGGTCTGCGTGTGGGGTACGCTGCGGTGGAGGTGGCGCGACCTGAGCCCACCGTGGTGAGTGACCGCGGAACGTCTCTGTCTGCCGGGCTGGGACCGCCGGACCCTTCCGGAATCCTGCAATGGAGATCTTCCATAGCCGTACCTGCCTGGGATGATGGGGATGATCCTCCTGAAGACATTTGGTAGGCAGTGGTGGAGGGGGTCAGGGTCAGCAAGGCCTTCTCTGTTTGCCTAAATACACTGAGAAGCACTGACCTACATTTACAACCTAAGTTCTAATATTTGCTCAATGAAATTGTATTAATTTACACCTCTTCATTTTGCAGCATTTCTCTTGGCTGCACTGATTCTAGTACGTGTCCGTGGTTGTTCGATTTTGCATCCAGTCAGATTTTAGCCTCTGTGTGCTGCCATGTCAACCTAATCTGCACAGGTCCTTCAGAGTCAGTACTGCAGGCCCATATAACTTAGCAGTGGGACTCTTTGTTTAACCAATCACATTTCAGATTCATCCTCCTAAAGTCAGCGAGTACACCCTTGATGACAGCAGTATTTTCCATCGATTGATGGATTGGCCAGAGCAAACCTTCCAGCCAAGTTCAACGAGCAAAACACGTCTGTCGCGATCTGCACACATAAAAAGCTATCAAATTGTCCCGAGTTTTGGAGTAAAGTCCGATAATGGAAATATGCCAGGAGAGTCCTCTTCAAAAGCACCCTCCTGTTGCTCAGCTGTCAGTGTGATTTGTTTAAACAGGACGTACTGTAAATCCCAAAGCTGCCAAGCACTGGCTGAGTTCTGGACTCTCTTTAAAGATGAGCTTTGTACAGAACCAAAAGAGGTGGGAGGGCAGGGGTCCTGCAGCCCAACGCGACGGCCCCATGGAGTCACTTTCAGACCCGACCGCTTGCTGTAAAGCGCAGATATAACAACAACAACAAAAAGACCAGAGAACCACTATTATAAGCGAAAACGGCTGTTGTTTGTTTCTTGATGGTCTGGTGGATTCAGTGTCTGGCATTTAGGAGGGAAGCAGTAGCGGAGTCTTAAGACTAAGGACTTGGCTCAGAAACCAGGCCGGTTAGGTTCATTCCACTCTTAACTCATTCGCTCCCAGTCCCCCATGTTAACGCGGATATTTGAATTCAACAGCCGTCAATGGCAGTGAACTCATAACTGTCTCTGATGTGTTCAATTCAACGAAGATGGTAAATGATCATCTTGTTCAAGACTAAATTGTCTTTCATGCTTGTGAAAACATCACACATCACAATGTGAGGTTGAAGACTGTCTCTCTGATGTTCAAGTTTCATTGAAGACGTGTTCCAAAACATGTACATTTGGTTCGTTTAAGACTAAATTGTCTTTTAAGTCCTTATCTTTGATTGTCTCCGTTTGTGAAAGAATAGCATCTATGATCCTTACAAAATCATGTACCTTTGGATTTTGAAGACTCTTAAGAGTCTTTGAAAAATGGATGTATGTTTGATATGACATGACGATAAATTCTCTGAGGTTAGATTCATCAAAGACTTTGAAGTTCGTTGAACATGAATACCTGCTTCCACCAGATGGGCTCCTCTTAACCTCGTGACCACTGCCATCCCGATAGACAGAAACTGAAGGCCTCAAGGCTGAGATGACGTGGCCCGGACGCAGATGAGGGCTGACCCTCAGACACGGTCTACTCTGCTCTTGTACGCCACCTCCACATGTCAGGGAGCAGGCGGACCAGGGTCCCCAGGAACCCCAGGACCCTTGGATTCCTCCACGGTCTGCTTCGAAGTCCTGCAGGGACTCCGTCCTCTGGGGGACCTGGATGACAACAACAATGACATCTCATCAGATGGGCCTTTTTAGAAGCTGAACTCATCCAAGAGGTGCAGTCCAAGTTTTAAGTCATGTTTTGGGTGCTTAGTGGAAGTCTCAGGGACTACAGTGGTCGCCCATCAATCATAAAGGGGGCAGGGGAGGCGGGGGCGGGGGGCTTGCAATCGTCAATGTTTACAGAAATGTGTGTTGGGTTCAAGACTAGTGTTTAAGGTGTAAGAGGATTTGTATGCGCTTAGGTTTCTTGAAAATGTGCAATTATTTTTGATTTTTACAAAAACGGGTTCATTTCCTTTGATGTTTGATGAAGACCTGTATTTGTCTTTGATGTTTAGGAAAACACATACAGCACTGTACATCAGTTTCAAAACTCGCAATCGTTAAAGAAAGCGTGTATATTAAGGCTCACTGACGACTCGCACTTGTCTTTGATGTTTCTGAAAACACACACCACCAATAAAAGATTTTGACGCATTTTCTCATTCAATAGCACTAGAAAGTAGGAAGTATGATATGCTTTGTTGTCAACCCTCAATATGTGTAGAAGATTCAGAGGGCTGACAATTTCTCCTCAAGGCCCACTGTCGCAAACAGTGTGTCACGATTGACTAGCAAGTCTGGTTATAAAATGTACTCGTTTGATGAAGACTTGTAATGTTCTTTCATGTTTACATAATAATCATTGTTGTTCATTGTCTTTGATGTTCAGGGAAAACACATTCATTTGGTTTTTGAAGATTCTAAATGTCTTTGATGTTATTACAAAAACATTGTGAAGACTTTCAATTCTTTGTTTACTAAAATACATGAATTAGGTTAATTGAGGACTTGTTGTTGTCTTTGATGTTAAGGAAAATGTACATTAGGTGGGTTGAAGACTTAATTGTCTCTGATGTTTACAATAGACATAATTTAGGTCATTTTTCTTTGATGTTCACGAAAACACTTTATAGGTTCATTGAAGACTAAATTGTCTCTGAACACACGTATGTTAGGTTTATTGAGACTTGATTGTTTTTTATGTTTACAAAAGTGCGTACGTTAGTTTTGGTGAAGACTTGTGATTGTCTTTGATGTTTTCAAAAACATCCAGTTGATTGTTGTTGATGTTTAGGAAAAATCTTGTTAGTTTTGTCGATAAAGTCTTTATACACTCGTGTCACAGTTACGAATGTTCAAAACACGCAACGAAAGTAAACAGGCGTCCACCATCTTCGAGAACTCCCAGCTACTCCCTGAGCCACTGATGTTGATGTTTGTTGACACAGTAACACATTAGCACCTGAGTTCATTGGGAGCGTTCCCACTAACTTTCCACACTTTTCGGGAAGCACGGAAGAGGAGAGTCCTCTCACTCGGAGGCATTTGGAGAACAAAGACGCGATTATGATGATGCATGCAGCGCTGGTGCCAGCATAGCGTCACGAGATGTGTGTGTGTGTGTGTGTCTGGCACGTGTTTAGACTTGGGCACGACCTGAGCCCTGCTCACCTTTCTGTGCTCTGTGACGTGTTGACACCTCGCAGCCTCCAAGCAAAGTAAAAACCGCACCACATCCCTTCAGAGCAAGCCAGTAGGAAGGATGAGTTTCCGGTAAACAACACATAGCATCTTTTTAAAAACATTTACCGGACAAGCCACGTGTAGACTCGTCGCATTCTTGCAGGATGACCAGCACCCACTAATCGGAAACAACAAATTAGACATGCTCAAACATTGACCGACTATCAAGTTCCATACTAAATGTAATCACATCAAAGGGAACGTGTAATAAGATCCTACAAGCGCTCACCAAATTGAAAAGGCTGATTTGATAGAGATATGTGCATCCAAACATTAAATGGCATTTGCACGACTTGAATTTAATGTGTAATGTGGCTCAGATCTGAATTAAGCTTGGTTTCTAACCATTTCTTGGGTGTGAGTTGAAGCCGACAGCGGCTCTTGTATAAATTCTGTTTCCAATCAAGCGACTGAGGTGCATCGGTGACTGTGTCATTCTTGACCACATGCGAGGGCATCATCTTTTTTCCAATACTGCTACCATGGTTCTTTGCTATTCGACTATAATTTATATTTAACTATTTTTCTTTTCAAATTGTAATAAATACTCTATAGCTATATGGACAAACCATTTGTGCTTGTGATTTATTACCTCCCTGAAGGGAGGTAATAAATCCCAATAATTCTTATTCATTAAATTATCCTTTTAATACATAACATTAAAAAAAATAAAGGTTAAAAAAAACTGTACACGCGTAACTATTATACTGTACATCTATTGTACTTGTGATGAAGACAGGGTACTATAGAAAGTTCATAATAGACAGACACCAATATGGCAGTCAATTAAAAAAAATAATGATTGAAGACTTACCAGGATACGCTTGCGAAAGATATTTTTAACCTCATTAAGGTTTTCCTGGATAAATAAAGATTAAAATGACCTACCTGAGTGCTCCTGATATACTTGAACTCTTTTAAATCAACATGTTCCAGTCTGCAGCCTCCATGGATGCGCTCCTTTGCTCACCTTCGAAACATTCAATCCACTTTTTTCCCCCCAAGACTTTCCCGTCGACCACCTGGCGAATCGTGTGAAACAAACATTCTGGATCCCGAAGAGTCAAATCAAAAAAAGGGAGAGGAGTTCCGCAGAATCGCCAAAAGTCATCCAGCTTGGCTCGGGCGGTTGTGACTTTTACACACAGACGAGGTTGAATGTGAATGTGAATGTGAATGTGACTGGAGCATGACACACGCGGTTGGAAAAACTAAATAAATAAATAAAAACCTCTTTTGCGCCCCCTGCTGGAAGACAACCGAATGCTGATTTCAATTCTCTTCTGGAGGCTGTGAATGGCACTTGTGGACGCACTCGTCGGCCACTGCATTAGGTACACCTGTCCACGGTTAATGACACCAGTGGCACCTTCACACAACAGATGCAGAAGAATGTAAAAACAATCAAATAAAAAAATAACAATACGAATTGTAAAAAGAACCAGGAAACCGGAGTACCCGGAGAAAACCCACGCAGGCACGGGGGGAGAACATGCAAACGGCAAGCAGGCGAGGCCGGATTTTAACCCGGGTCCTCAGAACTGTGAGGCTGACGCTCTAACCAGTCGGCCACCGTGCCGCCAAAATACAAACTAATTTCATAAAAATAATAATATTAATCTGACTAATGTTACTCCTCTTCGTTGGTGCTGCGTCAAATAATAAAAAATAGTAGTGTCCACGAAAATGATGAGTAATAAAGCGATAGACATAAGACATATTTTATAATATATATATTGTATGTATTATAATACTGTATAATGTTTTTAAAACTTTTCAAGTTTTATAATTTATTTATGGAAACATTCTTAATATTAAATTAATATTAATGACTATTATTTAAAAATGCATTCAACCCTAATAGAAGGCTCGTGCTCATTGCAGCTGAGTAAATAAACAGTCATAGTAAACAGAGTTGCGACTTACGAGTAATAATATAATACAGTAATAATTTTAAAAAAAATTTTTTTAAGTTGAATCAATAATTTGTAGAAAAATCTGAAAAATAAGTAACATTCTAAAATATTATTGAGAATACAGTCACCCCTGATGCACACCTGATACTCTCTTCAGTTGAGTAAGTACAGTAGCTGCCCACAGTAAACAGTAAATGGTGTTGGGAGTTGTGTTGCAGTGGCGGTGCTAGCTTGATTGGGGCTCTGTGCGAGACCCCCTCGGTGACACCTACCCATCATCAGCTTCCTCCTCGTCCTCATTGCTAATGGTAGTGTGTGTGTGTGTGTGTATGTTCATATGTTTCAACAAGGTTTAGGAGTGAGGTTATGGGAGTTTTTAGCCCATTCTTCCACGAGCATATTTGTGAGGTCACATACTGATGTGGGACGAGAAGGCCTGGCTAACTGTCCAATCGAAATCAACCCAAAGGTGTTTTATCGGGTTGATGGCTGGACTATGTGCAGGCCAGTCAAGTTCACCCACACCAGACTCTCTCATCCATGTCTTTATGGACATTGCTTTATGCACCGGTACACAGACATGTTGAAAACAGGAAGGGGTATCAAACTGTTTGACTGTTCAAAATCTTTTGGTATGCTGAAGCATTCGGAGTTCCTTTCAATGGAGCCCAGGGGCTAATGTTTTGGACATTTCCAACTTTGTGGGAACAGTTTGGAGATGGCCCCTTCCTGTGCATCAGTGCCAAATCAAAGTTCATAAAGTCACGGATGAGAGAGTTTCATGTGGATGAACTTGACTGGCCTGTACAATCCTGACCTCAACCCAATAGAACACTTTTGGATGAATTAAACAGGAGACTGAGAGCCAGGCCTTATCTTCCAACATCAGTGTGTAACCTCACAAATGAGCCTTTGGAAAAAATGGTCATACATTTCGATAAACACTTTCCTAAACCTTGTGGAAAGCCTTTCCAGAAAAGTATAACATGTGATAATTGCAGAGGGTAGACCGGTGTCATATTAGACCCTATGGATTAACAATGGGATGTCACTTAAATTCATATCTGAGTCAAGGGCAGGTGCGCCAATACTTTTAGCAATATAGTGTATGTATGTATGTATGTGTATATATATATACATATATATATATATATATATATATATATATATATATATACACACACACACACACACACACACACACACACACACACACAGCGGCTGAAATGAGTATTTAACATGTCACCATTTTTCTCACTAAAAAGGTGAGACACCAAATGTGCTTTTAACCTGAACATTTCACCAGATGTTGGGAAAAACCCAAGTAATCCATACATACAAAGGAAGTAGAGCAAATAAGCTTAGGCTTTAAGTTGTGTGTAAAAACGTGAAATGACACAGGGGAAAAGAATTGAAGACATGAAGAAAGGGAGGTGCAAAAAGGCATGGAAAGCCACGACAACACCTCAAATCTATCAATAATAAAACAGCAATCTTGTCAGTGCAAATGAATATCAGCTGGTTCAGTCCTAATTGATGGCCTACAAAAATGTCTCATTGCCAAGGTGTGAGTCGAGATATCCCATGATGGGTAAGAGCAAAGAGCTGTATCAAGACCATTGCCAAACCAAAAGCCGAGGACCACCTGAGGAGAGCATCGAAAAGACTTGGAATTAGCAAGTACTGTTACAAGGAAACAGTGCGTAATGTACTCCGCCACCATGGCCTGTTTGCATGCTCACCAAGACCCCATTGGTGGAAAAAAAAAGGCATGTCAAAGCTCGTTTAAAGTTTGCTGAACAACATTTGGACAAGCAAGTTAAATACTCGGAGAATATAGTTTAGTTGGATGAGAGCAAAATTGAACTGTTTGGATGCCATAATGCACACCGCGTTTGGAGGAGAAATGTCACTGCACATCACCCTAAAAACACCATACCAACAATGAAGTTCGGATGTGCGAACATGATGGTGTGGGGCTGCTTTTCAGCAAATGGTACTGGTAAGCTTCACATTATTGATGGAATGATGAATGGGCAAATGTGCCAAGACATTCTTGACAAAAATCTGCTGCCATCTGGGCGGATGTTGAAAATGAAACGAAAGTGGACATTTCAGCAGGATAATGATCCAAAACATACTGCCAAGGAAACTCAATGGGTTTCAAAGCAAAAAAATAAAGTTGCTGGAATGGCCCAGCCAAACACCTGACTGGAATCCAATTCAAAATCTATGTAAAGTATTGAAACTCAAGGTCCATAAAAGAAGCCCACGGAACAGTCAAGATTTGAAGACTGCTTGTGTGGCGGAATGGGCCAAAATCATAATAGAGCAATGTATGCGACTAGTTTCTCCATACAGGAAGCATCTTGAAGCTGTCATTGCAGACAAAGGCTTTTGTACCAAGTATTAAATAAATACCAGTTGGCGTGTTCAATACTGTTTCCATGTGTCATTTCACATAGTTACACGCAACTTAATTTCTGATCTTATTTGTTCTGCTTTCTTTGTATGTATAGATTACTTGGGTTGTTCCCAACATCTGGTGAAATTTTCATGTCAATAGCACCTTTTGTAAATATATTCGAGAAAAATGGTGACATGTTAAATACTTATTTCAGCCGTAATACATCCATCCATCCATCCATCCATTTTCTGAGCCGCTTCTCTTCACTAGGGTTGCGGGCGTGCTGGAGCCCATCCCAGCTGTCATCGGGCAGGAGGCGGGGTACACCCCGAACTGGTTGCCAGCCAATCGCAGGGCACAGAGA
Source organism: Phycodurus eques (assembly GCF_024500275.1). Taxonomy (NCBI): domain Eukaryota; kingdom Metazoa; phylum Chordata; class Actinopteri; order Syngnathiformes; family Syngnathidae; genus Phycodurus; species Phycodurus eques. The sequence goes on from NC_084526.1 coordinate 20,629,255, forward strand.
AACAAACAACCATTCGCACTCATATTAACACCTACGGGCAATTTGGAGTTGTCAATTAACCTACCGTGCATGTTTTTGCGATGTGGGAGGAAACCGGACTGCCCGGAGAAAACCCACGCAGGCACAGGGAGAACATGCAAACTCCACACAGGCAGGGCCGGGGATTGAACCCCGGTCCTCAGAACTGTGAGGCAGACGCTCCAACCAGTCGTCCACCGTTCCGCCAGCCGCAATACACACACTACTACAACCCAAGCGAACTTAAAATGCTCTCTTTAAATGGATGAATTTATTTAAGGAAAAAAAAATATTCAAAGTTACCTGGCCCTATGTGAAAAAGTAATAGCCCCCTAAACTTAATAACTGGTTGGGTCATCGTCAGCAGCAACAACTGCAATCAAGCGTTTTCTATAACTGGAAATAAGTTTCACATTTCTATGGAGATATTTTGGCCCACTCTTCCTTGCGGACTTTTTTGAGCAAAAATGGAGGGTTTTGAGCGTGAACAGCCTTTTTAAAGTCATGCCACTGCATTTCACTCGGATTCAAGTCCGGACTTTGACTAGGCCACTCCAAACCCTTCATTTTGTTTTTTAATCCACTCACAAGTTGACTTGCTTGTGTGTTTTAGATCGTTATCCTGCTGCAGAACCCAAGTGCACTTTAGCTTGAGCTAACAAAATGATGGCTAAACATTCTCCTTTAGGATTTTCTGTTAAAGAGCTGAATTCATGGTTCCATGCATCACAGCAAGTTGTCCAGGTCCTGAAGGAGCAAAGCGGCCAAAGACCATGACACTACCACCACCATGTTTGACTGTTGGTATGACGTGATACATTTATGCCAGATGTAACGAGACACACACCTTCCAAAATGCTCAACTTCCATCGCGTCAGTCCATATAATATTCTCTCAAACGTCTTGGGAATCATTCAGATGTTTTTTTTTTTTTTTTTTTGCAAAAGATGAGCCTTTGTTCTTTTTAGTTAGCAATGGTTTTCGCCTTGGAACTCTGCCATGGATGCCATTTTTGCCCAGTTTCTTCCTTATTGTTGTGTCATGAACACTGACCTTAACTAAGGCAAGGGAGGCCTGGAGTTCTTTAGAAGTTGTCCTGAGTTTCTTTGTGGCCTCCTGGATGAGTCATTGCTGTTCTCTTGGGGTAAGGTTCACCACTACCAATATACTCACTATCTCTCCTCTCAAACCGAAGTCTGCTCTCTGTTTCCAAAACATCTACCCTTAGTATTGTTTCCATCTATCCAGCACACGACTGGCACCACTCAACACATTTCCATCTCTATCCTTAATCACCCTAACCTCTTCCACATCCTTCCCATCTCTATCCCTCTGTCTGGTCAACCTGTATAGATCTTTTTCTCCTTCTTTACTCTCCAACCTGGCATATGTCATCACATGCCTCTTGTTTGGCCTTCGCCCTACGTTGCATCTCCATGTATTCTTGTCTCCTCTCCGCAGTCCTCTGTGTCCCACTTCCTCTGAGCTAACCTCTTTTCCTTGTATGATGTCCTGTACTTTGTACCTATCCAGACTCATATTGTTTTGTCTCAACTTATTTATTAATGGGCCTGCTGTTTACTTAATGTTAGCTAGTAATGTGCAGTCAACTTTTGTGGTACTTGGTGGGACTGAGACAAATTGGCAGCCCTCCTACTATCATGTAACAGATACAAGACGTACTACTTCTAAATGTTTTCCTTTTCTTCATCCTCTTGTTGCAGGGGGCGCCATTAGAGAGGTCTCCGACCGCCAGCATCTCATTGCAATGTCTGTTTAGAGGTGTCGTTTATATTTACCAACATCAGCCGTCTGTCGGAGGTAAAAGTAGGTAACACTATTTGATACTTGTGCAAAAGCGCATTTACACCTAAAGAGTGCCTAATACTCAGCAGTTGTTAATAAAGATTTAACCTTTATTCTATAAGTCAAGTCTATTTGTATAGCCCTTAATCACAAAAGGCCTTTACAGGAACACAGTTGACAAAGATTGACAACATCCCCTCATTTCAACACCCCAAGCAGGCAAGGAAAAATTCAAAGCGCCCTTTTCGGAAAAAAAGTACAAATCCTGAGAAGTGACCACAGATAGAGGGATCCCCTTGTCCAGGAAGCCCAGGCTGCTATGGATGTCTAGTGGGAAACATTTATCACATTCTATGGTTCTGTGCAATGTTCGTTAAAACAGTATAAGAGTAAATTGAGATGAAGAGCCGCAGGAAGACATCTTTGGGAATGTGGTTCTTCCTCCTCGCCCAGTGGGTCGATGCAGAAACCCCCACTGCAAGGCCTCCGGGGAAGTGGTCCACCACAGATCTTGTCCTGGTCGGTGGGTGCAGAATTTATACAGCAACGGCCTCAGATTCGGTCATTGCCACCTAGCCCCCTCTGGAGGGAAGGGGGCAGGAGAGAGGAGAAGCGGCAGAAAAAACAGGCCGACGTGTGGTTGAACTAAATGTGAAAGTGTAATGGGTTTTAAGTCGAGATTTAAATATTTCTACTGAGGTAGCCACTGTAATTTCCGCAGAGTACTGGAGCCCGAATAGAAAATGCTCTGCACCCTGTACTTATTTTTAGCTTTCAGTCACCAAAAGACCAGCATGTTGCGAATGTAGATTTCGGGATTAACCATACCGTACCACTAAATCGGCAAGATACGAAGGTGCTAAGCCATGCATCTCAAGTGGACCTGGAGCAAATACAAGTTGGCCAGTATCAGAGTAATATGATGAAACGTTCTCGTCCTTATCGAAATATTCCTGCAGCGTTTTGTACTAACTGCAAGCTTTAATATTCTTGGTGTACATTTGAAAGGATATTGTTGAGTCAAATATAATGCATAGGTTTTTGCTGAGTCACTTTGGAAAATGGTACAAAACGCAAAAAGGTGTCCTTCAAAAAGGGCCTGTGTTTAGCAGGGCCAATATCAACATCCCAGTCTTTTTTTTTTTTTTTCTTTTTAAAGGCATGTATAGTTGGACGTCGTCGGCCTAACAGTGAAAGCTAATGTTATATATGTGGCGACATAGAGGCCCAAGTACAGGACTCCGCAATCCGCAAGTGACATTACAATACTCAAGAGGTCACATTGCCATGGATTACATGGTGCGTCCTTTGAGAGTTGAATTATCCATATATGGAAAGAATATTGAAAATATGAGACAATTTAAGTCATTGATGGTGCAGTGGTACACTCGCCTGACTTTGGTGCGGGCATCGTTGGTTCAGTTCCCACTCAGTGACGGTGTGAATGTGAGTGCGAAGGGATGTCCGTGTCTATATATGCCCTGCGACTGGCTGGCGACCAGTTGGCTGGCGACCTGACGGACTCATGGTACACTGCAGTTAAGTAATTAAACACCCGCAGAAAACAGTGTTAGGAGTAAAACACAATAAGGTGCCAAATGAGTGTGTTGATAGAGAATCTTTTAATACTAAGTGCAATACAATAGAGAAATCCAGTGTTTTTAAAACAAAGTCTTTGTTTTTGCCTTTCCGTCTTCTATCAGGCAGGACACATGGGAGATTAACATATGAGGTTTAAGACACAGCAAAGGTCATTCAAAACAGATTGTGGTCATTTCAAAGCTGTCCCAACTACATTCAATTAACAAGTCCTTAAAGTGGTCCATGTGGAGAAGGTGCTTGTGAAAACGTCCAGACGTGACTATGTGTGTGGTTACTGGTCAAGATGGCCATCGTGACCTGTCCTCATTCATTTGGACAGCTTAGCAAGGCTGGCTTGGCGGAAGGCCGCTAGGTCGCTCATCTCCAGCACACAGTCGCGCACCATCTCGGCGAACATAGCGGGCCACAAGTGGTGCAGGGCCTCGCCCTTCACGTTGGTCTCGGACGCCCGGCGCACCAGATCCTGTAAGTAGAGGTCCACTGTGGCGGCGCGCTCCGACGCCTCCGTGGTGCTCTCCTGTGACGCAGAACATCATTTTGAGTTTCTTATTTTGTTCCTTTCATGAAGAGAGCTGAGCAGTGGTTCTCAACTGTTCTCACGCTGGGACCAGCATTTTCCTACTGTTGCTAAATCACGATGCACTTTTACAGTCAAGTCAAGAATAATAAATACAATGTATTGTTCAAAAATGACCTTTAAAACATCCATCCATTTTCAACACCGCTTATTCTAGTTAGGGTCGCGGGAGCCTATCCCAGCTGACTTCGGGCGAAAGGCGGACTACACCCTGAACTGGTTGCCAGTCAGTCACGGGGCACATATAGACACGGACAACCATTCGCACCCACATTCACACCGTCACTGAGTGGGAACTGAACCCACGCTGCCTGCACCGAAGTCAGGCGAGTGTACCGCTACACCATCAGTGACGCCTTTAAAACATGTATGTCATATTTTTTAACAAACTTGCACACACGTTCAAAGTGCCTTTCAGATCACCTTATTAAGAAAGTGCAGATGAACATGACAACTGCATGTACAGATATATCTTGGCACGAATGTCTTCTTGAACTGCTCTAAGTGCTAGAGGGCTCTGCATCTTTTTGCACAATTTGTCAATATATATATATATACATGTACCGGCATTACCAGATAACTAGCAACCCTTTACTGCTCAGTGACTGTTTTTTTTGTCAATGTCTTTCTGTCTCCAAAGTGTTCTGTCAATTGACTGTCTGTTGTCGTACTAGAGCGGCTCCAACTACCGGAGACAAATTCCTTGTGTGTTTTGGACATACTTGGCAAATAAAGATGATTCTGATTCCGATTCTGATTTTTAGGAAGGTGCAAAATCAATGGTTTGCAGAGGTGGGAGCTAAAGAAGTACATGTACTTCGTTACTGTACTTCAGTAGATTTTTCAGGTATCTATACTTGAGTATTTATTTTCTGGTGACTTTTTACTTTTACCTTTTAAATGCAAGTGTCTGTATTTTGTACTCCTTACATTTTAAAAATGAGCTTGTTACTTTTAAAATCTTAAATTAGTGCGACATGACATAAAAGCAGAATGCCGAAAAACCACAAACGGGTCAAGATCATAGACATCGTACATACTGTATGAGACGTCTCCTTTTAGCTGCATGCCTTCTGCGATGCTAAGATAGTGGGGGGCAAAGTGTCAGCACATTCTATGTTCCTTGACGGTATGTTCGGAAACCAAGGTAACGTGGATGCCTGCACATTGTGCTGCATACGGCCGCACACGTCGTACAATCACAACAAGGGGACTCCGAACTGGGAATAACCTTTTATAGGTAAGAATATTTAGTTTTTTTGTGACAGCAATAAATGAACCACGTTAGTTTTTTAGAACGCTAACTTGTTGAAGTCTGGCTCACTGGCAATAAAATTATGTCACGTTTAAGCATTAACATAATATTGCAAAACACATTTATTTGCCGAGTGCCAAAACAAAACCATTAAAAAACCAACAACCTGAAAATAGCCGTATTTTGCTCATTTACGACTAGTTTCAGTCAATTCCCCCTGACCCCCACCCGCCTAGTTTGGCACTGGGCAAATAAATGTTTGAAACAAATACTAGCTTATTTTTATTTGTAACTATTTACGTTGTACTGTTTATAATTTCATTTGAATAGTACAAATAAATGCTCATCTTTTCATGAAGGAGAAATAATTTGTCTTAATAAAAATAAATCTAAATACTTATTTGATACAGTAGCAATGCCAACCCAAAAGCAGCCTACTTCCTACACCTCCTCCTTTTCAGATGATGATTTCATGCAATTTTTCACAGATTTTTTTTTTTAGCTCATTAGGAATGAGATCAAGGACACCGTGCCTCAAGCCCGGTGAAATTCTTCGATCACCGAGACTAATATGAGCACCATTGCGGATACCCATCCACCTATCCTCTCTCATTTTGAGGACACAAGTGTCGTTATTACAGGCCCAGCACTTTCTTGGGTTAGATTTGATCTCTTGAATGGGATGACCTAGCAGTATGTTTAAATCCCAATTCAAGACTTACTTCGACTTTTTGGCATTTAGTTAAAGCACATGTAGACCTGTTATACTGCCGCTTGTCCTATCTCTTTGCCCCTCGTCTCCTGCTAGGAGATGCTGAACAAATCTGCGGCTGTTGCTGTTTGGGTTCTGCACCGACCAACTCGGACAAGATCTGAGGGGGACCACTTCCCCCGGAGTCGTGGCCATGGAGGATTCTGCTCCGACCGACCGGGCCAGGTCCTGAGGCAGAACCACCGAAGGTATCTACCCTGTGACGCCTTTTCTCTTTAAAGGTTTATGGGTTATTTAGACCTCCATAGAGTGACTCTCTAACATGGACTTAGTATAAAACTATCAATTTCATTTCGAAAACCATTTTGGTTTTGTCATAGCAGTGTCCAGAAAAGGCCCCTCTGACAGCTACTTATGTTTGACCCAGGTTTGTATCCGCTTTGTCCATATTTGGCTAAGACCGCCCCCTTTCCTCTGACTGGTTACCTCCGTGCAGAAGACCCACTTGTGAGACCATACGTTTGTTATGTCGACAGCGTTGTCTCGGGAGCAGGAAGGGAAGGCTTTGCTAGTGACATAGATAAGCTTGAGAAATTCGAATGACCTGATTTCAAGCCTCTCCGAAGAAAAATGTCTGGAACTCAGGAATGTGTGGATGATTTTTCGCATTCACATTCACATTCACATTCATACCTACGGGCAATTTAGAGTCCTCAATTAACCTACCCTGCATGTTTTTGGGATGTGGGAGGAAACCCACGCAGGCACCGGGAGAACATGCAAACTCCACACAGGCGGGGCCGGGATTTGAACAACGGTCCTCAGAACTGTGAGGCAGATGTGCTAACCGGTCGCCCACCGTGCCGCTAGAAAAAGTTGGTTTGGCAAAATATGTCCCATTCAAACTGACTCCTATGCCATCTTAATGAACATTATACAGCATCTTGCCATCGTAATGAAGATTGTACAGCACCAGAATATGTGATAAATTTTGCCCACTCGACACCCATTGCAGCCTTGTCATCCTGGAAGTGGGATCCCCCTCGGATCTGTGGTCCCTTTTCAAGGTTTATTTTTTTCTTCAAATAGGGTTTTGAGTTTTTCCTTGTCCGATTGGGGGGTTTAGATTAGGGGATGTCGTCAATCATTGATAACTGTGGGCCTGTGTAGCCCTTTGAGACTCTTCCTTTCAATAAGGTCTATTCAAATAAACTTGATTGAGTTGTTTTTTTTGCATCAGCACTATTACATAAGGACTGAATACCAGTACTTTTGACATCTCTGACAGTTTGACTTCTTTTTGGGAAATGAAGGATCTTTCAATCTAAAAGTTGAATCAAGTTTGGGACCCGCACCAACATGGTGCTTCAACACGGCCCTATTGAAGGACCCGGATTTTGATTCTTTCATGAGGAAGGAATGGGATGAGTTTTTGAAATTCAAGGACTCCCCAACCATATCCCCATCTGTGTTTTGGGAAACCGGGAAAGCTGTATTGAGAGGTCGAATCATATCATAGTCTTCGTATATAAAAAAAGGCCAAGAATAAAAATTGGAAAATGGAATTGAGGAAAAAATTTTTAATACCTCACAGAAGAATATGCAATTAATCCGACAGATACGCTTAGAAACCAACCTTAGAAACCAACTAAGAAAGGAAAACCATTAATCAGATGCTATTTTATCAAAAAGAACAGATTTTCTACAACAGTTAAGATACACTAATTTTGAATACAGTAATAAATCAGGAAAATTCCTTGCTAACCAACTTCAGCGCAATAAAGAAAAGTCACGCCTTATGTGACGATGTATAGTTGCACCATTTATAAAATGTTGCATGTCAGTACCGTGAGTGTGAATGTTTTTTTGGTCCATATGTGCCCTGTGATTGGCTGGTGACCAGACCATTCTTGCTCCAATCATCTGGGAAAGGCTTCAGCTCACTCATGACCCAAATGAGGACAAGTGCTATAGAAACTGGATGGATGGATGGCATGTCCCAATACATTTGCTCACCTCCGGGCTGTCCATGCTGCCGTCCCGGCTGGGATAGTTGAAGAGCGCTCGGCTCAGGCCTTCGCCCACCAGCTTCCCGTTGTCCCGCAGCTCCTCCGGGCTGAGCCCCGTGCGCCGGCCGCGCCCCTCCAACAGGAACTGCAGCTGCCGCTTCCTTCGGGGGGTGAAAGATGAGACGGCGAAGAGCCAGAAAGTGAGTGATGTGCTCACCAAAAAAAAAAACCCTGCCTGTTTTTTTCTTAATATACAGGTTAAATTCTACAGATTTAATGAAAATTGAACTCTCAAAAACATTTTCCCTTTGGAAACTGGTACATGTGATCAGACAAAAAAAAGTCTTTAGACTATTTTTGAACACCCTGTTCCAAGTATGTGACAATTGTAAGTTTGTGATCACAAGGCAGCTCGGTGTTTTAGTGTCAGAGGGAGGAGAGCAGCAGACGTCGTATACTACATTCTTTGTCCGCCTTGTACAAAAAATGCATGTCTCCTTTAAATTGTGAGGAAAACACATACTATGCATCCTTTAAATGGATAAACAGTGCATATCCCTCCTTTAAAAGGTCAAAAATGCGTAGTTTAATATATTTTATATCCTTTTTTTTTTTTTTAAAAAGATGCCTATTTCCTTTATATTGAGAAGAAAATGCATAATGTGCCTGCCTCCTTTACAGTGGGAGGAAAAAGTATGTTAACCCTTTAGAATTTCTTACATTTCTGCATAAATTGGTCATAAAATATGGTCTGATCTTAATAAACAAAGAGAGCCTGCTTAAACTAATACCACAGAACATCTCTAGTAGTGCATATAGACTACTCTCTAAAAGTATTGGAACAACGAGGCCAATTCCTTTATGTCTGGTGGAGACTAAATACATTTGGATTTGACATCAAAAGATGAATAAGAGATGAAGAGTTCAGCTTGTATTTCCTGCTATTAACCTCTGAATCGGATACATGACTTGGAAGATAGCACCTTCTGTCTGGATGGTGGACCCACCTATTTTTTTATGAGAATTGTCCCCCATGGCTCTGTCCTTGGTCTGATTCCATTCTTAATCTACAACGTACTGTAAATTGGGGTGTGGTGGTGGGTCTCCTTTAAGTTTTGGGGGGAAATGGATAATGTCTACTTTGAATTTGGGGAAAATACAATGTGTTGCCTTTAAATTGTGAAAAAGTTTATTGTAATAGATTAAGGAGGTTATGACTGGGCACAGATACATGGGAACTTAAGTTGCACATTAAAAGGAAAATTACCTCTGACTGACTGCAGCGAGATTGTCTGGACATGATATAAATTTTTCCAGTTTAATTACTAAGGAGGCTACGTTGCTATTTACGGTTCAGCCTGAGTGCACGCTCGAGGACAGAATTTGAGTATGAAAGGGAAAAAAGTTGAATGTGTGTGTGTGTGTGTGTGTGTGTCACGGTGCCAAGTACCCACCCTGATACAAACAAACGCACGGTAGTCAAGCACGCACATGCCCGTGAGGGCTTCCACGTCCTTTGCATACTTGCTGTCAGTGGTGGCAAGTATCACAGTACAAATACTTTGTAGTTGCATTTAAGTAGATTTTTCAGGTATGTTTTTTACTGGAGTATTCCTTTTTCTGACTTTACTCCTGACATTTGATAACAGATAACTGTACTTTCTACTCCCTTGTCAAAATAGGCTTATTCATTTTCAACCTCTGCAGATGCTGACGTGACGGCAAATAGCGTAAATAGAGAGAGGTAATGTCAACAGTGGTTAAGAACCTAATTGAGTGAAATCTTGGGGAATAATAAGTTCTTAATTGATATGGGGTTTTATTTTGCTCATGCAGGACCTATTGTCCCTCCAGTCCGGATCATCTTGAATTTAGCTTGCAGCAAAGCTGTGTCCAGTGATTTTTCTTCTTCTTCTCAGTATGAGCACTTAGGATATTAATCAAGGACAGAGCCTATTTTGTGTGCAGAAAAGTTTGTTTTTCCTTCAGTTGTGGCAAGTTATCAAAATGAGTATTGGAGATAACTGCAAGAAAACAAATTATTGTAATAACTTTTCACTTTTACTTAAAGGGATCGAGACCTGTGGCGAATAATGAAAATCTGCGAGTCATTGACGGCTCTCCTAAAAAGGTTTATCGTTGCCTTTATATAATAATAACAACATTAATAATAACCTTTATTTGATGTCACAAGATGGCAGGACAGTGCTACTTTTCTAATACACAGTCCTACTGCCAAACTAAATGAAGCGCCTCCTCTCATTTCAACATAGTTCTTTGGCACCATGATGCCACAAGATTGCGCTAAATTAATACTTTTAAATTACACGTAACTTTGGCCTCAGCACAAAAACAGCAAATAGGTGAGTTTTTCAGTGAAAATCGAAGGCGAGGTTAGTCCCCAAAAATCAACGAATATGTGAATTCACGAATGCCAAATCCCGAACATGTGGGAGAACACTGTCTATACATTTCATAGTCTGTGCTTTTTCACTTTTACTAGTAACTAAAAGTGTTACTAATGTTAGCAGAGTGACTTTTGCCACCTGCCCTTGCTGTTAGGTAGCAGTTAATGTAATGTAATGTTCTGTGCCTGGGCACTTCACCTGGACTCCTCCAGCAGCAGGAGGAGGCGGCAGCGCGGTGTCTCGGTGGCCGCCACGTGGCCCAGTGTCCCAAAGACCCGCTCGGCGGCAATGACGTCATTCATGGTGACCTGGCGAGGGAAGTGAACACACATACACACATATATACTAATACAACAGACAGAAACATACACGGTAACATCACATCAAGAGGGAAATCTATATGCTTAACATTATATGGACGAACACCTGCACAAGCCAGTGAGCTCCAGTACAATATAAGCAAATGTTTTAATTTATGATACTTTTATAAACCCACAACGGAGCAACATCTGAAACAAATTAAAGGTACAACAATTAATCGATTTATCCACACCTAATTGATTATCAAATTAATCAACAACTATTTTGATAATCGATTAATCGTTTAGAGACCTTGCCTAAATTAAAATTTCAACCTCTTAACAATAAATATTCTCAGATTTCTGTAGTCCTCCATTAAAGCAGACTGATTATTTTTGTGTAATCAAAATAAGACATTTGGAAACATCTGCTTTTACTTTGGAAAACAATGAGAAACAGTGTTGCTTATTTTCAGAATCATAATCAATGTATCTTCATTTTCTGCACTGTCAATTTGAAATAATGTCCTCCTTTCTTTTTTCTCAGGGTCGCGGGCTGCTGGAGCCTATTCCAGCTATCTCCGGGCGGGAGGCGTGGTACACCCTGAACCGGTCGCCAGCCAATCGCAGGGCACAGAGAAACAAACAACCATTCGTACTCACATACACACCTACGGGCAATTTAGAGTCCTCGATCAAGTTACCACGCATGTTTTTGGGACGTGGGAGGAAGGAAAAACCACCCAGGCGTGGGGAGAACATGGAAACTCCACACAGGCGGGGTTCCCCAGAACTGGTGCTAGCCAGTCGCCCACCGCTTTGTTGATCTTTTATTGTTTAAATACACGTTTAACCATCCTGTTCGTGGATGGTCAGAATCAGAATCATCTTTATTTGCCAAGTATGTCCAAAAAACACACAAGGAATTTGTCTCCGGTAATTGTAGCCGCTCTAGTACGACAACAGACAGTCAATTGACAGAGAACATTTTTGAGACATAAATACATTGACAAAAACAGTCACTGAGCAATAAAGGGTTGCTAGTTATCTGGTAATGCCGGTAAAAGATTTGTTTGTTTTTTTTGACAATTGTGCAAAAAGATGCAGAGTCCTTTAGCACTTAGAGAGATTCTATGGCTTGTTCTCCATAAGACTGTTTAGTAGAAAGTAAAATAAAACAAAAATATTAATTAAAAAAAGGAACAAAAGAAAACTTTTTGGGTAAATTATTACATGAAAACAAACTAAATAAAATAAAACGCATCCAAAATGTGGTCTATTCCCATCATTTTCCTGTAACGCAATTCTGCATAAGCTGTAGACTATAAAGTAAAGCAATAAAATCAAATAAAACAAAACAAAGGTCTTCGAAAGATATTTATGTTAGATTTTTTGACACTCTGTGACATTAATGTAAAATTTTAAGTGTTTCTGAGAGTGTCAAGCCAAACAAATCAAGAACACTATTTGGTACTGGGCAAATCAAATCAAATGAAATTGAATCAAATTTGTTTTTTTAAGGATTTTTAAAAAAAATATCTGTGTCGTATTGGATCTCACTAGCGGCATGGTGTACATAATGTTCCGCAGTGTGGACTGACCTCCTGGCCGTTGATTCTCTGCAGGTTAAAGTGGTGTAGGCGGTAGATGACAAAGGAGCGCCACAGTGCCAGGCCCACCACCGGGTTGCCCTGCGGGTGGACGGTCAGCTGATCCAGACGCCGAACCTGAGCAAGGGCGGCCAGCTGCGGCAGGCGGCTGATGTTGGCTTCCAGGAAAATTAGATGCTGTACATAAAAATGACATGTTGCATATTCTGTGTTGCATAATTATTCAAAATTTAATCCTCTGTTCTCACCACCAGATTGGGGAACTTGACCCTGATCCTCGGCAGCATCGGTACAATGGCGTCAAAGTGGATGTAGCGGAAGGCGATAACGGTGACTGCACCAGCCGTCTGCACCCCCCACCCCCTCTCCAGTGCGTCCAGGGCGCCGAGGCCGAACAAGCGCAGGGTGTCGCCATCCAGCTCAGCCAGATGACTCTCGGACAGCGACAGGCTCGTCACGCTCCCTGCCTCCGTGAGCCTGAAACGTACAAAAAGCACATGAATTGACATTTATTCCAATTCAACACGACAAAGTTTCAACAAAGTTTCTGACTGTGTGAACCATGTGGAAACGTTCTGAATGAAGCAAAGAAAAACAATAAAATAAGCAGTTACAATTCGAATCCAGTTCCATCACTGGAAAGAAGAAAAAAAGCAATAAAACAAATACAACAAATAACAAACTAAAATCAGAGTTTTTTCTCTTATAATTATAAATGTTCTGTAAAAAGGTAAACAAAGCAAAGCTAACATTGGAAAATCAAATGAAATAAAAAATGTAAATTAAATAAAATGTTGTCTTTTACCAGCTTTTTCAAATATTTCTGGTCTGTATGAACCACAGAAAATGAAAAATAAAAATACTATATCAATATGTATATATATATATATATACCAGTGTGTGTGTGTGTGTGCAGTGGGTACGGAAAGTATTCAGACTTTCCGGACCCGCGGTATTTTTCACTCTTTGTTGTATATATACTCTTTGTTATATTGCAGCCATTTGCTAAAATCATTTAAGTTAAGTTTTTCAATGTTTTTCAATATATATATATATATATATATATATATATATATATATATATATATATACACACACACACACACACACACACACACACACACACACACACACACACACACATATACACACACACACACACACAGTGGGTACGGAAAGTATTCAGACTTTCCGGACCCACTGTATTTTTCACTCTTTGTTATATATATACTCGTTGTTATATTGCAGCCATTTGCTAAAATCATTTAAGTTAAGTTTTTCAATGTACACACAGCACCCCATATTGACAGAAAAACATCTGGAATTGTTGAAATTTCTGCAGATTTATTAAAAAAGAAAAACTGAAATATCACACATCCATAAGTATTCAGATCCTTTGCTGTGACACTCATATATTTGACTCAGGTGCTGTCCATTTCTTCTGACCATCCTTGAGATGGTCCTACACCTTCATTGGAGTCCAGCTGTGTTTGATTATACTGATTGGACTTGATTAGGAAAGCCACACACCTGTCGAAAGAAGACCTTACAGCTCACAGTGCATGTCAGAGCAAATGAGAATCATGAGGTCAAAGGAACTGCCTGAAGAGCTCAGAGTCAGAATTGTGGCAAGGCACAGATCTGGTCCGACTGCACTTAAGGTTCCTAAGATCACAGTGGCCTCCATTATCCTTAAATGGAAGACGTTTGGGAGGACCAGAACTCTTCCGAGAGCTAGGTGTCCGGCCAAACTGAGTAATCTGGGGAAAAGAGCTTTGGTGAGAGAGGAAAAGAACAACCCAAAGTTCACTGTGGCTGAGCTCCAGAGATGCAGTCGGGACATGGGAAAAAGTTCTAGAAAGTCAACCATCACTGCAGCCCTCCACCAGTCGGGGCTTTATGGCAGAGTGGCCCGATGGAAGCCTCTCCTCAGTGCAAGACACATGAAAGCCCGCATGGAGTTTGCTAAAAAAACAAAAAAAACACCCGAAGGACTCAAAGATGGTGAGAAATAAGGTTCTCTGGTCTGATCAGACCATGATAGAACTTTTTGGCCTTAACTCTAAGCGGTGTTTCTGGAGAAAACCAGGCACTGCTCATCACCTGTCCAATGCAGTCCCAATCATGCTGTGGGGATGTTTTTCAGCTGCAGGGACAGGACAAATGGGTGCAATCAAAGGAAAGATGAATACGGCCAAGTACAGGGATATCCTGGATGAAAAGTGCTCAGGACCTCAGACTGGGCCGAAGGATCACCTTCCAACAAGACAAGGACCCTAAGCACACAGCTAAAATACCGAAGGAGTGGCTTCAGAACAACTCCGTGACTGTTCTTGAATGCCACAGCCAGAGCCCTGACTTAAAACCAATTGAGCATCTCTGGAGAGACCTGAAAATGGCTGTCCACCAACGTTCACCATCCAACCTGACAGAACTGGAGAGGATCTGCAAGGAGGAATGGCAGATGATCCCCAAATCCAGGTGTGAAAAACTTGTTGCATCATTCCCAAAAAGACTCATGGCTGTATCAGCTCAAAAGGGTGCTTCTACTAAATACTGAGCAAAGGGTCTGAAGACTTATGGCTGTGTGATATTTCTTCTTTTTTTTTTTTTAAATAAATCTGCAAAAATGTCAACAATTCACTTTTTTTCTGTCAATATGGGGTGCTGTGTGTAAATTAATGAGGACAAAAAATTAACTTAAATGATTTTAGCAAATGGCTGCAATGTAACAAAGAGTGAAAAATTTAAGGACGTCTGAATATTTTCCATACCCACTGTGTGTGTATGTACATATATATATATCCATCAATCCATCCATTTTCTGAGCCGCTTCTCCTCACTAGGGACGCGGGCGTGCTGGAGCCTATCCCAGCTATCATCGGGCAGGAGGCGGGGTACACGCTGAACTGGTTGCCAGCCAATCGCAGGGCACATACAAACAAACAACCATTCGCATCTACGGGCAATTTACAGTTGTCAATTAACCTACCATGCATGTTGTTGGGATGTGGGAGGAAACCGGAGTGCCCGGAGAAAACCCACGCAGGCACTGGGAGAACATGCAAACTCAACACAGGCGGGGCCAGGGATTGAACCCCGGTCCTCAGAACTGTGAGGCAATAATATTAAATATTCAAACCTAATTTAAAAAAGAAAGTTTTGTTATTGTTATTTTTTTTAATACAGCACTACTACAACACAAGCTTTTGGAAGCAGAATCATAGATGGAACAGAGCTGGAACGCCACCTCTGTCGGAGTCTTCCACACAAGGGGTGTAAAGATTAAGACCTGACACACACTGCCCTGTTTTATCGAAATCAATTGTAGCTGTCCGACAAGCATTTTATATGTCACACCAGAGGCCGCGCTGACATCTTCTTATTATCTGTTGGCAGGATGACGCGTCGTTGTGTGAAGCGTGTACAGTTGCGGCAATATTCTTTGGAGCCGGTGGTTAAAATTCCAGGGTCCGACATTAACGGTGGCCCAGTGGCCTGGTTAAGCTTGGGGCTTGAAACCTTGCCAACTCTCTGTTTATATGTGTCATGCATAGCAGAAGTGGCGTCTTGCCATCCGTAATGCGGCACATCAGTGGGAGGGCATTGTCGACGTCTGCATGGAGCTGCTGCCACCGTCAGCAACAACAAACAGCACCAAAGAAGAAATCAACCCAGAGAACAGCCCCTATACATACATCTAGGAAATCACAATATGAGGTGCTACAATCTATGGACACAAGTATTGGGACACACCATTAAAGGGGAAATATTTTGTAAAAAGTGACACTTTTTTTGAATTGTTGGCTCCAGATAGCTCTCTGGAGTGCCTGCCCTAGTTGCCAAAATGTATCTGTGAGCTAGCTGTGTTGAATTTTGCTGGATCATGACAACACAATTGGGCCAATTTACATAATATTGCTCCCACACCGCGTTTCTCTGCCTAAGACTTAGAAGCTAGGCTGGGCAAAGGTCCACCATTTTCAAGTGTTGGCTGGAAAACACTGAAACACTATGTGATGCCAAAGTCAAAAGCTAAGCAGAGTTGCATTGAGTTTGTTGGAAACTCAGATACTTCAATGTTTGTCGACGAGGGGGCTCAAGTGTATTTGTGTTTGGTGATGTCTCTGCTGCATGCACCACGTGCACAGATCCACATACTAATGGACAAAGCGGTTTGTTAATGAAGTGCTGCCTCCACCAGTGAAAATACAATCAAATCTCTATGGGCACTCGTTTTTTTGGGGGTCACAATCTGGGCTAGTTGTAGCCGCAAGCTTAGCCCTAGGTCTGCCCCCAGCTGCCATAGTAACAAAAGCTGCACTCAGCATTAGCGTGGAGGAGTCGGTGAGCAGTGGCTTTTAACATGAGACAGAAACAAATGAGTAATTCCAATTAAAGTGTTACATGCCTGAGGTTTCCTTTAAACTGTGAGGGGGGGGGGGGAATGCATATATCTCCTTTAAATTGTGAAATGTATTACACATCACATTTTAATTTTAGAGAAAAATGCAGAATGTCTTCTTTAACTCAATTAATCGCTTCCATATCGTGTTGTAGTGTGGTGTTATTGTGAACAGTAGTGCATAATAGTAAGTTTTGTACAAGTGCGGTCTTGCTTGTGTGTTTCTGTTCACATATTTCAAATAATAAGGGATGCAACATCAACAAGCACACACAAAACAGCCCACCCAATTACACTCTGCAGGAAGTCATAAAAAGACAGCAGGGAACGTCGCACTTAGATCAACCTACCGTTGAGAGAACATGTCACTGTTACACTTTGGATGAAAATCAATTAAAGTCCATCATCATCACACTTAATCCCACAGGAGATCATCTGGCAATTTAAACCCTCTCTAAAACGTGTACACTTGGGTTCTTTAATACTCGCATTAGTGCTGATACAACAGCATTACAAAGTGCCATTTGCCATTTAACCATGTTAAAAACTGACACACGTGTCAGATATAGCTATTAGGCTACTTCCGATAGCTTTAGCGGAATCCTTTAGCTTTGTCTTTGCTTTTTTCTCTTGCAGTAATGGCAAAGACGACCTTGTGAAAATTACAATAGAACCAAAAATGAAACTTGGTACAGTGGTACACGATCCTGGCTACTGGTTATAATATGGCTAATAAAAAGAAAGTAGAGTATAGAAAAAGTCTATGCACACGCCATTAAAGGCTGAAAGAGAATTGATTTAAATATACAGTGGAAGACTAATTTTATGTGTGTATGTATGACAGTTAAAAGTGTTACCTAAAATTTCTCACTGTACTTTCTTCAAAGTTTTCAAAGGCTTTATGACGGCCACAGTTTTGACTTTGGAACACGTTTTTATTGAATTTTCCTGTGGAAAAAAACTGTATTTTCTAACTTCTAAGACAGTTGAAAATGTAACAGAACGTTATTTGAAATAGATATTAGGTACCAGTTTGCAATTTACTAGAGGACACACCCACACAAACCCACCCACAGCAGATCCAGATGTCCCCCTGGCTGGATGAGTTGCCGGGAATCGGTTTCTATCACGGAGGGTGACAACCATGTGCCCTCTGTGGCGTACTTCCTGGGAATTCCCACGGAGACGATATGTGATGTCGTGCGAGACATCAACAACCAGGAGACAATTTCATCCGTTATCCGGGGGAGCTATTGCTGTTTGTTTGTGTTTGCGTGCGTGGAAATGACGGTTTCACCTTTCTAAAACGCTAATGAATGACACGCTCGGCCTGAGGGGGAAGATAAAATATAGCTTTGAGGACATACAATTGAAGAAAAGGTGACACCAGGGCCAGCTCATGGGAGAGATTTATCACTATTGCCTTTCAGGGCCATTTTTTCTGTCCCAGTGCCATGTTTGAAACTCTTAATGATATTTTGCATGCCTCCTCGTAACTCATCCTCTTTGCATCAGAGCTTACACAAGACCGTCGATGCAGAAGACTGATGGGAACAGGATGCGTGCATCCGTGATTGATGTTTGCATATACTGGATCTGTAAATCGAACACACTTTCATATTTCTAGAATTAAAAAAAATAATTATAAAACATTTCAATTGAATACAAATTAGATTAAGTGATGGTCAAAGTTTCTCTTACTTTGGCTTTCCTAACATGCTTTTATATTTGAATAATAATGTTGATAATGATAATAAAAAACAAAATACAAATAATTAAAATATAATTAAATCAGCGGTACGGTGGACAACTGGTTAGAGCGTCTGCCTCACAGTTCTGAGGACCGGGGTTCAATGTGTGGAGTTTGCATGTTCTCACCATGCCTGCGTGGGTTTTCTCCGGGCACTCCGGTTTCCTCCCGCATCCCAAAAAAAACAAAACATGCATGGTAGGTTAATTGAAGACTCTAAATTGCCCGTAGGTGTGAATGTGAGTGTGAATGGTTGTTTGTTTATATATGCCCTGCGATTGGCTGGCAACCAGTTCAGGGTGTACCCTGCGTCCTGCCCGTTGAAAGCTGGGATGCGCTCCAGAGCTCCCGCGACCCTTGTGAGCGGCTCAGAAAATGGATGGATGGATGGATAATTAAATCACGGTGGGCGACTGGTTAGTACATCTGCCTCACAGTTCTGAGGACTCGGGTTCAAATCCGGCCTCACCTGTGCAGAGTTTGCCCCCGTGTGGGTTTTCTCCCACGTCCCAAAAACATGCATGGTAGGTTACCGAAATTTCTCGTGTATAATGCGCACCCATGTATAATATGCACCCCCAAAGTTGACCTCAAAATTCTGGAAAACCCTTCTATATAAATCAATAAGTCAATATTCTACTGTATAATGCATTTTTACAATGCATGATTTTCCTTCCACCCGTATAATCAAAACATGAAGTATTATCTGTAGTTTGTTAGTTTTTTCAGAGAATTATTTTTAAGTTAAGCACTTTATTTGAACACGTAATACTTTATTTACTTGCTCTTATTTTGAAATTCATAGCCCTACTTTTATTTAGTAAATGAGAAAACACAACTGTGTGTTTTTCTTATGTTTGATTACCCAGGCAGAATTTGTAAATTGGGTACAATTCTTTCAAGAAAACATGAAGTGCCAGGCAAAACACATTTAATTTATTCAAATCAAACTGTCAAGCATTTCAGAAAAGCATTATCATTAAACAAAACATAGCCATAAAGAAATTATTGATGGTTGTTGCTCAGTCATCAGTCGTATTTAAAAAAATAATCCATCCATCCATATTTCACAAATTCTGCCAGGGTATGTCAATTTATGAGCCCAACTGTACATATATGCAGTCATATGTACGTACCCATGTCATATTGGAATCAAAGTGTAGGCTCCACTTTTTTCATAACCTCTAGGTGTTCATAACCCCTTGTATAAAGCGCACTATTGACTTTTTACAATTTTTGGGGGAAAAAATATGCTATAAATTACGGTAATTGAAGACAATAAATTGCTCGTAGGTGTGAAAGTGAGTGCGAATGGTTGTTTGTTTATATGTGCTCTGCGATTGGTTGGCGACCGGTTCAGGGTGTACTCCGCCTCTCGCTGGGATAGGCTCCAGCACGCCCATGACCCTAATGAGGATAAGAAGTACGGAAAATGAATGAATGAAAAAAATAATGAGGACAAAATGGGCATCCTGATTTTAAATGCTCAAGTCTGGTCTTTGGGTCTTCTAACAAACATTAATATTTCTGGAATGATTATTAATTCATTCATCTTCCGTACCGCTTATCCTCACTAGGGTCATGGGTGTGCTGGAGCCTATCCCAGCTGACTCTGGGCGAGAGGCGGGGTACAACCTGAACTGGTCGCCACCCAATCACAGGGCACATATAAACATACAACCATTGGCACTCACATTCGGACCTATGGGCAATTTAGAGTCTTCAACTAACCTACCATGCATGTTTTTGGGATGTTGGGACGTTGGGATGATACCTGGAGAAAACCCACATAGGCATGGGGAGAACATGCAAACTCTACACTGGCGGGGCTGGATTTGAACCCTGGTCCTCAGAACTGTGAGGCACATGTGCTAACCAGTCGGCCTTGGTGCCGCCTCTGGAATGATTAAAAAAATGATAAAATGACACAAATTTAAATCAAATCATGATTTAAAAGAAGTGAAAGTTTGCCTTACTTTGGATCTCGAGGGCTGTTTGGACGGCTGTTGGTGCGGAACCGGCTATCCGGTCCACTTGTCACTCGTTCTGGTCCAAATCCCGGACTGACCCGTCTAATGTAGGGCATCAGACAAACTCGTTATTTCATATGAAGTGGGGGAAACACAAGTGTGTAAAGTTAAATCAATCCATATGCAGAAACTTGTGTTTTGTACTCTTCTCTATACCAACATCAGAGTAGTAATGAGTGAGGATAAGCATATGACTGAATTTCCCTGCTTGACTGAAGACAAAATGAATGGTCCATTAATCAATTATTGCAATTTTAGGTTCCACAGAAAAAAACCTCAAATAGGTACATTCATGAATAGGGAACCATAAAATGGCGGGGGTTCTCTATTTTCCGTATTGCTGCCTCAGACCCACCGTGGCTCGTCCGGCGAAGGCTCCTGAGCCAGGCCGTTGGTCTGTGTGGGGCAGTGGGCAGGGCTGTTCTCTGGGCTGACTTCTTCTTTGGCGCTGTTTGTTGTTGATGACGGCGGCAGCAGCTCCATGCTGGCGGCGACAACGCCCTCCCACTGATGTGCCGCATTACGGATGGCAAGACGCCGCTTCTCCTATGCATGACACAAATAGAAAGAGAGTTGGCAAGGTTTCAAGTGCCAGTTGCCCCAAGCTTAATCACAAAGGACATTCAGCTGTCTGTCTTAGATCTCAGTCAAAAGCTACCTAATAGCTTCTGCACACTGTAAATTCACCTCTGTGACAGCCTTACACAATAGTGTTTCACATACAGTATTAACAAACTCCCGTGTGGAATGTACCACTCCCCCGCTGACAAGGTTAGTCGTTAGAGTAAATCCGGGCGAATCATGTGTATTCTTGACAGTGGCTGCAGTGAAGCATTTAAAGTGACACAACGGCTGGATGGATGGATGGACAGATGGACAGATGGATGCATGAATTATAGAAACTTTCTGGATGGATGGATGATAAATTAAGTTTGGATGAATTGATAAAGATTGGATGGATGGAAGAAAGGATAAGGTTTGATGGATGGATGGATGGCTGCAAGGTTGACACTGGGTCATGAAACCTCTTAGCCAATGTGGCTGAACAGTATAAAATTTCCTCGCCACACTTGTGTTTATTTAGCCATAACATCATGTGTTTATGTGATGAAAACCTTAGCCCTTAGCCAGTCCTCGTCACTGGGAACCAAACCGATAAGCTTTAATGATGTAGGCCCAATTAAAACTACTTCGTCACCAATCAGGAGTAGGGCTGAACGACTTGGGAAAATACCAAGGTTTTTTTTTCCTTCTTTACAATAAATATTGCAATTGCGATTTAGCATGCGACTTTTCATGAAGAAGTTTGTTATCTTCAGCATTATTCACTAATCACAATAAATTAATTATTTTATAGTGTGACCAACACAACACTGGATATAGCCAACAAATAAACGTTATCCTAAATATAATATAGAGTATATAATAATAATAAACTATTTCCTGTAGGCCAGGCCTATATGTTATGAAATGAAAAAAAAAGTTTATTTTACTATTGAACTGTAAAAAGAAAAACCTTCCATCACAGTAGAATATTTACTTATTGATTTAAGTTCTCTGCGACCCTAGTGAGGATAAGAAGTTGAAGATGAATGAATGAATGATTTAACTTCATGCCTTGCAAAAATGTAATACTGTGTAATGATGCTCTTGTCAGTAGCACTGCTGTCAGTGTCAGCCGAGTATAGAGATAAAGTGGAGAGTGACTCGTGTGATACTTTTCATCACCAAGATGTAATCATAAACGTGCTAAAAGCATATTTTGTTAGTGTTTTTCCAAAGAATTATTCTGAAGTTAAGCACTTTATTTGAACATGTAATATTTCTTTAATTTACTTACTCATGTTTTGAAATTCACAGCCCTACTTTTATTTAGTAAATTATAAAACACACAGTTGTGCTCATGTTTGATTACCCAGGCAGAATTTGTAAAATGGCTACAAATTCTTTAAAGAAAACATGAAGGACCAGGCGAAACACATTTCATTTTACTATAATGGGATTCAAATTAAACGGTCAAGCATTACAGAAAAGCATTATAATTAAACAAAACATAACCATCAAGAAATTAATGATGGTTGTTGTTCAGTCATCATTCCTTCCTCTTCCGTTCCGCTTATCCTCACGGGTGTGCAGTCATATTTAAAAAAAACAAATATTTCAAAAATTCTGCCAGGGTATGTATAAGCACAACTATACATACATGCAGTCATATGTACCCCTGTCATATTGGAATGAAAGTGTACGCTACACTTTTTTTTATAACCACTAGGTGGCGGTGGCATTTTGGAATGAAAGTGTACAGCATTTTCATAACCTCTAGATGGCGGCACACATTTATAAAATGTGAAAGTTTTTATTCCATTTGCCTCTATACCTATGTATAGTGCGCACTATTGACTTTTGACAATTTAGTTTTTGGGGGGGGGGGAATGCACATTATACACGAGAAATTACGCTAAATGTTAATCAACGCTCTTATTAATTAAAATAAAAGTGTTGAGATGATTCACTTGTTATTTGATAATCCACAAGAACGATCTTAAGGACTTTATATAGAATCTCAATTTCAAACTTTTTAGGTAAAGATAAGCATTACATTCTAAATATTTAAATATTAGTAGACTAACTTTAGTTGTCAGACAATTGTAACAGATTTCAAAAGCACGACAAAGTGGTCTAAATTACTTGGAGGGCATGACTTGCCTTGAGCCTCCAAATGACTAGCTAGTTATGCCCTGGTTCGAGCCAGCGCTGCCACCGCTCAACATGACAGCCAAAGTGGCATTAGCGGCTCGTGCATAGATGACGAAGGCAGCTAGCTAGCTGTGAGAACTAATGTGAATTGCAGGACGCATTGACCATCAAAACTTCAAACGTACGTTGCGCTAATAAATATGCGTGCTTCAGTTCGGCGACAAGTGACAACAGGTCTTGTCTTCCCCAATGTGCCACTCCCTGCAGCTGGGAAATCCTGTGAGCCTGAATGCTTAGCTTGCAGCGGCGTGACAGCGGATTGAAGCATTTTACGAAGTGTGGGGGGGGGGGAAACTAAACCAGTAACAGCGTTCACAAAAGGCAGAATGAGGAAGGGATAGATACATGCATAGAAAAGGATTGGTGGTCGATGGCTTGTTAGAAAAGGTTGATGGATAGATAACAGAAGGATGATGGATGAGTGATGGATAAGTTTTGGGTAGACTGATACAGAGATGGATAGAAAAGTTTTGGATGGCTGGATAGATAAAATAGTTGGCTAGACAGACTGATCCTAGAACAGATTATTTCGGTTTTCATTGTTTCCTATGGGGATTTTAGTTTAACTGTATTTTAAGAGGTACCTTGTGAATGGTCTGCTTGTGACTCTCCTTCTTCTTCTCCTCCTCTTTCCGGGCCTGCACACCAGCCATGCGCCGATCCTCGTCCTTTAAAAAAAAATAATAATAACGGCAGCAAGGTCAGGAGTCTTCCTTGCTTGCAAAATCTAAATTATACAGCAGATTAAAGAACCACAAAAAAAGAGATGTTGCTGCTGAGTTGGGTCAGTCAGAATTGGACCACATGCTGCAGTAGGAGAGAGGCTCTGACACCAGCCAGCCATCATCATCATCATCATCATCACAGGATTATTGGTCTAGATTTTCAGTCTGGGATTAACGCAGCCCAGTTGTTGAGGATAGCCAAGGCACCCAGAATGCAATGCTGCTGAGCTGTGACAGCCTGTGACAGCCTGAGACGACACGGTGTCAAGGGGGTGGATCTCTGCCAGTCAGGCACTATTAAGATATGAGGCTGCCACCCTGCTTCACAAAAGAAAAAGAAAAGCAAGCCTGTAGGTTGTTTTGTGACATTGATCAATATATTATTGATTTCAGAGGAAGCAATTTTGTAACACAAACAATACTGTCCAATACTGGTAACCCCCCTGGGTACTTTCTGCCTGTGTCTCATTTTAGGGTGCATGGACTGCCTCCTGGCGGCACGGTGGCCGACTGGTTAGAGCGTCAGCCTCACAGTTCTGAGGACCAGGGTTCAATCCCCAGCCCCGCCTGTGTGGAGTTAAGGTGTTAATGCGAGTGCGAATGGTTGTTTGTTTGTATGTGCCCTGCTATTGGCTGGCAACCAGTGTAGGGTGTACTCTGCCTCCTGCCCGATGATAGCTGGGATAGGCTCCAGCGATAAGCGACTCAGAAAATGGATGGATGTCTTTATGTCTCAAAAGTGTTCTCTGTCAATTGACTGTCTGTTGTCGTACGAGAGCGGCTCCCAGAGTGGCTATTTAGATATAGGACGCGGTCCACCCTCACAGATCTTCATTTAAAGTCCCAATTAAGTAATTTTCCTGTTTTGTTTCTCAAGACATTAAATATGTTTGACGATAAGTGCTAAAAACCTAAGAATACTGACAACAATATAGTACTGAATTGTTGAGCTTTTAGCTTAAAACCTTTTCACCATCTCAGCTGGCCGGTTTTATGGGGCGGGGCTAAAAACTACCCCTGTGACTGAAAGCAGGCCGGGGCATATACTTTCTGGCATGAGTCCCTTCCCCCACTATATAAACTCAAAACACACTTATTCCAGGCAGTGGCTATTTGGCAGAATTGCCAGTACAGCGTGTAGTTAGTCATCAAACTATGCCCACGACTCAAAAAAATATGTCTTGCCTGAACTGTACTGTGTTGTGTGATATTTGGGCTACAATGTCTCTGCCGTATGACCCCATGCGTGTTGCGTAGCGAGGACTGCCGCCCCATGCCCCCTTGCCAGCTTTCCAGCTGTTAAAGTAGCCGCCAGAGTTCCAGCACAACGTCTTTAGGGTCATCAGCCTCGGCTGTTGGCCGTGACGTCATGGGGCGAAGGGGAGGTGGGGGTTTATCCAGACGGACCGCTATGCATCACACTGCTATGACCCCATATGATGCACTCTTCGGTGACCACATCAGCACAATTAACGGCCCGCTGAATTTCAACGGAGGAAAAGCAAAGGAAATTTTCTTGGCAGCATGGCTGTGCGTCATTACACTGGGGCTCAGAGGCTGCCACTCTGCAGCCCGTGAGAGCGTGTGCAAAGTGCGTCACTGGGTATTCTCAATGAAATGCGTGCCTTTTCTTGAGAAGACACATATTTGATTGACAGCTGAAAGTTCTGGGGTGGCTGAGTTTTCAGAGCATTCAGCGACACGCTCAGAGGGTCAGAAAGCTGAGAGAAAGCTCAATTCTTGACCTTATTGAAGCCTGATTTCACATGCGATTTTTTTTATTCATTCAAATTTGTACAACTTGTTAACATTACTCTTCTCTGTGGTGTGCCAAATTTACAAACCATTTTTTTGGTGACTTTAGGGGGACTGTAAGAAAGCTCCACAAGATCTCTCCATAGAGTTGAGGTCAGGGGATGATTACTTCCCATCACACCCATAATAGCTAAAGCTTCAATGGTGTATTGCAGCATGGCTTGGGTGGATAAGTGCATTTTAATGGATGGATAGATAGGATTTGGCTGGCTAAGATGGACGCTAGATCACGATTGGATCGATGCAGTGATAGATAAGGCTTGATGGATGATGGCTGGAGGGTTGGATAAGGTATTGATGGATGAGTGGATAATGGATACGCTTTGTGTGGATGAAGGAAATGTGAATGGATGGATGATGGATAAGGTTTGACTGGATAGCTAGACAAGGTTTGAATGGATGATGACTATGTTTTGGATTGATTGAAGAAAGGACAAGGTTTGAGTGATGGATGGATGCATGGATGGATAACATTTTTATATAGGATAAGAAGGAAGGAAGGTCCAAAGGTGGAAGCACGTCAAGAAGGAAAGAAGAAAAGCAGGTCTGAGGTGGAAGGAATGAGTCAAGAAAGAAAAGCAAAGCAAAACAAATGTATTTATAAAGAGCATTTCATACACAAGGTAACTCAATGTGCTTTACATGATTAAAAGCATTTAAAAACAAAGAGAAAACACCTTATAAATATTTAATACAGAGAGAAAAAAAAATACAATTAAAACAGCGTACAGTGCAAGAAATATAATTTAAAAGTGGAAATGCTCTAAAAAGCATGGGGAAAAAAGAAGAGTTTTTGACCTGGACTTAGAAACATGCACACTTGGGGCTGACGTCACTTCTGTTGGCAACTTATTCCCTTTGTGTGCAGCATAATAGCTAAATGCTGCTTCACCATGTTTGCTTTGGACTCTGTGCTCCACTATTTGACCTGAGTCTGTCGATCTCAGAGCCCTACTGGGTTTATATCCATTAGCATTTCATTCATATATTCAGGACCTAAACCGTTTAGTGATTTAGAGACCAGTAGCAGAACTTTCAAATCTATTCTCAAGATGACTGGAAGCCAGTGTAAGGACTTTAGAATTTGAGTAATACGCTCTGACCTCTTTGTTCTGGTCAAAACCCGAACTGAAGAAAGGCAAAAAGGAAAAAGGTAGTAGGCAAGGAAGGCCCTCAGAACGAAGAGAATAAATTGGGAGGTCTGAGTTGAAAGGAATAAGGAAAGGAAGGAGGTTTAAATAAAGGAATGATGTAAAGATGCATGAATAACGAGTGGGTCTGAGGGAAGAAAGGCAGGAAGAAGGAAGAAAGGCAGAAACGTAGATTTAAGGGACAGAAAGAAGGATGTAAGTACGTGTGAACAACAAGATGATCTGAGGGAAGAAAGCCAGGAAGAAAAGGAAATGCGAAGGAAGAGGGTCTCAGGAAGAAAAGATAGCAGGAAAAAAAGGGTCTTGGGAGAAGGAAAGCAGAAAAGTAAATTTAGGTCAAGGAAGGGAAAAGTTAGGGATGCATGAACAAAAGCAGGTCTGAGCCAAATAAGGCAGAAAGGAAAGAAGGGAGGAAGGAAGAAAGAAGGGAATTAAGGAAGGCAGAAGAGTACATGTATGTTTAAGCGAAGCAGGGATGCATGAATAACTTTTACTTTTTCACGGCACTGTGTATAAATAGAATACAGAAGTTAATATTCTAGAATTCCTGCCATAAAGTACAAACGCTGGATGCCAGGAAATGACCTCCACTAAGTCATAAATAAAACACAAAGTCTGTGATGTCGGCGACAACTTTTGAACGCGCCGCAACAAAGACATAAAAGATATAAATGGACTCTGACAGCCCTTTCTGAAGGCTCGCTGGCTTCGGCTACAACGTCTGACAGTTTCATCTCACTGAAGAATGCCTGGATGATTACTTTAGAAGACTCAATGCGGACTCAGAACATCTCTAGTAATGCATATACACTATGATGACTATGACATGAACAGTTCAACTTTGATTTCCAGCTATTTCCATCTGAATTGGATACATAACTTGGAAGATAGCACCTATTGTCTGGACCCCCCTGTTATGTATATGAGCAAAAGTACTGCCTCCCAAGGCTCTGTCCTTGGTCCATTTCTATTTTTAATCCACATCCTCCCTCTTGGCCACTTCTTTGAAAAAAGTAACATTAATTTCTACTGTTACACGTACAGTGTGACACCCAGCTCTACCTGTTTAGCCAACCTACTTCCACCCTACCACCAATGTTTCTCACCCACTGTCTATACGAAGTCCAATCATGGCTTCACATTAACTTTCTAAAACTTAACAGTGAAAAAAACGGAAATTCTCCTCATTGGCACCAAATCCTCCCTCTCAAAACCCAGCACTTTTGCCAACAGATGTGCAACTCCTCAGTTCGCTCCACCTTACAGGTTTAAAGTCTGGCTGTCATCCACAGTATCACTTTCTCATTTCAGCGACAAATTAACTCCATCACTTGGTCTGTCTACTTCCCGCAACATCTCCCGTCTCCGGCCATCCCTCACCCTAACAACACTTCCACTCTAAATCATATACTAGTCACATCCTGACTTGATTACTATAGCTCGTTTCTCACTGGCCTACCAAAAAAAATACGTTCGTAAATTGCAAACGTCTGTTGCCCGCATTCTGACAAAATCCACTCATACAAGTCCTATCACACCTGTCCTACAATAACTTCACTGGCTACCCATTACATACCGCATTTCAAGATCCTCCTCCTCATATTCAAAACCATCAATAACCTCACCCGTAAGTATCTCACCAACCTCTTCCACTTTACCAGACCCACCCATTCTCTTAGGTCATCCTCCTCCTTTAACTTGTTCCACCTCCCGTCCGTCTGAACACCATGGGGTCAAGTGCCTTTAGCCGTTAAGTCGCCTACCTTTGGAACACTTTTCCATCTGAAAAACTATACAAAATATAAATAGTGCTGAACACTACCCTTACTTTTGGATTTTGCCTGTGAAAACACAATTTCTACACATTTGTAAACAACCTGAAAACCAGAGAGCTGTCTGTGGGTGAAAAATAAGCAACTGCAAAGCTGAGAGACAAAGATGAAAAGTCAATCACTCTGCCAAGTGGAAGTGGGAGGTTTTGGACTGGCCAAGCAAGCAGTAAATGGATTATGTTAACCTTCAGAAACGAGTTTTGCATCTGGAGGAAACAGTAAGTGAGGTAATATTCCTGAGGGGCTTATTGTATAAAGTACTTGTTTCATTTCATACAGCATACCAAACCCACAAAAAGATTGAGCGAGAGAGAGCAATGAGGCTTACCGTGATGCGCTTCATATCCAGCTGTCTGAGGTGAAGCACACAGCGCAGGACAGCCTGCTTGTACCATGTCTTCAGGGCTACAGGGTTCCCATCCAGGGTGAGCTCGGAAAGGGAGAGTGACTCCCCGGAGCAGCCTAGCTGGTGGAGACTACACCAGAACATCAAAAACAAGAGCAAAAAGTTCATTAGAGCACGGTAACATTTCCTGATTTCATTTATTATGAAAGCTTTAGTCAGGGCTTTTGTTGGGAAAAAGGAGTCGAGAGATGAAAACATCTGAGAGTCTTTCTGGAATTAGAAGAGAAGGAAACGTTTTATCATACTTCAACAAAACTAATTTAAAAACAAAAATCACATAAATAAAAAAAAGGGAGGATTAATTTCAGATGATAACAAACATCATAGTAAATGGTGCAATGTCTGTCATCCTAGAATGCAAAAGAATGAAAGAAATATTGCAAGGAATATGTTGTCATTTTATACAAATTGTTATATTTTGAGAAATAAAAAGTCAACATTTGAAAAGTCATATTACAAACTATATTATTTTATAATAAAAAAATTATAAAATGAGAAAAACATTTTTAAAAAATTAGGAAAATAACATGATATTACGAGAAAAAAGGGGGAATATTACATTGACAATTATTAATGATTAATATGATTAAACCGTTGTGAATAAAAACCGGAATTTTACACAAATAAAGTCAGAATATCAGAACAAAAAAAATAAATATGAGAACAAATAATTTTACAAGAATAAAGTCAGAATATAATGAGGAAAATAGTCACAATCTGGTATATGTGCAACCGACTTCTGCATTCGTCAAAATGGGTCGAAGCACTTCCTCCCGGTTCGGGTGAATGCCGAGGGAGACAGTTTCAAAGCAACCAAAGGAAATTTCACTGTCTACAATGTCTTTTTATAAGACAGGATGTCACAATAGAGCCATCAAAGATTACAATATTCGATGTTTAGTCTTCGTTTATGTTTACCGATATCATATTTGTATAAGTAAATGATATACATGTATTTAACTTTTTTTCCGAAGACACCAGCCATAAAGAAAATACAATTTTATCAAGTTCGGCTTCAAACAATCATGTAATCAAACTGTAGTCATGCTCATTAGAGTAGCATACACAGGAAGTCAGCTATCGTGTTTTTAGTGTTTGGTCATGTGACTTTTCGCATATTGCGATTATACAAGAATAAATTTGTAATATTATGAGGACACTAGTCAAAACATTATGAGAAATTTGTTTTTACAACAAAACAAAATTGTAAGACTAAAGTCAGAACATTAGAAAAAAGTCAGAATTCTACAAGAATAAAGTCGTAGTATTACAGAAGAAATATTAATAATAATAATAATGTAATTTAATGAGTATAAAACAAGAATAAAGTTGGGATGTTACAAGGAAAAAAAGTTGGAATACGATAACGAAAATGGAATTGCAACAATCTGAATTTAAGTTCATCATTATAATATTACTCTGCATGCAATTTTCCTGACGAATTTAATACTTATTTGGTTTACTCTGCCCTCTGTTGTTTTATTTGAGGGTTGCATTGATGTAATAGGGAGTTTGCCAATTAGTTGAAGAAAGCAATAATTGAGCATGAGCTGCTGGTTTAAAGAAAGAAACGAGAGATTGAGCAGTTAGCCAGATCTTCATTTTACTAACTACTCCTAAATTCCAGTCCAGAAGGCAAAACGGTATGTGACCATGATTGTGTATTTTATGTTAGTGAGCTCTGTCACATCTTATACTAGAAACATTTTGAAAGCTAATAATTATGGTTCATGGCTCGTTAAAAATGTTAGAAGAAATAGCGTCCTTCTGGCGCATGTACAGTAATAATTACACAGTATGTAATTGTATATGTGTGTTACAGTCTTTCTGAACCATAACAAAAGTTGCAATACTTAAAGAAAAATAAAATACAGAATTGTATGAGAGAAAAGACATTAATATTCTGTACACATTTCAAAATTATTCTTGTATCTTTATTATATTTCTAGTCACTTTTCTGGCTCTCATACCCCTTTGTACGTCCATCCATCCATCCATTTTCTGAGCCGCTTCTCCTCACTCGGGTCGCAGGCATGCTGGAGCCTATCCCAGCTGTCATGGGGCAGGAGGCGGGGTACACCCTGAACTGGTTGCCAGCCAATCGCAGGGCACATAGAAACAAACAACCATTCGTACTCACAGTCATGCCTACGGGCAATTTAGAGTCTCCAATTAATGCATGTTTGTGGGATGTGGGAGGAAACCGGAGTGTCCGGAGAAAACCCACTCAGGCACGGGCAGAACATGCAAACTCCACACAGGCGGGGCCGGGGATTGAACCCCGCACCTCAGAACTGTGAGGCTGACGCTCTAACCAGTCGGGCCACCGTGCCGCTTTGTACGTTTACAACTAAATGTAGAGTATTATTTTTTTAAAATAAAATCTTACACAATCCTCGTAAGAATCCAGTCACATTTAATATGAATAGTGGAGAGTTGAATGCACCGTCACATATCGGCCGACTGTGATCAGTTCACTCGACGACTGTGTGTATCTGTTTGTCCACGTTGTCAAAACTGCCATGAATCAGCAAAAACTGTACATAATACCTCACGGAATTGCAAAAGTGGAGTGCTACGGCTTCAGTGAATTAAATCCCACATTTCATGCACTGCCCTAAACAACAACTAATGACGAATGTGTATCAGACCATCAGGATCGATCACAGCAAAGAGGGTGTTTTCCACAATTGAAAGCTCTCTGCACTGATTGAAAGCACCTCACTCAATTGTTTGCATTCATAATCAGAGGGGAGAGATTCCTCGCAGGAATTAGTCACCATGATGGAATCGGCTAGAGGCTGCGTGGATGGTACCAACATGTTTTGTGGGGCATGGTTGAAAAGGCTAGCAACTTCAATGCAACAAAAGCTGTACTGTACAGTGGGTACGGAAAGTATTCAGACCTGCTTAAAATGTTCACTCTTTGTTATATTGCAGCCATTTGCTAAAAGTATGTTTCATTTTTTTTCATCATTAATGTACACACAGCACCCCATATTGACATAAAAAAACAGAACTGTTGAAATTTTTGCAGATTTATTAAAAAGGAAAAACTTAAATATCACACAGCCATAGGTATTCCGACCCTTTGCTTTAGAGATGGAAATATGTTGACTGGTTGACCAGCAGTGTGATGGAAAGAATACTTCGAGGAGTAGATGAATGAGGAAAATGAGAGAGAAGGGAGAGTAGAAGAGGCAAGTGTGGTGGACCGGGAAGTGCCAATGATTAGTAAGGGGGAATTTAGAAAGGCATTAAGAGGATGAAAAATGGAAAGGCAGGTCACTGTTGGTGTAGTGGTACACTCGCCTGACTTTGGTGCAGGCAGCGTGGGTTCAGTTCCCACTCAGTGACGGTGTGAATGTGAGTCCGAATGGTTGTCCGTGTCTATATGTGCCCTGCGACTGACTGGCGACCAGTTCAGGGTGTAGTCCGCCTTTTGCCCGAAGTCAGCTGGGATAGGCTCCAGCGTCCCGCGACCCTAACTAGGATAAGCGGTGTTGAAAATGGATGGATGGAAAAATGGAAAGGCAGTTGGTCCTGATGACATTCCTGTGGAGGTATGGAAGCATCTAGGAGAGGTGGCTGTGGAGTTTTTGACCAGCTTGTTCAATAGAATTCTAGCGCGTGAGAAGTTGCCTGAGGAATGGAGGAAAAGTGTGCTGGTGCCCATTTTTAAGAACAAGGGTGATGTGCAGAGCTGTGGGAACTATATAGGAATAAAGTTGATGAGCCACACAATGAAGTTATGGGAAAGAGTAGTGGAGGCTAGACTCAGGACAGAAGTGAGTATTTGCGAGCAACAGTATGGTTTCATGCCAAGAAAGAGTACCACAGATGCATTATTTGCCTTGAGGATGTTGATGGAAAAGTACAGAGAAGGTCAGAAGGAGCTATATTGTGTTTTTGTAGATCTAGAGAATGTGTGTGTGTGTCTGTCTGTCTCTCTGTCTGTGCATGTGCGTGACTGTGTGTGTGAGCCACAGGCTACTGTGTAGGTGTAATGCAAAAAAAATAACAGGTTTGCATAACCTATTTGGATGACAGTTAATGGACAACGACATCATAACTTGCAGAAGGACCAACGGAAGCATTCGTTCCCACGGCTGAGATTCTAGCCTGTTGGATTGGATCACTGAGAAACTCCATGTGGGAGTAAGCAAGAGACAAAACATGGTGGGAGCTTTTAAAGAAAATATTTTATGCTTTTATTCACCATTTAAAATAGTTCACAGGTGTCTTAATAATATATAATACCCTATTTTTTCTCTGGCTTTTTTGTGACACTTAATTCTGGAGTGGGGTGGGGAGCTACAATGTGTCTTTGTAGATCTAGATCGAGGGGGTGGCGCGGTGGACGACTGGTTAGAGCGTCGGCCTCACAGTTCTGAGGACAGGGGTTCAATCCCCGGCCCCGCCTGTGTGGAGTTTGCATGTTCTCCTCGTGCCTGCGTGGGTTTTCTCCAGGCACTCCGGTTTCCACCCACATCCCAAAAACATGCATTAATTGGAGACTCTAAATTGCCCGTAGGTGTGAATGTGAGTGCGAATGGTTGTTTGTTTGTATGTGCCCTGCGATTGGCTGGCAACCAGTTCAGGGTGTACCCCGCCTCCTGCCCGATGATAGCTTGGATAGGCTCCAGCACGCCCGCGACCCTAGTGAGGAGAAGCGGCTCAGTAAATGGATGGATGGATGGATGTATGAGGGCAGCAGAACAGCGGTGAGGTGTGCTGTAGGTGTGACAGATGAATTTAAGGTGGAAGTGGGACTGCATCAGGGATCAGACCTGAGCCCCTTCCTGTTTGCAGTGGTGATGGATAGGCT
Source organism: Phycodurus eques (assembly GCF_024500275.1). NCBI lineage: Eukaryota > Metazoa > Chordata > Actinopteri > Syngnathiformes > Syngnathidae > Phycodurus > Phycodurus eques. The sequence goes on from NC_084526.1 coordinate 20,663,250, forward strand.
GACAGATGAGATTAGACTGGAATCCCCGTGGACATCCAGGTGAAACTCCGCAAGAAAGGATATGGATTGGCGTTCCCTTCGATCCACCTCGCGAATGTACGCTCCCTACCCAACAAAATGGACGAGCTTCATCTCCTAATAAAGACCAGTAAAGACTTTGGACGTTCCGCCGCCATGTGCTGTACGGAGACCTGGCTTTGCGACGCTGTACCCGATGGCGCCGTCATGCTTCCCGGCTTCCATCTTCACCGAGCAGACCGCGACATGGAATCATCGGGGAAAACAAAAGGCGGTGGGATATGCTTCTATATCAACGAAAAATGGTGTACGGACGTCACGGAGCTCAGCACACACTGCAGCCTGCATTTGGAGTCGCTGTTTTTGAACTGTAAGCCATTCTACTCGCTTAATTAAGCGAAGTAAGAGAATATATGTGCATGAATGAGAGGGGTGGTGGGGGAAGAGTGAGGCTACAGGGAAATGAGATAGCAAGGGTGGAGGACATTAAATACTTGGGGTCAACCGTCCAGAGCAATGGTGAGTGTGGTCAGGAAGTGAAGAAACGGGTCCAAGCAGGTTGGAACGGGTGGAGGAAGGTGTCAGGTGTGTTATGTGACAGAAGAGTCTCTGCGAGGATGAAGGGCAAAGTTTATAAAACAGTGGTGAGGCCAGCCATGATGTACAGATTAGAGACAGTGGCACTGAAGAGACAACAGGAAGCAAAGATAGAGGTGGCGGAACTGAAGATGTTTAAATTCGCTCTCGGAGTGACCAGATTGGATAAAATTAGAAATGTGCTCATCAGAGAGACAGCCAAGGTTCAATGTTTTGGAGACAAAGTTAGAGAGAGCATACTTTGATGGTTTGGACACATTCAGAGGAGAAATAGTGAGCATATTGGTAGAAGGATGATGAGGATAGAGTTGCCAGGCAAGAGAGCTAGAGGAAGACCAAAGAGAAGGTTGATGGATGTCGTGAGGGAAGATATTAGGGCAGCTGGTGTTCGAGAGGAGGATGCAGGAGATTGGCTTACATGGAAAAGGATGACGTGCTGTGGCGACCCCTAAAGGGACAAGCCGAAAGGAAAAGAAGAAGAAGCTGTGACAGTCATATATATTTAACTCGGGTGTTGTCCATTTCTTCTGATCATCCTTGAGTCCAGCTGTGTTTGATTATAGTGAATGGACTTGATTAGGAAAGCCACACACCTGTCTGTATAAGACCTTACAGCAAATGAGAATCATGAGGTCAAAGGAACTGCCTGAAGAGCTCAGAGACAGAATTATGGCAAGGCATAGATCTGGCCAAGGTTCCAAAAAAAATTCTGTTGCATGCATTATTTCTAAGAGCACAGTGCCCTCCATAATCCTTAAATGGAAGAAATTTGGGACGACCAGACCTCTTCCTAGAGCTGGCCGTCTGGCCAAACTGAGCAATCAGGGGAGAAAAGCCTTGTTGAGAAAGGGAAAGAAAAACCCAAAGATCACTGTGGCTGAACTCCAGAAATGCAGTCGGGAAATGGGAGAAAGTTCTAGAAAGCCAACCAGCACTGCAGCCCACCACCATTGTTGGCTTTATGGCAGAGTGGCCCGACGGAAGCCACTCCTCAGTGCAAGACACGAAAGCCTGCATGGAGTTTGCAAAAAAAAAAAAAAAAAAAACACTTGAAGGACTCCAAGATGGTGAGAAATAAGATTTTATGATCTTATGAGACCTAGATATAACTTTTTGGCTTCAATTCTAAGCGGTATGTGTGGATAAAACCAGGCCCTGCTCATCACCTGCCCAATACAGTCCCAACAGTGAAGCATGGTGGTGGCAGCATCATGCTGTGGGGGTGTTTTTCAGCTGCAGGGACAGATGTGGTGAAGAAGGAGCTGCGCTGAAAGGCGAAGCTCTCTATTTACCAGTCGATCTACATTCCTACCTTCACCTATGGTCACGAGCTGTGGGTCGTTACCGAAAGAACAAGATCCCGGATACAAGTGGCTGAAATGAGTTTCCTCCGCAGGGTGTCCGGGCTCTCCCTTAGAGATAAGGTGAGAAGCTCGGTCATCCGGGAGGATCTCAGAGTAGAGCCGCTGCTCCTCCACATCGAGAGGAGCCAGATGAGGTGGCTGGGGCATCTGATTCGGATGCCTCCCGGACGCCTCCCTGGTGAGGTGTTCCGGGCACGTCCCACCGGGAAGAGACCCCGGGGACGACCCAGGATGCACTGTAGAGACTACGTCTTTCGCCTGGGAACGCCTCGGGATCCCCCCGGAAGAGCTGGATGAAGTGGCTGGGGAGAGGGAAGTCTGGGCATCCCTGCTAAAGCTACTACCCCCGCGACCCGACCTCGGATAAGTGGTAGAAAATGGATGGATGGATGGAAAGGACAACTGGTTCCAATCGAAGGAAAGATGAATGTGGCCAAGTACAGGGATATCCTGGACAAAACCTTCTCCAAAGTGCTCAGGAACTCAGACTGGGCTGAAGGTTCACATGCAAACTAGAACTAGCAGACATTCCAACAGCTTCTTCCCTCTTGCGATCAACTTCTTAAACACCTAACCTACAATTCTATTGTAACATGGTGGCAATTCTTTTGACTTGAGTTCGTTGTCACATTTCTGTGGGGCCAATTATATTATATATTACTCGTGCACTCACTGTAGTAGTATCGCCACGCTGCACTATTTGCATATCTGTTGTTGACCGATACTGGCCACTCATGCCAGAGTAGCATCTGCTCCATTTGCACACTGATTGAAGAGTACCTGCAACATTTGCACAACCAACATTGTCCCAGATTATCGCGCTACTCGTCACTTTAAACTGCATACACTCCTTGAAGTCTTGGCGCCCTTTGCACAATGGTCATTGCGCCGGACTATTGCAATATTAGTCATTCAAACTGCTCTAAGTGCTTCTGCTCAATACTGAGCAAAGGGTCTGAATACTTATGGCTGTGTGATATTTCAGTTTTTCTTTTTTAATAAATCTGCAAAAATGTCAACAGGTAAATAGTCATAATACAAGGACAAAAGAAAGAATAGTATAAGAAAAAAGGAATGTTGGAATTATAAAGTAATACAATTAAGAGAAAAAAGTTTGAATATTGCGAGAAGGAAAGTTGGAATTCTACAAGAATAAAATTTTAATATTAGGAGGAAAAGGTGTAATACCAGCAGGAAAAGAAAAATATTTTATAGCGTCATGATATTACGAGGACAAAAGTCTGAATATGAGTAGAATAAAGTTGAAATTTTAAAATAATAAACTGGTAATGTGAGGACCAAAATTAGCATTTTATGAGATTTTCTTTAAAACTAGTTAACAACTTCCACCAATGTCAAGAGCAATCCAGAACTTTCTCTGCATCATCTTGAGAAGTTTACCACACACTTTCTCTGGCATCAACCCACCAAGAAACCTCACTTGCCTGTCTGTCAGACCTCTACTGAATCTTCTATGAGGCTGCTGCTTGCTGTCAAGGTGGATTGTTATCAGCTGGTGGGCAAGGCTAGCTGCTCCTCCGCTAACATGCCACCTAAGAAGGAGTAGGGCCTTTGGCGGCATCTTGTGGCATTACGGAAAGAACACAAACTACGTAGGGGATAAGGAACGAGTCCTACCCCAAACAGCGAAAAAACAATAATAATTGACCCCCAACCTAAAAATTTGCCTATATTGATAGTTTAAGCTGTAAATCTACCACACTATGATCCCAAAACATATAATTTCAAACTCATCTTCCAACATACACTGAAAAAAAAAAAAAAAACACACACACACACACAAATACACAAGACCAAGACGTACAAGTTTAATGTAATTACTGTACAAAATATAGAATGTGTGTCGGATGTGTGTCTTTAAGGGGCGTGGTCTACTGAGTGACATCTGGGACTGGACACAGTTTGGCATGTGGGATTCAGGTGTGGCCGACAACAGATTCTTGCGGTTGTTCTCATTTTGGATTTGTGTGGTTGGGTATTAGTCCCGTTCAAAAAACAGCTGACAGTGCATCTCAACTGTGGCTCTCCTCGTCCACGTGCGAGGGCGTCATAGTACCTTAACTGCTCAGGGGGGATTTTCACTTCATTTGAGTGGCCACATATCTGAAGCTCGCCTTTGACTAAAGGTTGGCTCACAACACAACCCCCCAAGGAATTGACCAAGCAATGGCTCAAAACAACAACAAAAACTCAGGAAAAATCAATGTACCACTGTAGGTGAATTTGTGACGAGCGAATCGATAATCAACGGGGGTTCATTGTAGTCCCACTTCAACAAGGCCACCTTGCTTATGCAAGCTTCAGGCTAGTGAGGCTAGCCGTGTTACTGCATTAACAAGTTAGCTTCAGGACATCTTCACTGAGGCTGCTGGGGAGGGTGTGCAAAGACTACCTAAACCCTCTGAGCTAGCACTCTACATCCAGTATGGTTTGAACAACTTTTAGGGATTGTGAATCACCTCCAGGTTTGGTACGGTACGAACGGTACAGGCAGGGTGTTTCTGTCAAATGAAAGGGGGTGTGGGGTGGGGGTTAAAGGTGGTCTAAGCACTTACCTGCTGATGTTATTGCAGCTAAGAAAGAGGCGCCGTAAGCAGGGCAGACGGTCCACCTCGGCCTAGGAGGGAAAAGGGGGAGAAGGAGGGATGAGAGAGGGAGGAAGCGCATCGTCACTTTCGCCTCTCCTCTCACTCAGTCACCTTGCAGCTCTCGGCTCTGGCAGCACAGCATCCCCGTCCGCCCTGCGCATGCACCGAGCCCAGCATGCTGCTGCCTCCTCGTCCGCGCGAGGAGGGGCGGGAGGAGGTGATGTGAGGATGAGGAGGGGAGGGGGAGCAATGCAGAGATGCTGCAGCAGGCCACACACACACACACACACACACACGCACATGTGTACACACACACACTTGCAGCAAGGAACAATGGCTGTTCTGAATGAGTTGCATCCGCACCCCGCCCCTGCCAAAGCCTCAGAGGACCACACAGGCAAATGAGATGCAGTGAAACGTCTCAAGTCCAACACACAATTTATTCCACATTTCCAGGACGCAGCAAGAACAGCAATTTGTTCATATTTAAGCATTTTTTGCCAAGAGGAAATTATGTAAATAGAATTAATTAGTTCCAAGACACATAATGCTGTTATATTTATTTTACTAATTGTGCAGTCAATGTTGTAAAACAATAAAACACTTTTAAACACACTCGATGAATGAGGAGAGTGGGATAAAAATTGCATTATAGATTTTTAACATTAACTGTCCCGCAAGTGTAAACAGACTAAATGTTAAAATAATAACACAGTCAGAAATCTAAAAATGATGGCAAAAATATGGCACATTGAAAAGTAAATAATAATAATAATAATAATAATAAATAGCATTCGTTAAGAATAAAACCTAAATAATTAGACGATTCAAATTGAAATATATATAAGAATAGTTATGAGAAAAAGGGTCACTATTTCAACAGTATAAGAAAAACATTTATTTTTACAATTTAATAAAAATTAGAAAAATATCAAAGTAATTCTACAAGAAAAGTCAATTTTACAAAAAGTCATCATATTATGAGAACAAAATTCAGAGTATTATGAGGAAAAAAAGTCTCAATTGTACAAGACAAAGTCTAAAACAATGTCAGAATATTATAAGAACAATTTTGTAATTTTATAATAATTAAATATATCACAAAAGGTCTTGCTTTGAGAAAAATGTTTAATTTCATAAAACTACTCATAAATTAAAAAAACAATAAAGTCAGAATATAAAGAGGAAGAAAGTCATAATTATACAAGATATAGGATATAGATATATAAGTAATCTCCCAGGAGAAAAGTCAGAATTTTACGTCACAATATTAGAAGAATATTATGATCATGGCGTTGTAACTTTATAAGAATAAAGTTGTAATATTTTGAAGAAAAAAAGTGTTATCTTAGAATATAAAAGAATTAAGTTGTAATGTTACAAGGAAAAAATCTGAATACTCTGAATTGTACAAGAAAACGTTTTGTAATTTTACAAGAAAATAGTATTAATAGTGGTTGTAAAATGTAATATTATATTTGTATCTTTATTCACTTTTATAGTTGCTCTTTTGGCCCTCATACCTTGCCGTAATGAGCTCTTTGCACGTTATACTGTGACATCATATCTGTCCTGTTTGGCGAAATGTGACAGCTGTGTATTCATAGCTTCGAGTAAACACAGTTTATGTCATGGTCTGTGTTTTGGTTTGGGTTGTGTTTAGTTTTGTTCCATGTTTTCCTGTGTTCCATGTTTGTCGTGTGCTCATTAAGTTGTTGTGTCCACCTGTTCTCGTCTGCTTTGTGTCGACCAATCAGCTCTCTCCAGCCACTCATGTCTTGTCCAGGTGTTCCTCGTTGTCTCGTCTATCTGTTTGTATTTAGTTCCCTGGTTTCTTTCAGTTCTTGTCGGTTCATTGTCGTTGTCACATGTCTCTGCCATGTCATAGTCGTCAGTTGTCTTTATCATTGTGGTATGTCATTGTCAGGTGTCATTTTCCGTTTCTATTCCACGTCTTACTCACAGGTCATAGTTTGTTTCCAGTTTTAGATATTCGAGTGTTTCTTTGTTACTTTGATTTGATTGGTATCTGTTGTGGGACTTTGTTCAGTTTTCCCTTTTCTAAGATTAGATATTATTTTGAGACTCCCGCACTCCTGCCTTGCCTCCCTGCTTCCCTGCAATTGGGTCCACCATGTTCTTACCTTGCGTTACTCGCCCTCGCCTTAACCACGTATGTGACAGTTTACACAGGCCCGAGTATGAGCCTTAATAAAAAGAGCTCCTTTTTTTGCAAAACCAACACAAACAATATCATGGACAGTGTTGTGATGCAATGAGCACATCATTATTAAAATTCAACGGCGTTTTAAGGAACCACGGATTTTCCAGCGATGTTCAGCTCACTCATGATTATAGTTCTGTCCCACAACCTGCTTTCCTGGACACCACAGTGCATGGTTGTATTAATTTAAAAGGAAGAAAAATTAAAATAAAAAATTAAACTACAAATTAGATCTACATTCAGATTACAAATGCAACATTCGATTCTACACAAGGTAGGATAGTAATAAGCTGCACTTAATGTCCATACATATTGTATACATTTCACAAGTAAATTAGAATTTTTTTCTCTTCTGTGGTTTATATTTAATTTAAAAAAAAAACACCTCACATTAAGCTGTGCCCATTTCACTGAGACACTTTGGCATGGAAACCCTAGAAGTGATCACTCTTCTGCCTTATTATTTCTTAACAAAATCATGTCTGAGTGCAGTTTATGATCTAAAGAGCAATAATCATTAGCAGCGGCAGGAGTGCATCCCATAGGTTGCTCACCTCCTGCTGCTCAAGTCTTGTTCCTTGTCCCGAACACCAAACCTTGGCAGTTGAATGGAACAATACAGGGACACCAACGTTCTGTAGTCATGTTCTTCCCTGGAGGGTTTTTGGCTGAATAATCTGCTCCGGGTTGAAGTGCAGACTTTGTCTGTTGTGAATTTTGCACGACGAATACTCAGTCAGGAGCCAGCGCTTCCTGAGTTAAACATCGCTTAAAATTCGTGATAGTTTAGAACACTATTGAATTTGGATGATGATGTACACATTTAATTAACACAGCAATGTTCTTGGTAAAATCTCGTATTAAAGGCTTATACGACTTTTTATTCAAGGCTATGAATACATGGCTGTCATATATATTAACAAAAGCAGATAAACACAAACCAATGTTTTCTACTTTAGTAGCACCAAATAATTTCACTTGTATAAACATGATTAGTAAAGGCAAAAAATTAGGACCACTGAACGACACAGTGTAAAGTAACCTTAAAAGTCGGACCAAAGTTTGTGCCAGTATCACGGAGCGACATCTGGTGGTAGTCCGGAGATGATAGACTGTTTGATAGATTACCTAAAGATAAATCTGGATTGTGCGCTATTATCACTTTGATATTGCATGTGTCAGTATACCCTATGCCTGTTCAAGATTTAATGGAAAGGGCACCAATGTTTTTGTCTAATCTAGAACATAGACAAAAAAGAGATTTGTCCTGGCAGGGGCAAAATAATCCAACGTACATCGACGCCATAGGTGTTCCTCGTGGGGTTCCAAATCAATACAAATTAGCTGACCAAGTTGCAGGAGGATTTGAATACTTCATATGCTGGTGGTGTACGATTAATAAAAATGTTGATGGGATAAACTCTATCCACTTCAATGTACAGAGATTAGGAAATTGGACTCAGAGTGGGTTGGAAGCTGTTCATGAGCAGCTCAAGGACGTTCCAAAACCGCATAGCTGTCGACATGCTCCTCGCAAGAGAGGGAAGTGTTTGCGGTATGTTTGGAGAACAAACAATACTGCTTAAGATGGCAGCTTGACCAGAGCCATCGATGGACCCCCTACGGACCCTCAATCAACACTCCTTGTGGGACAGCTGGATGGACGTTTTTGGTAAATACAAAACCCTAATTTCACCAATATTGATATCAATTGCTGTTTTTGCAGCCATTCTGACGTTGCATGGATGTTGTTGTATCCCATGCATTCGGGCTTTAATCAGTAGATTAATCACCACAGCCATAACCCCCATGGAGAACCGTATGGAGCTGATGTATCCATTACTGTTTGATGATAAAGATAATGATGATGATGATGATTTTGCTTTAACTGATTTGTTTCCTGATCCAGATGATTACGATGTTTCAACTACAACATTCATGTATGACAAATTTACTCTGAGTGTAAATGTATTTGTTTCATAAAAATGATTCTACAGTTAAAAATCGAAATGAAGTGACTGTAAGATGATATGAGAATTTGTGCAAATACATGATAAACAGGAGGGAAATGTTAAATATATTTTAGAAGTTATCATTTATTTGCTTAGCTTGCATTAGTATTATGGACAATTTTTAGAAAGAAAGATGTCTCGCCTTCAAGAAGATGACTCAGCATCATCCGATGGAAGGGCGCCTTGACCAAGGACGTGATCGGATGTGGTCGGGGACGTGACAGGTGTTGGTCTGGTCCCATGTTTTGTGTTGTGTCTTAGTGCTTAGAACATTATGTCTTGTAAAACCCTCCTATTTTCAAATAAATGTAGGAGCGACAGGGGAGATTGTTTAGAGCGTGTTGAGAGGCTGTAACCTGAATTATCTCCCATGCGCCCTCCTCATGAGAAAAATAAACCAGCGTCTTCATTCCTTTTGTGTCTATTTTTTATAATGTTGTGTGAGATAAATCCAACAGCCATACAAAAAGGAAAAGAGTAAGTCGTATTACCCGCAACAGATATGATAGTGTTACGGAAGAGACCATTGCAGCATCATATTTTATCTATAAAATCCTACTAACTTAATCTAAGTTTAATATGAATTGCTAAGAATCACCGTTAACCACTGTTTATATTAATACATTAGACAAGCTCTAGTTTTGCTAACAGGTCACAATGTGTATAGGTGATCAGTTGCTATCAGCTGACATTAGCAGTTGATGGTGCTTACAACCATACAAATTTAAAATAAGTTAACCATTGTAAATATCAATAAACTGGATGTACTCTATTTGATTTATTGCTATAGGTTGCTCGCAGTTAATGTTAGCAGTTGGATACTGGTTGTCAACATCTTTCCCTACTTTCTTCTTCTCCCCATTTTGGGACTGCTCCATCAATTTTAACGATTGTTGCAACAAAAAAAGCCAAACAAACAAAAAGGGTAAAAAACTTTACTCCTTTGAGGTTCATTGAAGTGGTCTTGTAGGATTTGCTGAAGTTTTGCTTATTGACATCAGATATTCTTTTTTTTTTTTTTTTTTTTGCAAATGTCAGGCTACTAGTGCAATTTCTAGTTACAATCGATATTGTGGCAGTAGCATGTTTTTTGTGTTTGCTTGCCAAGGCACTCAGGAGGTGTGAAAAAACAAAAGCTGTCAGTGAGAGGAAGCTGACAAACACAAACGCCACGAGCTTATTGGTTGGGATCAATGGTAGGGGGGGGGTCGGAAAGCGGGCCGTCGGAATTGGTCAGTCGTCATTAGGCGGCACATCAGCTCAGCGTTGACATCATGCAGTCTGAGACAGCGCAGCTAAATTTAGCCTCCGACGCCGTGCGGTGGCTGCTGCCTCACTGGCATGCAAAAAGAGGGCGGCGAAGACGTGCCGGCAGGATTGGAGGGGGGGGGGGGGTCTTCTGGGGTATTAACCAAAAAAACACATTCTAATCAGTCCCATTCACACAGTAGCCCGGACACATAACTATAAAAATATTACATAGGCTTAAAATAAGATTTGTTCTCCATGTGAACTCTGACTCCCTAAATTGTGATTGTTTACAAAAACACTTGTTGGATTCATGAATGACTTTAATATTCATTGTTTACAAAAAGGTTCATTGAAGACTCTTCAATGAACCTAACATGCTCTGTTTATGTAACTGGCAAAAATCCGGCATGAAGTGACCGCGTGGAGCCGGGTTAGACCGTGGACAAGCGCACCTCAGTGCATCTAAAAGAGGGACGTCTGTGTTGCTGTGGCCGTGATCAAAGCCAACTTCAATTCTGTCCAATCAAAGTGGCTCTTTTCATTACCTTTCAATGTGCCGCGCTACAAGCACACTGACAGTCTTTGGCATGTCAGAAGAAATTGATTTACTCAAGTCCACGAGGTCGAAGCGTGCAAAGTATGAAAAGTGACCCCCCCCCCCCCATTCAGATAAAAAAAAAAAAAAAATACTCAATTTGCACATTGTGCTAGTACCATAAACACCAACTGTTTGTCCACTAGTATTTTTAGGAGACACACGTATTAGGCATTTTTTTCCCCAAAACTTAAAACAGTTCCCAGTTGTATTAATCACGTCTGTAACATCCCCCGATCAATTTTCTATATCGCTTATCCTCACGAGGGTTATGGACAGGTTTGGGGAGTAATGGAATAAATGTAACGGCAGTACCTAATCAGTATACTAAAAATATGTAACTGTGATCCGGTATTTTACAGGGAAAAAAAGGAACCAGATTGCAGGTACATTTATTAAAACATTTTATTATTTCGCAAGATTACATTTTTAATGTAGGGAGAGAGGCCGGTTGTGAATTTGAGCCCTCGCCCACTTTCAAACTACTGTGCCAAGCAATCTTTTCTGGAGTTTAGCAGCGCAACTAGTGGATAAACAGTCACAATATAGCTCAAAGGACTGCAGAGAAAGTTTTTTGTTGACCAAAAGGAAAACGACACAGGCCACGGGATGTACATGTTAGCTTCCCAAACGCTGCCGGTTTAAAAGCAACTCATATGTGATTGACGGTCGGTGAATGTTTGGAGCGTATTCAATGTAGGACTTATTCATTTTGGATAACATTTACAAAGAAAACTGAGCCGTCAAAGTCATCGGGACTGCTGGTGAGGCTATGGAGGAGCTAGGATAGCCCTATGCCTGTACCTTGTACAAAATGTTTCATTATTATTATTGTCACAAAGCAACCCCCGTTTTACCATTTAAACACCATATCACAAATACCAGATGCTAAACTTGTCACCGGGAAAGATTTTCATGTTTGACGTTGTGAATCCATTACATTTCACTCATTAAAACAAACTCCTTGTCATGTGGACACGTTTAAAAAAACTTTATGGAGCTAGCAAATCTAGCTATTGCCATTCATCTCTCTTGAGCCGCAGTATGGTTAGCAAGTGTTTGCACGTCTGCCTTACAGTTCTGAGGTTTTGGCTTTTCGTGGTGTTGTAGGCAAGAGGTAATGGACCCAAATGCAGGGAAGCCAGGAGGCAAGGCGGTAGTGCAGGAGTCACAAAAATATATATGTATGTATTTTCAAAAACTAAAAAGGCAAACAAGGCACATACAAGAATAAGAATAAAAACGAGATTCAAAGTAGCAAACAAACAATAGAGGCTTTCTCACTGCAGGAACTTCCCGAGCTACCCTGGTAGCTTGAGTTCCCCCTGTGTCGCCACCGAAAAAAAATACCGGTGGATGGATTATTTCGTTCCTCCTGGCAGGTAGGCTCTTCTGAGAGCTAGCAGGAACTCTTTGAGGGGGCGGGCTGTGCTGACGAACGCTGATTGGTTGACAGACCTCTGTAGGCGTTTACATTTTCATTCAGAGAGCCGCCATTAGTGGATTTGGCGTTAGGCTAGAAATAAGAGAAGTAAAATACATTGAAAAGCAAAACTTTCAAACACCGATCTTAAGGTTTTCCCGCTGAGCCACACTTGGTGGACGAGGAGCAGGCTGGACAAACTCTGTGCTGAGCCGTGGCGGCGAACTCTGTGGCAAAGTCCGCCGCCGAGCTCGTGGCGGCGGCAAGGTCCGTTTCTGGCCGACTTGGTCCCGCTCACGTTTACAGATACCAAATACTTCACACTGCTGTATTTAAAATCCAAGAACTGTCCACAAAGTAATGTATATGAAATGCCAACCTGGCTGCAGACAGCAAAGTAAAACAAAGCAAAACAGAAGCAAATACATATACAAACTGTACAATGTGATAAACTAACAAGTTAAATATTATTATTATCATGTGCTATATGATGAATAAAAGGCATCTGAGTAGATGTTCTCTAAAGATGGAGAACTTGCATGAAGAAAAAACTAATCGCCTGAATGCCGAGAAATTAGAAAAACTTGTCTTTTTTAATAAATGAATATATAAATAAATGTAGAAGCCTGCAAATGACTATAGATATGATTTATTGTTCTCAAATTTGTAGTGGAACTGTGTAAGATTTTAGAATCATGTCCCTATTACATTTTCTAGCTGATAAATCACATATAGTCATCTCCAAGCTTCTGTTCCACAATCCATTTAGGTATGTCACCTCAATAAAATACAATAAATATATTCTAATTCATTGAAATGTACCTGTATATAATAAAACTCCCTACCTTAAAAACTGTCTGCAGCCAGGTTGGCATTGCAAATATGAATCAGTTCTCAATTGCCTCACCTGGATAAAGGGTTAGGTTTTTTAAACCTTCATTTGCTTAAGCTACCCTGAACTAAAACGTGCGATGGATACACAAACCAGGAACATTTCGTCACCAGGAACTCCTGGTTCGTGGGGCGTGTTGGTGGAAAAGCCCCTAATGGGAACAAGACATGAACAGGGACCGGTGACTGACAACAACAATGATCCAACACAGGCTGACAAAAAACTAAACTAAAAACAAGCAAACTGATGTCACAACGACATAAACCTTGACAAAACGCAAGTGGCTGGAGGGAGCTGATTGGTAAACGCAAGAAACAGGGTTAACCAGAACAGGTGGAAACGAAAACCTAACAAGCAAGACGAAGACATAGACATGGGTCACAAGAAAAAAAGACAAACATTACTCGTGCACTCACTGTAGTAGTCTCGCCATGCTCCACTATTTGCATATCTGTTGACCAATACTGGCCACTCATGTGCCTGAGTAGTATCTGCAACATTTTCACAATCGACATTGTCCCAGATTATCGCAGTACTCGTCACTTTAAACTGCAGGCATTTCTTGAAGTCTCGGCGCCCTTTGCACAGTGGTCATTGCACCGGACTATTGTTCTATTAGTCATTTCAAATTGTTCTAATTGCTAGAGGACTCTGCATCATTTTGCACAATTCTCAAAGAGAAAAAAAATAATTGTACAGGCATTACCACATTACTGGAAACCTTTTATTGCTCAGTGACTGTTTTTTTTTTTAAATGTCTTTATGTCTCAAAAGTATTCTCTGTCAATTGACTGACTGTTGTCGTACTAGAGCGGCTCCAACTACCGGAGACAAATTCCTTGTGTGTTTTTGACATAGTTGGCAAATAAAGATGATTCTGACTCTGAACATGAAACAAAAAATATAATATAATATAAACCATAAAACCCATCATGACATTTGGATTTGAATTCTTGGTGCTCTGACTTCCTACTGAATTTCAAAACCATGCATATTAAATATTCATAAGACTGAAAAGCCCAGATAAAGATCTAAATATATATTGTATTAATATTTATTTTATGTCATTTTTAGCATATTCGGTATTGGAGTAATCCAAAAGTAATTAAAAGTAATCAGGTTACATTACTTTAACATTATGGTACATGGATTAAGTTATTAACTATATTTTTTAACATTATAAAAAATAAGTATCAAAAACTATTGGTATACTGTACAGCAGGTGTCTTCCAACATAGAGTATGTATGTATTATTTGAACTGATAGACTGGATAAAACTGTTTTGTTTATGTTGGTCTACTTTTGTGTGATGCATGATGGGCCAAAACAAGCAGCTTTTGCTTCTGCCCATTCCGTTTTGGTTGTTGAAATGAAGGGACCCTTGTATTGTAGTGTAGTGTATTGTTTGCTAACAATGTGCAACAACCAAATAAAATCAGTAAATCAATCAATCAATTTCAGAATGGATTACTCACGGACGCATTTGGGGGAAATAGATAGAAACCAAAATATATACTTGGGGACAGACAGAAATAAAAACGTCCATCCATCTATCCAACCATCCCTTTTCGCGCATGTTCTCTTGAGGGTGGCAGGTAAGATGGAGCCTATCCTCGCTGACTTTGAGCGAGCGGTGCAGTAGACACTGGACTGGTCGACAGCCAAATGCAGGGTATGAATAGACAAACATTTATTCATAATCACATTCACACCCTGGGACAATGTAGTCTTCAATTAATCTAAAATGCATGTTTTTCGGAATGTAGGAGGAGGCCGGAGTACCCGGCGAAACCCCACACAAGCACAAGCAGAACATGCAAACCCCACACAGGAGGGCCTGAGACAAGATTTAAACCCGAAATCACGAACTGTGAGGCAAATCTGCCAACCACTACCTCACTACGCTAATAGATTTTATCCATATTTAGGTGAACATGGTCTCCTGTAATAATATTGTGCTTGTGTACCCTTGTTGACCTGATTAGCCCCACGTGGATAATGTGACTCATACAACCTCAACAGTCTGGCGTGTCAAGTTAGCAGGGCACGGTCCCTTGTCCCAACATCGTGCTTGTTCAGCAAACTCGAATACAAGCAATTATATGATGCCATTACAAAAGAGACTTTGACAGTGAAGCTAATGTACTGTATGTCTCTCCAAACAAAGTCAAGGCCACACACACAAACTACGCAGACATTCAAGCCGAGCTATCCCCAACAAAGCTTAGCACATACAGTTGAATATTTTTTAGGCTCTCAACCGCACTGAACCTCGAAGATGTGGAAAAAGTAATCCTTAAAGCCACTCTGCCCCTGGGCGATGCTTCTGTGTTTTGTCTTGCGTTATCACTGCCGCTGTTCTTTCAAACACACTATCTCACGGGGATTCTCAGACAGAAAGAGCCACCTGACGACAAGTGAAAACAGCTGACGTTTTGACAAATGACTACTGCCACGCTTTTGTTTCAATGACAGATTTAATGTGCGGTAAAAGAGTTGGATACAATGGAACCCATCCATTTCAGGACGCTGCTTGACTACTACAACTATGATTACTGTTGTCAGTCAATTATAACTTTAGCCATATTGTGCTGAGCAACAAGGAATGAGATGCATGTACAGTGAACCCCGGTACATTTGCAGTTCAGAAATCGCGAATTCCCCTATTTACTGATTTTTTTGTCGGGTACCTATCCTCAGTTATTCACTGAAAAACTCGCCTAGTCTACAGCTTTGTGCTTAGGCGAGTAGTGTCTCGCTACTTACATTTGATAGCTTTCTGGAAGTCGTTTTCAACGTGTGGCGATGTATGTTATAATTGAATCCAAACTAAAACTACTACGAATATGACAGTCAGACCAAATTTGATAATTTTTCTTTCTTATTTTCAAAGTCAGTAAAGACCCGATTCTCAGACTCTCCAAAGATTATCCTGAGCAATTATGCTGTAGGGTGGGGTGTGTTAATAGTGATTGTTCCGCTCCAATCGATGCAAAAAACGATCGGGGAACACAATCGTAAACCTGTTCATTATTTACGATGGAAAATCATTACGTGTGTGGTCACCGCCAACTCGGATTGAGCCACTGACTGAGACGGGGACGTTAGCCAATCACAAAGCTCACTGAAGCTGGCACAGTTGCTGGACACAAATCGAGGAGCAACTGGTTGTGTTGAGTGTCTCACAAATCATTCACCACAATAAAAATGACAAGGGCAAGAGTTTGCACCATAATGTACTTACCAGATAAACTAACAGTAAGCCTGGCTTTTTATACAGTATTTCTTCTTCCACAACTACTCTTTCTTCTTCTTTGTATTTTCAGCAGTCTGGATGCCGTGGGGCACCACCTCTCACAGACCAGTCATACTACAACAGATATGTTGTGGGTGGTGTACGGTGTTGGTCATCTGGAGTGCACTGCACACTAGAAGAGTTGTAAGAACACCGTTTGCCCATTATTGTCTTGGCATGCGTGGGGTTCATTTTAACAAATGGTTAAAAAGTCATTTCTTTGGGTCCAGGAATGGAGAGGGGGGGCGAGGCGGGGAAGCAGCACACCTAGAAGTATGTTGTTTACTCCTGTAGTTGGAGCTTGGCAGAAAACAGCGCTAATGACAGAGAACCAACCCGCCCCACTTGCCCCTGTACATCAAATGAAATATCGTATCCAATCATTTGCGTGTGGAACCGATTCATGAGAGAAAGGAGTGATGGATAAAGATTCCAGATGACGCAATGTCTGATTCCAAGTGGATTTGCTCCAGCAAAAAGCATGAGAAGTGCTCTGAGAATTTGAGTACAAAACTAATATGCTTGTCCTGACATGTAGTGTTTCTGTTTAGAAGATTATAAAAAATAAAAAATTAAAAATAAAAAAACTTAAGAAAGCCAAGGAAGTGAGTTTCTTTTTTCTTCCGATTTAATGTGCTGAGCTGGGAAGCTTCTGATAATGTCTCGCTAAGCAGCAAAAGCAACTGGACAGATTGAATTACACGTACAGAGCAATCTCA
Organism: Phycodurus eques; assembly: GCF_024500275.1. Classification (NCBI taxonomy): domain Eukaryota; kingdom Metazoa; phylum Chordata; class Actinopteri; order Syngnathiformes; family Syngnathidae; genus Phycodurus; species Phycodurus eques. The sequence goes on from NC_084526.1 coordinate 20,680,249, forward strand.
CAGAACTGTGTGGAAAGGAGCCAGTCCATGGCCATGACATGAACATCAATCAACTTCTGGCGCAAGGATGACCCATGGGCCACATGCTGCCTGCTCTGTCTAATATTTGTTAGTATTCATTGAGCTTTTTTGGGGGGGGGGGTAAATGGAATATACTTATTAGGCTTTACACGATCAGGATTTTTGGGGCCGATCACCGATCAGCGAGTTTAAGAAACCGATAACCGATCCTCGATCCGATCACAAGATGGAGGAATGTGTCTATTTAAAAGTTGATTTACTGTATATACTTGTGTACTTAATTGCTCACAAAATTATATTTACAATAAATAATGTGGCGGCACGGTGGCCGACTGGTTAGAGCGTCAGCCTCACAGTTCTGAGGACCCGGGTTCAATCCCCGGCCCCGACTGTGTGGAGTTTGCATGTTCTCCTCGTGCCTGCGTGGGTTTTCTCTGGGCACTCCGGTTTCCTCCCACATCCCAAAAAACATGCATTAATTGGAGACTCTAAATTGCCCGTAGGTGTGAATGTGAGTGCGAATGGTTGTTTGTTTGTATGTGCCCTGCGATTGGCTGGCAACCAGTTCAGGGTGTACCCCGCCTCCTGCCCGATGATAGCTGGGATAGGCTCCAGCACGCCCGCGACCCTAGTGAGGAGAAGCGGCTCAGAAAATGGATGGATGGATGGATAAAAAATGTATCTTTGTTCCTCTATTTATACCAGTGAGGCATAGTGACAGACAGAACAAATGAATGGTCTTCTATTAGATGCCAGGAAGTAAATACAGTAATTAATGTATCCACTTTTTGTGCCATTTTTGTTTGTTGGCGTGCCGTGAGATTTTTCATTTGTAAAATATGTTCCTTGGCTCCATAAAGGTTGGAAATCACTGCTCTAGTCAGATCGTGTATTCTAATCAGTCAGGTCAAACCAACATTATAACATGACAGAAATAATGGGTGCTAACTTCCATCCATCCATCCATTTTCTACCGCTTATCCGAGGTCGGGTCGCGGGGGCAGTGGCTTTAGCAGGGACGCCCAGACTTCCCATTCCCCAGCCACTTCATCCATCTCTTCCGGGGGGATCCCGAGGCATTCCCAGGCCAGCCGAAGGATGTAGTCTCTCCAGCGTGTCATGGGTCGTCCCCGGGTGTCCTCCCGATGGGACATGCCCAGAACACCTCACCAGGGAGGCGTCCGGGAGGCATCCGAATCAGATGCCCCAGCCACCTCATCTGGCACCTCTCGATGTGGAGAAGCAGCGGCTCTACTCTAAGATCCTCCCAGATGACCGAGCTTCTCACCCTATCACTAAGGGAGAGCCCGGACACCCTGCAGAGGAAACTCATTTCGGCCGCTTGTATCCGGGATCTTGTTCGACCCACAGCCCGTGACCATAGGTGAGGGTAGGAACGTAGATCGACCGGTAAATCGAGAGCTTCGCCTTTCGGCTTAGCTCCTTCTTTACCACAACGGATCGATACAAAGTCCGCATCACTGCAGACGCTGCACCGATCCGCCTGTTCCATTCCCGTTCCATTCTTCCCTCACTCGTGAACAAGACCCCAAGATACTTGAACTCCTCCACTTGGGGCAGGATCTCATCCCCGACCCGGAGAGGGCAAGCCACCCTTTTCCGACTGAGGACCATGGTCTCAGATTTGGAGGTGCTGATTGTCATCCCAGCCGCTTCACACTCCGCTGTGAACTGCTCCAGTGGGAGTTGGAGGTCACGGCTTGATGAAGCCAACAGAACCACATAATCTGCAAAAAGCAGAGATGCAATACTGAGGCCACCAAACCGGAACCCCACTACGCCTCGGCTGTGGCTAGAAATTCTGTCCATAAAAGTTATGAACAGAATCGGTGACAAAGAGCAGAGACGCGTCAACCAGGACAGCCCCACAACATCCAGAGCCTTCAGGAAATCCAGGCAAATCTCATGACACCGAGGAGCTTTTTAACCACCTCGGTGACCTCAACCCCAGAGATAGGAGAGCCTGCCTCAGATAACCCAGCCTCTGCTCCCTCATGGGAAGGCGTGTCGGTGGAATTGAGGAGGAAGACGAAGTATTCTCCCCACCGGCTCACAACGTCCCGAGTCAAGGTCAGCAGCGCCCCATCCCCACTATACACAGAGTTGATGGTGCACTGCTTCCCCTTCCTGAGACGCCGGATGGTGGACCAGAATTTCCTCGAAGCCATCCGGAAGTCTTTCTCCATTGCCTCACCAAACTCTTCCCATGCCCGAGTTTTTGCTTCAGCGACCACCAAAGCTGCATTCCGCTAGGCCAGCCGGTACCCATCAGCTGCCTCAGGAGTCCCACAAGCCAAAAAGGCCTGATAGGACTCCTTCTTCAGCTTGACGGCATCCCTCACCGTTGGTTTCCACCAACGGGTTTGGGGATTGCCGCCACGACAGGCACCAGCCACCTTACAGCCACAGCTCCGGTCGGCCGCCTCGATGTCCCCCGCCTCCCCCGGAACATGAGCAAAGTTCTGTCGGAGGTGGGAGTTGAAACTCCTTCTGACAGGGGATTCCGTCACCCCTTTTCAACTGGGCATAAAGGCCACAGCCCCCTTTGTTGGGTGCGCTTGTTCGACCAACTTGCGGACTGGCTCAGCCCAGAAGCCTATCGCGCACCCTGGCAGCGCCCCGGGCTACCCTTGCAGGTGCCTGGGCAGGTCACGGGCAAGCTCCATTGGGAAAGAAGCGAGCGGTGCACGTCTGCGCCGACCATCTTGCGAACAGCAACACCCCCGGGCTCCAGCTGCCCTACCTTGGAACTCTTTTTCTTGATCTTTTTATTTTTTCCTTCCTCATTTCTCCGCCAAATCCACCTGTTCCCCGTGCGGACCGGCCAAACATTCGGGAGATCGACCAGCCTGCCTAAATTGTGTTCCACGCACGTAAGTCCAACTTCCGGTCTACTAAAAGTACAGATTGGTGCATATTTTGGTTTAAATTAACGAGAACAGGAACCCCCAGCTCTATGCAATGTCATTGCACCCTCATTCTGCCCTCACATCAGAGGTGCAGCCTCCTTCTACCAATGTTAGTCTGTCCTTTGCTTTGGTTTTCCCTGCATTGTTCCCCTGTAGATTCCCCTGTTAGATCTCATTAAATTTTCTATAAAAGGTCACTACCTGTATCATGTGTGTGTGTGGGTTCGACAAAATACCTCTGGTTATTGAGAATCTAATTCCTGTAGCAACCTTCGGATTACGAGACATAGAGGTCTTTCGTCACTTTGACCTGACGTTTTATACATCTAAAAAGAGACGTAGTGCCCATTTCCGAGATAAAATAATTCGATTTTAACGTTGAAACTTAAAATCACGCTAAACCAAAAGTAACGCAGGCGGCGCTTCCGGCTTATTCATTTCTCCTAAATTAATTACATTTATATCCAAATCAATATACACTACAAGTATAATCAAACACAGCTGTACTCCAATGAAGGTGTAGAACCATCTCAAGGATGATCAGAGGAAATGGACAGTACCAGAGTTAAATATGAGTGTCACAGCAAAGGGTCTGAATACTTATGGCTGTGTGATATTTCAGTTTATATTTTTTAATAAATCTGCAAAACATTTCAACAATTCCGTTTTTGTCTGTCAATATGGGGTGCTCTGTGTACATTAATAAGGAAAAAAATTAACGAAGGAAAAAAATTAACTAAAATTATTTTAGCAAATGACTGCAATATAATTGTGTGTGAAAAATTTAAGGGTGTCTGAATACTTTCCGTACCCACTGTATACAGTGAGTGGTCTGAGTGTGTACTAGGTGAGTGATTAAGAGGCATGCCTCCTGCAGGTCAGGCTCATCAGGCAGGACAACCACAGACCAAGAGGACCGTCCCACCGAGCCCTGCAGCCCCGACCCTCCTCAGAACTGTGAGGCAGATGCTCTAACCAGTCGTCCACCGTGCCGCGAAGGTCACAGGTATTCAATGCTGGTTTCAGCCTTGCCGCTTACATGATGTCTCCAGATTCTCTGAACCTTTTGATGATATTATGGACCGTAGATGATGAAATCCCTAAATTCCTTGCAATTGTACGTTGAGGAACATTGTCCTTAAACTGTTCGACTATTTTCTCGCGCACTTGTTCACAAAGAGGAGAACCTCCCCCCATCTTTGCTTGTGAATGACTGAGCAATTCAGGGAAGCACATTTTATACCCAATCATGGCACCCACCTGTTCCCAATTAGCCTGCTCACCTGTGGTATGTTCCAAACAGGTGTTTGATGAGCAATCCTTAACTTTCTGAGTCTTTTTTGCCACCTGTCCCAGCTTTTTTGGAACGTGTTGCAGCCATCAAATTCTAAATTTAATGATTATTTGCTAAAAACACTTAAGTTTATCAGTTTGAACATTACATATCTTCTCTTTGTAGTGTATTCAATTAAATATAGGTTGAACATGATTTGCAAATCATTGTATTCTGCTTTTATTTATGTTTAACACAACATCCAAACTTAATTGGAATTGGCGTTGTGTGGGTGTGTACACACACACACACACACACACACACACACACACACACACACACACACACACATATACATATATATATATATATATATATATATATACATATATATATATATATACATATATACATATATATATACATATATACATATATATATATATATACATATATACATATATATATACATACATATATACACATATATATATATATATATATATATATATATATATAGCAGCAGCTTAATTTACTGATTAATGCCCGAGATACAACAACATCGACAAAATGTCAGAATGGCTGCAATAACAGCAATTGATATTAATATTGGTGAAATTAGGGTTTTGTATTTACCAGAAACGTCCATCCAGCTGTCCCACAAGGAGTGTTGATTGAGGGTCCGTAGACCATCGATGGCTCTGGTCAAGCTGCCATCTTAAGCAGTATTGCTTGTTCTCCAAACATACCGCAAACGCCTCCCTCTCTTGCGAGGAGAATGTCGACAGCTATGCGGTTTTGGAATGTTCTTGAACTGCTCATGCACAGCTTCCAACCCACTCTGAGTCCAATTTCCTAATCTCTGTACATTGAAGTGGATATAGTTTATCCCATCAACATTTTTATTAATCGTACACCACCAGCATATGAAGTGTTCAAATCCTCCTGCAACTTGGTCAGCTCATTTGTATTGATTAGGAACCCCACAAGGAACACCTATGGCGTCGATGTATGTTTTATGTTGGATCATTTTGCCTCTGCCAGGATAAATCTCTTTTTTGTCCATGTTCTAGATTGGACAAAAACATTGGTGCCCTTTCCATTAAATCTTGAACAGGCATAGGGTATTCTGACACATGCAATATCAAAGTGACAATAGCGCACAATCCAGACATATCTTTAGGTATTCTATCAAACAGTCTATCATCTCCGGACCACCACCAGATGTCGCTCCGTGATACTGGCATAAACTTTGGTCCGACTTTTAAGGTTACTTTACACTGTGTGTCGTTCAGTGGTCCTCATTTTTTGCCTTTACTAATCATGTTTATACAAGTGAAATTATTCGGTGCTACTAAAATAGAAAACATTGGTTTGTGTTTATCTGCTTTTGTTACGGGATATATAGGATCCCACGATTTACACCTCTCAGTTGGTACAGTAGCGTTCATTAATGGAATAATACAATCTTGTGATAATTGTACCGGAACTATGCGCAACAAAGGCCTGGGACCCATGCAAACCACACAATCTTTTCTCGCTACATTTGCTGCTTGTTCCACCAAGAGTAACCAATTGTTATTTTGTCCTGAAACTCCTGTGACTACAAGGAACCAATCATCAGTAGTTATGTTGTTAACCATTAAAATGTGTCCACCTTTCTTTGAAGTTTTTAATGGCATTTCTGGTTCAACACGGTTCCCATAACACAATGCTACTCGGAAGTGGGGATCTTTTCTGCCAGAATATGCCCACAAACTCATCATCAAACACACTAGGTGACTTGATTTGTATTTCAATATTATACTATGGGCCGTTTTGCTTATGTTAAACTTCTTTCTATGTTCTTTTGCTATTTTTTGTGACCAACTGGACCAATCATAACCTGTTTCACCAATCCCCAATTCTGCCCATTCTCTTGAGCATAATTGGTGAGAACCGCATATGGAAAGTATCTTGATTTTGGGTACCAAAAAGCAGGTACCCTACACACACATGGTCGATGCTACGCTACCAAGCTTTTTTGTCTTCGCCATGTGATGCAAGCAGATTATGGTATCAAAGTTTATCATTTTTATGTTACTTTTATTTAGTTTCACTAAACTGTGGTATGACTGTTAAGAATGTTAAAATGCTTCTTAAAATTGCCTGTTTAGCTAATAAATATTTTATTTACGGAGCCAGTTTGACCTGTGGAGCAGAATAATTCTACTTCCAATATTTTCGAAAGGGGAGAATTTAATCTGAAGTCAAATAAATTAAGGGCTCTCACCACAAAAGAGATGCAGTTGTGTCGTAGATTGAGCTCCATCAAACAGTCCAGGCCTTGGAGGTTCTCCACTCGGGAGATGTTGTTCCCAGCCAGGTTCAACACCTGCAGCTCCAACAAATGGCTTAAGTTCTCCATCTTGCAGATCTGCCAATGAGACAAAAGGTTACATAACAATCATTAATCACAGTGTGAACGGCCGAATGAGGTAACATTGGAAAAAACACTTTGAGAAAGGTCGACGACCGCCCCCTTATAGTATAATAAAATTAAAGGCATCTGGCACCAAAGCACACTTGTAAGAATGCCTTCAGTTTCCAACCTTTCCATTTAAAATAACCGTATGTTCCATTTGCAGTGTGTGAGAGGGGTCATTATAATGTGTTAAAATGACAATTTACCCCTATTGTCCCCCCAAAGGCGGCACGGTGGCCAACTGGTTAGAGCGTCAGCCTCACAGTTCTGAGGACACGGGTTCAATCCCCGGCCCCGCCTGTGTGGAGTTTACATGTTTTCTCCGGGCACTCCGGTTTCCTCCCACATCTCAAAAACATGCATTAATTGGAGACTCTAAATTGCCCGTAGGCATGACTGTGAGTGCGAATGGTTGTTTGTTTCTATGTGCCCTGCGATTGGCTGGCAACCAGTTCAGGGTGTACCCCGCCTCCTGCCCGATGACAGCTGGGATAGGCTCCAGGACGCCCGCGACCCTAGTGAGGAGATGGATGGATGTCCCCCCAAAAATGTCAATTTAACACATTTTAATCGTGCAACCGACGTACATGTTCAAATTAAGTAAATCAAAGGACTTCTTTTCAAAGGATGAAGTGGCTAGTGGGGAAGTCTGGGCTTTCCTGCTTAGCAGATGTCCCCGCGACCTGGATGGATGGAATTGTACTTAAATTTTATTTTGTTTATTTTTTATTGCTTAGTATTAATTTATTTATCTATTTTAATTTCATCCATAATTGGATATATTTAGTTGATTTATTAGTTGATTTATTGGTTTTCATCCATCCATTTTCTGGGTCATGAGTGTGCTACAACCCATCCCGGCTGATTTTAGGCAAGAAGCAGGGATACACCCTGGACTGGTTGCTGGCCAATCGTCGGGCACATATAGACACACATTGACAGAAAATCATTCAAACTCACATTCATATCTAAGGCCAATTTAGTCAATTAACCTACCATGCATGTTTTTGGAATGTGGGCGGACACCGGAGTACCCAGAGAAAACCCACGCAAGCACGGGGGGACCATGTAAACTCCATACAGGCAGGTTAGCGCCCAGAAACGAACCCACAACTTATATACTGCGAGGCAGATGTGCTAACCAGTCAAACACCATGCTGCTGATTTTCAGTCAACTGTTTATTTTACTTATTTGTATGAAATTTTATTAGAGTTGTTTAATTGTATTTAATTTTAAATTTGATGTAATTTACTGTATTTTTTTTGTATATAATACACATTTCTTTCCTTAATTTTTGTTTAAAAATCAACAGTTCCTATCAAGGTTATTATAGTAAACGAAAACAAAAAAAAATAAACTAAAATTGAAAAAACATAGTGAACAAAATTAAAACAAAAATATTTTTTAAAAACGATAACTAACTAGAACTACATTTTACTTTTACAAAACTAAAACTAACTATAATTATAGCAAACATTTCCTTAATTTTTGTCTTTGTCAATTAATTTCATACGTGAGCTTTCAGGGTTGATTTTAAATGTATTACGGAACTAGGAAGGTCAAACAATCGTTTGGGAATTGTAGCTCTTTTACTGTGTGTCGACTAGAATCTACATCATCGGGGAGTCGCCAATAAAAAGGCGCTGCCCGATGACATTGATTTTAGGTGGCTAGTTGACAGATTTGATATGGCTCCCCTTTGTTGTGTTATTCAACTCAGCCCGAAACGTGACACTAGGTGATAAAAAAGTGCCCTCTCCTTTTTTTGGTTCATATATGAACAAATAGTGCATAGCACAACCAGACTTAAGTTTCAGCTAAATAAACCACCAAGTGTGGTGGTTTAACCACCAACCACTGTCTGTCTAATATTTTGGCTATGAATGTCACACAAATATGAATGTCCACTTGCGAAGTTTGCAATTTCGCAGTAAGGGAAGAAAATCATGCAAATAAGTACTTGAATTAGTTTTTTGTTTTTTAAAATACTGAACAGAGGGGTATTTAAGTTAAAAATATAAAAACATTTTTAAAAAGGCCTTACTATTGCATGTATCTCATGAATGATTTTATGGACCTTGTGATGATTCAACTCTAACATTAGAAGCAGTATTATGCACAGCACTTATTGCACTTCAACTTTTGTGGACTGTTAAACAACATCTGTATTTGATTTGTGGATGGTCATTCATCTGTTAGTAAGTTAATACATTTTTAAAATGTATGAAAAAACTCAAATTAATTCTGAAACTAATAAAAACTAAACTAAAACAAAGCATTTTTTTAAATAAATAAAAACGAACAAACCTGCTTTCAAAACTAATTAAAACAAATTGAATTTGAAAAAAAATGAAATAAAAACGAACCATAATGGAAAATCTCCAACTATTATAACCATGGTGGGTACTATACATACGTATAAGGAAAATGAAAACATTGTCATATTGTATTGATGTACACTGGTAAGTAGGGGTTGTGAAAAAGGTATACGTTTATTCCAGTATGTGATGTCTAATGTGACAAATGTATAATTAATAAGGTAAATTTTCGCTGCTCAACGAAGGTGCATTTGGAAATTTCATATGACGCCCTAACTCTACTCTTGAGAGTGTGCGTGCTCCGCACATTCCAGTGGAACTGAGTTTCTGAACTGTCCAGAATGTAGCAGAGAGCGCTCGGAGTGCATTTTCAAAAATTATGACAGCTTTGCAGGCTTGCAAGATAACATTAGTATGTTATCATATCATACCATATCATATCTGTTATTACCATGTTCGTTTGACCGCATCATATTTAGCGTCACATCTCCCAGGTTAAAAAAAAAAAAGGCTGGTAAAAGAAGGGCAAGTTACTCTGCTGCTTTTAAGAAGAAAGTGATCACTGTTGCCGAATAAGAAGGGAACCGTGAAGCAGTTCGGCAGTTCGACATAAACGAAGCTAGTGTGAGATTATGCAGCATATTGTAGTATGTTGTGCTTAGGTCTGTTATTTTGGAGTGGTTTTGAACAGACTGAGCTGCTTGGTAGGAGTGAGTGAGAGAGAGTGAGCATGAGAGCGAGCGAGAGAGAGAGAGACGTCATGGCCCACAGTAGCTGTGTTTAGCAGAATAGCATCTCCTGTGGTCATTGAAGACGCTACAGTACTATTAAAATGTTATTCTTATCTTAACATTGAGCACTGACCAGTTTTAGGCGTAGTCCGCCTTTTGTCCAAATTCAGATGAGATAGGCTGCAGTTGCCCATGAACCTAAACAGGTTAAGCGGAATAGAAAATGGGTGGAAGTATTTTTTTTATCTTAAGTAATTCAATCTTTAATCGATTTTTTTATTTAATGTGAATTAAGGTACATATTTGGATAAATTTGGATACATTTTCATTCAATAATATTTCATTTTAGTTATGAATTTTTAATTTAATTATATTTATTTGCATGTAACCTACTGGTGAATGTGTTTCTTTTTATTTATTTCAATATAATTTTATTAAATGTCTGAAATAATTATAATTAAATTAAAAAGTAAAACTAATCTACCACCTTTCTCAAGATAGGCCGTTTTACCAGTCACATAAACTGGATCACTCAATATCCACAAAGCTCATAACATTCACATAAATAATACATACTAAAGGGTTGGCAATGTGCCCCCATAAAAGCAGTTAATTCACAGTGCAGGCTAATTCACAGTGACGGCATCTTTGTGAGGCGCCTCAGCGTCGGGCCGTTCCGCCACCCACACACTGCAATGCTGACAGTACAAGTAGAATTGATGAGAGGAGGTTTCGAGGGGCCTTGGCAAAACCTGAGCATCTAGGCTTGGCTTTTAGAGTGAATAGAGCGTGTCGTGGAGGCACTCATGTCAAACGGGCCAAGTGGAAAGCGTTGCGGCCTTACTCGCTATTCGGACGTGTCAGGTCACATTTGAAGCTCAGCTCTGGCTCATCATACAGGATGGACGCCAACTCTTAGAATGTACTGTCGTCATTCAATATATATTTTTTCTTGCTTTTACAAATAGCAATGATCACAGGATGAAGACCAAATCCAGGTACAAAGCCAAGTATCCTCCATCCATCCATTTTCGTGACGGTTCAACATATGATAGTAAATCTATATCGCTGGTGTCGGTTAATTTCATACTTTTTCACAAAAAGATACTACTGGTCAGTCCCCATTTGTGTATGTTTTTTTTTTTTTTTTTTTTTAAACAAGTGATTTATAAATCTTAAGTGTTGAAAATTGCTTGCGTTCTTTTGGGATGCAATGTTAATGGCTAAACAAAAGTGCCGTTTTTGGGGGGTTTCCTGAAAAGTGCTACTTTTGGAGAAGCGAGGTTTCCGCCTGACACCAGCGATCTATAATCCATCCATCCATTTTCTGAGCCGCTTCTCCTCACTAGGGTCGCGGGCGTACACCGGAGTACACCCTGAACTGGTTGCCAGCCAATCGCAGGGCACATACAAACAAACAACCATTCGCACTCACAGTCATGCCTACGGGCAATTTAGAGTCTCCAATTAATGCATGTTTTTGGGATGTGGGAGGAAACCGGAGTGCCCAGAGAAAACCCACGCAGGCACGGGGAGAATATGCAAACTCCACACAGGCGGGGCCGGGGATTGAACCCGGGTCCTCACAACTGCGAGGCTGACGCTCTAACCAGTCGGCCTCCGTGCCGCCGCGATATATAATCCCATGTTTTATTTTTCTATGGACATTCAGAGCTAAAAACCATGCTGATGCCTTCAAACTTCAAACATGGTGCTGTGCTGTAATTATTCATGTGTTCGTACTGTGGTTCATGTAAAGTGGTGCCATAAAGCAAGGTGTGCTTGGGAGTGTCCGCCTGATGTGCAGTGTGGGCGGCGCATTGGCACAACACAATTAAGACGACCAATCGGGGCCTTTCTGTTTAATCTTTTCTCATAGCATCGTTAGATTTCTCTTGGCTGATTTGTCGTGTGTGAGTGTGTGTGTGTGTGTGTGTGTGTGTGTGCGCGACTGTGTGCATGTGTGTGTGTGTGTCTGTGTGTGTGAGCCACAGGCTACTGTGTAGGTGTAATGCAAAAAAAATAACAGGTTCGCATAACCGATTTGGATGACTGTTAATGGACAATGACATCATAACTTGCAGAAGGACCAACGGAAACATTCGTTCCCACGGCTGAGATTCTAGCCTCTTGGATTCCATCACTGAGAAAGTCCATGTGGGAGTAAGCAAGAGACAAAACATGGTGGGAGCTTTTAAAGAAAATATTTTCTGCTTTTATTCACCATTTAAACTAGTTCACAGGTGTCTTAATAATATATAATACCCTATTTGTTCTCTGGCTTTTTTGTGACATTTAATTCTGGGGTGGCGTGAAGAAGAATATGCACAGCAATTCCCAGTACTTTTGCCCAGGGTCAGACACACACGACCTAAAACATTGTTTAACAAAACAAACAAAAAGATTAACCACTGTAAGTTAATCTTTTTGATGCCTTAATGTAGGCAGTGGTTTACTTATTTCTACACGTGTTTGTTGGTAGTTAAAACATTTGTATAGTTAATCAACTTGACAAAATATTTTAAAATGTAGATGTATTTTAATATTATTTCATTAATTATAATCTGTTATCACAAAATGTACAAAATATTCACATTTTAAAATATGGAAATATTGTATCCTCATTTTAATTTTTTTGTATGGAAATATTACTAGCATTGCAATTACTACAAATTGTTTAAAGAGAAAATCACTATATGTAAATTATTTTAAAATACAATATGGTTAAAAGTATTTAGTGATTTTTTTTCCCCAATTATTTTTAAATACTATATTAACAGCGATTCACTTATTTCTGGACTTGTGTATCAGTGAATAGTTAAAACATTGCACAAGGTTTTGCGACAGCAACAGTTGACCTTTGAACAGATAATTCTTTGCACATGATATTATTATTATTATGAAATTATTTAGACTATTTCTATACATTATATTACTGTTACAAATGTTGCTAAAAAACATCTAACAGTTGATAAAGGTTTTATGATAGCTCCAGTCTTCTGAGCAAAACCTGAGCATCTAGGCTACTAAGGCGTAGAGACAACTGGACACAAGAGAAAGACGAGTTAAGTGTCTGATAGAAGGACACACTTTATTAATCGGTTGAGGGGAAATGAAGGAGGTACCTGATTGTGATGCAAATCCAGGATGTTGAGCTTGGATAGGTTGTCCAAGCAGGTAATTTTATGGATCCTGCAACAGAGAAGTTGCAGTATTGGAGACTTGTATTGACACCCGAGGCGTGAAGCTACATCAAAGCTATTTCAATATGACTGATATTTTGATCAAAGAAAAACTGGATATCGTTCAAATTTGGCAGGGCTTTCAGCAACACTCTTCTTTGTGGTGTGACCAATTCATACAAGCATGGATTATGGTTGGTGGTGCTAATACGACTGATAATGAACTTTTTTCGATAACCTGATGAACTCCAGTCAAAGTCCACAGCTCAGTTCTATGGTACACCCATAGCCAATGCACTGGAGAGCTTCATATTGTTTTGTCTTCCATTATTTTATCACAGTGTTAATGTTCAAACTAGGGCTGAACGATTTTAGAGAAAAAAAATTACTAGCGATTTTTCTGGCGATTTCGATTCGATTCACGTTTTTCTTCAAATCAAGCTTCAGTGCAGTTTATTCATTATGAACAGTAACATTTACAAACATGACAGAATTACATCATACCATCAAAACATTAAAAGCTATTATTCTAATAATGCAAGGACATAAAAAGGCTGTGCTAGGCAGTGCCTTTTCAAGGTTTTTAAATTGGTTCAATAAAGCAATAACTACCACATCAATTTGAGCACTTGCTCTCATGTATGTAATTAAATGTAATAGTGTATGTAAAAATATGTTTTTTTAATTTACCCAAAATGTTGAAACGTTTGCACTAATATACATGTTAATTGTATATAAATGTAAGATCGTATGTAAATAAATAGTTTTTCATATTTTTGTCTGCTTCCACCAGAGGCTGAGGGCCTGGCTATATCATAGTAATAACATAATGTCACTTATTACACAACAACCCACCTGTTATTGGCAAAATTGAGGATCCTGAGGGAGGTGAGCGCTTCGATACCACTCATGTCAGCAATGTGGTTGTCGTACAAGTTGAGGACGACGAGTTGCCTCAGGAGTGACAGCTGGCTGATGCTGGTGATCAGATTGTGCTGCAGGTTGAGCACTTGAAGGTCGTCCATGATGCCCAACTGTGGACACTCTTCTAGACAGCGCCTACATGGTGGAAAGGCAAATCTAGATTGAAGCCACCGCCAAAATATTACAGATGTTATTATGCATTTTAAGGGACTCTGCTGCGCCCTAGTGGACATTATTGTCATTACTACTTGGTTTGAAGCTATAAATGACAGCATAAACCTACACTCAAGTGTCAATAGATAGAGTAGGCAGGAGGAAAAATTATGTGAACCCTTTGGAATTTCTTAAATTTCTGCAGAAATTGGTCATAAAATATGGTCTGATCATCTAAATATCAAGGATAAACGGAGTCTGCGTAAACTAATAGCACACAAACAATTATATGTTGTTATATTCCATCCATCCATCCATCCCTTTTCTGAGCCGCTTCTCCTCACTTGGCTCGCGGGCGTGCTGGAGCCTATCCCAGCCATCATCGGGCAGGAGGCGGGGTACACCCTGAACTGGTTGCCAGCCAATCGCAGGGCCTATACAAACAAACAACCAGTCATACTCACAATCACACCTATGGGCAATTTAGAGTCGTCAATGAACCTACCATGCATGTTTTTGAGATGTGGGAGGAAACCGGAGTGCCCGAAGAAAACCCACGCAGGGACGGGGAGAACATGCAAACTCCACACAAGTGGGGCCGGGGATTGAACCCCGGTCCTCAGAACTGTGAGGCAGACGCTCGAACCATTCTCACCGTGCCGCCTGTCGTCATATTTTTAATGAAAATAGCATATAGTCATTCACAGGCCAGGGAGGAAAAAGTAACTGAACCCTTGGATTTAATAACTGGTTGACCCTCCTTTGGCATCAATAACCTCAACCAAACAATTCTTGTAGACATGCACAATGATCAGGATGACTTTTGGACCTTTATAAAACTGTTGCAGTTCAACAAGATTCCTGGGATGTCCAGTGTGAATTGCTCTCTTGAGATCATGTCACAGCATCTCAATTGGGTTGACGTCAGGACTTTATACTGCATATAAACTTCTATAAAGCTGGAAAAGGTTAAAAAGTAGCTCTAAAAGTATTGATGTTTATCAGCCCACGGTTAAACAAACTGTCTATAAATGAAGAAAGTTCAGCAGTGTTGCCTCTCTTCCAAGGAGTAGCTGTCCTGTGAAGATAACTGCACGAGCACAGCGCAGAATGCTAAATGAGGTAGACAAGAACCCTAGAGTGTCAGCTGAAGACTCACAGAACTCACTGGCACAAGTCGACATCTCTGTTAAAAAATCTATCATATGTAATGTATTAAACAAGAATGGGGTTCATGGGGGAACACAAAGGAGGAAGCCGTTGCTGTCGAAAAAAACATTCCTGCACGTCGAAGTTTGCAAAAAAACACTTGGATGTTCCACAGCACTGCTGGCAAAATACAAGGCAGCTGTGGCCCAATGGTTAAGCTCTTCGCCTGCCACCGTTGAGGAACTAGGTTCAAGAACCCGACGGGACCATCCACCAATGTCTCCCGGACTTACTGCGGTGGTGTCCTTGAGCAAGACAGTGATACCCCGAACTGCTCCCTGGGCGAATGGCCTGCACAATCGTGACCTCAACCCTGAAGAACACTTGGATAAATTAGAGCGGAGACTGAGAGCCAGGCCTTCTCGTCCAACATCAGTGTGTAACCTCACAAAAGCGCTTTTTGGAAAAATGGTCATACATTTCCATAAACACACTCCTCAACCATGTGGAAGGCTTTTCCAGAAGAGTTTAAGATGTTATAATTGCAGAGGGTGGACCGATGTCATAATTAGACCCTTTGGATTAAGAATGGGATGTCACTTCAATTCATATCGGAGTCAAGGCAGGTGAGCAAATACTTTTGGCAATATAGTGTAGGTAGGTAGGTAGCTAGAATGTAATACAAGTTGTCTATCTCTGTAATCTAAGGCAGAATTTAGGAAGCAACTCTTGTATTTGGATCATTACGCAGGGGAAGCATACAGTATATAAAATGTGTTATACAACACTACCATTTGACCAGGCTTGGGAGTACCAGAATGCATGCAACAGGATTGCGTAATCAGAATACCAAAAAATAAATAAATTTTAAAAAGTAACTGTCTTCCATTACAGTTACAGAAAAATAAACATGTAATCAGATTACAGGTACATTTTTAAAAATTACATTTAATATTTTTAATTATTTTACAGGATTACAATTTTAACGCGGCGAGAGGTCGTTGTTGATTTTCAGCCCCAAACTTTTCCAGAGTTAGCAGCACATCATCGTGTCATAAGGTGGGAAGTGTGCGTACGTGTTTGTGTGTGTGTGTGTGCGCATGCGTGTGTCAGTAAGAGGAGGGGTTAAGATACCTCTGATAAAACAAAGGTTGCCCTTATAAATTCAGTTTGTCCTTTTTCCCTCCAATTTTACTCGATAGAAGCAGGCACATCTTGTCTCATAGTTCTGAGGTTTTGGATTAGAATGCCCTACGTGTTCCTACCGCATTGCACAAACATGCACATTCAATATTTACAGAGCAAGACAGAAAATATATCTCAATATATATTTTAGTGATATTGAATTTCTTTTGTCATGTCTGGTGTTGGAGAAATCCAAAAGTAACTGAAAGTAATGAAGTTACATTACTTAAATATTGTGGTACTTATTATGTTAGGCGGCACGGTGGACGACTGGTTAGAGCATCAGCCTCACAGTTCTGAGGAGCAGGGTTCAATCCCCGGCCCTGCCTGTGTGGAGTTTGCATGTTGCCCCCGTGCCTGCGTAGGCGTGAATGTGAGTGCGAATGGTTGTTTGTTTGTATGTGCCCTGCGATTGGCTGGCAACCACTTCAGACAGCTGGGATAGGCTCCAGCATGCCCGCGACCCTAGTGAGGAGAAGCGGCTCAGAAAATGGATGGATGAATTATGTTACGGACTACATTTTTTAACAGGTAACTAGTAACTGTATTGGAATACATTTTTTTAAAGTCACTCTCCCAAACCTCCATATGACAACACATGGAATTGCATTATAAAGACAATAAGTACCTGTCCAAGTCTATTCGTTGAAGAGTGGCTGTTGCATTGTCCCATTGGAAGTGAATAATGGGGAAACCAGAGGTGGCATTGAAATTATATGCTCCAGAGCCACCTGAACAAGACACGAACACATGTACAGTATTAACATTGAAAGTATTAATTTCAATTTCCATAAAAATGACAATTATTTTCTGTGCTGTTCACCTGCTGACTTGGAGTGTGGGGGGGTGTAGTACCTGGTCCCAGCACTGTGAGGTAGCCTGTGAGATTTGTTTTGAGCGTCATTTGTCGCAAAAGGAACTGTGGGCAAACTGCAGGGGGCGTCATATTGCAACAGTTCTGGATGGGGAGCTGGGTAATCTGGAGAGGAATCAGAATGTAACTCAGTCATTCAGGAATATGAGTTTTCTCCTTAAGTCTTTTTTACTAAACTTGCAGGTAGATAGGTAGGTAGGTGGGCAGACAGACAGACAGACAGGTGTAAAGGTAGGTGGGCAGGCAGGTTGGTAGGTAAGTGGGTGGATAAGCGGGTAGGAAGGTTGGCAAGGGAGTAGGTAGGTAGCTCCAGTGCCGTGAAAAAGTATTGACCCTCCTTTCAAATTCTTCCTATTTTTGTATTGTTTCCCCACTTTGTTTAAGATCATCATCCATCCATCCATCCATTTTCTGAGCCACTTCTCCTCACTAGGGTCGCGGGCGTGCTGCAGCCTATCCCAGCTGTCATCGGGCAGGAGGCGGGGTACACCCTGAACTGGTTGCCAGCCAATCGCAGGGCACATACAAACAAACAACCATTCGCACTCACAGTCATGCCTACGGGCAATTTAGAGTCTCCAATTAATGCATGTTTTTGGGATGTGGGAGGAAACCGGCGTGCCCGGAGAAAACCCACGCAGGCACGGGGAGAACATGCAAACTCCACACAGGCGGGGACGGGGATTGAATCCGGGTCCTCAGAACTGTGAGGCTGACGCTCTAACCAGTCGTCCACCGTGCCGCCTTAAGATCATCAAACAATTGTAAATATCAGACAAAGATACCCCAAGTAAATAAGAAAAAATATTTTATTTATGAAGGGAAAAAAAATATAGAAAGCTACGTTGCTTAAGTAATGCCCCCTCCCACCCCACCCCACCCCCATTAAAGCATGAATTAACTGTGGCTAATCACATTTTTGTGGTTCATTATCACTGACTAAACAAGAAATCACTGAAATAGGACCTGTTTGAGAAAATGAAGTCAGCCAAAGAGCTCAAAAAGCTGCAACAAAATGCCAAGATCCAAAGAAATTCAAGAACAGATGAGAAATAAATTGACATCTATCAGTCTGGAAAGGGTTGCAAAGCCATTTGTAAAGCTTTATGATTCCAGTAAACCATGGTGAGAGCCGTTATCCTCAAATGGAGAAAGCATGGAACTGTGGTCGGCATTCAAAAATGACAACATTAAAGAACTGCATACATCCCTTGCCTCAGTTAAAGTGAGTGTTCATGAAGAGTTTTGGAAGAGAACGGGCAAAAATGGCATCCATGGGAGATTTAATGCTTTGGCATGATCTAAAAAAGGCTGTTCATGCCCGAAAATTGTTGCTGAATTAAAACAATTCAGCTAGGAAGAGTGGGCCAAAACATCTCCACAGAAATGTGAAAGACTCATTGCCAGTTACAGAAAAAGTTTGATTTCAGTTGTTGCTGCGGAGGGTGGGCCTACCAGTAATTAGGTTAGGGGGGTATTACGTTTTGCACAGAGGACCAGGTATCTTATATATATATTTTTTTTAACCTGCATTTTATGTTTACTTGGGTTGGGTATGTTTGTCAGACATTTACGATTTGGCACAGAGGGTAAGTGCACGTCCTGACACTAGAGGGTTGCCGGTTCGTATCCCCGCCCGAGCAAATGTCGTCGTTGTCTCCCCGGGCAAGAGACTTAATATGAATGAATGTGGTTGGATGTTTGTTGGTGGACGGAGGGGCCGTAGGCGCTGAATGACAGCCACGCTTCCGTTAGACTGCCCCAGGGCAGCTATGGCTGCACAAGGAGCTTACCACCACAAGGGTGTGACTGTGGCATGAATAAATGTGTGCAATTGTAAAGCATCTTTGGGTACCTTGAAAAGTGCTATATAATGTGTGGGGTATGTATACAATGCATTAGTATTAAAGTGGAGAAAGTATGAAACAACAAAAAAATAATTTAAAAAAAAAAGAAGGGGGGGGGGTCAATGCTTTTTCATGGCACGGTAGGTAGGTAGGAAAGTAGGTACTGAGTTGTTTGGTTAATTAGGTGTGTAGTTAAGTAGTTGCATAGGTAGATAACAGGTAAGTACTGTAAGTATAGGTGTAGGTCAAAGGTAAATCAGTATGTGGGTAAGTGGACTGGGTGGTTTGGGTTTTCAAGCATGAGCTGGGTCAGAAACTAGTGTCACAAGATATATTTCAAATCCAAACTATATATGACTTGTATGTTTTTATACATTTATATTTATCTACATACAAAGGTACCTGGGTGAGGAGGAATTTTTGCCATAAAATTCAGACATATGTCCTTTACAGAATCATGACAGGTGACCTATAAAATGTAAAACAATGGTCTGCAATGCAGTTGGCAAGGGAAAAAAATGATTATGTTCTGTATCTTAGCACGTTTCTAGTGTGTTCCCTTTCGGGTTGCTCACCATCCGCTGACCTCTCTCTGGTAGTAGTTTGACCGTCTTCGGGCGCAACTTGCAACTCGTGACCTGCAGGAAAAGTGGAGTTTTGTCATCCTGTGTTCAAAAATTTGTTTATTACTTTATTATTAGTTAAAGAAAGAATTTGTGGCAAACTGTACATTGGTAATTTGTTCTTCAGACTGTCTAGCAATGCTTTTGGCTTGAGTTGGATTTGATTTCATATTACTAAGTTAAACAAATAAAGATGTATTAAAGGCAACAAATAAAACATCCATCTAATTGTATCGCTCATTATTGCTTTGTTTACGTTTATTTAATTAGCAAATACGGAAGTAAAAAAATAACCATTTGTTTCCAGCGTTTTAAAAGCAGCTGTGCTCTCCGCACCAAATTGGCGCATGCGTGTTTAAGACGCAACTCGTCCGAAACTTTCGTCTCATATTTACATTTATGTTCTTGTTAAATTGAGCACAAATTGAAGTGGAATAGTTAAAACAAACTACCGTATGAAAATGCATAACAAACCATGGGTGTGAGAAACACCAAGTTATCATTGTCGTTTCTGCGTTTCCGTGTGCGCTCCGACTCCATTTCCCTAGCTAGTGTTTGTTAGCACCGGGCTAGCATCGACCTCCTTTCGCTGGCAACATCCTAATGGAAGCAAAAACACGGCAAATTAAATGTTCGATGTATGGCTTCCGTTGTTGGAGATATTCAGACGACGCTTAGAAACTACCACGGAAAGAGAGACACAAACACACAAGTGTCATTGCCATGGTAACCACGGCGTTGCTTAGTATCGTACACTTCCTGTATTTCTTTAAAAAAAATAAAATAAAAATGCTAAATAAAATAAAACCTTCCGTGGAGGAAATACCACTTAAACTTGCCATTACAGTTGGAAAATGTGCTTTTCATTTGTCAGATGGCTGTTGCTGCGCTGTTATTTGAAGGCACTCACCGCGTTCTTCCAGTTTATATCGTGTTCATACAAATGACTGCGTACTAATGAAGGCAAAACACAACTCTCTTGTGAATCTTTTTTCGGAGGAAAGAGGGCACATTCAAGATAATCCCAATGCACACACTTCAGAGAAAATGCATCAGAATGTAAACAAATAATCGAATGGACTCACTCACACGCACACACAACAGACTAAATAAACGCGGTTACATACACTACAGTGTATGTTGCGTGACCTTTAACCTCTGCCTCCTGTCTCTGACTTTCCAGGAACACCTTGCAGGATTAAACAATGCAGAGGCACCACCACTTAACATAAAGGAGCAATTCACAGTAAAAAAAAAAAAAAAATAGTACAATTGCAAACTGGTCAATTACAGAGCTTGTCTGTAGTGGTCTTTGTTGTAATTTGTCAAAATTATGTAATGATACTCTAAGGCAGTGATTCCCAACCAGTGTGCTAGGGCACATTAGTGAGCGCTTTTCAGGTGTGCCGTGGGAAATTATAAAATTTTACGTAATTGCTCAAAAAATTATTTATTTACAAGAAACAATGTATCTTTTTCCATCTATTTATGCCAGTGAGGCATAGTGACAGACAGAACAAATGCTCTTCTATTAGATGGCCGGAAGTACATACAGTAATTAAGTATCCACTTTTTGGACATTTTTGTTTGTTGGTGTGCCGTGAAATTTTTCAATTGTAAAATATGTGCCTTGGCTCAATAAAGGTTGGAAATCACTGCTCTCAGGTATAACATTTAAAACAGTACCAATAAAAATATAATGTCAACAAAGAAACAAATTACATTGAACCCTCGCTAATTGTGATCCCAAAATATATTTCAAACACATTTTAAAACATTACCCTTGAAAGTAAATGTCTTACAGCTGAGTATGCACAATATACTCAAAGAAATCTCACACTTGCTATGAAGTGAAAAATAGTTACCCCTATTTGTACAGTATATACGCATACTAGATATTAAAGCGTACTTAATTAGAAGCTGAGCAAAAAAGGTTTGTACTGGCACCAAAAATATAATTTATTTTAATTCACTAGATTTTTTTTTCTGCTTAGGACATATAAGATTATTGGATATTTTAGCAAACACAGTAATATCTTTTGTACTCTTTTTACTTCTGCTTGTGAAACAAGACAAAGCAAAATAAATAAATAAAAATCTACTGAATCTGGGTAAAGGGTGTGGATACCGGAATTTATTTTCACTTTTAGACATTTGAGTCATGATGGCGCATGGATTGTGGAATTCCACCCACCCTTTCCTAATATCTTGTAAATAAATCTAAAATCTTATTTTCTCCATTGAAACAAAAATGTGGCACAACTATGATTTTTTGGAAATATTTGTTATAGGAATCAAACTTCTCACAATGGAACGACTTTGCGGCAGATTATTGATACAGTCCCATCATCTTACATCAGGCTTTGTATACCAGAAAGTAGCCTGCAAAACAACAAACAGTTGGATAAAAATATGTCACGCTAAAATATTTCAGTCCTGCTTGAGGAAATTGCACATGCACAAAGCCATTGAAGGCTTATTTGTCATTTCTATTTCTGTTACCTGCGCCATGTGCGTCTTTGTCATGTATTTTCCGTGCATTTTATTCATTTATGAAATTTCCCAAGGTGCTGTTACGTGGAGTTTGACATTTATACTTTTATTACAAATACAAGTGTGGCATTAGATTATTGTGTGTTAAGATGCATGGTTGTTTTTTGTACTTTGTTAACATCCAGCAAACAAGGGAGCAGGTTATGAAAGTCACAGCTTGAGCGAAATCTTCAGGTGGTCCATGGTAATTTGTGAATTTTACAGTTGTTGTATTTTTCTTACGCAGCACAGTGTACGGCTGGTTAACACATCTGCCTCGCAGTTCTGAGGTTGTGGGTTCAAATCCAGCCTCCCCTGTGTGGAGTTTGCATGTTCTCCCTGTTTTCTATGGGTACTCAGGTTTAATCCCACATTCCAAAAAACCTGCATGGTAGGTTAATTGAAGTCTCGAAATTGTTGGTAGGTGTGAATGTTTGTCTGTATGTGCCCTGCGATTGGTTGGCGTCCAGTTCTGGGTGTACCCCACCTCCCGCCTGAAGTCAGCCGAGATCGGCGCCAGGACACCCGCGACCCTAGTGAGGATAAGCGTCCAGAAAATGGATGGATATATGGATGTTTTTTCTTTTTTCTTTCTAGGAATCCAAGATTACATAATCAGATCAGAAAGGTCAGTGAACCAAAGGATGAGGGGTATGAAAACATCTACGCAAGCCACTAGAGATAATGGGAAACAATAGATTAGATGCACAGCTGGTGCAGTTTTCAGGACAGGGTTGTGTCATGAGGTTGAGACAGATTGGATTGTATAGTAGGCATGTATCTTTAAAAAAAGGAAAAAAATCATGTTGACTTTTCATTGCCATCTACTTGCCTTGTAGTTTTCGTAGCTCATGCTGCTGATTGCTGAAACTGCTATTCACTACAATATTTTTGTTAGTCCTGCTCGGACAAACGATAATATATGGATTAGGGTTTTAGCCATGGTTAGGGTTTTGTCATGATTCAATTTAGGAATTAGGATGAGATTAGGTTTTGTGTTTTAGGTTAGGTTCAGGATTTTGTCATGGTTTGGGTTAGGGTTTGTTATTTTTAGGGTTATGG
Source organism: Phycodurus eques (assembly GCF_024500275.1). NCBI lineage: Eukaryota > Metazoa > Chordata > Actinopteri > Syngnathiformes > Syngnathidae > Phycodurus > Phycodurus eques. Next base: position 20,703,518 of record NC_084526.1, read on the forward strand.
GTTTTGTAATTGTAAGGATTTTGTAATCTATGTTAAGAACTGCCACTCACTCACACATAACGCACACACATAGTCACACACACACACACACACACACACACGCATATCTCTGCCACACTTTCCATGTTGCATTGTATACACAAAGTGGAGCAGTGTGTACGGCATGTGGTGCAGAGAATGAGTCAGACTGCCCACCAGCTGTGAGCCTCGATTGCCAGTGTTTGGGACTTGGGATGCTTCATGCAGGGATGGTGACAGCTTTAAAAAAAAAAAAGAAAAGAAAAAAAAAAAGAAAAAAAATATTATGAGTGATTGCCACTGTTGTTGGGCCAAAGACCAGAAACAAGCTCAGAAAAGTGGATTGGTTAATACCACCACCATTAAAAGTGTGAAAAGTTTGGTACACTTTCATTGCTCAATGACTCTCCACACTCGTGTTTTTTTTATGTCCTAAATGTATATTTCGCCATAGTGGCTGTTTGTTGTCATACCAGAGTGGCTCCAACTACCGGAGACAAATTCCTTGTGTGTCTTGAAACATACTTGGCCAATAAAGCTGATTCTGACCAACTGGACAAACACCTTTGGTTTCGAGGGCTGAGTGAGCACTGTGTGTGACTGTGACCACAAAGCCAAGTCATTGATCACTTTGTGGAAATATCGTTTTACAATATAAACTTCGAGACATAGGTCCTTAAGATAGTTTTGAACCTGGACCCCTTCCAAGGCTAAGGGAAAACATGTTTTGTGTGACTACTAGTATTGGGCAAAGTACACTTAGTTTTTCCACGTGACACTCTATTCAAATTTAATGGGCTTTCCCTTGACCCACACATGAGTCCATTGAAGAGGGAAATCTGTCCTGGAAACCAACAAATACAAAAACCATCTTCTCCTTGGCAGAACGAACCAAACCTCAGCCAAGGTTAGATGTTTTGGAGACAAAGTTAGAGAGAGCAGAGTTCGATGGATCGGACACGTCCAGAGGAGAGAAAGTGAGTATATTGGTAGAAGGAGAATGGAGCTGCCAGGCAAGAGAGCTCGAGGAAGACCGAAGAGGAGGTTGATGGATGTCGTGAGGGAAGACATGAGGGCAGTTGGTGTTTCAGAGGAGGAAGCAGGGGATACTGTAGGCTTACATGGAAAAGGATGGCACGCTGTGGCGACCCCTAACGGGACAGGCCGAAAGGAAAAGAAGTAGATCCTTTACTCATCCAGGAATTGGTCCAATGAGATACAAGATCTACTCTTCCAGGGAGTCCTTTCCCAAGATGGCTTCTTAAAATGTCTTCAGCCTTTTTCTTGTTTTGTTTTCAAATACTCCATTTTTCTCGACCTACAAAACTGAAATATTACAAAGATTGATGATTTTATCTTGCACCCTAGCAACCAATTTCATATCATGTACTCCCTATCAAAAAGGCCACCTTTTGCTATTTACAGAAACAGCAAATAAGGTAGCTTGGGATACATAGAGGACGTACAACTAAGGTTTGATTCCCCACAACTCACAAAACACAAATAGAGAGACGCACAGTAGATTTCCAAATCTGACCGTTATAAGTATTCATTATAATCTACATTTATTAATTACTTTTTTGCATGGCATTGATTGACCCTGTAAGAGATATTCAGTACGTTGCTATGTTAGCATGTCCATTCATCCATTTTCTGCAATGACCGGTCGCCAGCCAGCAAGCATTCACATTCATACCTATGGACAATTTAGAGTCTGAATGAACCTATCATGCATGCTATTTTGTTTTTTAATGTGGGAAGAAACCAGAGTACTCAAAAATAAAAACATTCAAACTCCACACAGCCTTAGCCCAAATTTGATCCCAGAACCTCAGAACTGTGAGGCGGATGTGGAAACCGCTCGCAATCGAGCTGCCTATATTAATATATCCTATATTTACTCTTGATGACCACCACCGAGGTTATACATACTGCACGCTGTGAGTTAGCTTATCCTGCTGATTGAAACTGCAGAAGCTTTGGCAGCAATCGATATTCATTTGTCTTGTGTTTATTGACTATTTCTGATCAACATTTCAATTTGTTCCAAGATTTGATCTCCGGTAAGGCAGACGGTAAATATTAGCTCTCCCGTGCTATATGTATCATCTGTTTAGCATGTATTCTTATTGATATGTATCTACTGATTGAAGGCTATATACTTGGCACGCCATCAAGTTACATTGGATGATTGGAAGGGGAAATGTTGACTCCTCAGGATGAGCCACACGCTCAATTTTACGCTTTTTCCTGAAGGGTCACTTCTTCCCTGCTTCCGCGCCAGCCGGGAGAGGCCGCCAGCCGATTATCCAATTAGCAGGTCTTCCTCAATCATTGTCACGGTTCTTCCCCAATTAGGCCGCAACACGTGAATTCAATCCCCTTCTTATTCAACGCCGCGTCGGCGATGCAGATGTGTGTCGTCACAATAACACATTTGTGCACGCCCGAGGAAGTAAATAAAGTATGCACGCTCTGGTGAACGCCTTCATGCGTTGCCTCGCCTTCCTGCTGCCCCCCTCCTGGCTTTGTGTCAGCCTCTGCTTGTGGGCCAGTGAGTGCCGCGACACGCCGCCACGGCCCAATCCCAGAGCTCGCTTCGGAGCCACAAAGCCTCTTACATATGAGGAAGTAGCTGCAGTACACGGCGGTGGCGGTGCTGCTGCTGCCTCCTCCCCTTCCAGCCCGTCGTCGGCCTCTCCCGCTCCAGGCTGCGTCTGGCCGGCTCCGCAGGCCGCTCCGTCGGACGCTCGGATCTGGATCGGGGTCGCGTGGCAAGCCGTGGAGCGCGTCTTGGGAGCTCCGTGGGTTCTCCTGCGCGAGAGTAGCCGTCGAGCGGCGTCGCGTCCTGCCCGCCTCCTCGACTCCAGCTCGGCTTCCGGAGGCGCCTTCGCCTACTCCGGGGAGAACATGAGCGCGACCGCGGGGATCCCCAGCCCGCGCTCCCCCGACTCGTCCGAGGAGGTCATCACCGTAGGACCACCGGCTCTCGCAGGAGATGGGCACGGTGACCATCACCGTAGCCATTCAGGCGGCCGAAGACGAGGAGCCGGAGGAATTCTCGCCAGGGCACGTCGACTTCATCGGCGGCAGCTGCAGCGAGGATGAATTCGGCAGGCACGACAAGTCCAGGTTAGTCAGGAAACGCACACTTGAAAGTTCAAGTGCGGCTAAATAGATTTTAAAAACCCACCCTTTGGTCGTTGAAATGTTATTATTTATCTCACAATTGAAAATCCATTGATTTCTCAATAAATGGAAGTGAATGCTTCCCGACGTCAGCTACTAAGATCTGAATGGGAATTCAACCTCGTTTTCCTCAAATTCAATTTGACATACACGCAGCCAATTGTTACCAAGGTGTTACCTCAGGGCACTCATTCATCTGCCTCTTTGCATTTTAAGATGCATGCATGCAACCAAACCGGAAAGGCAATAGAAATGTATGTACTAAGCATCTGGTCACATTTGGGAGGGTGGGCAAGCCTCATTCAGAGTCACTGCTCCACTCAAAAATTCAATACATTTCATATTTGTTTTGGGGACATGTTAATTTAAGGCACTTAATATGGCGCAAGCTCATTATCTTTTGAGGGGAGATGATAACCGTAGAACTGGAAATGAAACTTCCTGCAACAAAACTGGTGCACACACTGTACAGTGTGGCTGAAGTGACAATAGATTGACATTGGTCAAAAAAATTAGTGGCTTCCCCAAGACTCCGTGTGGGTGGCCATCTGCCTTGAAAAGTTGGGTTAATAAAGGCGGCACTGCATACATTAAAGACTCTAAATGAATCTTTTTTTAATGGTGTTTTTTGGGGGGGATGCAACTGATGGAAAATACACATGATAACCACAAAACCAGAAGTGGAACTTATTGCAACGTAACTGGTTCAAGCTTCTCTGTCCTGGCTACTCATGCCATTATAGCTAAAGTTGACATTATTAAAGAAATTGCCTGTTTAATCACATTTGGGAGAGTAGGCGAGCTGCAAAAAGTTCCCCACTTTATCTTTTGGGGTGCGTGGGGTGCGTGGAGTGCCAGTGGCGGCAAGGAATATAAATGTGAGAAACCGAAGTGGAACTTATTGCAAACAAAAACGGTTCGAGCATCTCTGGCCTGGCTGCCCAGCACAATGTGGCGAAAGTGACCGTAAATTGAGATTATTATCAATAGGGCTGTTTTTGTCACATTTGGTTGAGTGGGCAGGCAGCATTTGGAGTCACTTCTAAGCTAAAAACATGCGATTGTTTTCATACTTATATGGGAAATGCATGACAACTAAAGTTACCCATGGCACGTTTAATATGCAGCAAGTTCCTTGCAATTAAAAAGACATGTAAAAAAATATTTTTCCCTACTATTGTGATGATAACCGAAGTGGAACTTATTGTGATAAAAGTGGTTGCTCAGTACAAATTTAAGGCGAAAGTGACTATGTTGGCATAAGTCGTTTGTTTTTGATCCAACTAAACCAAACAATGTGGCTGCATGGCTTCCCCAAAACTCTGCGTGTGAGTGGCCTTCTGCCTTGACCAGTTGGGTGGACAGAATGCATTTAAAAGCACTATTATGTTGTCCTGTATCTCTATCAATTGAACTACTACTAACGATAATTGTAACAGTTTGAATTTCACAGCCTATAGTTTTAATAGGAAAAGCAGATCAGCTGATTTTTCCTGGCTTTCTTGCTCCCAGTAAAAAAACATTTTCAACAGATTTTGGCACACAGCGTCTGCCAATCAACAGCATATTTATTGCACGTGGCAATGGAAGCACGTAAAATCCGCTCTCTCTCTCGAGGACTGCCTGAGCCAGGCTGACTGACAGGTCTCTCTATAGACTGCAAGCCTCAGTGTTACTGGAATTACCAGACACTCAAGGGAGATAAAGGATGATACTGTCACCTTAATCTGAACTTTCACCCCCACTTGCGGCACAGCCTGCTATTTTTAGCCTGCCTCTTGAGAAATCCTACCTGGATTGCCTGCACACAGAGGCAAGCGTGGCCACACCCTGATGGGTTTATAGCACACAAAGCGCTTTGTGCCACACCTCCTTGTGTTATGCTTTTTCTGTCTTTATAGCAGGTGGGAGGAGACTAGATGATTGGTAGCTGTCGTCTGGATGGTTAATGGTTTATATCATGCGACACAGTATCTAGAGTTTTTATTTATTCACGGGGGACAGGGACCAAGCCTTGCCGCGAATAGTGAAAAAATGCAGGTAATTACACCCCCCCAAATATATTTATACTTTTAAACTGTAAATATTCCATGAACGATTATCGCAAAACAGTTTAAAATGATCTCAAACTCATTTTACAACGTAACTCTTAAAAAATAAATGTTTTAGTTATTTTATTTTATTATTATTATTTTTTTTTTTTTTATTTATTTATTATTTTTTTAAAATGCACCAGGTGTGCCTGTGTGTGACTATTAGAATTTTTGGGCAAATCGCTGAGGCTAGGTTCCACTGGGGAAAAAAAGGCAAATAAGGTGAATTTGTGAAAAGCAAACGGAGAATAGGCGGGGGTTTACTGTATGTCCATTTCGTATGAGAGTGCTCTGGAATGTACTAGGTTGGATGTTGGGGATTCCACAGTATTGTTCATTTTGATTTATGTTGGCGTCCTCACATCTAAAAGGCTTGCGCTGACTCTCATTGGAAGATGAGAGTTTGAGCCAGCTTTGCGGTCAGCTTGCTAGAAAGCTGAGGGGATGGTGGGTGGGGGATGAAGAGAGAATGCGGAGGACTGTGATGAGTCATTACAACAAAAATTCATTCAGGCCCCCCTCACTTATCTGCTTCTTTGTACAAGACTTTGTGTTAACATTACCATAGAGGAGAGGAAAGGCGGGAGTTTAGGTGCATATTCTCCGTGGGAGGATTGGGACTGTGGACCTCTCAGATGGAGAGGTCTTGGCACCAAGACCTGTGACTGAGTGTCTTGTTGCTGTGGGGGCAGGCAGAGTGCAATTCTGCCAGCCACTTCTAAGCTGATTGAGTTGAATGTAAAATGTAGTAAGGGGAGATTCTCTAAGTGGGAGAGCCCACTTCCCATGCATACAGTATATGTCTAATAATCATATGCTGCCCATTACAATACAACACCATCCATTCTTTCCATTTGTTCAAAACAATTGGCAAATAATCAGACTGCTGTCATCATAAGTTTATTGTACAGACTTTAAGTAGCATTTGAACATTTTTGAATGTCATATTAGGAAATAAATATTACAACATAAGCAGAAATATTACAGCAAAAATACAAAACTTTTAGAATAAGCATAGAACCATATTACAAAAAATACAAAAAGTTTAGGAATACAAAATATGACAGAAAAATGGATTTAAAAAAAAAAAAAAAAAAAAAAGAATTCAAAACTGACTACTACAAAACGTTATATTGAAAAATTGACATTTAAATTTTTTAACCAATAAAAAAAATATTACCGCAGGAATACACAAAGTCAAGACACGTCTAGTCTTGTATGACTGAAAAATATTACAGCAGAAATGTATTTAAAAAATGTAGGGAAATTATACAAAAATCTCAAATATGAATATATGCAAAGGAGACAAATATTAGAACAATACAGTGATGCCTTGAGATATGAGTGACCTGACGAGTATTTCCAGATACAAGCCAGCATTTGGCCAAATGTTTGCTTTGACTTGCAGGTGCAAATTTGAGATTCGAGAGCTGTATGGTGGCAGTAAACTGAATTAAACTCACTTCACTTTAAGCAGCAGTTTGGCAAATATTGAACATTTCATCAATAGCGATTTCAACCGGTTTATTGGCACTCCCGTTTGAACTTTGCTGTCAAACTAGCCCTAAAACAAAGAGCATGACACCTTGTTTATTTAAAATAACCACATAGCTTTGCTTTAAAGGGGTACTAAACCCTAGATGTCAAAACTTGCTGTCCCCCCAAAAACGTGCCCCAAAGAAGTTGGTTTCCTTCCCCTTTTAAATAAGTCAGTTTAACTTAATGCCAACATTAACAGCTATTGACATGCTAACGTTAGCATCAATAGTTGTGATTTAGAACCCTTTAAGCAACGGATATTTGAACGCATATGGTGGAACATGTGGAGAGATAATATATATAACAATACTCAAACATATTCTTCATCCTCTAGAAAAATGCATACCTGCTTGCTACTCCGGTTTTCCCGTACTGAGTTTTTTTTGTTTTTGTTTTTGTTTTTTTTTTTGCTCAATTACCTATTCCTGGTTACAGCGGCATAGTACAGCGACATGTTTTTCTCATTTAAATAAATCAAATCCTTAAAACAACTGTTTATTCACAAAATCGCGAAAGAGCCTTATTGAAATTTAGAACAATGACAATCGGCACTGCTTTCGGTTAACTTCCTGTCAAGCCATTCCAAAGGTGAGAGGCTATTTATAGCTTCATCCAAAGCTGAGCGAATACGCGATCATGGAATCAGCTGGAGAACAATTGCAAGTGTGTGAAACCGAAAAATAAATTAGACTTTCCATGAAGAATATTCCAAAGCATATCCAGTAATAAGTATTCGATCAAGGGCGAGCAGCCGCTCGGTTTCACGGGTTCCCGACGTCTGTTGTGTGGCGGTGCCTCCAAACCGACATGGAACAATTAATTAGCCGATGTGGCATCTTCCAAAACGGGCGAGACTGTTCATTCATTTGAAGTACCACCACCTAAGTGATTTATGTGGAACGGATAAAAAATGCGAGTGCAGTCTGTACAGCCTGTCACTCACTGCATAGCACACGTAGCATTAGCAGTTAACCACTGCTAGTGGTGAGGCCACCGGACCAAAGAAACAGTCAATCGTGTCATCATTATTCAGGTGGGGTAAGGTGGCAAAACTAGTTAATCTGTATTACTATTAAAGCTGATGTACATTTGAAAGTAGCAATAGTAGAATCATCACAACAATAGCGTCATAACTGGAGAATGATAATGTTTACAATCCAAGTTGTCTTCATTGTCCCCGAGGGGGCAGTTAGTTTATTTTGTATCTTGTATGGTTATGCTATTGGTCAACAGGAATATACAGTGCCGTGGGGGAAAAAATATTGACCCCCTTCTCAAATTCGTATAGTTTTGCATGGTTTCCTCACTTTGTTTAAGATCATGTAAATGTAAATATCAGATAAATATAACCTAAGTGAATTTAAAATGCTGTTTTTAAATGGTGCTTTCATTGATTAAGGAAACAAATATTCAGTTACCTGGCCCTGTGTGGAAAAAGTCATTAAAACAGTCATTTGTGATTAAATCATTTACATTTGGTGATTACAACACCTTTGACTGAGATGCTGGTGAGGAATTGAGGGAATAATGAAGTGGCACAAAGAGTTAACTCCATAAGATTTAAATCAACTCACAGATGAGGAGGGTAAAATCAACGTGAAGAAAACAACAAAATAAGCAATGAAATTGCAGATACATTACCTGGCACAAAAACGGACAAATACGAACTGAACGCTTTACCGTTGTTCTGAATGATGCCCTGCTACAATTTTTATGCTGCCGTCCATTCAACGAAGACCGAGACTGAGAACTTGCATCAAACATCAGATTATAAATAGACTGAATTTATGTGTAATAATAACTTGTTTTATTGTCATACCTACGGTTGTTATCCAACTTTGTCTGATTGTCAAACTAGAAAATCTATTTACTGGAATACTTAATAGTGTTTACATTCCCTTAGGTTATGGGGTTGGAATGACTTTTCAAAATCAAGTCCTCGGGCGTTGCATGGGAAAAGAAAAGAAGTAAAACTTTCTATTTAGACTACAATACCTATAAATATGATGTGGTCGTTACAGTAATTATTTTCATTGGCAAGCGACCATGGTGTAAGCGGGTTAATGCCCTTCGAGGTGTACAATTATCAGGGATTAACGGATTTAGCGGAGGCAACCAACCTCTGCTGCGCGTCGATTTATTTGGTGAGATAATTGCATATAAAGAATCAGAATGATCCATCTATTTACACAAATTTTCAGGTTGGAATCACAAGGAATAAAAGAATAATATACTGTACTTCTTACTTTATTCTCATGAGAACTGCATTTACTTAAAAAAAATACGAAATACTTGATTATAAACTGCGCATAGTTTCTACGCATGTACGCAGTGTAACTCAGTTTGTTTAAAAAAATAAAATAAAAATTGTTGCATGGATAACATGGAAGGGCCACAAAAGGGCAACTGTGCGCCAGAATGAATGGGAGAAGGTTTAACCAACACAGTGTGAAAGATGGCTAGGCCTGCTGACTAGCCTAGGCTAGCTGGCTACCTAGAAATGAGGCGGCTGTCCCCCCCCCAGCGAGGATTTATGAGAGGCGCAAAAGACTCGGGCTTCTATCTTTGGCCATGGTACAGCAAGGGATCCTGGTTAAAGTAAGCCGTTTTAAAAAAAAGAGAAGCTTCTCTGGAGGGAGACACAACAGCTGAAACGCACCAGCATACTCTTTCCGGTTTAATAGATATTTTTCAAATAATCAAATCTGATTTTTCATCTGTTGGACTCTTATTTTGGAATAGTACATGGAGTAAAAATTTGATTGTGATTCGCTAGTCATTTGTAACTGTCCATATGATTGGCGACTGAATGGGGTTTTAGGGGGTGAGTCCAAACAAATAAAAACAATTTTAAATTGACATAATTTACCCCTCTTCTCCTAAAAAAAAAAAAACATAATTTTTTTTCAGCGTGCGTGTCCACTCCTGTGTATTAAAATAATAAATTGAGTAATCAAAAAGGAGTCAAAGTTTTTGATATCCTCTTTGATATGATGTGCTTCTATTTGAATTCAAAAGATTTATTACAAATAGCACACACAAAACATTTACGCATGAACCTTTATCTCACAGTGTAGGTTACTGTATGAGCACATTTGTTATGAGTTATAAAAATACATGGTAACCTTGTGGGGTGATCAGAGTCAGTCGCATGTGAGAGCACATGATCGCAGCGATTCTCTCCTCGAACGGGGTGAGGCTCCGCGCCGGTTCCTCTGCCTGTTTTGTCCACCCTTTGGCTGTGGGCAGCTGTCCTCCGCTTCACATCCACCTTAATGTCTGACCACATATTTTTTTAGTTCAGCATGTGTGCGCTGATCTGACTCCACAGCATTGACAGCCGCACACACGCTGTACCATTCACCGCTCTTTCGCGTGTTGTTAACGGCGGACGACAGCGTGCCAAAGAGGATTTTCTTGCGCACCTCCACTTCATTGAGCAACTTCACATTCAGAAAAAATATTTTTCTTCATTACCTAGCTCATTTGCCCTTTTTTCTGATCATGCAGAGATCGGCATCTCAGGTGCAGGGTTCATTTAAATGCGATTTGCATATTCAAATGTGGACATGGAGGAGTCGGCTACTCCAACATGTGCGCTCATTTCCACGTTGATTGGAATGTACAAAGGAAATGTGCTTGGATTCATGAGTATGCAGAGTTGCATACATCTGGAGTTGAGTTCACGCCATGTTTTAGTAGGAAATCCATGCAAGCCTTTGTACATGAGGCCCCTGGTGTGGCACTTGGTTCCCGCTTTTTAATGAAGCTACATTACTGCCATCTACAGGATTGGAGTAGAACAACAACGGGTCAGATTGGGATGGACAGGGACTTTTTTGACAGAAAATGACACAATTCGATTGTCTCTATACAGTGGTGCTGGGACCAGCGGTGGGGAGCTCGAGGAAGAGAGCTGGCAGCCCCCCGACCAGGAGCTCATCCAAAAGCTAGTGACCCAGATCGAGTACTACCTGTCGGACGAAAACCTGGAGCATGATGCCTTCCTGCTCAAGCACGTGCGGCGCAACAAGCTGGGCTTTGTCAGCGTCAAGCTGCTGACTTCCTTCAAAAAGGTAACCATGGCTGCGATGAAAAATACCCGATTCGGTGGAAAAAATGGGAAAAGCAAAACAGTTACATAAAAAAAATAGGCCAATATATTGGGGAGAACAATATGAAAATGTTTAAAAAATATTTGATTCATTAGCATGTCTGTAGACCCAACTAAGTCCCATTAGTTGCATGGTGTGGGGCCACTACGTAATTGCTATACACAACTGTCACACACTGTCCTGTTCTTTCCTGTCCCATTCACTACTCCTTGCATCCCTTTCTCACAGGGCGTAGCACTCCTGTCCCGGATATAACCTGACTCCCATGTAATGTTTTTGTAATCGTACTGTTTTTTGATGAAAAATACACGTACTAGGAAAAAAAGTGGGTGGGCGAGCAGTAGCTTATTCTCATCAAACCGGACCGCCGCCGCCTCCAAACAAGACTTATTTTTTAGGCAAAAATAGGGGTTTTAAAGTGTACTGTAATTCTTGATGCCTGGGATATTTTGACAAAATTTAATTGAGATGGATGGACATTTCATAGTCACAGCATGTAACACAGGTGTCTTGTTTTTTTCAGGTGAAACACTTGACCCGTGACTGGAGAACGACCGCTTTTGCCCTGAGAAAATCCAAGCTACTGGAGCTCAATGACGAGGGCCGCAAGGTGCGGCGCAAGTCTGCTGTGCCGGTCTTCGCCAGCGAGTCGCTGCCTAGCCGCATGCTGCTGCTGAGCGAGCTGCAGCGCTGGCCCGAGCTGGCCCGGCTCACGAAGAACGGAGGCGGCGAGAGCGGCGCCCCTCAGCAGGAGCAGCTGATGAAGCTGCTGCTCAAAGCCTTTGGGACATACGGCGCCATCGCGTCGGTGCGCGTCCTCAAGCCCGGCAAGGACCTGCCGGCCGACCTAAAGAGGCTGAGTGGCCGTTATGCCCAGCTGGGCACCGAGGAGTGCGCCATCGTGGAGTTCGAAGAGGTGGAGGCGGCCGTCAAAGCCAACGAGGCCGTAGGCGGCGAGGAAGGCGGGAGTGGCTCGCCGGGCTTGAAGGTGGTCCTGATCGGCACCAAACCCCCGAAAAAGAAAGTCCAGAAGGAGCGGCCCAGCGAGGAGGGCCCCGTTACGGGGATGCGCAAAAGCCGCTCACTCAACAGCCGAGTCAGAGAGCTCCAGTACCACGCCGACGACTCGGCCTGCAGTTCCTCGGACACGGAAAGCACGCCCACGTCGCCCCGGCCAGCCCGCAAGTCGCAGTCTTGCAACAAGCTAAGCCCAACGGCCGCAGGTGTGGCCTTCCAGAACAATCATCTGTCGCCCCGCAACAGTCCGTGGTCCAGCCCCCGCGCCAGTCCCTGCGCCCAACGCAAATCCCCCCACTCCCACAAATCGCCCTTAGCCAGCCAGGGCCGGCTAAGCCCCGAGCCCGGGCGCCGCTGGGCCGACTACTCGTCCGACAGCAGCCTGACACCGTCTGGCAGCCCGTGGGTGCAGAGGCGCAAGCAGGTGGCCTCGCAGGAGAGCAGCCCAGTGGGGAGCCCCATGTTGGGCCGCAAGATCCAGAATGCGGACGGCCTTCCCCTGGGCGTCACCAGGCTCCCACGGGGCCCCGACGGAACCCGTGGGTTCCACTGCGGGCTGCTGGCCGAGAGGGGGGGCAAGAGTGCCTCTACCCAGACTTGATGCGTCAAAAGCATCATGCTCATACCAAACCTGAGCTGCCCCCTTGTCTCTTATTTGACATTGATCTATTTTTGTTAAGTGTCTTGTTCTATTTTTATACAAAATTTTGTGTTAATATGGCGACATTAATACTTGGCTAATGGAAATTTGAGTGCATTTAACTAATTTGTTGTTTCTTTCAGAGAACTTCCTGTACATCCATCTAAAAATGTCAAAGGAGCTTTTTTTTTTCTTTTTTTTTTTTCTCTCCCTCCCTCCCCTCCCCTTTTTAAATCGAAGTGTTCTGTCTTAATGTGTGCAAACCTCACACAATGGATGGTGTATTGTGTTCATGGAGCTCACCATATGCCTCCCCCCGTGTTGGTTTATACACTCCATTTTACATGCTATTTAAACCAAGGCCATACATGCTATCATAGAGGCTGGACAGTTCATTTCTCTTCTAATTTACACCTTTTTAATTTAATTTAAGGTATTCGTTTGGCACTGGAAGGGTCTCCTTAAGCCATATATTGTTCAGCATGCAGCTGCTTTTATTTATTTTTTTTTTATGAAAAAAAAACTTTTTCTCCTTGGCATATGAGTGAGGGCAGGGGATGCTCATGTTGGGCAAGAAGAGATGCTCTTATGTTCTTTCCTCTACACCTTAACTGGGGGTACGTGTACAGTGCAAATCCAACTGTGCAAATAAAGTGCTAAAACTGCACTTTTGTTTGTGGCACTTATTCTTCCTGACATGATGACTCCGCAATGGAAATAGATATGGAATGCCAAGTTGTCACGTTTGAATGGAATGAAAAATCTGTCCTCCATGAAGTGTGGCATTAAAGGTAAGTTAGGCATGCTTTGATGTTGCCGTTATAGGAATAAGGTTCTTTGTTGAAGACTGTGTATGATATGCTGCTTGCTTCCATGCAAACTCTGCTTTAAATCACATGGCTTTCTTGACGTGTGAATACTTTGTCACCAATAAGATACTGCAGTCAAAACGGTGAATTTAAGTGTTACATCATACTTTGATGCTCCTACCATAGAAATACACCGCTGTAGTATGCTGCCAAAGCTGACTGACCTCAAGACAATTGTTACATAATGATAATGAAGTTACAAAATGAAGTGTGGCAACTTTAATGTCACAAACATAAAAATATGATTATTTTGTCAAGGATATGCTGCTATGCATTGAATATTGGAAATCCACACATCCCCCTTCAATTAGCGTTTGTGTGACAAAACGACAACAAAGAGTCCAAAGACGAAGGACAGCGCTGGCGGCTTTTTATAGACTGTAATTTCCACAATTTTAGGTGGGCTGTGATTGAATCATAGCTACTGCGAGACGACGCACACTGTGGGATCCCGTTTGACGACAACGGAACATGGAGGAGTGGGAAGATTTGGTTTAATGCGGGTCCGCCTAAATCGGTCACAACAAATGCTCTAGCATCGAGAGTGATGGTACAACAGTAAGTGTGTGGCTTATGTAAAACGGGAATGAATTCACTTTTGTTCTCTTTTGTGTCTAAAAAAAAAAATAATAATTCTTTTGTTAGTGATCATTACCACATGATTACACTATTATTCTCATTAGGGGCTACTGTATATGATTGTCAGGCTAAGATTAAATTGGATTATCATCATTCTGAGTGATAATTGTGGAAGATTATGTCTCCCTCTCCAGCCACCAATGGACTATTATGTGTAATTATCAATTTTTATAGGAACAAAATTCAACTCAGTAAACCACTCCAATGTAATATGTTTTTATCAGATATAATTAAGTTGAATGAAGTCTGGCTTGTTTTCCACAAAACCTATTATGGTTGTACTTTGCAGTGGTGTTAAGTAGGGATGTGTTTTCAACTGCATTTCCTTAAATTAAAAAATGTAGAAAGTTGATTAATAAAAAAATGAATAATTGATTAATCAACATTTTTTAATAAATTACTGTATATGTGAAATTGTGGTAGAAGCTCACACATTTTATACATTTCAACATCAAGCTCTTAACTTCTCATCAGTGATGATAATTGACTTCCAGAATTTATTGGATCAACCACAACTCCGAAGAATGGAGAAAGTCAGACAAACCGTTTGCCAATCTAAGAAGAGTAAATGATTAACACACGTTTGGAGTCTTTTGGAAACACAGAACTTGGTATTTTAACATGATGTCAGATGTGGATACACAGCTACAGTACTCAGAGCAATGGGGAAGGTCTCAGGTATTATATGAAGATCTCGAAGATAAATTGATTGAGCACTACACAGAACAATGAGGAAAAAGTCTGAAGAAAATGTTTTATTTTATACATTTTATTTGAGAACCCTTAATCTATTGGTGAATTTACTGATAAGATTTAGGACCTTGTGTATTATTACTACATTTGTATATATTTTTTTATTCTATGGATTATTATACTGGAGAATACATTTCACTTATTGAAGAATTTACTATTTGGAGTTTGACGTTTTTCAAACTATTGATGTCCCACTTTCCCAAAAAGAAAATATTTTAAGATGTTTATTTTGAGTTTATCGCATTTTGTTTGACGAATCATTGATTTATTGGAAAATTTATTGCTAGCAGTTTTTGAAGCTATTGCTGTTTCACCTTCCTAAAAGATTTAAACTGTTGAATATGAATCAATATTGATATTTTATTGTATACATTAGTTTGAGAATCGTTCTCAATTTATCGGTGAATTTACTGCAAGAAATGTGCAGTTTTTCATTTATTGATGCATGTTCCTAAAATGATGTACAGTAAGTTGATTTTGAGGGATAGTTTGGAATCCCAATTTATTGGAGTTTACTGCCAGCCGTTTTGCAAACTATTGATGTACTTTTCTAAAAAGAAAATATGAGTTGCTCTATATTCAATTTGTATTTTATTTTATATAGTTTAATTGACAATCATTAATTGATAGCAGTTTTTTTAAATTGTAAATGTTATTGTGTTCCTGTTTACATAAAAATAAAATTTGTGCTTTTATGTTTTAACATTTTGTTCCCTTACCTTTACCCAATGTCACCCAAAATCAAAATGCGTACCCCGACTAGTTTTAGATCTATTCAGTTATATCACACAGCTCCAAATTCAGCATCATGCACACAAATAACCACAGGGATAATATTTTGCCCATGAGAAACGAAGGTGAGCATTTCTAAGTCCCTAATTCACCTCGGCGCAACAATTGCATCAGTTGAGAGAGAGAGTTTTTAATCTTTTGCCCTGAGCCAGCACAGCAATGAGCCGGACGTACAAGAATTAGGGTGGAGTAAACTTACCGTGGCCTGAGCA
The DNA here is from genome assembly GCF_024500275.1 of Phycodurus eques. NCBI lineage: Eukaryota > Metazoa > Chordata > Actinopteri > Syngnathiformes > Syngnathidae > Phycodurus > Phycodurus eques. The sequence continues at coordinate 20,719,394 of NC_084526.1, forward strand.
CAGCAGTCAATTATTTTATTTTGACACCTCCTCCCTTCCTTGTCATTATGCAACATGTCTTCAAATGACAAGAAGTTCTTCGGAAGACGCGGTGTTGTTTTGTTTTTAACGTACCAGATGTGTGTCACAATGACCTAAGCTAAAAATATAACTTTAAATTCCTATTGGCGGCCAAAGGAAAACAATTTGTGCAACTCCTACAATGTCAATGTGTGTCCTGCTCTCTAATGTCTCTGCTCAGCTGCAGTCTTCTATAAATTGTGTCTGTGAAGCAGTGAAGGTGTCAAGAGCGTGGTTTGTCATTGGATGAGTGAGTTGGGGGTGGAGCAACTGGGAGCTGGAAGAAGAGCTTGCCAGCATTTTTGTGAGAATGAAGGCTTGAGCACAACACTCTTCAGTACGTTTGCTGCCTTTTCTCTGTTCCACGAGGGCATTTGGTGAATTTGCTAATTGATTGCTGCGGTGAAGCTTTATCTTGTTCGTCAGCTGACTTTAGTGGATGCCTATTAAGATGGGCGTGCATAGCACTTGCATTTTTTGACAGGTCACCGCGCTGTCAAGTCTTATTTTTAGTAAGATATTTCCACATGCTTGAGGAACCGCTGCTAGTTTGTCGTGCAGACCCAGCACCTGTTGCTTTCAGTGTGCCATATGTGTTGTTAAAGTCAAAACACGTGATTGGTGAGTTATCCACTTCAAGCTCTATCCATAATTGTGCAGTGTTAACACATTGACAAGCCAGTTCAAACACCACACAAGACAAGCACTATTAGCCATCTTTACCACAACCCACAAAGGGAGCATGAAGTTGAAGTTTGTTACCATATTGTAATTGTACATCATTTCGTGCAAAGAAAGTCAGCCAAAATATTGTCCTTGTAAGGTACTTCTTCAAAAATTTACTTTAATTTGATTGTAATAGTTGCATGTAAACATGTCAACATGAATTCAGCAATAAAGATTATACAATATACTGAAGATCATTTAATTTATATTAATATAAAAATGCCTTCTACAAATTAATCTCCACACAAACTCACCTTTTTTCGTGTCGTCTTACAGTAGTCATAACACCTAAATGCTGAACCATGTACTATGTTAGCATAAAACTTATTTTGCACTAATGAATATTCTTAAAATAATTCCAGTCATCCATTTAGGCAGAAACATATTGCATTTCATGACTTTTATTTACACAACAAAAAATTTCATTTACGGTGTTTTTAAAAAAAACAAAGTACACATGAACATGAACTGCACATTGCACACATGGCAAGAAAAGGTCCTACAGCAAGAGAGAGGATTAATGCTCTGAATGTGTTCATCCATCACAGTCTGGTTTGACAGAAAGACTGTAACGGACAGTCAAGGCTGCCGAAAAAAACATTTGGTACCCACCTACCCACTCTTGAGGAATTGCATGCTAACAGGACTAAAACAAGGGCATGCAAAACCCTCTTGGACCCTCCACATCCTGGTGACCACCTATTCCAGCTCCTTCCCTGAGGGAGGCGCTATCAAACAATGCAAACCAAAACAAGCAGATATTCCAACAGTTTATGCCCCTCTTGCCATTAACCTCTTAAAACAGTTAACTTACAATTTCATTGTAACATGCTGCCAATTTTGCACATCCCTGTTACGACAATTCTACATTATTCATACACTCACTGTTTTATCACGCTGCACTATTTGCATCCTGTTGTTATCACTCGTTTTTGAGAATTCTCTGCACCGTTTGCACAATCATCACTGAACCAGAGCAGTGCATATTAGTCACTTTTAAACTGCTCTAACTGCTTGATGAATCTGAATCATTTGGACAATTGCCATTATGTCAGCATCACCACACTAGTGGTACTTTCATTTGCTCAATGATTCTCCCCACTGGTGTTTTTTATGTCCTAAATGTATATTTCGCCATATGGGCTGTTTGTTGTTATACTAGAGTGGTTCCAACTACTGGAGACAAATTCATTGTGTCTTGCAACAAACTTGGCCTATAAAGCTGATTCTGATGCACTTGCTTATGATGTCATTTCTTCGTCCAACCCTATGATCCTGTCAGTCACTTCAGGGCAACACAGGAATTGCGACATTAGCGGTCATATACGCACAAACACACAGTAAGAGAAGATAATGTTGGCTCCATTGCACCGAAGTGATGACAGCTCCAGACCCGTAATGCGTTTCTATACACACTCAACCTTTTACCGACATTATGGACGTTTAGTTTACATTGCTAGTCCGCATTTCAGTGAGCTGAATAATGTAAAAAACTACCCGAAAAGTCTTAGTCAAGTCTATGCAACATGCTGATTCAAATTAGACGCCCTTTCACACACACAGATCCCTTAAAATTGCCGCATCGGAGTCGGTATTTATCCAGCTTTGCCTTTTACGTAAAATCCAGCGAAAAAGGCTTGCCGCAAACGTGTGTACTGTCCCAGAGCCTCCCTGGTAAGCGGCAGGTGTTAAAACTTCACACCCTGCTCCTGGCACAGCGGAATGCCCTTATATGCAAGTGGTGAAAGAGGAAATTAGTCTGTCATCTTGACAACCCCCATTTCACATCAATGTCATTAATACAGAACAGCAATATAGGAACGGTCATGAAAATAAATGTTTACAAGGACTGAAAAAGGGGCTTAAGAATATTCAGCCTTGGACGATGTCCATGCTTACAATTCTATCCCAATAGATCACTTGAGGAAATGTTCTTACAGGTGCAGCCTGAACTTATGTTACGGATCCGATCGTAAAATTGCCCTGTCGACTTTATACTCCCAATCTGTGTCGCCGTCACTTATTTGGAAAAAGCAGTTAAAGGGACATAACGTTTTACTAAGAATTAATTCCTCCTCTGTGTAATATTCTTACAGTTGCAGCCTGAACTTTTTTGATGACTCTAATTCTACCTCTGAAGATGGAAGATTGTCAGGTAGACTTCGTATCCCCATTCGGCATTTGCCTTATTTATACAGGGGGGGAGATTAAGAAAATTCCAGTTCCTACTGGTAGTGTGAAACAGGGTCTACATTTTACTATAATACAGGACAGGACAGCAATCCTTGGTTTAATGCTCTTACAGTTGTGGTCTGAACTTCTTACCGTCCTGATACTACCTCCGAAGCCAGAAAATCGATGAGTTACCTTTGCACCCCTATTGCGGGTCAGTGTAATTTATATGGAAAAACCTGATAAAAAATCTTATTTTATGAGCAGAGTGAAAAGAGCTTAATCTTTTACTACAACAAAGTGATCATTAGTGTAATTTTCTTACAGTTATGGCTCTGATACGACCTCCAAAGCTGGAAAATTGCCTCATACCACCATCGCGTGTCAATGCCAGTAATACAGAAAAATCGACACAGGAAACAGTAAACAAAATACAATTTCACAGGCAGTGTGAAAGGGTCCTAAAATAACGCAGCCTTAGTGGAGACCTTTTATTACAATACTGTATATTACTCGGGGGGGCCAGGGATTATAGTTGTACAGTTGAGACTCATTGTATTCCTCAACTTGTCACCTGATGGCGTCTCAATCAGCCTTCAGTGAGAGAAAACCAACCACTGCTGTGGCGGTCCGAGATAATCTCAGCGGCTCTTTTCAAAGAGCGAGTTCCCATCAGGACTTAATTGCCGGGTACAGTGCTCCATCTGCTCGCTCACGCCAGAGGAGACTGATTGGGATTGAGCCGCCGCTTGTCTTTGTGTTTGTGTGTGCGCAGTCATCCTCGGGTACGAGGCGTGAAAACACTTCCTGCGTCTTAGCAGATGGGAATGCCGGGGCGGTGCTGAGAAAGTGGTATCGGGAGATCATCAGTCCTTGGCGCACGAGCCGTGCCTGAAACATCCTCTCCTATGTCTTTTTTTAGATGTAGAGAGAACCATCTGCCGGGCCCACGTAACCCACGGCGATGAGAAGCACGTCTATCAAAGTCCAAATGCCAAGACCTCCGAAGCTGAACAGCTTGCCTAGACCCTCTCTCCACTGGCCCAGGTAAAAGCGGTCTGCCCCAAAACCACCGAGGGTGATGCTAAGTGAGAGTAGAAACAAAAACAAAACAAAAAACACATAACCTCTTTGCTGCTTTGTCATAGAGCTCTATTTTACACACACAGTGGTGCCTCGAGATATGGGTGACCCAACTTAGTTTTTTGAGTTACGACCCGTCGATTGGTCGAATTTTTGCTTTGACTTGTGAGCCCAAACTTGAGAAACGTGTGCTGTATGGCAGAGGGGGGCTCCACTCGAGAGCTAACAGCAGTTTGGCTGATAGAATTAGTAAATATTGTGCAAAAAAAACGAGGCTTCAAGCTGTAGATTGCCACTACCAGTTGGAGTTCACTTGAAAATTAAACTATAAGACAAAGAGAATGATACGTTGTCTATTTCAAACAACCAGAGCCTCCTTCAAACCTACAATGGAAAGCACCACAGCCACACGGACTAACAATTAACATAATACAAAAATAAAATACAAGAACGCCAGCCAGGTGTTAAAACAATGTAAAGCTGTGGACAAGATTGCTGGAGAAGTTATGGCGATACGCCAACTGAAGACCAGAGCATTTGCTGTGGAGGAATCACGTAGAGCAGATCGATCGCCATATGCCAAACATTATTAAAGAGTGTGGTGCCAATATTGTACCGTGTTTGTACACAATGCTGTACTATTGAGTGCAAGTTTTTTTTTTTTTTTTTTTTTTTAAATTGAAATCCATGTAAAATAAAAGGTTTTTCGACCGCTGACAAGACACACAGCCTTCCTGCACAACAAAGCAGAGAGGGCGGTGGTCGAGGGATGCACAACAAAAGCAGAGAGGGCATTTAAAAAGGTACAGCGACGGAAATGAAACTTCAGTTTGTGTTTTTATACTGTATGTGAGACTTTTGGCTTGATTATTTTTCATAAAAACAGCTAATATCGTTACAATCTCTTCTATTATGTTTTTATGACTAGATTCAGAACAGATTTATTGCGTTCCCATTCTTTTTAATGAGGAAATATCTTTGGAGATAAGTTTTTGAGTTACGCGCGTGGTCACGGAACAAATTAAACTATATATCAAGGCACCACTGTACAGTGAATCCACACGAGTTTTGTTGAATGCAAATACATAATTGATTGCTCATTTTAGTTGTGGTGTATTTTTTTAATATAACCTTTAAAGTAGACAACTTTATGCGTATTACGACTTCAACGTGTGTTGGGCATACATAGGGGAACATATTGGGGTGCTGTTAAAGATCTGGAAAAGTTCAGCAGTAAAAGGTAATACAAATTAAAAAATAAATTAAAAAATGTATTTTATAAGCTTTGTTCTTACCTGAGCACCAACGCCGTGGACCACTTGTATCCTCCGGTCCAGTTACAATACAAACGCTTCTGAAAACGCCTTTTACCTACAGATGAACGAGTGAGAGTATACGTATACTTAAGAATAACCAAGAGTGTATTTTGTAATGGCAGAGGGAGAAGAAATTCAAGCAGGACACCATTTTTATATCCAGGTAACTTAACTGAATAACTATGTTTTTTTTTTTTTTTGTTTGTTTGCTTTTTTACTATATGACTTTATATCCCATAAGATTAAAATGTTATTCTTGTAAAATGACCTTCCCCATATTACATTAATAATTTACAGTTAATTGAAATAAAACATTTATTTTATAACAGTTTATAATAAAAGTACATCTCTATACCTTGGTGTGCAAAATGGCTGTTTTCAAAATCTCATACCAACGTTTTTTCTCAAAATGTTTTTTTTTTATTACAACAAATTTTTAATATTGAGAATTTTGACTGATAAAAGTGCAACTTTTCAAAATGTCTTCGAGCAACATTTTAACATTTTTGTAAAAATAGTTCTTTGTAATACAGGAAAAACAACTTCCTTTAATTGTAAAAAAAAAATTTTTTTGTGTATTAGAATTCTTGTATAGTAATATCTCTCTTTAGTCTAATAGATTTTTTTTAATTAAAAAAATTATACTTGTAAAATGACATGTAGGTTTGGATAAAATATGAAACTTTCAAACATTTTCAAGCTTTTTTTTTTTTTTTAAACAGTAACTTTGTATTGTACTGGCCGTTTTAGGCCAATAAAAACAAACCACAACAGAATAATGTTGTACTGTACAGTAATATGGGTGCATATGGCCTAAAACAAAAAGTGCTTCAATGTCGGACAACCCGCGGCCCATGAGTCCATTCGATCGAGGGTCCACTGTATGACTTGTTACTCAAAATTATAACTTTTTAAATGATATTTAAATCATCATAGTTTTTAAACCATCAAACAAAAAATATATATCTTTTTTTCTCATTGTCAGGAATTTCAAACACTTCAGAGCATTTCCACATCTCATGTATGCTATGAATTTTGAAAAAACATGATGCTAACACAAAAATAAGCAATTAGAAAAGTGGAGCACCAAACCAAAGAGTGTTGTGATGAGGTTTTAGAGGAGTACCTAAACAGTGCACATGCTCCAAGACGTTGCAAGTGGCGTTGTAGCGCTGCCGGGGGCAGGCCACAGTCATGCAGTTGGTGGAGTTGGAGCAGCGGTACTGCGTTGCGTCCAGCTGCCAGCAAAACTGACAGGTGACAGAAAGAGACAAGTTGCTTTGCTGCTGGCCCGACTCTCCCTGTACAAAACACAAACATGGCATCAGTGGTGAGACACAAGAAGCTCAACAAAGAATGATGACTCAAATTGAAGGAGATAAAGTTACTCACAACACAGTGAACGCCCTTTTTGGGTTTACAGGAAAAGGAGGTTGGTTTCCCGTAGGTGCAATTGTGCTGGTAATTGCATTGTATGCAGTCAGCGGGCAATCGACTGCACAGCCCCCCACTGGGACATTTGGAGGCGTAGCTCTCCTCATCAGTGGAAGAAGCTGAAATTAAACAAGAACCTTCTGGTGTTAGCTGCAAGAATGTACGGACGAATATTTGGACAGGATTTTTCCTGCATACAGGAGGCTCATGCCTCTGCTTAATTTTCGACCTCCGGTTTTAAAACCGCCCTCCTTGAGCAGTCACTTTATTGTGGTGGAGGGGTTTTTATGTCCCAATTATTCTTGGAGGTACGTTTTCTGGGGCTTTATGCCCCTGCCAGGGTCACCCATGGCGAACAGGTCCTTGGTGAGGGACCAGACAAAGCTCAAAAGACCCCTATGATGTATAATAACATTGGAAGACCTTTTCACTTGCTCAGACGCAGGTCACCGGGGCTCCCCTCTGGAGCCAGGCCTGGAGGTGGGGCTCGAAGAAGAGCGCCTGGTGGTTGGGCCTGCAACCATGGGGCCCGGCCGGGCACAGCCCGAAATGGTAACGTGGGTCCCCTTTCCCATGAGCTCACCACCTGTGGGATGCGCCATAGGGGGTGAGTGCAGTGTGAGCTGGGTGGTGGCCGAAGGCAGGGACCTTGGGGATCCGATGCCTAATTACAGCTGGCTCTAAGTACATGGAATGTCACGTCTCTGGCAAGGAAGGGGCCTGAGCTGGTGTGTGAAGTTGAGAAGTTCCGACGAGACGTAGTCGGGCTCGCCTCCACACACAGCTTGGACTCTGTGTTACCAGTCCTCTCGAGAAGGGTTGTACTCTGCCACTCTGGAGTTGGCCACGGTGGGAGCCGCAGAGCAACCGTGGGTACACTTAATGCCCCCCGGCTCAGTGCCTGTACATTGGGGTTCACCGCAGTGGACGAGAGGGTAGCCTCCCACCATCTTCAGGTGGGGGGGATGGGTCTTTACTGCGGTTTGTGGGTGTACACCAAACGGCAGCTCAGAGTACCTACCCTTTTTGGAGTCCTTGAAAGGTGTACTTGGAGAGCTCTCCCACTGGGGAATCAGACATTCTGCTGGGGGACTTCAATGCTCACATGGGCAAAGACAGTGAGACCTGGAAGGTCGTGACTGGGAGGAAGGAACCCCCCCGATCAGAACACGAACGGTGCTCTGTTATTGGACTTCTATGCTTATCACAGATTGTCCATAACAAACACCATGTTCAAGCATAAGGGTGTTCATACATGCTCTTGGGACCAGGACACTCTTGGCCGCAGTTCGATGATCAACTTTGTGGTCGTGTCATCGGACTTGCTGCCGCATGTCTTGAACACTCCGGTGACGAGAGGCGTGTAGCTGTCAACGGATCACCACCTGGTGGTGTGTTGGCTCCGCTGGTGGGGAGAGATGCCGGTCCAAACTGGCAGGCCCAAACGTATTGTGAGGGTCTGCTGGGAACGTCTGTCAGAAGAATTTTAAATTTTTGTGCGTCTCAGACACGGGACACACATCAAACGAGATCCCGAAAACCTGTCTTAAAACCCATTTCCAAGACTTAGCATCTGTTTTAGTGTTTTTCTGTTTGGTTTTTGTTTTCAATTTCCACCACTTTGTTTTCAGCTGTGGTTGTATTTAAAAGTACTTTAGAAATAAAGTTGAGTTGAGAAAAAAAACTGTGACAACTGCGGCTTTTCCCAGAAGCCGGACTGGCCAGTGTCTCTCTCTCTGTTGATTGCGCCAGTAAACAACAGCTGCCAATTCTGGAATGAACAGACTTTGTTCGCTACAAAGGGACATTTTGAGTTCCAACCGGGCACTATTTTCTATAAATTAAATCCAAAGTCTGTAGGTTCCATGTCCCTTAAATGGAGGTTCCACTGTACATCATCAGATTTAACTTGCACCGCCCCCTACTGCACCATTTATGCATATTATGGGCTGTTGAAAGTGTGGCACCTTGTGGCCTGACTGATAAGGAAGCGTTATTAGGAATCCCACTTGTGTTCGAGGCAAGACATGCCCCTCTCCGATATTACTGGCTGGAGGACACACGCCACTGCAATATGAATGGCTATATGATCCCACTAACCCTAACTGTAACCCATCCTAAACCCCAACCCTATCCCTAAACCTCTTTGTTTTCATTTTGTACAAATGTGATACATATTTGGAATGGTCATCTCGTTATAGCTGCATAGCCTGCCCATTCCGCGATACAGGAACCAATTATGTTGAAAACTTGAGTGGGATTCCTAATAACATGATAAGGAAGGCAGTTGCTCCAATAACATACCTTTACTTCTCATTATGGGTTTGAGTACGGCTGTATATTTTACTCAAATTGTTTACAATGTTCACAATTTCCTGTAGCCGATTGTGAGTAGTGGGTATGTTACTAAATCCAGAGAAATGGCTGCCATTTTCTTCCCATTCTTTTTTGTACTTGATTTCGGCACATTCATTTAGTGGAGGTCCACCAAAATGACGTTTTCTCAGTGTTTCACACAAGGTAATACTTGTTCTTTTTCAGATTACATTGCTGGAAAATCCATTTACCACCTGGTTTTTGAATTTTTCAATTCGGTTGGAGCTTTTCTTTGGTTCTGACAAAGATGAAAATGTTCCTCGATTTTGGCACTGAAAATCACACATTCACACATGATATATACACGTCACACGTGTATGTGTGTGTGTGTGTGTGTGTGTATATATATATATATATATATATATATATATATATATATATACACACACACACACACACATACATATAACATATCAGACCAAAGAGTCAAGGGTTCAGGTTCCTAATGATTTACACAGATTTCTGGGCAGAACATTTTGGCAATTTTTTTTCATAAAAAGTGACAAAATCCTTAATCCTTATCAGATTCTTACAAACTTAGGCTCATTTGTTTAACACTCCTCCAGCTGATATCATATTGTTTTATGTGAAGGTATGGAAAATGGATGGACAGATGGATGGTATTTTGAAAATTTTAGTATCATACCTATGAGGTGCAAATGAAATGTTATCTTTTACATTTTATTGAAAAGTTGAACTCATATACAGTTGAACAATTTCAATGGAGCGGTGTGAAGAATCTACAAACAGGAAGAACAAGATTACTTGACCAACGTTGCCCCAACGGCCACAGCTGGAATCGGAAGCCAGTTGAACCGTAAAATCGTCCAGAGTGGCCGGCGAGAATTATACCACTGAACCACTCATGCCTTGAAAACGGAGAAGTCCGTTGTGGGAATGGAAACGCAAAAAACTGAAGAACGTGAATGAATGAAGAGTTTACCTGAGGCTGCAGCAGGCACCTCCGGGCTGGTGATGACCGAGCCTGGCTGGGCATCTCTGGTGTACGGAGGCTCCTGGCCAACGTGCGAGGAACTCAGGTACCCTTTAAAGGCAAACAACAATGTGCACTCATCTCGGTATTAACACATTTTGTATGTACACGACAGGCTAATGTCTGTTTAAATTGAAACATCAGAACATAACAACTCAATATGTGAAATAAATTTTATGGACAAGTAGCACCTCTGGTGACCCGAACTAGCCAGTTTTGAGTGTTAGCCTGACCCGGTCGCAAAAGGCGTAACTGTTGTGTATGCGCGACACTGTTGACAGGTACATCTTGAACATTCACAGTAACCACGAAAGGAACCTACCGTTGACACACTGCAGGAAATTGTTCGTCGACAAAAGGAGAACGATTCCGTAGGTTCTGATGCATCGTCCGCGGTCAGGTCGCCACTGTTGACAAGCCATTTGTCGCTTGCTTCTCGTCTTCCTCGTTACGTCCTCTTTCCTCCTCGTTGGTTTCCTGCTTGTCGATTAATGGCGAAATAAGCTCGTTATCGCCCCTTACGGCTTCTTACGGTACACCAGCAGAATCGAATGAGAGCCTCACTGTAGGATTTTGCTTCATAAAATTGATAGTTTAAAAACATATGTACTTAATAACACAAGTTTTTTTAACATCCCCATTTATTCACGTTTACCCATCTGAAATAGTTGTCTCAGTCACTGCTTCTTTCATATATTTTTTCTTACGTTTTGTTTTACATTTTTTAAATTGTGTGGAATGTCATTTTATGTACATGTGAGCTACTGGAACGAAGACTGAAACTGAATTAGTGATAATCTTCTTATTTTCCTTTCGGCTTGTCCCGTTAGGGGTCGCCACAGCGTGTCATCCTTTTCCATGTAAGCCTATCTCCTCCATCCTCCTCTCGAACACCAACTGCCCTCATGTCTTCCCTCACGACATCCATCAACCTTCTCTTTGGTCTTCCTCTAGCTCTCTTGCCTGGCCAGCAGCTCCATCTTCATCATCCTTCTACCAATATATTCACTATTTCTCCTCTGGAATGTGTCCAAACCATCGAAGTATGCTCTCTCTAAATTTGTCTCCAAAACATCGAACCTTGGCTGTCCCTCTGATGAGCTCATTTCTAATTTTATCCAACCTGGTCACTCCGAGAGCGAACCTCAACATCTTCATTTCCGCCACCTCCAGCTCTGCTTCCTGTTGTCTCTTCAGTGCCACAGTCTCTAATCCGTACATCATGGCTGGCCTCACCACTGTTTTATAAACTTTGCCCTTCATCCGAGCAGAGACTCTTCTGTCACATAACACACCTGACACCTTCCTCCACCCGTTCCAACCTGCTTGGACCCGTTTTCGTCACTTCCTGACCACACTCACCATTGCTCTGGACGGTTGACCCCAAGTATTTAAAGTCCTCCACCCTTGCTATCTCTTCTCCCTGTAGCCTCACTCTTCCCCCACGACCCCTCTCATTCATGCACATATATTCTGTCTTACTTCGGCTAATCTCCATTCCTCTTCTTTCCAGTGCATGCCTCCATCTTTCTAACTGTTCCTCCAGCTGCTCCCTGCTTTCACTGAAGATCCCAATGTCATCTGCAAACATCATGGTCCACGGGGATTCCAGTCTAACCTCATCTGTCAGCCTATCCATCACCACTGCAAAAAGGAAGGGGCTCAGGGCTGATCCCTGATGCAGTCCCACCTCCACCTTAAATTCGTCTGTCACACCTGCTGCCCTCGTACATGTCCTGTATTATTCTAACATACTTCTCTGCCACTCCAGACTTCGGCATGCAGTACCACAGTTCCTCTCTGGGTACTCTGTCATAGGCTTTCTCTAGATCTACAAAGCCACAATGTCGCTCCTTCTGACCTACTCTGTACGTTTCCATCAACATCCTCAAGGCAAATAATGCATCTGTGGTACTCTTTCTAGGCATGAAACCATACTGTTGCTTGCAAATACTCACTTGTGTCCTGAGTCTAGCCTCCACTACTCTTTCCCATAACTTCATTGTGTGGCTCATCAACATTATTCCCACAGCTCTGCACATCACCTTTGTTCTTAAAAATGGGCACCAGTACACTTTTTCTCCATTCCTCAGGCATCTTCTCACGCACTAGAATTCTATTGAACAAGCTGGTCAAAAACTCCACAGCCACCTCTCCTAGATGCTTCCATACCTCCACAGGAATGTCATCAGGACCAACTGCCTTTCCATTTTTCATCCTCTTTAATGCCTAACTTCCCCCTTACTAATCATTGCCACTTCCTGGTCCACCCCACTTGCCTCTTCTACTCTCCCTTCTCTCTTATTTTCCTCATTCATCAACTCCTCGAAGTATTCTTTCCATCTCGCTAGCACACTGCTGGCACCAGTCAACATATTTCCATCTCTATCCTTAATCACCCTAACCTGCTGCACATCCTTCCCATCTCTATCCCTCTGTCTGGCCAGCCTGTATAGATCCTTTTCTCCTTCTTTAGTGTCCAACCTGCCATACATGTCATCATATGCCTCGTTTGGCCTTTGCCACCTCTACCTTTGCCGTGTCGCATCTCAATGCATTCCTTTCGCCTCTCCTCGGTCCTCTCAGTGTCCCACTTCTTCTTAGCTAACCTTTTTCCTTGTATGATTTCCTGTACTGTGGGGTTCCACCACCAAGTCTCCTTCTCTCCTTTCCTGCCAGAAGATACACCAAGTACTCTCATGCCTGCTTCTCTGATCACCTTGGCTGCAGTGGTCCAGTCTTCTGGAAGCTCCTCCGTCCACCGAGAACCTGTCTCACCTCTTCCCGAAAAGCTGCACAACACTCGTCCTGTCTCAGCTTTCACCATATGGTTCTCTTCTCATAGTGATAATAAATCTATTTTATCTACAGTGGGTATTTAGTCTACACACCCCTGTTTAAATGGTAAATATGTGATAGAAATTAAGAACAAGACAAATAATTGAAAAACCTTCCATCCTTAATGTGACCTGTGGCCAGTACAATTCATCCATCAATTTTCTGAGCCGCTTCTCCTCACTAGGGTCGCGGACGTGCTTGAAACTATCCCAGCTGTCATCGGGCAAGAGGCGGGGTACACCCTGAACTGGTTGCCAGCCAATCGCAGGGCACATACAAACAACCATTCGCACTCACAGTCACAGTCACCTACGGGCAATTTAGAGTCACCATTTAATGCATGTTTTTGGGATGTGGGAGGAAACCGGAGCGCCTGGAGAAAACCCCCACAGGCACGGGGAGAACATGCAAACTCCACACCAGCAGGGCCGGGGATTGAACCCGGGTCCTCAGAATTGTGAGGCTGACGCTCTAACCAGTCGGTCACCTTGCCGCCTCAGTACAATTCAATTGGGGGAAAAATAAAAGAAAAGGAATTATTTTCAAGGGACGTAAACATCAACAACTGAGATAATGTGCTTACACAAGTTTGCATGCCACTTATAACTGGTGATGTGACTGTGTTCAGAAATAAACATTCAAATTCATGTTAAATGGGAGTCAGCACACACCTGCCACAAATTTAAAATCCCTCTGATTAACCCCAAATGTGTGTGTGTGTGTCACCGCCCCTGGTTGAAATCGAAGGAAATATGAATGCGGCCAAGTACAGGGATATCCTGGACGAAGACCTTCTGCAGTGCTCAGGACCTCAGACTGGGCCGAAGGGTCACCTTCCAACTAAACAATAACCCTAAGCACACAGCTAAAATAATGAAAGAGTGGCTTCAGAACAACTCCGTGACTGTTCTTGAATGGCCCAGCCAGAGTCCTGACTTAAACCCAATTGAGCATCTCTAGAGACCTGAAAATGGCTGTCCACCAACACTCACCATCCAACCTGATAGAACTGGAGAGGATCTGCAAGGAGGAATGGCAGAAGATCCCCAAATCCAGGTGTGAAAAACTTGTTGTATCCTTCCCAAAAAGACTCATTGCTGTATCAGCTCAAAAGGGTGCTTCTACGAAATACTGAGCAAAGGGTCTGAATACTTATGGCTGTGATAATTCAGTTTTTTTTTTTTTAATAAATCAGCAAATATTTCAACAATTCCATTTTTTTCCATTAATAAAGGGTGCTGTATGTACATTAATGAGAAAGAAAATGAACTTAAATGATTTTAGCAAATGGCTGCAATATAACAAAGAGTGAAAAGTTATAGGAGGTCTGAATACTTTCCGTACCCACTGTGTGTATGTGTGTGTATATTTGTATATAAGTGTATATTTGTATATAAAAGTATATAAGTGTATATTTGTATATAAAAGCAATGAGAGTGTACCAGTGTGATGCGGATATAATGGATTTTGTGCAAATGATGCAGTCCTCAAACAATTTAGAGCAATTTAAAAATGAATAGGAGTGCAATGATCTGGTACAGTGACAAATTGTGCAAATGTTGCATTTACTATAGTTCTCAAACAGATAAGTGATCAGCACTAATGAAGTGTGCAAATAGTGCAGCATGGTAAGACAGTCTGTGTACGAATAATGAAAAAGTATCCCGACAGATGCACAAAACGGCAGCTGTTACAATGAAATTTTAAGTCAACTGTTGAAGTCAAGTTAATGGGGACGAAGTTGTTGGTATGTCTGCTGGTTTTAGTTTGCATTTTACGGTAAGTGCCTACCTGAGGGAAGGAGCTGGAATAGGTAGTGACCAGGATCTGGAGGGTCATAGAGGATTTAGATTTTGCCTGCCCTTGTTTTAGTCCTGGCAGCGTGCAAGACGTCAAGAGTGGGTAGGTCAGTACCGATAGTTTTTTTGAGCAGCCTTGACTGTCCGTTGCAGTCTGATTTTGTCCTTATTTGTGGCAGCACCAAACTCGACTGAGATGGGTGAACACAGAACCGATTCAATTACTGCTTAGTAGAACTGCCTCAATAGCTCCTACGGCAGGCCGTGCTTCCTCAGAAACCGGAGGAAGTACATCTTCTGCAGGGTCTTTTGGAGGATGGAGTTGATGTTGGTCTCCCACTTCAGGTCATGAGAAACTGTAATTTCCAGGAACTTGAAGGTCTTGACGGTTGACAGGGCAGTTGGACAGCGTGAAGGGCAGCTGTGGGGAAGGATGTTTCCTGAAGTCAACAATCATCTCTACCATCTTGAGTGTGTTCAGCTCCAGGTTGTGTTGGCGGCAACAAAGCTCCAGCCAATCCACTTCCTGTCGATATGCAGACTCATCACAGTCTTTGATGAGGCCAATGACTGTGGTGTCTTCTTTAAACTTCAGGGGTTTGACAGCCGGGTGCGTTGAGGTGCAGTCGCTCATGTAGAGCGAGAAGAGCAGCGGAGATAGGACACATCCTTGGGGCGCCACGGTCCTGATGGTGCGTGTGGATGAGGTGGTGTCCCCCAGCCTCACCAGCTGTGTCCTGCCAATCAGTTATCTGTAGATCCACTAGCAGATGGCAGGCAAGATATTGAGCTGGAGAAGCTTGGAGGAGAGGAGTTTGGAGATGGTGTTCAACACAGAGCTGAAGTCCTCGAACAGGACCCTCATGTAGGTCCCTGCCCTGTCTAGCTGTTCCAAGATGAAGTACAGTCCCATGTTGACTGTATCATCCACAGACCTGTTTGGTCGATAGGCAAACTGCAGGGGGTCCAGCAGGGGTAAATGAAGGCAATGTAATGTAAATATTATTACAGGAATCTTGATAATGTAAACACTGGGCAAAAGGTGGCCCATTTCCAACCCGGTTTTATTTGCTTATTTTACATACAAAAACAAAACAAGCTGCACTTTAACATGATTTATTTCCCTTCCAAGAAGAGACAGGCCATTTACATTTTCTGTCTTCATAATGGCAGGCGACACATACATTCCTTAAAACCACCAACCACTTCTGATCAATCTAATTTTCAACCTTTAATAGCACGTTCCCAAAACCACCTTCACGTGACACATCTATCATTGTATTGTCATCTGGAGAAAACTGAGGAAAACAGTTCCCAGTTGGATGTCAACCATTCCATCAGAACTCCTCTTCTGCATTTCGACAGCGGGACTGCTTGAGGAGGCTCAGGCGGGCCAGCGCCTCGGCCACCGATAGTTCACCGTGGATTTTGTTGTCTCTGGTGCGCACGTTGACGCTGCTGGTCGTCTTTTCTTTCTCGCCAACCACTGCCAAGGCACAACACCACCAACACTGGTTCATGCCAAGTGACACAGCTCCCCTAACACATGGTCCCTGACTGGTGCTTGAGAATTTATCACATATGGGAAGTAAGCCAGTAAAGAACTCTGGGGGGAGAAAAGTCCAACTGGGTGGTCTAATTGAGTCAACAATTAAGTGAAAATGAGCCACATACACAAGTGGCGTGATCTATTTGCTTAAAAGCCATGCCATCACAATTTTACTTTTTAGATAGACAGACAGATGGATGTTGAAAATGACCAGAATACCCTTTTTCCAAGCTATTTGGTCTTTTCGCCTAGTATTTGAAATGGCAGGATTTCTCATTAATATTTGACATGTAAATAAGCTTTGCCCTGATTGGATCACTCATCTTCTCAATTTAAATATGGAAAACAGCATCGCTCTGATTGCCCATTAACATCTCGGTAGCCAAACGTTCATAGCTACGGAGCCTTCTATATGGGGTCTTACTATCAGGGTGAAGCAGTGGACTGTTTGCCAACTAATAGGGAACGTGAGCAGAAATGTCCAACCCACAACCTCACACAAGAGGGGACGTGCAACAAAAAGACATATTGAGAAGCTGGTCCTGCGCTCCCATTCAATCATTTCAACATAACCGGCGCATACTGTTCATTGCTCATGCACTTTTTGCTGACAATGACCACGAGCTTCGCTATTTAATCCACAGTTACATGACAACTTATAAATATAGTTAAGTATGGTTGTAAAACACAACACATATATGCTTTTATATACTGTATTTTCATGGCTTAGGTGTGGTCACCTGGTCACTTGCTCAAACCCTGAAATGCACTCCCAGCAGTGTGTGAAAGCTTATGTTTGCGAAGTCACCCTCCATGAAATGGGTCCAGGACACAGCACAATTCTGGTTCTAAAATGCTTAGCAATATCTCCAAAAATAAATTTAAGCAATTTATTCCTCAGCTCCTTGGAGTTTTGCTGGTGATACAAAGTTTAAGCATGGCACAAGACGCAGCCGCGTTGTTGCTCAACCAGTTTTCCTGAGATGAGGGGGCATGTAGCAACCGTAAAGTAGGCAGGTTCTTCAATATTAATTGGTGAAACGTCAACATTGGTAATTTGAAATCTACCCGTTTTGCAAGTGGTTTGGTATGCAAAGGCTATTCCATTCAGTTGACAAACCACATAGATGTGACACTTAAACCAGTTCACAGACTCATTTTGATCTGTGTTGTGGATAAAACTGGAACATTTAGGATTTTGATGGCATGGGATCTTTAAATTCATCCATAACGGTTTAATGCTAAGTCATTGGTGGTGTAGTGATGCATTCCCGTGACTTTGGGGTGGGTGAAATTTCCACTCCGTGACGGTGTGAATGTGATCGTGAATGGTTGTCCCTGTTTATATGTGCCCTGCGACTAACTGGCGACGAGTTGAGGGTGTAATCCACCTTTTCCCCAAAGTCAACTGGGATAGGCTCCAGCGCTCTGCGACCCTGAACAGGATAAGCGATATTGAGAATGGATGGATGGGTTTAATGCTTATATTTATCATGCAAAAGCTGTTTTTGCTTATGTGGAACCTTATCAGGTAATCAGGCTTGGGCGTAATCATTGAAAATTAACCAAATATTGTGATTAGCCACAATGAATTTATGATTTAAAAAGAGGGGTACTAACTTTTTCCACACAGGGCCAGGTAACTTTGAATAGTCCCCCCCCCCCTAATAAATGAAATCACCATTTAAAAGCAGCCTTTTAAGTTCACTTGGGTTATATTTGTCTGATATTTATGTTTGTGATCTTAAACATGAAAGTGGAGAAAATATGCAAAAATATAAGAAATTAAGAAGGGGGCCAATACTTTTTCATAGCACTGTAAAAGTAAAAAAAAAAAAAAAAAAAAAAAAAAAAAAAAAAACACAACATTACCGAGAATGAAGTTGTATTGGGCCAGCTGAGCATTGCGGATTTTTTTATTCAAAAGGCACCCAGAATCCAGGTCGGCATCAGCCATCATGCCTGCACTTGTGAACTCCTTACAGACCTAAAAGTGAAGAAAGGGTGTCCATACATGTTTTGGTGACATCATCAAGATGGCCTTTGTTGTGGTTAAAACCGAAGGGGGATTCACCTTCTTGGCATAATCCTCACAGGAAGGGTTGACTGGCACCACCATCACCTGCCTTGGCGAGATCCACAAAGGCCTGGTAGTAGGGAGAAATATCATAAAAACTTAACATCATGGTTGAAATTTTCATGAGGTGGGAGTATTATTATTTATGTTTTCATTTATTTATCTATTATTTACAGTTACCGGGTAGCAACTCACCATTTCCCAGCATAATTTTCTGTCAGAATGGCGATCATCCTTTCCACAGAGCCTAAAATGGCACGATGGATGATAACCGGACGAGCTTTGTCATCCCCATCCTTGCTGTGAGAAAGATTACAGGTTTGACGTAACTGTATGCATGTGAAGTACTCTTTTTGGGATCAACATTGTACTCAATCTGGCAATTATGGGAAGGAAATTAAAGCCATGGTTGAGTTAGTGTGGGAGTGAGCCAGTCAGTCATTCTTTCAACAACTGTAAAATTGAGTCAATCACAGAGTAAATAATTTATTCAGTCATTAAGCATTCTTGAATTTCCCCTCAGGGCATCAATAAAGAATTGGTTGGGTCATTGAGTTAGTCAGTCCTTGAGTCAGTCAGCGAGTCAAATACTTAGAAACTGAGTCAATCACCGAGTCACAAAATCTCCCAGGCAGTTTAATCAGACTCATTTATCTACAATCTCTAGTAATTCAGACATCCATTGGGTCCTTGAGTTAGAGAGTAACTAAGTCAGTCAGCTAGTCATTCATTCATTTATTCAGTGAGCCAGTAATTAGGTCCATTATTGAGCCACTGTGTCAGAATCCAGTCCCTCATTAGCTGCATTTATTGAGTTGAGTCACAAATCACACAAATTGTGATAAGCCTGTAATTTATGCTATACGTGTGTGAGCCTTGTTTTCTTATGTGAGTGGATAAAAAGGTAGTCCTCTGTGCGCAGTCAGTAACTCAAAGCCTGTGTGCTGCGTCAGCGTTTCGATTCAGGCATCTTACCCCACAAAGGTCAGGTCGAAGCGGATGGGAAGCTGGAAGTCCAGTTGAATGGTTGCACACTGGTGGTAACGACCAATGGCGTCTTTGATCTTAATGTCAATCTATAACAGCGCAAAAAGTGTTAGGGTATACATTGCAGACTCTATATACTGTATGTCTTGTGAGTGAGCTGACCTTTGGCCCATAGAAAGCACCATCTCCTGGGTTGAGTTTCCAGGGCTCCCCAAACTCATTGAGGCTGTTCTCCAATTGCTGGCAAGCATGGGTCAGTGTTACATACTTAAAGGCATCAAAGGGGAACTCACTGTGAAGCAGCAATCACGCACAATGCATTTTTGGGGGGGATTCATTAAGATTCCAAATAGTGGTCACTAAATTGTGTGTTAATTTTCACAGACAGTTGGTGAGCGTGATTTACTAAGATTGCAATCTTTTACCAAGATCCCAAATAACATGCGCTAAATTGAGTGTTCACTCACTCTAACAGATTGTGCGTGCTGTTAGCAACAGGTGTAAAAGCGATGTAGACAGCCGTGTTCAAAAGAGGGTTTTGTCCTTTAAGTAGCTCTGATTGTTTTAGTCAGCATGGAACATTTGGGAGAGCACTTCAAGTACAAAATGAAGTTTGAAGTGATAGAAATGGAAGTGTTCGTGGAAGAGGGAAAACATTACCGACTTAGAGCTACAAGACACACACAAAAGAATATACGTAACTGACACCAGATGCTCGTCATTACCAGTAAAAACTGCTGTCAGTGTCAGCAGAAGTGTATGAAGTGGAGAGTGACAAGTGACACATGCCATCATGAATATGTCATAGTGTTAAAGTGCTACAAATGGTAAAGTATATTGATTATATATATATATATTACTGTTCTTATTGATTACAATAAATATATTGAGACGGGCGGCACGGTGGCCGACTGGTTAGAGCGTCAGCCTCACAGTTCTGAGGACCCGGGTTCAATCCCCGACCCCGCCTATATGGAGTTTGCATGTTCTCCCCGTGCCTGTGTGGGTTTTCTCCGGGCACTCCAGTTTCCTCCCACATCCCAAAAACATGCATTCATTGGAGACTCTAAATTGCCCGTAGGTGTGACTGTGAGTGTGAATGGTTGTTTGTTTCTATGTGCCCTGCGATTGGCTGGCAACCAGTTCAGGGTGTACCCCGCCTCCTGCCCGAAGATAGCTGGGATGGGCTCCATCACGCCCGCGACCCTTGTGAGGAGAAGCGGCTTGGAAAATGGATGGATGGATATTGAGATGTGTCACTTGTTCGATAACCCTCAAGATGGATTTTAAGGGCTTTAACTAACTCAGGAAATAGTTTTTCTCAAATTCACACTTTTTAGTTCATGATAAACATTAATAGGCGGCACGGTGGTTAGCACATCTGCCTCACAGTTTTGATGACCCGGGTTCAAATTCGAACCTGTGTGGCTTTTGCATGGTGTCCCCGTGCCTGCATGGGTTTTTTTCCCAGGTACTCTGGTTTCCTCCCACATCCCCAAAACATGCATGATAGGTTAACTGAAGACTTTAAATTGCCCGTAGGTGTGAATGCGAGTGCGAATGGTTGTTTGTTTATATGTGCCCTGCGATTGGCTGGCGACCAGGTTCAGGGTGTACCCCGCCTCTTGCCCAGAGTCAGCTGGGATAGGCTCCAGCACACCCACGACCCCAGTGAGGAGAAACGGTTTGGAAAATGAATGAATAAATATTGGTGATAATTATTATTCACCTGACAGGGGGAACATTATAAATAGTTATGTAACAACTAACTTACAGTAGGCTGTCAGATAATTGAAAGATTAAAAAAACAGGACAAAGTGCCCTAAATTACATACTCACTTTTTGTCAAAATTGAACTAAAGTACATGTGAGGAAATGCATTTATTTATATGTGGGCATGGAGGCCCCCATGACTAGGTTTGCTTTGGGACGCCAGATGACTAGCTACGTCCCTGTGCAGACGCAATCCTTGTGAGACACTTAGTAGATCAGCTTCCACATTTGTTTTCATGGGCAATCAACTTTGCGCCCGTTTTTGCACGTGCAAATCTTTAGTAAATCAGGCCAGCTGTGAAGCACCAACAGTGTAAATGTGATGGCACTCCACTAAGAGCTACAGCAATGAATGGAACCAGTACAATGGTTATAATGACATTGAAGCACTGATTATGTGTCCGAGGTCACACTGCAGGCCACCCACTCCTTTGCACACCACCGATGAGGAGTTACTGGTTTATTGCACATTTGACCATCGTCAAAATCAACTCTGTGTAGTGAACTACACAACACAATTAGGACGGATCGCCTGATTGTAGTTCAGAGGTGGTAAACATTGCTCGGGAAGGAGGTACTAATGAAAGGTCCATGGACCTTTGTGGTGTGGTCTGCAGAGCTGAACATTTCTGATTTTACCCTTTTATTTAGTTGCAGGAACTGCAAGTACCCCTAACTAAATTTACGGGATGTTTCGGTGGAAAAGCATCTATTAGGAGTGTAACAGGAACCCCTCCCCTCCAAAAAAAATAAAATAAAACTAAAGTAATAAATAAAAACTGTTGGGTAGGCACCTTGGTCTAAAGGTTTTGGATTGGTGTACATTTGGAATAAAAATATATTCTTTTTAGGAAAGTGTAACATCAATAGTTTTTTTTGTCTTTTTAGAAAACAGGATGCAGACAGGTGGCCGACTGGTTAGAGCGTCAGCCTCACAGTTCTGAGGACCGGGGTTCAATCCCCGGCCCCGCCTGTGTGGAGTTTGCATGTTCTCCCCGTGCCTGCGTGGGTTTTCTCCGGGCACTCCGGTTACCTCCCACATCCCAAAAAACATGCACATTAATTGAAAACTCTAAATTGCCCGTAGGTGTGAATGTGAGTTCGAATGGTTGTTTGTTTGTATGTGCCCTGCGATTGGCTGACAACCAGTTCAGGGTGTACCCCGCCTCCTGCCCGATGATAGCTGGGATAGGCTCCAGCACGCCCGCGACCCTAGTGAGGAGAAGCGGCTCGGAAAATGGATGGATGGAGGATGCAGACATTGCAGACATGGTTCTAAGGTCACGGTTAACATTTGGTATACAGGAAGTCTTCGATTTACGAACGGGTTCCGTTCCTACGCTGGCAGCATAACCTGGATTTCCGCGTAAATCGGATTTCACCGTTAAAGACGAAATTTACGTCGACATACTTCGTATAAAGAAACTAAAATAGATTAAAATAAAAAATAAGATGCAGTACTTACCATTACTGCTGAGCGGTGGATGGAGTAGAAGGAGGGGAGGCTATTGCTGCCCGGACCCGCGCACTCGGTCGATCGCCGCGCGCCCCCATCCCGGGGGCGCTGCCGCGCGGGGCCCGGGCGCTCGCGCCCTTCCTCTGCACCCCGCACAACTTGTCGCGCGCTCTGAGGAAGCATGTGCAGGTTCTACTGGTCACTATGGTGCTGGGGATAAAATGGCGGACGAGGCACGGGCGTCGTAAAGTCGAAACGTCGTAGGTCGAGTACGTCGTAACTCGAGGACTTCCTGTATAAAACATTTTATTATAATTGTTTTTTTGGTTTTCTTTGCAACTGCCATAGTTTGGCTTTTGGGGAAACTACCAAGTCAATTATTTGTCCTCTTTTTAGTAAACAATGTAGAAAAGAGGCACGGTGGACGACCAGTTAGCACATCTGCCTCAGTTCTGGAGTCAAATTCCGGCCCCGCCTGTGTGGAATTTGCATGTTCTCCCCGTGCCTGCGTGGGTTTTCTCCGGGCACTCTGGTTTCTTCCCACATCCCAAAAACATGCGTGGTAGGTTGATTGAAGACTCTAAATTGCCCGTAAGTGTGAATGTGAGTGCGAATGGTTGTTTGTTGCTATTTGCCCTGCGATTGGCTGGCGACCGGTTCAGGGTGTACCGGCCTCCCGCCCGAAGATAGCTGGGATAGGCTCCAGCAGCCGGCGACCCTAGTGAGGATAAGCTGTGAAGAAAATGGATGGATGGATGGATGAACAGTTACACCCCGAGCAGCTAGAGATACCTTCTCAGCTTGGTTCCACACAGCAATGTCACCCAGGTACTTCACCGGGCGGGTGGAGAGGTAAAGCTGGAAGGAGAAGCCAAACACGCTGTAGACATAGCGCAGAAAGTCCAAGCAGCCCTTCATCTCAGACTCGATCTGAAGGGAAAAAAATTGGATATTAATCCAATTGAGTATGAGTGATGCCACGGCATACCATTTTGTGACAACTGATTAAATAGTAGGAAAATAACCACCTCTTAATAATAATAATGATGATGATAAATAAAGGTGAGGCAGGACAGTGGGCAACTGGTTAGTGCAGTCGCCTCACAGTTCTGAGGTCACGAATTCAAATCTGGACTCAGGCCTTCCTGTGTGGAGTTTGTAGGTATGTATGTTCTGTATGTCCTGTGTGGATTTTCGCTGGGTACTATGATTTTCCTCCCAAAAACATTCATGGTAGGTAAATTATAGACTAAATTGTCTGTAGGTGTGAGTGTGAATGGTTGTTTGTCTATATGTGCCCTGCTATTGGCTGGCGACCAGTTCAGGGTGTACCCCGCCTCTCACCCAAAAGTCAGCTGGGATAGTCTTGCATCCCCTTTTCCATTCCTTGATGCCACGCTCCACCAACGTAAATGGCTTTGGCAAAAAAAAAGCAACGCAATTTAGCGTCACCCACTTGTCTAGATGGATACCTGCTTCCAGTCGAGGCTCGTTTGGACAAAATCCCAAATAGGAGGCATGGAATTTGTTAAAAATGGCTGCTTTAAACCAAAATGACAGACTTTCTGTTCCAACGTTGGGCATGGATCCTTAAGCGTTTTTTGTGTCCTGTTATGGCATGTCCATCTAATTCTGTTTGTCGAGCAGTGAAACTCCTGTTGCTTGTAGTGTTTCAAACATTCTGAGAATCCTCGATGTAATTATCAAATTTGATTAAATGCCGTAGGCAAAAAAAAAAAAACAAAAAAAAAGCTTATAAATGTAGCGTTGCCCATCTGTCAAAGATACATGCTTGCAATTGGGGCTCACTTCAGCAAATTCCCTACTAGGGGTTTGTCAAAGTAGGAGCCCTGGAAGTCACCCAAATCTCCAGTACAACAGTTCTTAAAATTTTTTATAAGGGCAAACTAAAAAAGTACTTAGCTCTACAACTACCACCACCATGATGAAAGTTAAGCATTACAGTGGCACAGTAGGGCTATGTTTTCACAGTAAAGGTTTTATTCCTAAAATGTATATTTAATATCATTGGAATCAGATTCCTCTTTATTTGCTAAGTATGTCAAAAACACACGGAACATTATGCAGTTTGAAGATTGCACTTATATATAGGGAAATAAAAAAACTTTCGTGAAAGAAAATTATTCAGTTACAAATGTACTGCATATAAAATATTGAATACATATTGTAGATGCTTAAAAACATTAATTTTAAATTAATTTTGAAAGTTAAATACAATTGAACTGTACTTGGGCAATAATGTTTTCATGTAGCACACTGCCCCAGTAGGAGTTCAAAATATGAGTCATGAGATTCGCCCCCAAAAGGCTGCTTCAAGCCAAAGTTGACGACTTACTGTTAAATTTTGTGTATGGATTCTTGCGAATTTTTTTTTTTGTGTATGGATCCTTGCGACTTTTTTGTGATTTTTGTTATGATACACATGTACCCAATTTGACATCTATCAGTCAATCTAGTGTTAGTAAAGCTTTCCTACCCGATGGTTTTTAGGAGGTTGTGTCGGGTACTCATCAAACAAATACATTCTACTTGGATAATTGGAGAGTCGATTCATTCGTTAGAAGGTACTTGGGGTCCTAATAATGTGTCAGGGTCATATTCAAGTGGTATCTCTGGTTTAAAAACATGGCTTAAAAGTGCAATACCTGATCCAGGGTGCAAAAAATGTGAGCATCGTCCTGCTGGAAACGTCGCACTCTGGTCAACCCGGTGAGCGTCCCGGACAGCTCGTTACGGTGAAGGACCCCAAAGTCAGCCAGCCTGAGGGGGAGCTCCCTCCACGAACGAGGTCTATGGCCAAACATCAAACTGGACACACACAACACACCAGAGCAACAGTCAAAAGGAGAAGAACCCAAGAAGTGAGTTTAAACTCATCTGGCTCACCAGTGTCCAGGGCAGTTCATGGGTTTGAGTGCAAAGATGTCCTCCTCCACAGGGAAAGAGAACATGTTTTCACTGTAGTGTTGCCAGTGGCCTGACGTCTCCCAGAGCTTGCTGTTATAGATATTGGGAGAGGCTACTTCCTGGAAGCCTCTTCTCCAGTACTCACCCTAAGCAAAAAAAAAAAAAAAAAAAAAAAAACCCCACAAATATAAGAAACGAACAGCATTCAATCCAATGCCTTTTTTACCTATTTTTAACACTCAAAAAATACATGCGTGCACACGATCACAAATAACGTTAAAACGTACAGTATATGCCACGGCGGCCACACACGCGCACAGCTGTGTACACACACATTCAACATTGAGCGTTAAAAAACAAATATTGGACGGTGCGCATTGATGGGTAAATGAAGCACATGGCTTAGTTTTAGAAGAGTTGAGTGGGCATACTGGGAGTTTTTCTATATGTAATGGGCTGGCGACAGTGTCCTACTGTCCTTCCAGTCACTTGTGTCACGTCACGTCAGCTGAACCAACATGTTGTGGCCTTTTATTTTATGGAGTATTGTGTGCCTGTGGTCGGAAAACGCGTTTCTCAAAGTGCTGAACGAATTCTCGCATTGGCTACTGCTGTGGCGGCGCCAAATGCTGGGCTAAGTTTGAAAGTAGTCAGCTCACACAGGTGATAGTACTTTGACAGGAAGTGATGTGCTATATGCAAATGACCAACACCGTTTTTCTCATTTTCATTTTGTTTTGCTTCTTTTATCTTCAACTCACTGTTGGTGGCTGAAAAAAATCAATTTAGACTGATACAATTATACATAAAGATTAGCATGAAAAAGCTACACTTCAGGGACCGGCGGAAGGGCACAACTCATTTGGGGGTGGTGGCACAGGAAGTCATTTAGCGACGCATGATTCACAGATGCCCCCCCACCCCCCTCAATGACGCTGACACTGGGTTTGCAACAAAGTACACTGCGCCTTTCATGTTGTTTTCTTAGGCTAATTGCCTGCCATTATAAGTAGTGAATAGATTTTTGTTTTTTTTCTACTTAGAATGCTGCTAAATATTAGTGTTCACTAATACTGTTCACATTCACTTCTGTATAAAATGGTAACCATTTATTTATGTAGTTTGCCACATGCACTGCTGCTTATCTTGCTCAGTCTCAATGTCTCATCTCGCAACTAGGTTTTCGCTTCGTACAATGCTGCTGACTATTCTCGCTGTTGTTCACCTTCTCGTTTACATATTTATTGATTCATATCCATTTGAATACTGTATATTATACAGTAAATATGCACAAAGATGTTGTTGGGATTTTTTATTCTTTGAGGTTATCCTTGTGCTGCTACTCTCTATTTAACTAAAAAATACTATTTATCCTGGACTAATAAAGGCTTTTTCTATTTATTATGTTTTAAATATGCTAATAATGACTGCATGAATGTGGGTTGCCAACATCTTTTGATGACATGTGCCGTGGAGGGTAACTGATGGAAATGGTGGAATTGACACACTCTCACATTGTGACAGACTGAAGCCGTGCGCTAATGATCCCAGCAACGTGTGACCTTCTTTGCCTCATCTGGTGTCCTCATTTGGGCTGTGAAAGTTGTCAAGCAGGAGAAATATGTCACAGGGACATGTTCCATTGACTGACACGTCATCGGATCAGTTTCAAGTTAGAAACCATCTATTTCTCGATTAGTTTAAAGAATGTCTTTGCTTAACTATTTAGGACGCAGCTTATCTTTACTGAACGTCCCCTGCTGCTTACACAAAGTTTAAACAGGAAGCAGGCTGGAGTTCAGCAATCACTACAAGCAACCTTAAAGTTGATCCGGTCATTTTCGTGTTTTGTTTCTAAATACATTAAACATGTTGGAAGGTAAGTGCTGAAAACGTACAAAGACAGAATAATTTACCCACGTGGACGAAACAGTTGGTAGCCCTCTGTTAATGAAAGAATAACTGCATCAAGCCTGCGACCCATTGACTTAACCAGACTGTTGCATCCTTCTTTTGAAATGCTTTTCCATGCCTTAACTGCAGCCTCTTTCATTTCTTGTTTGTTTCTGGGGGTTTCTCCCGTCAATCTCCTCTTCAGGAAGTAAAATGCATGCTCTATTTGGTTAAGGGCCGGTGATTGACTTTACCACTCGAAGACCTTGCACTTTTTCCTCTGATGAAGTCCTTTGGTGTGTTGGCAGTGTGTTTTTGGTCATTGTCTTGTTGCATGATGAAGCATCTCCCAATAGTTTGAATGCATTTTTCTGTAAACTGCCAGACAAAATGGTTTTGTAGACTTCATAATTCATTCTGCTGCTACCATCATGAGTTACATCATCAATAAAGACTAGTGAGCCCATTCTAGAAACAGCGATGCAAGCCCAAGCCCTGACACTACCTCCACCATGCTTCACAGATGAGCGTGTGTGTTTTGGGTCCTTTCTTTCTCCATACAGTGGCCTTTCCATCACTTTGGTAGAGGTTAATCTTGGTCTTATCAGTCCGCAAAACTTTGTTCCAAAACGTTTGTGGCTCATCGCTGTACTTTTTTGCAAAATCCAATCTGGCCTTCTGATTCTTTTTGCTGACAAGTGGTTTCTATATTGTGGTATGGCCTCTATATTACTTTTCTTGAAGTCTTCCTCGAACGGTTGTAGCGGACATGTGCGCCGCAACTTTGAGGCGCCACAGAACCCCTATTCCTCCACGCTTCCCTGCTGGGAGACAGCGACTAGGACAGGGCCTGGTGTACGTCAAGTGGACCTTACCCTAATTAGCAGCTCCCCGTCAAATCTTGATTCCTGTCTTCAAAAGACTCCTTCCCGACCAAAAGTTTGGAGGGACAATCCCTTCAAGCAGACTTTGTGGTTAATATTCACCCATGCGCGTGAGGCGCCACCTACTGGCGTTGAGATGAACTGCAAGCAGACTATGTGGACGTGCCTTTGATGTTTGCTAACGGAAGATACAATGTCCGTTTTGCAAGTCTGGTGAAGTCAATGAGTCGCAGGCTTGATGCAGTTATTGCAAGCAAGGGTTACGCCACCAAATATTAACTGTTATTCACTTTAAGTTAATTTAATCAAATACTTTTGCTCACTTGAAAAGTGGGTGAGTTCAAACAAAAGGTTCTCTGTAAATACCATGAAATAAAAGGTGGAATTCTGAACATTTATCTTTTGATCTGAAACCCAAATGTCTTCAGTATACAACAAAAACAAAGGAATTGATCTTGCTGTTCCAATGCTTTTGGAAGGTACTGCAGAGTTGATGTGCCTTGCCAAAACGGTCCAGTTTTGTCTTATCTGTCCGTAGGATGCTCTCCCAGAAGCTTTGTGGCTTGTCAACATGCAGTTTGACAAATTCCAGTCTTTTTTATTTATTTTCAACAGTGGTGTCCTCCTTGGTCGTCTCCAATGCAGTCCACTTTGGCTCAAATAACGACGAATGGGGAAATCGGGATAAAAGGGATTGGCGTACTGTCACAAATCGTGGCCTGGCGAAGTTCATTTACTCAACCGCAGGTGGCCTTTAGCATTTTTATTTATTTAATTCTGTCTTTGTACATTTTCAGCACTTACCTTCCAACATATTTAATGCATTTAGAAACAAAAAACAAATATATATAAATTTTTTTTTTTTTTTTTTTTAATTGACTGTTGCCCTTATCTGCATCCTTTGTTTTCTGGAAAATAACTAATTTTGTTGGTTTCTAAAAAATACAAAAAGAGAAAAAAAGAAAAAAAAAACCACATATTTAAGCTGTTAGATGTTAGTAAATATTTCCTTCATTGACTACATTATTTTGTTTAGGATTCCGTCATAGTCGCTGATGGTGTAGTGGTACATTTGCCTGACTTTGGTGCAGGCAATGTGGGTTCAGTTCCCACTGAATGACAGTCTGAATGTGAGTGCAATGGTTGTCCATCTCTATGTGTGCCCTGCAACTGACTGCCAACCAGTTCAGGGTGTAGTCTCCCTTTCTCTCCAAGTAAGCTGGGACAGGCTCCACCGCCCCACGACCCTGAATAGGATAAGCGGTGTGGAGATTGGATGGATTCTGTCATTAATTGGAAAGATTTACTGCCTGTAGTTTTTTAAGATTAATTTTAAATTTCATTAAATGTGTTCCTGTTTCCACAAAAGATTAGAAGCACTTCTGTGTTTTGCATTTGTATCTCATAAAAAAAAAACTATTGATGTTGCTCTTTCCTAAAAAGAATCTTTTGATGCTATGCTTTCCTAAAAAGAAGACAAACTATTAATGTTGCATTTTCCTAAAAAGAATACAAAACTATGGTTTAATTTTCACATTAAGAGGACAAACTACTGATGCTACAATTTCCTTAAAAAGATGTTTGCTTCTTTTGAAATGTAATTTAATGTGTTCCAGTTTATTCAAAAGAAAAAAAGCACGTTCATCTTTTGTTCCCTTGACTGACTTTCAAACCAAGTTTTTTTGTGGGGCAAACCTTTACACCTCCAAATATTTACTAACGCCTGTGTACGCAAACATGTAACAGTTTCATCTGTTGTTCTGGGTAACATATTTGATTCACTGGTGTTTTTGTTCTTTTATGGCTGATGCTTGTACTGTAGTCGTTGGCATCAGGGGTGGGGTGGGACTTTAATGCACTGATCGTTATTCAATTCTGTGCACCTTCATTAAAATGCAAAATAAATAAATAAATAAACCAAACAAAAGGTTATAAATGCTTCTTCTTACTCTGATGAATTCTATGAGCGTGTTGTAGATGTAAGCTCCACGCGGCAGGAAGAAGCAACTCCCAGGACTGAGATCATGGAAGAAGAACAGCTCTTGGTCCTGTGAAACATACATATACAACAAGCATAATAACCTTTATTTACATTTAGGGGCTTTCTATTCATGATGCACATTACTCACATTACAAACAACAAAACTGATGGCTTTAACGGCCACTGGATGACACTTACTGGCAATATATGTAAGCATGCAGTCCAGTGTTGTACCTGAACAAGTTCAATGGGCGAACGTTCATGAACTAGTTCATATTTTGGGTGACTTAGTTCACTTCTGCCTGATGAATGTTGAGAACACGCTCATTCTGGCGTCAAAGAACAGTTTTCGAAAGAACGTTTATTTTCATTCAAGAGTGCCTGGTTTTGCTAGGGACTTTCCATCGGGAAACACTATATATGAGCCTTCATAGGTTGGGGATGAATGCCGTATTTGGCAACCACCCTTCATGTTTACATTTGGCAGGCACTTCACAGCAGCCAGTGTGCATGAGGTGTGTTCATGGACACTGCGTAAATGGGAGCGAATGTGCTCTATGGTTGTTTTTCTAATGCAGTACATCACTGTAAAAGTTATTTGCTAGGAAAATTATTAATATCAGAATGTTTTAGTTAACTCACTGTGTGATCACTGTCATAACATGGATGTTTGTTTTGTGTAATAGAGTATAGGAATAGATGAGATTAAATATTGGATGGACTGCACTTTATCACAGTGGCCAACATGCTTTACAAAGCCTCAGATTCACCCACTCAAACACACATTCATACACCAATGGGCGACTGCTGCCATGCAAGGCGCTGCCAGGCCCACTGGGAGCAAATTAGGCTTCAGTGTCTTGCCCAAGGACACTTCGACGTGCGGACAGTCGGAGGCGGGATTCGAACCAACTATACCCTTCGGTCACTGGACGACCCGCTCTACCTACGGAGTCTCAGCCGCGCAAAATAATTTGTCAATAATGTCAGCCAGAGCAGCAAGGAATGCAAAGTTAATGTCCTTTCACCATCGTTCCTGTCATACTATGTTTATGAGATGACATTAAGGACAAAAGTTCTGTTTTTGTTTTAATTACTCATTTAAAAAAAAGACTATTCAAGCAACAAGTTTTTTCTCATGTTTTTGAGATTGTAGGGTGTAAGCTGCAGCTGGCTACTAGTGTGGACTGAATGTGTGTCAACAATTAGGAAATTAAATGCTAGTATTTTGAGTTTAATAGTCCATCAGCAACATATTGAGGGAAAAAAAATAAAATAATCTATGAATTCTTTCATTTTTGGAACAGTGAACTTAGTTCAAAATTTAGAATTATTAACTGAAGTAGTTCATTTCCGGAGCGGTGAACTGAACTTTGAACTAGTTTGCTTCGAAAAAGAACTTTCGCAACACTGATGCAGTCATTAGTGAGGCGCTGCCTTCTGTGCGACTCCATGCTGAGGGCCCAACTGGGAAGCTGGGATGACGTAAGCAGTTTCAAAAACAGAACTTGGGGTCAAAATGAAGCACAGCGACCCCTGCTGGTTAAGGACCATTTATTTTACTATATCTATAAATTTCTATATATTATTTTATATTTTGTTTTAAAATAATTCAAATGAAAAAACTAAAAAAGAAGATATGAAAACATATCTAACACAAACATACATACAAATACAGATAAAAATCTAAAAAAGTAAACAAAAAGTCTAACAATACAAATACTGTATTAAATCTAAGACCACTACTACTTATACTACTACCACTACTATGGCGACTATTTAGGGACACAAGCTAAGAAAAAAAACAATAGCCCAAAGGTAAAAACAAATAAATGTGTGTGTGTGTGTGTGTGTGTGTGTGTGTGTACACCTGGATATTATAATAAGATTTACTGTTATAATACTTTGTTTTAAATGTAACTGATTAAATATTTTGTTTCCCTTATTTCTATATTAGTCTCCATCAGTAGATGACAGTGCAGTTATGCTACTAAATTAAAACATAATAGAAAACAAAAAAATATATAGTTTCAGACCAGAATATATACTTAAAACAAGTCACTGATGGTGTAGCGGTACACTCGCCTGACTTTGGTGCAGGCAGCGTGGGTTCAGTTCCCACTCAGTGACGGTGTGAATGTGAATGGTTGTCCGTGTCTATATGTGCCCTGTGACTGACTGGCGACCAGTTCTGGGTGTAGTCCGCCTTTCGCCCGAAGTCAGCTGGGATAGGCTCCCGCGACCCTAACCAGGATAAGCGGTGTTGAAAATGGAAATGGATATATACTTAAAACTAACTAAAATTAATTAAACGTTTTACTAAAGTATTTTTTAAACTACTGCTCATTAAGGTAGATCGGTGCTGTGTACCTAATAATTGTCCATCAAGCGTACGCACACTTACTTTGCCGATCTTGCGATGATCCCTATTCTTGGCCTCTTCCTGGAAGCGTTCCCACTCTTTGAGCATCTTGGAGTCAGGGAAGGAGATCCCGTATATCCTCTGCAGTGTCTCCATGTCAGAGCGGCCCTCCCAGTAGGTGGCAGAGTTCTGACGACAGGGAGATGCATGAGTTCAATTGATGTGAATGACCAATACATAGGGTTACTCTAAGTGCACCTTGAAAATCTTTATGGCTTTGATCTTGCCTGTGTGCCTCACATGAGGACCTCTACAGAGGTCTATAAGAGGCCCGCACCTATTCAAAACCAATAATGTTTATATTGTCAAATACTAAAGAAGAAGCAAATGTCATTATCACGTTTACAATCTTGTATTAAACCAACAAACCTGTAGATTGTAGTTGTGGGTGTGGAGACCTTCTCGTTTAGAATGCGGCACTTGAATTTGTTGTACTGGAAAATAAAAACATGCATAAGCAGGGTACACACACACACTGATTATTGGGCAATTTTGAGCCTGATTGTTGCTTTCCAATCAATGTCAGCAGCAGCCTGATGATCATATGCTTCTATATCCTGAGCGATTATCCAGTGGTGTAGCATGTGTTGAGTAATTTTTCCTCCCCGACTGTCTTAGAATGCTGTGTTAGTTATCTGGAGTAAACCACACAAATTGCTTTTTTTTTTTTTCTTCCTCATGTGTGTGGGTCTCTCACATTTTAAACAATTGGTTTTAAGATGAGAAAAATCAGTATGTGTGTAGCCCGCTTTGAAGACACATTTACACAAAAAAATCAGGAAACAAAAGATTTACTTGGTTGTTTAATTTCACACTTGATGGGTGGGAAGCCACTCCAAAGACCCAAGAATTTATATAAAATATACAAGCACTTAAAAGTAAATTTTCTGTAATATATCCTTTTTAATGTGCGAGGAATGTGGTTCTAGACCGAAATTTGGTACAAGTTTGCCATGTTTGTGGGCCTTTCTATTATCCATCCATCCATCCATTTTCTGAGCCGCTTCTCCTCACTAGGGTCGCGGGCGACCTGGAGCCTATCCTAGCTATCATCGGGCAGGAGGCGGGGTACACCCCGAACTGGTTGCCAGCCAATCGCAGGACACATACAAACAAACAACCATTCACACTCACAATCACACCTACGGGCAATTTAGAGTTGTCAATTAACCTACCATGCATGTTTTTGGGATGTGGGAAGAAACCGGAGTGGCCGGAGAAAACCCACGCAGGCACGGGGACAACATGCAAACTCCACACAGGCGGGGCCGGGTATTGAACCCCGGACCTCAGAACTGTAAGGCGGACGCTCTAACCAGTCATCCACCGTGCCGCCCCTTTCTATTATTTTTAATATTATATTCAATAGATTTTTTTCCCCCCCATTTTTGGGCATTCCAAGTACAATGCATTTGGAAAGTAGAATATTCACAGCGCCTCATTCTATGATAACTTTATTCCAAAATCTTTTGAAATCTTTTGAAAATTTCCCCTAAAAATTGTACACACAACTCTCCATGACAACGTGAAAAATGTTTTGAGATTTAAAAACGACAAAACAAAACTAAGAAATTACCGTATATGTACATAAGTGTTCATTCACAACCTTTGCCATGAAGCTCAAAATTGAGCTCAGGAGCATCCTTTTTCCACTCAATAGGCCTAATTCACTAATAAATGCATCGAAATGTTCTCACAAAGCGCACAAGTTGAGCAAAGCTACTATCAGATTCATAACTTGTGCGTACAAGCCAATTTTCTTCAGACCTATGTGAATATCTTAATGATTCAGAATAAATTCTAAATGACCGGCATGTGCCCACAGCGTCTGAACTACATAACCTATTTCCGCGTCCGTCTGATATCAGCCAATGCGGAGGTTGCTGATGTGAAACTTTAATATCTTTTTTCATCTTAATTCTATCGTAAAGGTTGCTAAACACAGAAACCTATTATATATAAACGTATAATAGTCATGTTAATCATTTATACTTAATTTTGAAGTTAAATTACAGAATGTGGCACAAAACAAACATGCAAAAACAAGTTAAGAGCCGAGAATGAAGCAAAATACTGCATACGTTACATAGTAAGGAATATATATAGCACAGCAAAGAGACATTTGTAGTTGGTAAGATTCAAGTGTTGGAAGCGAAAATAAATATATGAGCCATGTATGCCAACCGGAGGGTCTCATAATTCACGTCATATTATGACTAAAGTTGGTGACGCGTATAAGCCTTCATGGAAGTCAAGGTTCTTCAGTGCTCTTGTTTTGCAACATCTCTCTCACCTTGAACATCTTAAGCAGTGTCTCCTTGGTAACCTCAAGCCTCTCAAAGGCTTGTTTCTCCTTCACCACCATCTTGCACAAGGTCTCCAGTTCCTCAAACTCTGTGCTGGACACGCTCCTAGGAACAATGAATGTTTGATAATGATGTCATCTTGTTCAATGTTGTCATTTTTGACAACAAATATCACATGGGTTAATTGGCAGATCACTTTACTTTGGTCCATCCAGGAACATGTCATAGTAGAAGCCATTCTCTATGGGGGGTCCCATAACATAAACAGCCACCATAGTAGCGCTCCATCGCCTCACCCAGGATGTGAGCGCTAGAGTGCCAGTACACCTGCAAGGAAAAACAATTGTGAAGTATTAATTATAACTAGCTCTACTCATTGGATCTCCCTTAAGCTCCTAAAATTCAAATCTCCATCGGCAAGATTATGAAGTCTCTGCTCAGACTAAGACATATTCTTTTCACAATCTTAAAACAGTTCCCAGGTCTCTCAATAACTGTGTTGTCAAAATACCCAAAGGATCAAAAAGTATATCACACTTTTCACCCCACGTATATTGAGAGAAGAAATTTTAGCATAACAATCTACTTTTATTTTAACATCTTTTTGTGGTGTGCTGTCAGATTCTTGTAAGGTAAAATGGGTGCCTTGCCTCCATAAAGGTTTGGACACACTGAACTAGACAGACGGGTGACACAAAAATTGTGAAGATTTTTTGCCTACGCTATTTACTGTGGGTGGAGGATGCCATCAAATGTGATCATTTTGAGTATCATACACTATTAAAAAAGGGGGTTCGAAGGCCACTGTAAAGTTAGAAAGGGGAGGTCAAATTAGCCCCCGGGAAGTTCCACCAACTGACACAAAATTGGGTGGATATTTCTATCATAAAAGGACACATAAAAGTCTTCAGGACCCATGCCTAAAATTGAAAAGGAAGTTGGCCGTTTTGGTTTGAAGCAGCGATTCTTGGGCTTGTACTTTCAAGAACCCCTATAGGG
This sequence comes from Phycodurus eques, assembly GCF_024500275.1. Classification (NCBI taxonomy): domain Eukaryota; kingdom Metazoa; phylum Chordata; class Actinopteri; order Syngnathiformes; family Syngnathidae; genus Phycodurus; species Phycodurus eques. The sequence goes on from NC_084526.1 coordinate 20,755,447, forward strand.
GAATTAGCTCACATGAACCCCCATTTGGGAGCTGTGATCCTAGCAAAGCCAAACTTTTTGGCCTGTACCAACTAATTCGAGCAGAGCATGGCATCAAAGTTTGATGATTATTTTGAGGCTTCACGATGAAAAAGAGGTTGTGAGGGTCCATTCATCCCCTCTTTCAGCTTTTATATTATTAAAATCATAAAAAGTCTGTTTTGCTCACTGCCTGAGCATCCTCGTTGTCAAAGCGCAAGATCTCCAGAGAGCAGTCACGCTCCAGAGGTCTGTCCAAGTCCCACAGCTCCTCGTTCACTCGCGATATCACTGCATTGTCAGCCAGACCCTGACTAGAGATCAAACCCCCCACCAAAAAAAAAATCAAACTCAAACAAAGTGATTACAAAGTATTTAGTCTCCATCAAAAACTATATTTACCTGATGTCACGAGCAAGTTGGTACGGGGTGGTGACCCAGGATGTGCCCGTCACCTGGCGCCCGTCGGGAAGCTCCACTGTGATGGGCTTACCGTCCAAAGCTCTCTTGGCATGGAGAGCGTCACTTTCCTTCTTCAGCTCCTCGTAGAGGCTGAGGCGCTCATCAACAAAGGCGGGCCAGGCCTTCAACTGCCAAAAAGTCAATCTTGTAAGTAATGGTGACAGAGTGAATCCAAGGCATATTCAAACAATCAATCATTCACACTCACATTCACACCTATTGACAATTACGATGCTTCAAAGAACCTAAAATGCATCATTTGGGAATGTGGTAGTCGGAATACCCACGCAAGCGCAGGGAGAACATGCAAACCCCGCATAGAAGGGGCAAAGTTGACAGCAATCTGAACCCTCTACCTCAGATCACAGAGAGAGATGTGCTAGCAGCCAATACACATGATGCCCTTAAATACATTTTGTTTGAAATTTAAGTCAGGATGGACGGCACGGTAGACGACTGGTTAGCACATCTGGCTCACAGTTCTGAGTACTAGGGTTCAAAACCAGCCTCGCCTGTGTGGAGTTTGTATGTTCTCCCCGTGCCAGTCTGGGTTTTCTCTGGGTACTCCAGTTTCCTCCCACATCCCAAAATCACGCATGGTAGGTTAAATGAAAAGTCTAAATTGTCCGTAGGTGTGAACACGAGTGCGATTGGTTGGCTGGCAACCAGTTCAGCATGTACCCCAGCTCTCGCCCGAAGATAGCTGGGATAGGCTCCAGCATGCCCGTGACCCTAGTGAGGATAAGCGGTGTAGAAAATTGATGGATGGATGGATTTAAATCAGGATAATCACCCCTTTTACAGTTCCACCCGATAGTTCTTTTGTCTGATTCTTCTCCTTGTTTTTGTCGCCTGGTTTAGCATGAGTGCTGCTCACCTGCATGACAAAGAAGCACATTATCTTAAAAGAAGACATGCATTTTTTTCCACAATTTAGAACAGTTCCATTGTCATGGTGCCTTACGAGCACGACTGAGACATGATTTCATCAAAAATACCCCTAAGAAACACATGACCGTTTAACCTCAGTCTGTTTTGAGTGGGCAGTCCTGTCTCAAGCAAATGAGCCACTGCTCAAACCACCCTCCCTCTACTGCGGGGCCAACACAGCGTAGGGCTTTCGTTACCATGACAACCTGAAGCTGAGCGGTTCGGTGGGTGACACAAAACGAGTGGCTACAACTCGCCCAGACTGTAAAAGAAAAAGCAAGGATCCATAAAGACAGTAAAAGTACAAATAGTGTTTTCACAGAAGGAGGCAGCAGCACTTCATTGCAAAAACACCAGATTACAATTTTCAATCTGTGTTCAGCTAATAACACTGTTAACGGGGGCAAATCTGTGCATCCAACAACACTGTAGCTTTGCTAAGCTTTTGGTTTTGACATGATAGGGTTTCCATGTAGTCCGGCCATTGCCTGAACATGGCAGCTCTCCACCTGGCCTATTGCTACCAATTCATGGGCAGAGAAACTCAAGTGTGGGATTTCTATTACGTAAATTAGCTGCAACATTAGCATCAGAAGGGAGGCAAATTTCAGAACTTCTCACTCAGAAACACATTTTGGGAAATATGTAATTTTACACTTGATGGTTGGCCAGTCACACCAGAGATTCAGCTATTTGTATACAACACTAAAATCTATTATTTTCTAAAATATGTCCCCTTTAAAGGAGACTTATGTTTACAATAATGTTAGCTAACACTACCGCTCTGTTTTAGGTTTTGACACCATTGTGTTTTAATCTCGCTTGAAAATAGCAGATCTTCAGACAGCCATTGTCATGGGTGTACAAACTCAATGTTGGCGTCCGTAGGTGTTATCTAAATTGGCCAATTTGTGACATCACAAGCAGTCAAAATCCACCAAGTTTGGTCTCAGACACTGATTTTGTGGGGAGGAAAAAAAAAATCTTACAAAAGATTTACAGTGTTGTGTAATTTCACACTTGATGGGTGGGCAGACAAGCCAGAGATCCAACTACTCTTATACAAGCTATTAAAAAGTCAATTTTACACAATATGTCTCCTTAAATATGGACTGATGAATTAGGAGTAGCCGTTTGACCCACTGCAATTCCAATACCGAACATTATTCAGCACCTTTTTAGCAGCTTTGTTGTTCGTCTGCCCTTTTTTGACGACGACGACGACAATCCCCTCCGCAGCTTTGCAAAACTCGCCCGCTGGCTGTGAACTCTTGCCCGGCTCCAGCTCCGCCCCTAGACCCCGGCGGAGGTGCAGCAGCCGGTACTTGAGCTTCTCATTCTCCGACCTCAGCTCCTCCAGCTGCAAAGACACGCCCGCGTCGCCAGCAGGGCCCAAGTCTCGGTTGAGTCCGTCCCGAAGGATGGAGATTTCGCCGGCGAGGAACCGAATTTGCTCCTCCTGCGCTCCCAAACGTGCGGCAAAGTAGTTCGCCATCTTTAAAAGACCACTATGGGCTCGAAGAAAGCGGATTTCCGGTGACGTTTTGAAAGAAAAAAAACATATACACGCACACACACACAAACATACACGTTTTACTAGTGCTAAGCAGGATTTATGTTGTTGTTTTTGTTGTTTGCTATTGTGAACAACACAAATTATTTCTGCAGCGTTACGATCTGATCATTGTGTTTTCCTCTTTTTCAAGGCTGTGCGTAATGACTTTTCAGTGACGTTTTTCATTTTGACTGACTCGGGGTCTGTTCTGAGGCAATAGTTTGGTTTTGTAGGAAGAGTCAGGGGTTTTGTGAATTTAGCTTGATTTTTTTTATTTGTGTATAAGGCATTGAGAAAATGGGTGTCTGTTTCAAGAAATGTGTTTTAGGCCCTGAGAAAAACTGTATTATCGACATGAGTTTTTGTGTGGTGTTTCATTGATTTGTTTTCAAAACTTACAAAACGGATGATTCCGTCATAAGTGAAACAAAAAAAATATCTTTCTAATTTAAAAACTGTTAATTTTTAAAATATTTGGTACATTTATTTGTCTTCCAATGTGTATATGTAAATTGTTCAATATACAATATAGAAATACCACCGCTGTCCAGCAGGTGCAGTGCAGTACTCGTATCCAAACAATAGGCGGTATCATACTTTGGATGAGCTTCAAAGTCACGTGACCACTCAGCCAAAGTGTAACGTGCGTAACAGCGATGTAAACATACACTTTCCGCCTCTGCCTTTCATGGATTAACTACTGTAAAGGTACGCGATAAACTCATTTTGAACGCGGTTAGACTAAAAACGTAACTATATGTGAGTGAAGTGCGGTTGACGGGTAAATGTCACGATGCTTCATGTGTTGTTACGGTGCTTGACTAGCTAGCTAGAATTTCCATGTTGGGAGCCAGCCCGAGCCCAGATGACGTACTAATCAGTTCACTTCCACTTGATAGGGTTTGTCATCGTGACCGTTATAGTCGTCATTAATCAATAACATTTTGAAACAGATAATAATGTACTGTGAGCTAAGAAGGAGGACAAGCTGTAATATTAGTATCAATGTGAATCTATCATGTTGTGAGGCAACGACCGCCAGATTGTTGTGAATACATTTATTGATGGGCTTTGTGGGCTAAAGTAGTGATTTAGCCACATGAAATAAACTTTTGACCTGAGGTCCAATATATTTGCTTACAATTGGTTGTAAATATTTTGCCAAGGTTGTCTTGCTTCACCCGTACTACTAGGCCTGTCACGATAACAACTTTCTAAAGACAATATATTTTCCCAAAAACTATCACGATAAACGACATATATTTTTAAATGCTTCTTTCATTCTGAAATCATCAGAAATAAGCCCCCATTATTATTTTATTGCTTTTAAATCTGTGTTGTTGTTATTATTGGTGTTATTATTCTAATCTCATTTCTTGTTTCTGTATTAAATTGTTTTTCTTTACTCTGTGATATGGATCCTCCTGGGTCTGAAATAAAGAATAAAGAAGTCTAGCCTGGTTTCTATGGAGTTTATAATCGTTTTAGAACCCCAAACCGCATGAAAATGATCCATATGCCAATCGGAATAAACAGGCCGAATCCGAATGGAATTTCATTCGGTTTCAGGGCGCTAGAATATTCCTTTTGCCACACCGATCAGAAGTAAATTTTCGCCAGGTATGTATTCCGTCATTCAAGAGAGCCGGGTCTGCGCATGCGTCAACATGGCTGCTCCCGACGGAGGTCGTATGCGACTGAGATCTTGATTGTTTAACTACTTATAAATTGTTTTTAACATTCGATTTAAATAAAAATAAACATTAAAAACAATTCCAATTACTGTGATGAATAGGCGACGGACCTCCATTTTGATAAATGTCGTGACGTTCACGACGTAGTATGACAGTCACACGGCTGTTCCGATTAAATGTAGTGCACAATAATGTATACACCCGATCGGAATAGATCACACGACAACAGTTCTTCGGAGATTTTCAATCGGATTTATTTCAATGGGAATGACAAAAAAAAAACGGCGACTGTGGTTCCGCTGAAGACGAGCACCGCAATCAAAATGTACGATGACGTTTGCAGTCGTCAACTACTGGCTGACTAACGTGTGCCAATGAGGTTTTGCTTAATAAACAACTAACGTTCCCGTATTTGTTGTTAATTGGGGAATAAAACACAACAACTCGGAGGGGCGCTGATGTTTTAAACGACATCGCCGCCGTGGGGCTAGCTGTTTTGCTCTTTAACTCGCGTCAGGCCTCGTGAAAACAACAAACGGGTAACTTTGCGTTTAGTGTCTCTGTAAATGGACCAAGGCTGTGTAGTATTGGACGGAGCCAACACCGGCAACAGTGTACAGGTCCGCCGGCGTTCCATGAGGCCACTAGCGGCTAATAACACAGCTGTCCAATTCTGTCGGTTCACCGTGTGATCCGCACGCCGGCTGAAAAGGACAATTTATCGTGTCCGGAAAAACTGTCATGTCCATTTGTTTTTAATTTGTAGTCAAACGATAAGTCGATATATTAATTATCGTGACAGGGCTGCGTACAACTCTATAAGAAAAAAGACACCTGAATGAGTGTGGCTTTAACTCTTTGACGACTGATATATGAACCAGCCGAGCAATGCAGTTTAATGGTTCATTTTATGGTGTTAAATTGTTGAGCAGTTAAAGTGTTAATACATTCAGCTCGTGATTACTTACATTTTTGGCAAAAGGGACAGTTTTCGAAATACAAAGCACTTATTTTCACATTATCTGTGAAGAAGAAATCAGGAAAATCACATGACGAAAACAAATTCAAAAGCAAAAATTGTTAATGTCAGTCATTTGCTTTTTCTTTAAGTGGAGAGGGGGAAAAAACAACAATTAAAACTGGAATTTTGGGAAAAACAATGACAGATTATTGTAAAACAGGCCTTTGACCCAGCCCTATATTGTTGCTACATTGCAGTCAAGACCTGCTGCTCAGCATGGCTTCGTCCTCCAGCTTTGCACCTCCGAAACTAGATGACTTCATCCTGACGGAGCGGCTGGGAAGCGGTACATACGCCACAGTCTACAAGGCCTACAGAAAGGTGAGACATTGCCGCTATAGCGTGTCCTCCCTGCTCTCTTTTGCCTCACCCGTGAGACAAAATAGCCTACTTGTATGTCGCGGCCCATGCAGGGGGATAGTCGAGAGGCGGTGGCAGTGAAGGTGGTGGCCAAGAAGACTCTGAACAAGGCGTCCACAGAGAACCTGCTCACAGAGATCGAGATCCTCAAGACCATGCGTCACCCTCATATTGTCCAGCTGAAAGACTTTGTGGTAAGCTCACTTGATTAACATCTAGCCATTCATCCATTTTCTGTAGCGCTTGTCCTCATTAGGGTTGCGGGTGAGCTGGAGCCTATCCCGTCTGATTTTGACAGAGGCGGGGTACACCCTGGACCAGTTGCCATCATTTGCAAACACATACAGACAGACAAGCACTGACACACACATTTCACACTTATGGACAATTGACTATTCAATGAACCTAGCATGCATTCAGCTAGCTATGAGGGAAGAAACTGGAGTTACCGGAGAAAATGCATGCGAGATCAGGGAGACACCACACAGGAAGACCTACCCTGAACCCAGAACCTCTCGACTGTGAGGCAGACATGCTAATCACGCGCACACCATGCTTCCTGATTGCCATCTAATCAAATAAAACGTGATTGTATTGTACAAAAACGGCCAAACATGAGGCTAACGTAGCAGTCTAAATCTCCACTTAGTGCTTCCTCTTATCAAACATAGCAAACGTATTAGACTCAGATATTCAACGCTAGTCACAGAAGATTCAAATCAAACAAAAACAAAGTAGAACCTTCTTTAACAACCCAGAAGATGACGAAGGAAAGGCAAAAAAATGCATGCAGATATCCTTTAATGCTGGCTGAAATGAGATATAGGGAGGCATGCTGACATTGCACATTATGACAGTTTAATGTCTAAAATTTGTCAGACATTGTATATATTTTTTAAAATGTGTGTTGAAATAAAAAAATGTACAAGCGTCAAAGGGGACGTATACAGTAGGTCTATAACATTCATCTTCTTGTTAATATATTTTATATTTGCTTAGACAAATAATGGTAAGAGTTTTACCTTTGACTGGAAAGAAAAATATTTGTGTTAACAAATTAAATCTAAAAACCCATTATAAAGGGGACATATGAATAGATGGATGGACTTTTTAATGGCTTCTTTACAAGTAGTTACATCTCTTGAGTTCTCGCCCCAAAAAAATGGTAAATGGAGTGCACTTATATAGCACTTTATTGTCTACACCATACGACGAAGCGCACATGGTTACTTGGTTCTTGACTTGTTTCTGAAAATGTGTCTGTGAGCAAACTGTTCTGAATTTTGGAGGATTATGATGTCACATGCAGGCTAATTTACATGACATCGACAATTTCTCAACCCATGATTTTGCAGCTAGGATAGGCGAAGCTTCATCATTTCCAAGTGATGGTCAAACTACACAGGAACACTATCATGTCAATGCCATGCTGCAATATTGTTGGGTGTACATTTGCCTTGGCTAACAGCATTATCAGCTTCTGAAAACACAGATACAGTTTATTTTGTGGGGAAATTTCTGGGGGTAGTTGAATTTGTGTTTGGTGACGTGTCCGTTACATACACCACATCCACAGATCCGCTAATTCCAACTGAGAAGTCTAATTTGCTCACCCGGTGATGAAGTGCTGTATCCACAAATGAAAATACAGTGGATGATTTAACTGTCTAAAAGGGGGTGCACTTTTCTCTTCAGACTCTGGGCTGGGCTGCTTGAGAACAGGTAGCTGCTTACCAACTGTATTTGTTAGTTGCACCTGCGGTTGTCATGATGTCAAAAGCAATACCCCTCTTCACCCAAAATCTTAACCAGCATTGTAAATGGATGTGAGTGTGCTGTAATTCCACTATATAAAGACAATAATGTTGTTGTGTTACCATAAGTGGGATTCTGAGAACATATATCTGATCCTGGAATGGTGTTCCGGTGGAGATCTGTCCCATTTCATCCGCAGTCGTCGTATCTTGCCGGAGGGAGTCGCCCGCCGTTTTCTGCAGCAAATAGGTGACTAAGCTCAGGGCCTTTCATTTGATTTTGAATGGCCATGTCAACAGTGCATATATGTTTTTTGTACCCACAGCCTGTGCTCTCCAGTTCCTACATAACCGAAACATCTCCCACTTGGATTTGAAACCGCAGAACATCTTGCTCTGTGGCTCAGTCCTTAAACTAGCAGGTAACATTGGACATAAATGAATGCCATTCTAGGCTTTTATTTTGAAGTCTGCACCGGAGCGCAGTGTCGGAGCTTAATGAAGCCTGATCCATGCGTTCGCCCCCAAGGTAGCTGGCTGACTGGGTTGTCGGCACTGCTGCAAAGGAAGCACTTTTCATTTGCAGCAGTGCCTGCGTTTTAAATGTAAAAAATTGCAGACGATCATGCTCATTTAATGATGGCAGCCAAAATCGTGATCACGATTAAAATTCGATTAACTGAGCAGCCCTACTAGCAGGTAATAATTTGTCATTATTATTATTATCCATGCATCCATTTTCTGCACCGCTTATCCTCACTAAGGTCGCGGGTATGCTGGAGCCTATCCCAGCTAACTGCAAGCAGAAGGCAGGGTACACCCTGAACTGATTGCCAGCCAATCACAGGGCATATATAATTATTATTATAATTTTCTTTATTATTAAATCTGACCAAGGGATCATTTCCCTTGTATTAATTTTTATCTTTACAAATACCTGCTCCCCAGTCCCATGTTCTTACTTTGTGAATAAATGGCAACTCAGCTGCAAGTCAAATAATAAATACTACAATTATTATGCTTAGTATTATATCCTGCTTCTAACTATATCGGATTCTGTGTTCTGATCCAATGTCAGACTTTGGTTTTGCCCAGTACATGTCTCCGTGGGACGAGAAGAGCGTGTTGAGAGGCTCTCCTCTCTACATGGCTCCCGAGATGGTGTGTCGGCGCCAGTACGACTCAAGAGTGGATCTCTGGTCCGTGGGAGTCATTCTTTATGGTGAGTGTTGGGTTCATTCGAGACAATAGGGATATAAAGGAGATAATTGGGAACCTATACACTAGTTAAATTAAAATGTATATAATAAAATAAATAAAATAAGAATGAATTAAGTAAAACAAAATACAGTGGAAAATCCTTGATAGAACGGACTAATATGCAGGACTTCCAAAAGTCCGCGGATCCACGGAATTCCGTGTATTTTCCTCGTAGAGAAATCATTTACAGTGGGTACGGAAAGTATTCAGACCCCCTTAAATGTTTCACTCTTTGTTATATTGCAGCCATTTGCTAAAATCATTTAAGTATTCCCCCCCCCCTCATTAATGTACACACAGCACCCCATATTGACAGAAAAAAATGGAATTGTTGACATTTTTGCAGATTTAAAAAAAAAAAAAAAAAAGAAAAACTGAAAAATCACATAGCCATAAGTATTCAGACCCTTTGCTTAGTATTTAGTAGAAGCACCCTTTTTCACACCTGGATTTGGGGATCCTCTGCCATTTGACCTTGCAGATGCTCTCGAGTTCTGTCAGGTTGGATGGTGTACGTTGGTGGACAACCATTTTCAGGTCTCTCCAGAGATGCTCAATTGGGTTTAAGTCACTGCTCTGGCTGGGCCATTCAAGAACAGTTACGGAGTTGTTCTGAAGCCACTCCTTCGTTATTTTAGCTGTGTGCTTAGGGTCATTGTCTTGTTAGAAGGTGGTCCTTCGGCCCAGTCTGAGGACCTGAACAGTCTAGAGAAGGTTTTCGTCCAGGATATCCCTTGTACTTGGCCGCATTCAGCATTTCCTTCGATTGCAACCAGTCGTCCTGTCACTGCAGCTGAAAAACACCCCCACAGCATGAGGCTGCCACCACCATGCTTCACTGTTGGGACTGTATTGGACAGGTGATGAGCAGTGTCTGGATTTCTCCACACATACCGCTTAAAATTAAGGCCAAAAAGTTATATCTTGGTCTCATCAGACCAGAGAATCTTATTTCTCACCATCTTCGAGTCCTTCAGGTGTTTTTTTAGCCAACTCCATGCGGTCTTTCATGTGTCTTGCACTGAGGAGAGGCTTCCGTCGGGGCACTCTGCCATAAAGCCCCGATTGGTGGAGGGCTGCAGTTATGGTTAACTTTCTAGAACTTTCTACCATCTCCCGACTGCATCTCTGGAGCTCAGCCACAGTGATATTTGGGTTCTTCTTTACCTCTCTCACCAAGGCTCTTCTCCCCTGGTTGCTCAGTTAGGCCGGACGGTCAGCTTTAGGAAGGCTTCTGGTCGTCCCAAACGGCTTCCATTTTAGGATTATGGAGGCCACTGTGCTCTTACAAACTTTAAGTGCAGCAGAAATGTTTTTGTAACGTTGGCCAGATCTGTGCCTTGCCACAATTCTGTCTCTGAGCTCTTCGGCCAGTTCCTCTGACCTCATGATTCTCATTTGCTCTGACGTGCACTTCTATAGACAGGTGTGTGGCTTTCCTAATCAAATCCAATCAGTATAATCAAACAACTCCAATGAAGTTATACAACCATCTCAAGGATGATCAGAAGAAATGGACAGCACGCGAGTTAAATATGAGTGTCACAGCAAAGGGTCTGAATACTTATGGCTGTGTGATATTTCAGTTTTTCTTTTTTAATAAATCTGCAAAAATGTCAACAATTCTGTTTTTTTCTGTCAATATGGGGTGCTGTGTGTACATTAATGAGGAAAAAATTAACTTAAATACATTTTTCAAATGGCTGCAATATAACAAAGTGAACATTTTAAGGGGATCTGAATACTTTCCATACCCACTGTATATAAATTGTGTAAATTTGGCAAAAAAATCTCAGGGGGGGTTAACGTAGTACTCTGTCGACTTTGACGGTCTGTAATCATGGCCGTCATATTTACAGCATTGAAGACCATATTAGGGCAGACAAGGTGGAATTCTTCCACCATTTATATTTTATCGGTGCGATCTTTCTACACATTGAAATTCATTGTATGCTAACAACTTTTTACATTAATAAGCTTGCGGTATGTCGGTGTCACGGAGGTACATAGTACAGAGAGAGGACGGCGAGACTGTCATTGTAAAGAAGCTTGATAAGGATAACGGGATCAAGAATCTCTGGAATTGGCATTGGCCTGAATTAAAAGTCGGAAAGGAATACTTTCATGAAAATAGAAAGATTAAAGAACCTGGGAAGGCATACTGCATCTTGTGTCATCAGGATGTGAAGTATGGATCTGGAGGGTGAAGTATGGATCTGGAGGGAGAACGATGCACACACAGCTGGTTAAAACGAAGCAGTCAAATTATAGATTACCAGGTATATTGCTATCACATTTCTATGAATTTGCTACGTGCTTACTAACATAGTTAACATTAGTTGTTTAACTTGCTATATTGTTCATATAAGGAATGGATTATGTGTGTTTGCGTGCCTGTGAGTGTGTATGTGTGTGTGTGTGAGAGAGAGAGAGAGAGAGAGAGAGAGACCCCACCGCCCCCCGGAAATTACTTTTTCCATTTCACAGCCCTGATTAGGGGCGATATAGTCGATTGTCTGTTACATTGAAGCACTTTTTTTTGTAGGCCATATGCACCCATATTACTGAGAGTACAAAGTTATTGTTTCATGGCCTATAATGCCCAGTAGCGTACAAAGTTCTTGTAAATAATAATAATAATTTTTTTGTTTTTAAAAAGCTTCAAAATGTTTGAAAGTTACACATTTTATCCAAATTTACCATGGTTGGTGGTGGTGGTATTGACATACAGTACTCATCATAGGGAAGTCGCTTTCATGAGCTGCGAGGAATTATTGTGCTCCCTCGTTCCATATATGTTGCCAAAGGCGAATGGCTTGACAAAAAAAAAAAAAAAAAAACTGTTGCTGTAACAAAAATTGCATGTTCCAGACTCCAAAGACTTGTGTTCTGTACTACTGAGAGTTAATACTGCAGCCATGCCGCTCTCTCTGCTCAATGTACAATAGACAATAGATATAACCGTCGTCACAATGCCGCCACGGCAATGCTCCACATTCAACATGGTCGCCACGTAGGTAAGGGAGGATTATTAGATATCTGTGACCCGGAAATACATCAGTCCCATTCTCTGTCTGCATTGCGCCACAGCGCCCCGTAAACAGCAGCGGTCAATTCTGGAAATAACAGACTTTGTCAACGGCATTTTAAGTGACAAATGGAAACTATTTTTGGACACATTGTTCAGTCCCGACGGTCCGTTCCATTCTGATATCCGTTATATCGGGGACCATTTTGTTGAGTTTCCACTGTGCTTCTAAAAACTGAAAAAAGTTGAAATATGCACCAAATTTTTTTTAGGTATCTCACTCTAAGAGACCTACATATAAAAAAAATGAAGAAAAAGATAAAAGTAGTATAACATAAATACAATTAAATTAAATAAAAATATAGTAAATGCATATAATTAGAATAAATGATTTTAAAATATGGAATGACATGTCTCCCTCACAGTTCTGGGGACTGGGGTTCAAATCCCGGCCCCGTCTGTGTGGTGTTTGCATGTTCTCCCCATGCCTGGGTGAATTTTAAAATATACACTCCAGGTGTCTAGCTCTGGTAAGAGCTACACATTTTAACAAATTAAAAACTATCAAACACAAATAAATCAACTAAAGTTAAGAACAAAATTAAAGAAAAATAAATTATTTCAAAAGAAAAAATTCACAATTCAATTATGTAAGAAATATAAATGAATGTTTACAAATAAATCAAAATTAGATGAACAGATGCAAAATAAAATACATATAAAATAAATCAAAGGTTGGAATACATTCAAAATGCAGATGATCCTTTTGTACAGTGTTATCCACTCTAATGTTGCTTGTGTGACTGTAGAGGCACTTTTTGGACTGGCCCCTTTTGCATCAAGGTCGTATTCAGAATTGGAAGAGAAGATTAGAAGTAACCAGCCCATTGAGGTAAGTGATCAAGTTTTAGATGTAGTAATTGTTTTATTTTTTCGTCCACTTGTGTATTTTAAATCCACTAGGTGGTGCACTTTGCTGGCTAATGGCACTTAGTTCCACTGGCTAATGGCACTTGTTCCACTCATCATCATTGTTTTACTTTTTTTTTTTCTTATTGTTCTTTTTTCCCTTTCCCTTTGGCTTGACCTTCTTCAGGGGATTGCCACAATGAATCATCCGCTGCCATGTCTCCTTGTCCTCTGCATTTTCTTGTGTAACTTCACCTATCTGCAAGTCTTCCCTCACCATATCTATAAATCTCCTCTTTAGTCTTTGTCTCCTACCTGGTGCCTCAATTTCCAGCATCCTCCTACCTTGTTGCCTTGCTCCACTTTTGCAGTACAATATATCTTTAGTTTTATGGTATGCTGTATTGTAAAACTACAGTGAAAGATAGTTCTAATATTGTGGTTTCCCTTTTCACCTACTTTAAAAGACAGATTGTTTAATGAATACCTCTCTGACAGTGGCAGATTATATCAGAGTTAAGGTCACTCTCTGAGGCAATGTAGTATTGGTGGTCTTGGGCAACAATCTTTTGTCCTTGCATTGTCCATATTGAGTATTGAGAGCAACATAATAAGGTTGCGTTGTTGTACATCAGCTCCCTCCCGGGGCCAGGGTCTCCAAGCACTGCCGGGACCTCCTCCTGCGTCTCCTGGAGAGAAAGCCGGATGCCCGGATCAACTTTGCTGAGTTCTTCACGCACCCCTTTGTGGATATGGAGCACATGCCGAGTGCCGAGAGCTTGGAGAAGGCGGTAAAAGACTAAAGAAGAATATGTGTCGCTGTCAGATATTCAACAGTGTCACTCCCTGTTTTCTGGCTCCCTTCAGAAAGAACTGGTACTGCAGGCCGTCCAGAAGGACCAAGATAGAGAGCGGTCTGCCGCTCTCTCTCTGTACTGCAGCGCCCTTGAGCACTTTGTCCCTGCTATTTATTGTAGGAGCATTGAGCATCATGTTGGAACTGCACTAAATGTAAAAAAAAAAATCACCTTGTCTTTCCTCCTTTTCCAGACGAGACTGACCGGCAGCGTAAAGATGTCCTCAGGCAAAAGGTAGGCCAGAGAACATGCCACATATTAATATTGTGTAAATCACTTCCTATTAAAAGCAAAAGATAGACAGTATTAGAATTAATCCTTTGTTCACTAAACTTAAGTCTTGTGAGATGTCATTTATTTATTTACTTGTAAAATTTTTGTAGATTAGCTAAAAATGTTTTTAAATGTATACCTAAATCATATAAAATTATTTTGATTATAACATATTAATTGAATTATTTATAATTAATTAAACAATTTAATCAAATAAATTAATATACACATACTGCATTATGTAAAATTATCTATTTGACTAATACGTTTGTATTTTATGTACAATAAAGCAGGGCGGCGCGGTGTTAAACTGGTTAGAGCGTCTGTCTCACAGTTCTGAGGATCGGGATTCAATCCCCGGCCCTGCCTGTGTGGAGTTTGCATGTTCTTTTCGTGCCTGCGTGCGTTTTGTCCGGGCACTCCGGTTTCCTCCCACATCCCCAAAACATGCGTGGTAGGTTAATTGACAACTCTAAATTGCCTGTAGGTGTGAATGTGAGTGGAATAGTTGTTTGTTTGTATGTGGCTGGGATTGGCTGGCAACCAGTTCAGGGTGTACCCCGCCTCCTGCCCGATGACAGCTGGGATAGGCTCCAGCACGCCCACGACCCTACTGAGGAGAAGCGGCTCAGAAAATGGATGGATGAATGGACAATAAATCAGTTGGTCGACTGGTTAGCACATCTGCCTTACAGTTCTGAGGACCCGGGTTTAAATCCGGCCTCGCCTGTGTGGAAGTTCGCATGTTCTCCCTGTGCCTGCATGGGTTTTCTCCAGGTACTCTGGTTTCCTCCCCCATCCCCAAAACATGCATGGTAGGTTAATTGAACACTCTAAATTGCCCGTAGGTGTGAATGTGAGTGCGAATGGTTGTTTGTTTATATGTGCCTTGTGATTGGCTGGCGACCAGTGCAGGGTGTACCCGCCTCTCACCCAAAGATAGCTGGGATAGGTTCCAGCACGCTCGCGACCCTCGTGAGGATAAGCGGCACGGAAGATTAATGAATGAATAAATCAGTTTAAAATGTGAATTTAAATACTGAAACAGTAATTCATTCTCATTGTTAAATTTTTTTTATTTATTTGTTGTTTGCCTTACTTTGCTTCCCCCTGCTGTAGCATGTCTCTTCTGAATGAATACCACGTGCAGCGTTGTGTATATGTCCTTGCAGGTCCGCCAGTACGCATCCCGAGCGGAAGAGCTGAAGGCCTTAGTGGCCTCAGACAACAACCTTATTTTCGAGGCGGCGCGCACCTCCAGGGACATCCTCCGAGGTATTGAACATCGCAGAGCCAGGTCAGGAGCGCATATGCAGTTTGTCCATTTTAGTCCTGAAATAATGGCCAAATGGCAGCATGGTGCACTCGTGATTGGTGTCTTCGTAATCGGTGTCTTACATTTAACATGTTCTGGGTTTGAATCCCAATTCAGGCCCCACCGTGTCGAATTAGCATGTTTTCTCTAAGTACTCTAGCTTCTACGAAAATCCCCAAAATGTCCATATTAAGGCTGCCTCACACCGAGCGATGCGGCCGAACTTGACTGAACTCTCACACAGTGTGCGGGTTTGTCAACTGATCAGTTGGCCACTCTTTTTGCCATGATTCAAAATTTTAATCACCGGTGCAAGCCGTCGCAATGTCACAGATTATAGCCAATCAAAATGCACACATGCTTTCACACATGGTAAAAATAAATTTCTGCGTTTTAAGCCAGCGAGACACAGAATGGCCGTCACGCCGCCCCCAAGCCATTCAAATACATACAGTGGAACCTTGATGTAACGGACCCTGATTTAACAGACAGAAAATAGTGTCCAGTTGGACCTCAAAATCAACCCTTTCATGCACCAGTGAGGTAAGTTTGGATAAACTTTAATACTTTTCAAAAAATGTAAAGCTTTTTTATATTTATTTATAATAATTATTTACTGTACTCTGTGTGTTTTTAGTCCACGATAAAAGTACAAAACAATTTTGTACTATAATGATGTTTTCAGACTGGCATGGTGGATAACTGGTTATCACATCTGCCTCACAGTTCTGAGGACCCGGGTTCAAATCCGCCTCACAGTTCTGAGGACCCGGGTTCAAATCCCACCTCGTCTGTGTGGAGTTTGCATGTTCTCCCCGTGCACGCATGGGTTTTCTCCAGGTACTCCGGTTTCCTCCCACATTCCAAAAACATGTATGTTCGGTTAATTGGCAACTCTAAATTGCCCAGAAGTGTGAATGTGAGTGCAAATGGTTAGTTGTTTATGTGCACTGCGATCGGCTGGCGACCAGTTCAGGGTGTACCCCGCCTCTCGCCCAGAGTCAGCTGGGATTGGTTGCAGCACGCCCGCGACCCTAATGAGGATAAACGATACAGAAAATGGATGGATGGTGTTTTTAGGCCACAAAAAAAGTGCTTAACTTTAACGGACCACTGTATTAAAGTATACACATACAGTGTTTTACAGCAATACTTAACTATTTTTATAATTTTAAATGTACCTGTGGATGAAAAAGTGAAGCTTGTGGTCACGCACACCGAGTAGGTTCAAATAAATGGGAGCGAGCAAACCTCTTTTAAAATATATACACTCTCGCTTTTATTTTCACCCATGTCCTCTTTCTGTACCAACCCACTTCTTCCTTAACTATTACTCTATCTTTTTATGGCTTAATAAATGTGATAAAGTACGATATACTGTATGTACAGCATCAAACGCCTTTACAGGCTCGCTATTCAGGGCGTACAGATATCCAGTCGCTCAATCTGCGGGGTTGTGTCGCCGACTGTCAATTTTGTTGCGATGGTCCGTTCTGTTTGGTTTGACCGCATCGCGCAGTGTGCTGGTGACTAGTGCAGGGTGCACCCCACTTTTCTCACCCAAAAGTCAGCTGGGATAGGCTTCACTCTAATAAGGATAATCACTCATTATTAAAAATCTTTCTCTCCGTTCCACTGCAGAAATGTCCCGTGAGCAACCACGCTTACTAGCGGCGCTGGAGATGGCCTCGGTTGCCATTGCTAAGGTCAGACATGGCATGAAGGCACAATACAAAAATAAACACTTTTTATTTATTTATTTATTTTTACTGATTTTAGTGCTTTGTTCACATTGATAGTAATTCATAGTTTTGTCAACCATGTCTGCACACATTATTCAAGGTAACCACAAAGATACTGCGTGAACCTAACAGCGTAATTATTTGTGCGCAATATTGTTTCTTTTTATGATATGGACTAACTTGCAATTTATGAACAGTGTTTATAGTTTTAAATATAATTAATAATACATTGTATTTTATGTTACCTCAGAATGTTATCTAAAATATATTATAATTCATGTATACAAGGTGTCCATGTTTCAGACAATAAATACTTACACTTAAATAAACACTTAATACTTAAATCCACAGTTCTAAGATCCTTAAAATGCCATTAACCATATATTGTCATTGAAAAAAATGTGTAAAGAATTTGAAGAATTTGTAATAATAGAGTTAAGTATTTTATAAAAAATATTACACTTAAATATTTTGTATCAAATATATTGCAAAGGAAAAAGAAAATGACTTAAGATTGAGCCAATGTTGTTCACTCCTTGTCCATCTTTAATGAATGAGAAATCTTAAATAATGTGCCAAAAATAACTGTGAAGGCAATTAAATTCATTATTAAAATATGTAAATGTGTATAATGAAACAACAAAAATGCTAGGTAATGTGTAAAATGTTGCCCTAATTAAATTGTAAAAGGGTCCAAAAATATACAGTGGAACCTTGGTTTACGAACGACCCGGTTTGTAAACAATTCAACAATTTTATGAACAATTTTTTAAAAGAAAAATTACCTCGGGTTACATGCTATTTTCGGGTTACAAATGTCTTGGCATGGCAGTGGAAGGCTCAGAAGTTTGTGCTTTTTCTGGCGCCACATATACATCATTGGCTCCATGCTTCAGGTATCTTTGGGCTCATCTCAAGTCTCTTAATGTCAATGTTCCTCACTGCTCAAAACATTGAAAGCGACCAGGAAATTAATGTCATGCCGCCATATTAAGGAGCATCTCAGTTGTCTTAAATGTGCAACGAGGGGTGAGGTGTGAGCGTTGAGGAGCTTCCACGGGCTAGCTTAAATCAAGGTACAGTATGTCTGTTGTATCCGCTGCGGATATCTTATAGCTCCTCAGTGCTGATGTATGAAAATGGACATGCACCAGCTGGATCGTAAACAGAGCACAACTTCAAATTAAATAATCTTCTGTTTTCGCTGTTCCTTGATTATTTTAATGTCAATATACATGTTTTGCTGAGGGTCTATTTTGTTGGAGGCAAAGTTTGATATCAAAATGACTTCATTACACTGGCTTATGGTTACTCTGTATGCCTAACCAGCCTATTTCTCTGTGTATAGTAGGCTGCCATTTTGTCAAATGCATTTGGCCACATAAAGAAAAAAAAAACGTTTTATTGGAGCTACACTGTTTTTGCATTCAATGCAATACATAAGCAACACACAACAGAACGCATTACATATTTACGAGGCATTCCAAATATGCATTGTGCGCGGTGGTTGGGTGGGTATGGAATTTGGATAGGCCAATCACGATCGTCTTTGCACATCTAAAGTGTTGATTATATTTGACTTTTATTGAATCCCACTTAAAACAAAGGATAAAGTGGACGATTGTGGTGATGGTAATAATTCAGCCACGCAGACGGTTCATTTGTGACGTGTCAATGACGTGACGTCATCGTTAGTAGACATCCCAATGAAATGTCATCAAGGAACAAACGTCTCAATTCCCCAAACTTTCCTACTGCTCCCACCCGCTCCTCTGTCAATCTCGTCACTCTTCCATCGAATTTCTCATTGGAGGTGGTAGGAAATTGGAATTAAGAAATTAGATGAGCCCCTTGTTTTTTGCCTACAATGGCTGCCACATCCCACAAAGCAATGGAAAAGATGCACTGCATTACGGGAGTGAACCAAAGTGAACGTAAACATTATTGAAGCCGCAAAGGCATTGCACAGTGATTTGCGAGCGAACCCACTGTTATTTAATCATCACAAATTGTGTTTTCACCTATTTCTATATTGTATATATATTGTATTTATTTTTAACCACACAATGATCAAAATGAGGCAATCGTCATTCTGTGGCTGGAAGGGTTTAATTGCATTTTCATTCATTTCAATGGGAAACATTACCTCGGTTTACGAACTTTTCGGGTTACAAACGGGGTAATGGAAGTTCGTAACCAGAGATTCCACGGTAAATTCAATGATTAAATAGGTTTATTATGTATTAAATATTTCACAATTTAATTAAGACAAAATGTAATTATTCCACATTTTTATTGATAATTTCCATTTTATTTAATTTTATTTTGGCATGAGCAACCCCCTGATATTAGTAGTCCAAGTAGCCCTGAAAAAGGTGTTAAATGTTGCTTCCGTAAACCTGCAGACACCCAATAATTACGTGCTGTCTTGGTGTTTGGGCTGTAGGAGCAAAGTGGCGTGGACGAGAAGGAGGCCTTGGATGAATACCAGAAGTGCTTAGGAGAACTCCTGTTGGCTCTCGCAGGTAGTTGGATCAACTCGTCTTTCCAAAGTAGCCTCCTTATCAATGATATTGCCCTCCCTTGAGATAATTTTTACATGACCACCAAGGGGCTGATTTGCTAAGATCTATAATAGCGGGCGCTAAATGCAGTTTTCTGTATGCTGTTGGTCGGTGTGTTGCGTGTAGACAGATCTATTAAGATTGTGATTTTTCCACTAAGATCCCTAATAGCACACGCTAAATTGAGTGTTCACTCACTCTAACAGGTTTCGCACACAGCCCTTCTCCCCATTCCCACTTACTTTTCCTGCGCCTCATCATGTTTATGCACAGAATTGCCTTCTCCACCTGCCTTTCAGATGTGGGATTTAAAAACGCAAACCAGCCATCGCATCTTGTCTCAGGTTTGGCCTCATCACATTTTGCGTGCTAAATTAATCTATTTGCATTTACTCCTCCCAGGACGCACAAAATAAACTGCACAGCAATTTTGCGTGTTAGCAGGTGCAATCCTGGGTGCACCTGGTTAGTATATCAACTTCTATCTGTATTTGTGTGAAACGTTACGCCTGGTTTTTCATGTGCAAACTAAATGAAATTGAACAAAATTTATTTATATCGTACTTTTTATACATTTAAATAAACCCAAAGTGCTTTACAGAGATGATTAAGATAGCAGGAAATATACAAGAACTCATCACCCCTCCCATCCCCACATATAAATGCAAAAGACACCCACACGAACACACATCCGCATGTACACACGCACACAGCACCTATTGATTAACAGTGTAGAGAAATGACAAAACAATGAGAATCCAGGTGAGGATCCTCAGTACGAAGGGAAATCTTGTCATTCAACCCCTAGTAGAGACTAGGGGTTGACATGAGATTTCTTGTTGCTCAAAGTCGAAGTCGATTAATCAATGACATCATTATTTTTTCAGCACAGTCCCTTTACCTAACCCCAGCATAGAAACAAATAAAAACTAATTATTAAAAATCCCTGACCCGTCCTAGAGGCCAAGTTTAGGCTGTATGCACCTGGCAGCGTCACCCAGGGCAAACAGTTTCTATTGTTGTTGAACGACTATTGTTTGTGCCCATGCACCAAACAGCAGCTCAGATCAACCAACCTTTCCGGAGTCCTCAGATTAAGGCCGCTGTTCCTCAGCATCGAACGAAGCCAGGTGAGGTGTCTTGGCCATTTGGTTAGGATGCCTCCTGGACGCCTCTCTGGTGAGGTTTTCTGGGCATGTCCCACTGGGAGGAAGCCCTGGGGACGACCTAGGACATGATAGAGAGACTGTGTCTCACAGCTGGCTTTGGGATCCCACCGGAAGAGCTGGGCCAAGTGGCTGGAATGAGGGAAGTCTGGGCTTCCCTACTAATGCTACTACTGCGAATCGAAGAAAATGGATTGATGGATTAAAAATTGGCTGAATGTTGGAGTTAGTGGGATCCCTGCACATGTTTTTAACTTCAATGAGCCAGTTGGTCTCATCATGTGTTCAATAGCATGTAAGACCGGACATCCGAGCCAGGCTTTTTTTTTTTTTTTTTTTTTTTTTTAAAAAAACAAAAAACAAAAAAAACAGTATGTTCCTGTATTTCACTTGTGCTTTTATTTTTATTCAAGATTAGACTAGCATATCTTGCAGTGGCCCGTAGCATTATATGCTATTTGCGGACAAAATATTTCCAGTTTGTAGCATAATACAGCCGTATTGTATGCCTGTACTGTGATAAGTGTTACGATACAGAGCCAAAAAACGATGGTGTTGTCTGTTTGGATTCTTATCACACAGTTATTTTTGCGCATTAATGCACAGAACAATTTGGTGACGAAGCTGGAACATAATACCGCTGCCCTCCTTCCTTGCCACCAGTCCCTTGGTCCAGCTGGTCTGAATATTTTAAGTTCAGCAGCAATCGGAATAGCCGAACCGCTATACTCATCCACCATCCTATTTTCATACTCTCAAACCCACGCAGACGTATGAAGACTGTGTTGCCTTGTTGGCTGGACAGTTCGCTGCGCCAGAGCGTTATAGTCCGCCGTCAGCAGCAGACGGGCAAGTCTAAATTCTTCTGTAAATTGGCTGATTAGAAGACGAGATGTAAAAAAACAAAACGTTATGAGTATGTATATTTGTTAACGAGCTGTAAATGTCGACGCGGCATTGTAAAGTGGACTCGTCGATTCAACGATCGATTCAACCCTGAGCACAAACGTTTAGTTAATCAGACCCATAGACAGGATCACATCAGATGCTGGCATATTTGTGGGTGGTTTTCATGGCATGAATAAAGATGGAGGTAATGTGAGAGAACGCGTGGGCGGGGCTGTTAAGGAACACAGAAGGCCATTCACTCTCTGTGTGGCCTTGCATGAGGCAATGAGCTCATGCGCCCTCATGTGAGAGCGATTCCAGTAGAGAGGCTTTTTGGAGCTGAGATGATGGGACCCAGCGCCTGCCAGGGACCCTGCGTGCGGTACGGGAGCCTTGCCATCTGCTTCCCATTTAGACCTTGCTGCAAACACACAAGACGCTTTATCTTCCGCTGATGAGATCTTGAAACGGCCAGCCAGCGCTCAGTCTTGCGAACATACCACTGATTTCCACTTTTAAATGAGGGTAGATGCTCAAAATATTATATAATAGAACATACGGAGCCTTGCTCGATTGACTGCACTTTTTATGGTAATGCATGAGCAAAAGTCTTGAGATGTTCAAACAATTAACAAGTCAGTTTTCCATAATATATGCACTTTAGATTTAAAGGTCCCGCATTTTGGCTAATTTGACTTCCATACAGTGACTCTCTAACACTGGACTTAGTATAAAAGTGTCAATTTCATTAAAAAAACAAAAAAAAAACCTTAGTTTTGTCCAGTGTCCAGAAAAGGCTCCTCTGCCAGTTACTTCTATTTGACCCAGTTTTGTGACCCCTTCCTCATGGCGAATCCTCAAAATAATCAAAAGGCTAAAATAATTTGCAATTTAGCATCGCCTCTCTGTCCCGGACAGTGTTTCCCAACTTTTATTGAGCCAAGGCGCACATTTTATGTGAGAAAGAAATCTCACAGAACACCACCAAACGTCACAAAAACTGGATACACGGGGTAATTATGTGCCTTTTTCCATCTAGTCCAGGAGAATGTCATTGTTCTTTCTGCTACTAATCGTAGCTGGCATAGATAGCTGACCAAATATCAATAATAATACAATTTTGTGAAACTGGATTATTGAGGGCGGCACGGTGGTCGACTGGTTAGAGCGTCAGGATCACAGTTCTGAGGACCCGGGTTCAATCCCCGGCCCCACCTGTGTGGAGTTTGCATGTTCTCCCCGTGCCTCCGTGGGTTTTCTCCGGGCACTCCGGTTTCCTCCCACATCCCAAAAACATGCATTAATTGGAGACTCTAAATTGCCCATAGGCATGACTGTGAGTGCGAATGGTTGTTTGTTTCTATGTGCCCTGCGATTGGCTGGCAACCAGTTCAGGGTGTACCCCGCCTCCTGCCCGATGACAGCTGGGATAGGCTCCAGCACGCCCGCGACCCTAGTGAGGAGAAGCGGCTCAGAAAATGGATGGATGGATGGATTATTGAGGTCTCATGGGACACTAACGTTTAACGGAACACTGGTTAGGAATCACTTATCTTGGATACCTGCTTCTAATTGGAGCTCCTTTGGGCCAATTGCATATGAGTTTGCCAAATAATGAGTCCTGGAATGCGCCCAAAATGATGCTCCAAACCAAAATGGCCAACTTTCTTTGTAATTTTGGGCATGAGTTAATTTGTGTTAATTGTTAAAAATAGTTTTGGGTGCTGTTTTTTCCTGTCATAACTTTTCAGGGAGCCGGCACGGTGTTGACTGGTTAGCACGTCTGCCTCACAATGCTGGGGACCTGGGTTCAAATCCCGGCCCCGCCTGTGTGGTGTTTGCATGTTCTCCCCGTGCCTGGGTGGGTTTTCTCCGGGCACACCGGTTTCCTCCCACGTCCCAAAAACATGCGTAGTAGGTTGATTGAAGACTCTAAATTGCCCGTAGGTGTGAATGTGAGTGAAAATGGTTGTTTGTTTCTATGTGCCCTGCGATTGGCTGGCGACCGGTTCAGGGTGTACCCCGCCTCCAGCCAGAAGATAGCTGGGATGGGCTCCAGCAGCCCGCGACCCTATTGAGGATAAGCGTTAAAGAAAATAGATGGATAGATGGATGGAACTTTCCAGGGAGTGCTACTATTATGTGGGGGTCGTGCAGTGGACCCCTAAAATATATACACTTGAAGATATATATATATATATTATATATATTTTATATATATATATATATATATATATATATATATATATATATATATATATATATATATATATATATACTATACTACTACACACACACACACACACACATACATACATACATACATACATACATGTAGTCCAGTGACCGAAGGGTAGCTGGTTCGAATCCCACCTCAGACTATGAGCATGTCGAAGTGTCTAATATGCTCCCAGTGGGTCTGGCAGCGCCTTGCATGGTAGCAGTCGCCCATTGGTGTATGAATGTAGGTGAATGTGAGGTTTTGTGAAGCACTTAGGGCACTGTGATGGTGTAGATAAAGCGCTATATAAGTGCATGCCATTCACCATTTTATCATATGAAAAGGCACATATGCTTTTTTTCCCCCTCATGGTGTGACATGAGATCAGACCAAACCTTTCCTGTTTTAGGTAAATTAGGATTACCAAAATTATTTATGTTGTTACATACCAGAATAACGAGAGCAGGATTTTATTTTTACTTTCTTCAAAGTCCAGTTACCATACAGTTCATTCTTTTTTACTACCATTGCCTTTGTTAAATGTTTTGGATATCCTAGTCCTGTCCTAGTTAGCAAGAATTTTGGCCCATTCCTCCTGACAGAACTGGTATAACTGAGCCAAGTTTGCAGGCCACCTCACTCCCACATGCCTTGTCAGGTCTCCCCATTAATTTTCAATAGGCTTGAGATCAGATGATGCCACTCCAAAACATTGACTTTGTTCTCCCTAAGCCATTGGTAACCAGTTTGGCAGTATCATTGTCATCAGGTCATTGTGTATTTGGAAGAACCCTTTTTGCCCAAGCTTTAACATCCTGGCTTATGTTTTGAGCTGTTGTTTCAGTATTTCCACACAGTGTTCTTCCCTCATGATGCCATCTATTTTGTGAAGTACACCAGTCCCTCCTTCAACAAACACCCCCATTACATAATGCTTCCATCCTTGTATTTCAAAGTTGGGATGGTGTTCTCAGACTTGCAAGCTTCCCTCTTCTTTTCTTCCAAACATAAAGATGCTCATAATGGACAAATATTTAAATTTGAGTGTTGTCAGACCATAAGACACTCCAATAATTAAGGTCCAATGGTGTTTATACTGTACATAGATATACCGGTAATTGTTTGAACAGATGCACGCGGCAACTTCATACATCTGGAAATTGCACCCAAGGATAAACCAGACTTGTGCAAGTACACAGTTCTCCTAATATCCTGGCTGATTTCTTTTGACTTTCCCACGATATTAGGCAAAGAAGCAGTGTGTTTCAGGTGTACCTAGTTCAAATGCATCCATAGGTGTGTCTCTAATTAACTCAGATGTTGTCAATAAAGCTCAGAAGCTTCCAAAGAAATGACATCATCATCTCAGTTTTCCCAAATTGATTAAAGGCTGAGTAGAGTAATCTTACTGTATGTAAACTCCTGACTGAAAGTAGTGAAAAATTGTCTTAAAACCTTCTCTCATTATTCTGGCATTTTCCAGAGGTGGGGGTAAATCACATACTGTATTTGCAAGTCCCAAGCAAGGCTCAAGTAATAACCTTCAAGTCTCAACCAAGTCCCAACTCCCAAGTAATTGTGGGAAAAAATATCAAACAAGTCAAGTCGAGTCACCACTAGATTTCAAGCGAGTCAAGTTATTACTTGGTTTAAGCAAGCCAAAAGTCAAGTCATACAGTCTTGCTCCAGTCGCAACGTATATTGGAGTGGTAATAAAATGTTTTTTTCACAAAGTATTCACACTTTAAAAGTTAAATTAACACCGAGATTATGATTGATTGATTTTATTGCACAGACATTTTTAGTTGTATTACAAACTCAATTTAACTCACCCTGTTGTTTTCTGAACAAACTATGTTGTGTACTTTGATTGACAGCCTTGTAACGCATACAGTTTGTATAGTATTTACAGTGGATATAAAATGTCTACACACTCCTGTTAAAATGCCAGTTTTTCTGATGTATTTTCAGAACATTTTTCACCTTTGTGATACATAACCTGTACAACACATTTGAAAAAAAAATGGAAATCTTTTCGAGAGAAGTAAAAATAAACAACAATGATAATGTGGTTGCTTACCTGTGCACGCAGTCATAACTAGGGATGTTGCTGTGTTCAGAATGAAACACTCTTATTTAGAAGGGCTGACTCTGGACAATTGACGCTTGTCATTAGATTGAACTTTGGGTCTCAATTTTAAATACATAGTGCAGACAGCTTTATCACAGAGCCGACACAACAGATGACATTTTAATGATGACACTTCAGTAAACACATTCAGTAGTATGAAAATTATATTCCCAGGTAGCTATTCACAATTTGTATTGTACTGACTGATGGTGGAACGCACCTTTGTCAACTTTTTTTATCGCTGTGATCGAAATGTAAAGTGACCCGTTATAGCAGACCTGGCATCTTCTGACGCCAACTCTTTCATCATGCCCGTCATCTATTTTAGGCGCTTCTTTCTGGTCTAGAGTGCACACTGCTTCGCCTAATTATTAAATGAGAGCGAAAAAAAGAGTGTGCCGACACGAAACGAAAGGCTAAGACAATTCTAATAAACCGCCCCACCCCTAGTTACGTTGCTTAGCTGTACTAAACCGTTCACAATAAAATTTTTATTTTCAATCATCCCAAACCAGTCTATGAAACTTAAATGTTTGACCAGCTAGCTAAACTATCAAATTATCTTACCTGTCTTTTGTGAGTTTTGTAGTGACGGATAAAGTTAAACGTCATTGTTATTGTGTCTTTAATGCGAAAGTTGCAAACCGTGCAGGTTGCCATCCTCATTTTGCAGACTTCATTAACATCATAATCATTTAATCCAACTTTTGTTATCTTTGGAGCTCTTTCCATTGTTCTTCATGCAGGTGGGTACTTCACACTGGAAAGTGCATAAGAGTGCAGATTCTGTTGCCAGGTTGTTGTGAATGATCCCCCCAAATTTTTCTTTCTTACTGGCAAACTGTCTTAATTAAAATGCAGATTTCCAACTCTAAACAAGGTGACTTGTCAAGTCATGTAGTTCAAGTCAATGAAGTCGAGTCTCTTGGCGACCAAATCTAAAGTCAAGTCTTCAAGTATTTGGCAAGCAAGTCACAAGTCATAAAACTGGCAACTCCAGTCAAGTATCCCCATCACTGGCATTTAGCTTTTTGTATCGTGTATGTAAAAATCTGGTTTCACCTGTACACCACGGGACATGCGCTTGCAAAGATGTGTTTGTTTGGGGGCATGTTGAGGCCCCCCAATAATAAATTAGTTTGAATTTTATCATTTACTACATCCAATTTCGGGAAATCTAGAATGTCACCTACGAGAGTGCAGATGTCTGCCAAGGCTGAGCTATTAGCAAAAGAATTGTGGGAAAAAGTTTTCTGTTTGTTTTGCTTCGTCATTCATGGTGGATGATGAAAAGATGGGCTTGCCATGATGATTCTGGCACATGGCGGGTGGACTGTTTCATGACTCAAATAGTGTACAACGAGAAAAAAAAGAAATGAACTGCCCTTTAATAAAAATTAAACAGTTATGTACACGCACTTAACTGGGATGATGCGCTTCGGACATAGTGGTTTGTGCCTGGGAGGCGAGTCTCTACACATCCAAACTAAACGCAACTGACTTTGTTGTGTATGTGCAGTTATTCTTCAGCACCCTGTCACCGTAAGTTCTGGTTCCTGTTCTGTTACAGTTTGTAGCCCTTAACACATAGAACCATAAAACCTTTTAGACAAATACGCTGTGTTCCAAATTATTAAGCATTATGTTGGTTTAACTTAACCGGGGCTTTATGGCAGAGTGGCCCGGCGGAAGCCTCTCTTCAGTGCAAGACAGGCCCAGCCAGAGCCCTGACTTAAACCCAATTGCGCATCTCTGAAGAGACCTGAAAATGGCTGTCCACCAACGTTCACCATCCAACCTGACAGAACTGGAGAAGATCTGCAAGGAGGAATGACAGAGGATCCCAAATCCAGGTGTAAAAAACGTGTTGCATCATTCTCAAAAAGACTCATGACTGTATTAGCTCAAAGGGGTGCTTCTACTAAATACTGAGCAAAGGGTCTGAATACTTAAGGCTGTGTGTTGTTTCAGTTTTTCTTTTTTAATAAATCTGCAAAAAATTCAACAATTGTTTTTTTCTGTCAATATGGGGTGCTGTGTGTACATTAACGAGGAAAAAAATAAACTTAATTTTAGCAAATTGCTGCAATATAACAATGAGTGAAAAATTTAAGGTGGTCTGAATACTTTCCGTGCACACTGTACGTGGTTCAGACAATAAACCCCTCTGGATGGTGCTGTAGGCTTCTGAGGGCCAAAATGTATACATTTGAATTTTCTTTTATTCCCCTGCAATTAAAATGCTTATGTCTGTTGGCATGATTGTTGTTTTTGTCACTCTACACTGCACAGCAAATTTCCTCACTGAGGGACAATACAAATTACTCTGATTCTATCTGAGATTGATATTGATGATTGAATCAAACAGGAGAAATAACATGGGCAAACAATTTCCAAGAAACAAAATCAAATGTTATATTTAACTTAATCATCTATGCATAATAATGTGGAACACAGTGTGATTGCACACAAACACAAACATTTTAGGCAACAATAAACAAATTCGGTGGCAGCACTACATCCCATTTCGGGAAAACTAGAATGTCACCTACAAGAGTGCAGATGTCTGCCAAGGCTGAGCTATTAGCAAAAGAATTGTGGGAAAAAGTTTTCTGTTTGTTTTCCTTCCTCATTCATGGTGGATGACGAAAAGATGGGCTTGCCATGATAATTCTGGCACATGGCGGGTGGACTGTTCCATGACTCAAATAGTGTACAACAATATGCTCATTATTCTCTCTTTTGTCCCTCCCAGCTGAACCACAGGGTCGCCGACGAGAGCTGCTCCATGGCGAGGTGAGTCTCACCATCATGGCAGTGACCAGTTACATTGAAGCACTTTTATTTTGTGTGTGTGGCCATTTGCACCCATATTAGTTTGGAGTACAAAATTATTGTTTTGTACTTTTTTCATGGCCTAAAATACCCAGAGCAGTACAAAGGTATTATAAATAAATATATAAAAAAGATTGAAAATGCTTGAAAAGTAACAACCCGAACCCCAACCCATTTATCCAAACTTACCATTCTGGTGTGCTAGACGGTGACATTGTTGACGTAGTCTTCATAGGCGAATCAAGGACGCTTTCATGAGCTGCGAGTAATTAGTGTGCTTCCTAGTTCCAAATCCGTGGCCATCGACAAACAGCTCAACTCAAAAAACGGTTACTGTACCAAAAATACCGTGTTCCAGACAGACCTGTTTCGTATTCCTCAGTTAGAAACGCCACCATGGCGCGCTCTCGCTTTGTGCGGAGTGTTCTATGCACAATAGATCATCACCATCATCATCATCACCATGGTCGCCATGTCAAATGCATAGTTTGGAAATGTGCCACATTCAACATGGCCGCCACGTAGGCACAGGAGGCAAGTCTTATGGTTGGATCTAGTCATATTGTATATCTGTGACCTGGAAATATGTATGTCCCATTCTCTGCCTGTATTGCGTCACAGCGCCAGTAAACAACAGCGGCCAATTCTGGAACTAACAGACTTTGTCAACAACACTTTAAGTGACAAATGGGAACTACTTTTGGACACATTGTTCAATCCCGACGGCCCGTTTTATCCGATATCTGCTGTATCAGGGTCCGTTTTATCGAGGTTCCACTGTATAGTGAATACAAATTTTTAATCAAAATGATATTATCTAAATATTCAGAATTTTACTGACCAAAACTATATATATAATGTTTTTTTTGCCAAATGACTTGAAATTGTGTGTTTCAATTTACTATGCACAGTATGTACAACAAAACAAGGTTGTCAGGAACTAACAAAATCTATTTTATTTCTGTAATTACATAAATATTTTTAAATGCTATTTTGGACAAAAAAATAATTGCCAATGCAATTATATGTTCACATTGGAGTCCCTCTACGATGTATCACCTTAACAACTCTCTCATCCATTGAACTTGTCCACTGATAGTTTCTGCCTGTATCTCATTTGAGGATCCAATATTTAGCAATTGGAGTAGGGTTGAGATAAGGGTATGGTGGTGGCCACACCATGAATTTTCCTCATTGCTCATAACTGGGAAAAAGAAAAAGAATTACACATCGAGACATCAGCGTAGCTAATGTATCTATAAAAATGGGCCTCAAAACGTATATCAACCTTACAGTCACACAAAACTAAAATAATAAAATTGTAAAAAAAAATAAAATAAAAAAAAGCAAGTATACACACCTCTACGCAAAACAAAAACTTACACGAGACATCAGCGTACCTAATCTACATAAAACTATACGTCTCTAAAGTCACGCATACCCCCCCAAGAATTCACACAAAACTTGCACGAAAGAGCTTCAAATACCTGCTTGCTGCTCATTAGTTGGCTATTTTTACAGCTACTCTCTTAACACGTTGCATTAGCCTAACTTGATACGCCTTTTATCAAAACCAAATAAAGCTTTATGGATGACCGTAAGCCTTTGCAGGGTCCTGCATCTAGATGTCTGGGGACTCTAGAGTCACCTGTAGCTTTTAATACTGGCTTTCTGCTCATCAGTTGGCTTTTTAAAAGGTTCTGTCTGAATACAATACATTTATTTTCCTGACAGAAACTTTGCTTAATACGCCTTTATCGACACAAACCTGTTTGCTTTAGGAGTCTTGCACACATTATTTAAGAGTAGGATGGTTTTCTTGAAAGGCCCTGTGTTTGTCATAGGGCTGGACGATTAATCGAATTCAAACCGACATCGCAATGTAGTACAATCTTCTGTTCCTTTCGGCTTGTCCCCTTAGGGGTCGCCACAGCCCGTCATCCTTTTCCATGTAAGCCTATCTCCTGCATCCTCCTCTCGAACACCAACTGCCATCATGTCTTCCCTCACGACATCCATCAACCTTCTCTTTGGTCTTCCTCTAGCTCTCTTGCCTGACAGCTCCATCTTCATAATCTTTCTACCAATATACTCACTATTTCTCCTCTGGACATGTCCAAACCATCGAAGTCTGCTCTCTCTAACTTTGTCTCCAAAACATCGAACCTTGGCTGTCCCTCTGATGAGCTCATTTCTAATTTTATCAAACCTGGTCACTCCGAGAGCGAACCTCAACATCTTAATTTCCGCCACCTCCAGCTCTGCTTCCTGTTGTCTCTTCAGTGCCACTGTCTCTCATCCGTACATCATGGCTGTCCTCACCACTGTTTTATAAACTTTGCCCTTCATCTGAGCAGAGACTCTTCTGTCACATAACACACCTGACACCTTCCTCCACCGTTCCAACCTGCTTGGACCCGTTTCTTCACTTCCTGACCACACTCACCATTGCTCTGGACGGTTGACCCCAAGTATTTAAAGTCCTCCACCATTGCTATCTCATCTCCCTGTAGCCTCACTCTTTCCCCACCACCCCTCTAATTCATGCACATATATTCTGTCTTACTTCGGCTCATCTTCATTCCTCTTCTTTCCAGTGCATGCCTCCATCTTTCTGTTCCTCCAGCTGCTCCCTGCTTTCACTGCAGATCACAATGTCATCTGCAAATATCATGGTCCACGGGGATTCCAGTCTAACCTCTTCTGTCAGCCTATCCATCACCACTGCAAAAAGGAAGGGGCTCAGGGCTGATCCCTGATGCAGTCCCACCTCCACCTTAAATTCGTCTGTCACACCTACAGCACACCTCACCGCTGTTCTGCTGCCCTTGTACATGTCCTGTATTATTCTGACATACTTTTCTGCCACTCCAGACTTCCGCATGCAGTACCACAGTTCTTCTCTGGGTAATCTGTCATAGGCTTTCTCTAGATCTACAAAGACACAATGTAGCTCCTTCTGACCTTCTCTGTACTTTTCCATACTCACTTCTGTCCTGACTCTAGCCTCCACTACTCTTTCCCATAACTTCATTGTGTGGCTCATCAACTTTATTCCTCTATAGTTCCCACAGCTCTGCACATCACCTTTGTTCTTAAAAATGGGCACCAGTACACTTTTCCTCCATTCCTCAGGCATCTTCTCACGGACTAGAATTGTATTGAACAAGCTGGTCAAAAACTCCACAGCCACCTCTCCTAGATGCTTCCATACCTCCACAGGAATGTCATCAGGACCAACTGCCTTTCCATTTTTCATTCTCTTTAATGCCTTTCTAACCTCCCCCTTACTAATCATTGCCACTTCCTGGCCCACCACACTTGCCTCTTCTACTCTCCCTTCTCTCTCATTTTCCTCATTCATCAACTCCTCAAAGTATTCTTTCCATCTCGCTAGCACACTGCTGGCACCAGTCAACATATTTCCATCTCTATCCTTAATCACCCTCACCTGCTGCACATCCTTCCCATCTCTATCCCTCTGTCTGGCCAGCCTGTATAGATCATTTTCTCCTTCTTTAGTGTCCAACCTGCCATACATGTCATCATATCCCTCTTGTTTGGCCTTTGCCACCTCTACGTTTGCCCTGTGTCGCATCTCAATGTATTCCTTTCGCCTCTCCTCGGTCCTCTCAGTGTCCCACTTCTTCTTAGCTAACCTTTTTCCTTGTATGATTTCCTGTACTGTGGGGTTCCACCACCAAGTCGCTCCTTTCCTGCCAGAAGATACACCAAGTACTCTCCCGCCTGCCTCTCTGATCACCTTGGCTGCAGTGGTCCAGTCTTCTGGGAGCTCCTCCCGTCCACCGAGAGCCTGTCTCACCTCTTCCCAAAAAGCTGCACAACACTCGTCCTGTCACAGCTTCCACCACATGGTTCTCTTCTCTGCCTTTGTCTTCCTAATCTTCCTCCCCACCACCAGAGTCATCTTACACACCACCATCCTATGCTGTCTAGCCACACTCTCCCCTACCACTACCTTACAGTTGGTAACCTCCTTCAAATTATATCGTCTGCACAAGATGTAATCTACCTCCGCTCTTGTAGGTCACCCTATGTTCGTGCCTCTTCTGGAAAAAAGTGTTCACTATTGTTGCAAAGTCTACCACCATCTGTCCCTCCAAGTTCCTTTCCTGGATGCCGTACTTAACCATCACTTCTTCATCACCCCTATTACCTTCACCAACATGTCCATTACAATCTGCACCAATTATGACTCTCTCTCTGTCTGGGATGCTCAGAACTACTTCGTCGAGCTCCTTCCAAAATTTATTTTTCACCTCTTGGTCACATCCTACCTGTGGGGCACCCGGGCCACGACCGATCCGGTATGGAATTCTTTGGATGAACGCTCATATTTGTTTGGCAAAGTTTTAAGCCGGATGCCCTTCCTGACGGAACCCTCTGCATTTATCCGGGCTTGGGACCGGCCTCCAGTTTGCACTGACTTGTGCCCCCCATAGGGCTGCATTATCGCAATGTAGTACAATGCAATATCAAAATTGCATAGGCTGCAATTTGGAAGAAAAAAAAACGGGCCGTAACCACGCCAAAAGAACAAGCTTATGTTGTTACCATCTTCCCTTCTGTCTCTCTCTTTCTCACACACACACACGCATGCACACGCACACATACACACACTCACGGACACTGCATGTATGTGTGCACTCCCCTCGTCTGCTCATCCAATCACATCCCTCCAACCAGTCATCCAATCACAAAGTTTACAACTGTAATATAAGTAAATAAATAAACTCTCTTTGATATTAATTTGTTGATTTGCCTTTATTTAGTGTAAGCCTAACCTATAAGACCAAATCATTTTTGTACTGTATGATAAATCTGGGCGGCACGGTGGCCGACTGGTTAGAGCGTCAGCCTCACAGTTCTGAGGACCCGGGTTCAATCCCCGGCCCCGCCTGTTTGGAGTTTGCATGTTCTCCCCGTGCCTGCGTGGGTTTTCTCTGGGCACTCCGGTTTCCTCCCACATCCCAAAAACATGCATTAATTGGAGACACTAAATTGCCCGTAGGCATGACTGTGAGTGCGAATGGTTGTTTGTTTCTATGTGCCCTGCGATTGGCTGGCAACCAGTTCAGGGTGTACCCCGCCTCCTGCCCGATGACAGCTGGGATAGCTGTCATCGACCCTAGTGAGGAGAAGCGGCTCAGAAAATGGATGGATGGATGATAAATCTGATATTGTTTATTGTAATACAGATTTATTTATTGCTTGTGTTTGTTGAAAAATACAGAAGAGGGCCCTGCGATTTAATATGCAATTATTTTTAATTGCATATTAAATCGCAATATTGAGGGTGGGGATTAGTGAGGATACAGTGGGTACGGAAAGTATTCAGACCCCCTTTTATTGCAGCCATTTGCTAAAATCATTAAAGTTCATTTTTTTCTTCATTAATCTACACACAGCACCCCATATTGACAAAAAAAAAACAGAATTGTTGAAATTGTTGCAGATTTATTAAAAAAGAAAAACTGAAATATCACACAGCCATATGTATTCAGACCCTTTGCTGTGATACTCATATATTTAACTCGGGTGCTGTCCATTTCTGATCATCCTTGAGATGGTTCTACACCTTCATTGGAGTCCAGCTGTGTTGCGCACATACTTGTCTGTATAAAACCTTACAGCTCACAGTGCATGTCAGAGCAAATGAGAATCATGAGGTCAAAGGAACTGCCTGACGAGCTCAGAGTTTTGGCAAGGCACAGATCTGGCAAAGGTTATAAAAAAATTAAATAAATAAAAATAAAAATCTGCTGCACTTAAGGTTCCAAAGAGCACAGTGGCCTCCATAATCCTTACATGGAAGACGTTTGGTAGGACCAGAACCCTTCCTAGAGCTTGCTGTCTGACCAAACTGAGCAATCAGAGGAGAAGAGCCTTGGTGATATAAGGAAAGAAGAACCCAACACTGTGGCTGAGTTCCAGAGATGCAGTCGGGATATAGGAGAAAGTTCTAGAAAGTC
The DNA here is from genome assembly GCF_024500275.1 of Phycodurus eques. NCBI lineage: Eukaryota > Metazoa > Chordata > Actinopteri > Syngnathiformes > Syngnathidae > Phycodurus > Phycodurus eques. The sequence goes on from NC_084526.1 coordinate 20,790,423, forward strand.
AGCCATCACTGCAGCCCTCCACCAGTTGGTGCTTTATGGCAGAGTGGCCCAACGAAAGCCTCTCCTTAGTGCAAAACACATGAAATCTCGCATCTGAAGGACTTCAAGATGGTGAGAAATAAGATTATCTGGTCTGATGAGACCAAGATAGAACTTTCTGGCCTTAATTCTAAGCGGTATGTGTGGATAAAACCAGGCACTGCTCATCATCATTACCATGGTGGTAGCAGCATCATGCTGTGGGGGTGTTTTTCAGCTACAGGGACAGGATGACTGGTTGCAATTGAAGGAAAGATGAATGTGGCCAAGTACAGGGATATCCTGGACGAAAACCTTCTCCAGAGTGCTCAGGACCTCAGACTGTGCCGAAAGTTCACATTCCAACAAGACAATGACCCTAAGCGCACAGTTAAAATAATGGCGTGGTTTCAGAACAACTCTGTGACTGAATGGCCCAGGCAGAGCCCTGACTTAAACAAAATTGCGCATCTCTGGAGACACCTGAAAATGGCTGTCCACCAACGTTCACCATCCAACCTGACAGAACTGGAGAGTATCTGCAAGGAGGGATGGGAGAGGATCCCAAATCCAGGTGTGAAAAACTTGTTGCATCATTCCCAAAAAGACTCATGACTGTATTAGCTCAAAGGGGTGCTTCTACTAAATACTGAACAAAGGGTCTGAATACTTAAGGCTGTGTAATATTTCAGTTTTTCTTTTTTAATAAAGCTGGAAAAAATTCAACAATTATGTTTTTTTATGTCAATGTGGGTTGCTGTGTGTACATTAATGAGGAAAAAAATGAACTTAATTTTAGCAAATGGCTGCAATATAACAAAGAGTGAAAAATGTAAATGTTTACATTTCTGAATACTTTCCGTGCCCACTGTACGTGGTTCAGACAATGAACCCCTTTGGACGGTGCTAGTAGGCTTCTGAGGGCCAAACCGTATACATTTGAATTTTCTTTTATCCCCCTGCAATTAAAATGCTTATGTCTGTTGGCATGATTGTTGTTGTTGTCACCCTACACTGCACAGCAAATTTCCCCACTGAGGGACAATACAAATTGCTCTGACTCTGTCTGAAATTGATATTGATGATTGAAACAAACAGGAGAAATAACATGGGCAAAAACATTCCAAGAAACAAAATCAAATGTTTATTTAACTAAATCCTCTATGCATAATAATGTGGAGCACAGTGTGAATGAACACAACCACAAACATTTTCAACAACAATAAACCAACTCGGTGGAAGCACGATAGAAGACTGGTTAGCACATCTGCCTCGCATGTTCTCTCCGTGCCTGCGTGGGTTTTGTCCGGGTACTCCCACATCCCAAGAACATGCATGGTAGGTTAATTAAAGGTGTGAATGTGAGTGTGACTGGTTGTTTATTTATATGTGCCCTGCGATTGCCTGGCAACCAGTTCAGGGTGTACCCCGCCTCTCGCCCAGATTCAGCTGGCTGCAGCACGCCCGCGACTCCTAGTGAGGATAAGCAGTACAGAAAATAAATGAATGAATAAACCGTCTCCAGCTCTAACAAGTGAGCACTGGCAATCCCAGCAGACTAAATCTTTTGTCGACTGGAATCCTCATTGTGATGTATCCTGTGTAAACTGATTTAATGTCAAGACGGTTGTTCAAACACGGAGAGAGTGCAACCCGCGCAAAGTTCCTCCATGTTTATTGCGCACACCGATTAAAGCCTTGTGGTTCGAGGGCAGAATACAAAATTAAAAAAAAACTGTGGTCAAAATGATTACTTGCTGTGCCAGATCGCGATATTTTAAGGGAACGTATGGAAACTAACCACGGAGGTCTCATTGTGTAGCAGTGTACAAGCAAAGCTCTGTGTTACTTTCTCCTGATCTGCGCCCCCCCACCCCCCTAGCCTAATAGCACACGTGTGCCTTCGGAAATGTTTTTGCAGTTTCTCTACTCTAGCAAAGTTGGCACTGCACTTCCGAGAGCTTGGAGGTCTAACCAGAGTTTAAAAAAATAATAATAATAACGCACATTCCACACTGCTGCAGCAGAAACTCAGACATCCTGTCTTTTGCTGCCGAGTACAAGTCAGAAAAACACTGTATGCTACCCATAATGCAACTGAATGCCAGCTGTTATTATGTCCACCGCGTATGATTCCGCCTCTTTCATATCCTGCCGGTGTTGATTGCGTTGCGTCCGCTGATTCATTTTGCTACTTGACGGATTAATTCTCCTTTGTGACCCCGTCATTTCCTCTGTGATATTGGTGTATTTCCTTCAAATATTCAAAATGTTTGGTTTTTGTTTTGTGTGTGTAATTTTAGGATTACAGAGTGCATCAGGTGCCAAAGGTTCTGTCATAAAAACATTGTGATTAACCACCTCTCTTTTCTCTTTCCAGATTAAAAGCCTCATGAGCAGAGCTGAGTACCTCAAGAAGAACATCAAGGTTAGGGTGCTTTGCTTTCAGTTAGTGGCAGTCTAAAAATTCCCGTTTTATTTTCTTGTTTTTCTACGGCACCGTGGTCTAATGGTTAGCACATCTCTCTCACAGCTGAGAGGTTTTAGGTTCGAATCTAAGTTTGGGCCTTCCTGTGTGGTGTTTGCATGGGCACCTTGTGCTTGCATGGCTTGGAACTAGCGAGCAAAACAGTGATGTGGTTTCAATTGTAATGTGAACAGCAGATGCACATCGTTTATGTAGCAACTTTGGCAACACGGATGGGAAAGTGTAAATTCAATGAAAATTGGCTCTGAAAGCTGTACCGGGCAGTGCGTACGAGGCACAGTGTATTTTGTGCAAGAAATGTACGATCGGAGTGAAGGCAGTGGAGTCACATGCATAGCGTGAAACACAACGCCTCAAAATCAAGCTGCCAACAAACACCAGGTATTTCCCAGTTTTATTCTACTCTCGTCTCCACCATACCTCCGCCCCCACCCCCACACCAGCTATCAACATCCGGGACAGCAGCACCGCATCTTCTCCGGTCAATGTTTGGCTGTACTGTATGCCTACGCTGAAAGCAGAGCTACTATGCCACTGAGCGACTACTCTAAACACTGTGACAAAACACCAATAATACAACTCAATTGAGGGAATTGTAGGCTTATTCCATGCAATGTTCCCAGACTCTGACATTGCCCACTTGTTTGCATGCAGTTCCGACAAGACAGCCTACATCAGCAAGTTTGGCTTAGCCCTGTATATTTAGTGTTGCTTGTCGCAAATGCTAATAACGGTATGTTTGTTTTAATGTTTGATGAGAGCGTCAACCAGACCACAAAATCAAAACAACTGGATTTAAAGTACATGTCCGATATTGGAGCAAAGATCACATCCAGTCAAGATATTTGGGGTCACAGTTCATGGGACATGGAACAGCCCAGGATTTTCTGTGCCATATGTAATAATAATAATAATAATAATCGCAGAGATCATTTTACAGTTGAGACTATGTGAGTCCCAGGATGCACGTCTAGAAGCAATGAGTCCTAGCCCTGGAACAATGACTCACTGCAACTTATCATCACAGAGTACAGCTACAGTAATCCTTCCCTATATGATGGGGTTGTTGCATCGCCGCCCCGCTATGTTGCAGATTTTTATTTGTACAATTTGTACCATATTTTTGTGTTATCCATTGCTCTTGCTCTCTCTCTCAATATACTGTTTCAGCCTGCTACAATAGGAAATTTTTTAGAAAGATTTTTTTCCCCAAAAAACTATCATGATAAAGGATCGTATTGTTGATGTTTTATTTTTTTATGTTTATTTTATTATATTATTATTATTATAGATCATAATAATTAAAGTAGTGGTACACCCTTTTTAAGAACAATGAACCTTCAATTCTAAAGAACATTGAACATTGGCATTGTAATGTAGAACAATAAATTAGATATATAAAAACTATGAATAAATCAGACTCTGCTCTGTTCGTTAAAACTGCACTTAAAGAAATATTAAACCACTGCCACATAGGTATAGAGTCATTAATCCACTAAACAGGCCCAAAAATGTCTTAAAGCACACCAAATTTGAATGACTAAAAAAACACCATGTAAGTACTCGAAAGCATTTGGGCTTCGTCACTGTTTTTCAATCCAATGCCAAGCATTTTAATATCACTGTTGTTTTTTAGTCTTTTATTTTTATAGTATGAATGTTGACGTCTTACGTACTGTATAATATCTGCTCCCTCTTGGCTTTTGCATACATGCAAATCAGTCAGTCGTTTTTCGGCGAAATTCGCCGCTCTGAACTCAAAATAGGCCATATACATAAATCATATATGTGTGTGGGGGGGGGCGACGTCGTCACTTATGTCATAGGCTGTTTCGCACTCCTTGAACGCTGGCAGCTAGAGCCATTCCACACATCCACCATCAACACACAGATGTAATTGGGAATATTACTCTGCGGCGGCCTGAGGTTCCGCCTGGGCGCTCGAAGTCACAGGAGTTGACGAGACCAGAAAAAAACTTCCAGTCACGGTACTTTTACTCCGGTAAAATGATCTAAATGTCGCTCACTACTTTTATTCATCAATTATTGCTTATTTACCAACCATTTTGTGCGCGAGACTACGACTTTGAGGTCCGCATCGGGCGCTGTTTGCGTCATCCAATTTCAGCGCTAGTGACGTTTAAGTCTAGTTCACCAATCAAACGACAAGAAAGTCACATGACTTCATGTAATGTTTTCCATTGGGCTTCCCAGACATAGGTATTCACATGAGATAAGTCTGCTCCGTTGATCGTCGTGCATACGTGGCGGCCATGTTGGGAAGGTCGTTGTTACCATGAAGCCAATGGCGCACTACTCTTGTTTACATTTAGACGAACAAAAACAACAGCTTTCATGTATTGTAGTATTTGTCTGGCACTGTTTGGCCAAATGTGGATATTTCAGCTCACTTATAACTTGAGAAAACACCGTGCAGTAAATTACAGATGTTTTTTGGGAGTTTTGACTGCGCATACACACACACACACGCATCAACAGCAGAATTTGTACATTCACATTGTATTCTATTCATTTGTTTTTAATTGATATTCATGCTGTGGTAAAAAAAAAAAAAAAAAAAAGTTACTCAGTACTTGAGTAATAATTTTTCTACTTTTTACTCAAATAATTTTTTGGAGGACTACTATTTACTTTTACTTGAGTTACATTATTGTCAAGTAACAGTACTCTTACTTTACTAAATTTTCTACTTTTTACTCAAATAATTTTTTGGAGGACTACTATTTACTTTTACTTGAGTTACATTATTGTCAAGTAACAGTACTCTTACTTGAGGACAAGGGCTACTCTACCCACCTTTGGAGCAGACATCTTCTATTGCTACTCTTATGTTTAAGCAACATTTTTGCTCATCAGATCAGCCAGTGTGGTTTTTGTTGCGCTGGTCTTTTCTATTTTCGCGTTGAGGTGCTGCGGGTCTTGGCCCTGGTTGTGGTCCCAGCAGAACCGCGAAGCACACGTAACATCGGCGACAAGCGCTGATCCGCTAGTACATTTTGTATTAATTAGGAAAAGTGGCTAAAATGATCTAATTAGTTTACTAATGTTAAATGTATTAAGCGACGGAGCGCTGTTAAGGATTATGTCACAACACAGGATGAACTAACTTCAAATTCAGAAATGGCCAATAAAAAAATATTCTACTTAATATTTTCCTGGAAGATGCATTTGGAATTAGCCTTTGAAGTTGGAAATAGTGAAAAATGAAGTGAAACAGAAAATTATTTTAGTCAATTATTTTCCAGAATGAGAGTGCTTAGAGAGGACGATGCTATTCATGTGATACAGCTTGAAGCAGCCATCAGGTGCAGGTGGAGATAAGCCTGGCTCAATTTGGAGGCAAAGCAAAGAAATTAGGCAAATTAAATTTTAATCTTAAATTTGTACATCAATATGTACTTGAGCCGTGTCAATAAGTTTTTCTGCTGTATTGTACTTTTTAGAGTCTTCCAGATTGCTTAATTTATTTTAAAATTAAAAATATCTCTGTGGGGGCTCGGGGGATCCCTCCAGACCCTCCTAAATTATTTATTTTTTTGGTCACCTTTTTCATGCCTTTGGCGTTTGCATGTCTGCTTTTAAAAAAGAGATTTTATCTCAATAAGCTTTTACCTGGTTAAATAAAGGATAAATAAAATATTAAACTAGGCCTGCTCTTGAGCTGTTGGTGCTGATGTGAGACCTTTACCTGTCAATCAAATGACTTTTAAAATGAAGTCAACTACTGCCTGAATATTGATGTGTGCCGCTGTGGTTATGGTTTATAAACGGTTAATTGTTCCGTGTGTGTGGGCGTGTGTGTGTTATGTAGGGAACACACACAACTCCCGAGTGCTGACGTTTTAACGATGTCGCTGCAGTCGAGTGAGCTTTTTAGCTCTAGTCCTTAGCTCGCTAGCTTGTTAACTTGCAGACTTGCAAATGTAGTAAACAGTTAAATTTCCCTTTGTCCCAGATGTGTGCATCTGCGGAGCAAACGCTGTTCTGCAAACGTTTTAACTGTCATGTTTTATGTTAAGTAAACATTTGTATAAAATTGTCCCTCATCGAGGCTGACACGAGAGTGGATGTTGACTAACCCTTACCCCCTCCCACTCCTACAGAGGTTATCCCACTCCCGGTCAATCCCAAGTGAGTGTTTGGGGGGAAAAAAAATAAATCCTCCTTCCTCCCACTCCCACATAGATTGCTCCCAATCCGGAGTGTTTAAAAATAAAAAATCCCGCCCAATCCCGCATTTTAAAAAAATATTGCCCAATCTCACGTCTTTTGAAAATATACCACTCAATCCCACTCATTCCCACAGAGATTGATCCCAATCCCGAGTGAACAATGATTAGCTCGATGCTTAGGGGAAATGTTCGAATATCCATTTGATTGAAGTTAAGATAAAATATAACCTGTCTCATGATTTCCACTCCCATCAATTCCTGGTGACTTTATCACAATTCCCGCTCCCCATGACTTCGCTCCCCCTCCTGCCCAATCACGTGATCAATAGTGAAGTTCACTCCCATCCTGCGGGAATCCAGCGAGACACGGTGGAATTCCTGAAAGATGTCAGCCTCTAGTCCCTAACCCTGCCTAATTGATGTTTTTCCATTTGTGTGTATTGTAAAGTTGGTTCATCCAGCCATCCATTTTCTGTACCACTTATCCTCACTAGGGTCGCGGGAATGTCGGAGCCTATCCCAGCTATCTTTGGGCGAGAAGTGGGGTACCCCCTGAACTGGTCGACAGCCAATCGCTTGTGAAGTTGGTCTTGAATTTAATTTCAAATGGTATTAAAAAGTCATAAATTTAACTTAACTTAAGTTGTAGGAACCCTCTTCCAAACACATTCATGTTTATGTTCATTGAAGGCTAAATTGTCGTCATCATTAGGTGTGAATTGATTGATTGATTGTCTATATGCGCCCTGTGATTGGCTGGCTCCCAGTTCATCTGCGACCCTAAGCAGGACAAGCACCATGGAAAACTGATGGTCGGATGCATGGATTTACAGAATTCCCTTTGTATGTAATGGTTCATCATTCACACTCCCGCTATATTGCAGATTTTTATGTGAATTTCTTTTATTGGATTTTACAGTATATAGGCAGGTCCGAATTTGGTCTTGTGCGCCTTTAGTATATTACCATGTTGTGCCGCAACATTCCAGACAGCACTGAGGTGCAGTGATAGAGATGCAGTGTAGTTAAAGCAAGAACGAGAGGCAGAGAAGATCCACAGCCAAACTACAGTAATCCGGTATATGTGCAACCTACTGTACTTTCGCATTCGGCAAAACAGGTCTCAGGACTTCCTCCCGGTTTGGGTGAATGGCAAAGGGGGCATGACAAAGCAACCGTCGAAACTTTAAATATCTACAATGTGTTGTTTTTAACACAAGATGTCACCACAGAGCCACCATAATTACAATATTCAATGTTTAGGCTTCATTCCTGTTTAGATATATCATATTTATATAAATAAATGATATACCTGTAACTTTTGTCTGAAGACACCGGCCATAAAGAAAACAACATTTTAGAAAGTTTGACTTCTAACAATCATGCCATTAAACTGTTGTGATGTTCATTAGCATAGCATACATAGGAAGACAGCTAGCCTGTTTTCCAGGTTTGTTCGTGACATTCCACATTTTCATTGTTCCCACAGAGCAGAGAGAATATACATTGAGTATTGTGTGGTTTGTTTGTATGTGTTACTGCTGCATGTGTGTTAATTTAGCAGCTGTTTGAGAGTTTGCAACTACTGTAAATCAATGCTAATTAACCCATCTAAAGCATTTTGCATTATATGTTAACATCAAGGCTCACTGTCTTTTGCTCTGTTTGAATCCTTTGTTTTTCTAAGACGACAAAATATTGATGATGTACTTTCCTAAAGAGAAAAGATAAATAGAAGCTGTTATATATGTATTTTTTTTTTTTAATTGAGAAGCTTAGATTTATTGGGGAACTCACTGCAAGCGTTTTTTTACGTTTCATTTTAAATGTAATTAAATACGGTACTGTTTACACAAAAGGGGAAAAAAGCACTGTTTTTTTCATAATGTCCCGACTCTACTCGATGTGAACAGAATGGTGACCTTAAAACAAAAGTACGTACCGAAATGTGATTTAGGGTGGGCCGTTGCAATACTACTACGAGTTACAGATGTTATATATGTTTATACAAACCTAATTCCCTTGAAGTTGGAACGTTGTGTTAAACATATATAAAAACAGAATACAATGATTTTCAAATCATGTTCAAACTATATTTAATTGAATACACTACAAAGACAAGATATTTAATGTTTAAACTGATAATCATTAACTTGGAATTTTATGGCTGCAACACGTTCCAAAAAAGCTGGGACAGGTGGAAAAAAAAGACGGAGAAAGTTGAGGAAGGCTCATCAAACACCTGTTTGGAACATCACACAGGTGAACAGGCTAATTGGGAACAGGTGGGTGCCATGATTGGGTATAAAAGGAGCTTCCCTGAATTGCTCAGTCATTCACAAGCAGGGGAAGAGTTTCACCTCTTTGTGAACAAGTGCGTGAGAAAATAGTTGAACAGTTTAAGGACAATGTTCCTCAATGTACAATTGCAAGGAATTTGGGGATTTCATCATCTACGGGCCATAATATCATCAAAAGGTTCAGAGAATATGGAGAAATCACTGCATGTAAGCGGCAAGGCCGAAAACCAACATTGAATGCCCTTGACCTTCGATCCGATCCCCCAGGCGGCACTGCATCAAAAACCGACATCAATGTGGAAAGGATATCGCCGCGTGGGCTCAGGAACACTTCAGAAAACCAATGTCAGTAAATACAGTTGGGCGCTACATCCGTAAGTGCAGCTTAAAACACTACTATGCAAAGCAAATGCCATTTATCAACAACACCCAGAAATGACGCCGGCTTCTCTGGGATCATCTAAGATTGACTGATGAAAAGTGGAAAAGTGTTTTGTGGTCCGACGAGTCCACATTTCAAATTGTTTTTGGAAATTGTGGCCATCGTGTCCTCCAGGCCAAAGAGGAAAAGAACCATCCGGACTGTTATGGACGCAAAGTTCAAAAGCCAGCCTCTGTGATGGTATGTGGCTGTTAGTGCCAAATGACATGGGTAACTTACACATCTGGAAAGGCACCATTAATGCTGAAAGGTACATGAAGGTTTTGGAGAAACATATGCTGCCATCCAAGCAACGTCTTTTTCATGGACGCCGCTGCTTATTTCAGCAAGACAATGCCAAACCACATTCTGCATGTGTTACAACAGCGTGGCTTCGTAGTAAAAGAGTGCGGTAAAAGAGTACTAGACTGGCCTGCCTGCAGTCCAGACCTGTCTCCCATTGAAAATGTGTGGGGCATTATGAAGCGTAAAATACGACAACGGAGACCCCGGACTGTTGAACATCTGAAGCTGTACATCAAGCAAGAATAGGAAAGAATTCCACCTACAAAGCTTCAACAATTAGCGTCCTCAGTTCCCAAACGTTTATTGAATGTTGTTCAAAGAAAAGCTTTTTTGGAACATTTTGCAGCCATAAAATTCTAAGTTAATGATTATTTGCTAAAAACAATAAAGTTTATCAGTTTGAACATTAAATATCTTGTCTTTGTAGTGTATTCAATTAGATATAGGTTGAACATGATTTGCAAATGATTGTATCCTGTTTTTATTTGTTTAACACAATGTCCCAACTTCATTGGAATTGGGTTTGTATTGAATGTTATGTTTTCCCTTCAGGTTGTCTACCATTGATTTTGTATGATACATGTCAGAATTGAATTTGTTTCAGATGCAGGAGACTCAAAGGGACGCCTCGCTGGATCGGGAGACCTTAGCAGACTCCGTCAGAAGCTGTGAGTATCATATTGTCTTCAAGTGAAGAGCATATACATGGTGATTTTTTTAAACTTTTGAATACTCTTATACTGAATAGTGGATTGAAGAAGACCAACGCAGCACACCACATACTGATCTCTGTTGTGGTACCAAGACTGACCTGTGAGAGGCAGCACGGTGCCCCAGGGCATCCAGACTGCCAGAGAAAGTTTAGCTGTAGAAAAAGAAAGCTAACTGTTAGGTTATCTAGAAACTAGACTGTGCTGTGGTTGTCCACACACACAAGGATTTGCTATTGTGAATATTAAACCTTTTTTTTTGTTTGTTTTTTTGTTTTTGTTTCACCTGTCCTGCTCCGCTGCTTGGTCATGCAGAATGGAGGATCTTAATACCTTTTTATGACAGAAAGTTTTTATGTGCAGCAGTGGAGTTTTATATACTGCCTCTGTGGTTATTTGTATTATGATGAATATTTATTGAAAATTGCAGTCGGCCGGAACGAGGTTTGAAGGGTGGAAAAGTAATAGAAAAGAGAGGACGGAACACATTTAACATTTATGATTGTTGGCTTAAATGTTTTCCTGAGCAGATCTGGGAGGAAAATTCCTCTTAAAACACCCCACACCACAGGATAATTGCTCAGGATAATCTTTTAGAGACATCCAGAAATCCAGCCTTTGCTGACTTTAATCGGAAGGTGTTAAACGTACTCATGTGTACGGTCATGTGTACAGTGCATAAGCGGTCTTAAGCTGTAAAGTAGTATGAGTGGTGTGTCATTTCCCCCAACACTGTAAAATACGGAAATGACACAAGCAGAAAGTAACTTTTCTCACTCGTGGTTCACTCTCAACCTTTTTTTTTTAAAACCATAATGTCTTGTACGTAATGTGCATTTTTTCCCCAAAAAGAATCATCAAAAGTTGATAAAGCAAAGCAAATTTATTTATATAGCACATTTCATGCACAAGGTAACTGAGTGTGATTTACATGATTAAAAGCATTTAAAAAGAAAAACGGCTTATAAATATTTAAAACATATAAAATAAAAATACAATTAAAACAGCGTACAGTGCAAGAAATATAATTTAAAAGTGGAAATGTTCTAAAAAGCATGGGAAAAAAGAAGAGTTTTTAACCTGGACTTAGAAACATGCACACTTGGGGCTGATGTCACTTCTGTGGCAACTTATTCCCTTTGTGTGCAGCATAATAGCTAAATGCTGCTTCACCATGTTTGCTTTGGACTCTGTGCTCCACTATTTGACCCGAGTCTGTCGATCTCGGAGCCCTACTGGGTTTATATTCTATTAGCATTTCATTCATGTATTCAGGGTCTAAATCGTTTAGTGATTTATAGACCAGCAGCAGAACTTTCAAATCTATTCTAAAGCTGACTGGAAGCCAGTGTAAAGACTTTAGAATTGGAGTAATATGCTCTGACCTCTTTGTTCTGGTCAGAACCCGAGCTGCAGCATTCTGAATGAGCTGCAGCTGTTTAATGCTCTTTTTAGGGAGTCCAGTCAGAGGACCATTACAATAGTCAAGTCTACTTGAGATAAAAGTATTGATGAGCTTCTCCTGGTCTGCTTGGCACATGCAAGCCTTCACTCTGGATATGTTCTTCAGATGGTAGAAGGCAGTTTTAGTAATTGATTTGATATGATTGTTGAAAGTAAGGTCGGAATCTCTCAGTACACCAAGGTTTCTGACTTGGCCTTTGGTTTTTAAAGAGAGTGACTCCAGGTATTTACTAACAGCAGTACTCTTTTCTTTATTGCCAAAAACAATTATCTCAGTTTTATTGTAGTTTAATTGAAGAAAACTTTGGCTCATCCAGTTATCTGTTTTTGACACAACACCTCAATTGAACTGTACTCATATGGAGACACAGCTAGATATAACTGTGTCATCTGGATAGATATGATGGTCAAAATAAAATGTCTGAACATTTTGAACCAAGGGTAGCATATACAGGCTGAACAGGAGGGGTCCAAGAACTGACCCTTGAGGGACCCCCATTTCGATGAGATTGAACACTTCCAATGGTTACAAAATAACTCCTTTCCTCCAGGTAGGACCGGAAACATTGAAGAACTGTTCCATTTAGTCCTACCCAGGTTTCCAACCTGTTCAGGAGTATATTATGATCTACTGTATCAAAAGCTGCACTGAGGTCCAACAAGACCAGAATTGACACCTTTCCTGAGTCAATATATTCAACCTTATATCATTTAGCACTTTAAGAGCAGATTCTGTACTGTGATGAGTTCGGAAACCTGATTGAAATTTGTCAAAAAGTCCATTTAAGTTCAAGAAATTGCTAAGTTGATTCTAAAATAGGTTTCTCAACAATCTTGTCTATAAAAGGGAGATTTGAGATGGGTCGATAGCTTGCTAACATGGAAGGGTCCAGCGTTCTATTTTTTTTAACAGAGGCTTAATGGCAGCTACTTGAAGAGATATAGGAAACTCGCCTGACTGAAGTGAGTGACTGATTATTTTAAAACCTAGTAACTGGTTGGGGCACCCTTAGCAGTAACAACTGCAATCAAGCTTTTTCGATAACTTGGAATGAGTCTCTTACAGCACTGTAGAGAAATTTTCCCCCACTCATCTTTGCAGAATTGTTGTAATTCAGCCACATTGGAGGGTTTTCGAGCATGAACCGCCTTTTTCAGGTCATGCCACAGCATCTCAGTAGGATTCAGTTCAGGACTTTGAAAGTCTTCATTTTTTATTCAGCCATTCAGTGATTAACTTGCTGGTGTGTGTTGCATCATTGTCCTGCTGCAGAACCCAAGTTTGTTTCAGCTTGAGGTCACAAACAGATGGCCAGACATTCTCCTTCAGGATTTTTTGGAAGACCGCAGAATTCATGATTTCATTTATCAGTCTTCGAGGTCCCGAAGCAGCAAAACAGCCCCAGACCACCACACGACCACCACCATATTTTAATGTTGGTGTGATCATCATCTTCTGAAATGTGGTGTTACTTTTACGCTAGATGTAATGGGACACACACCTTCCAGAAAGTTGAACTTTTGTCTCGTCAGACCACAGAGTATTTTCCCAAAAGTCTTAGGGACCATTGAGATGTCTTCTGGCAAACCTGAGACAATCCTTAATGTTATTTTTGCTCAGCAGTGGTTTTCGTCTTGGAACTCTGTCCTGCAGGCCATTTTTACCCAGTCTCTTTCTTGTGGTGAAGTCATGAGCACTGACATTAAGTGAGGCAAGTGAAGCCTGCAATTCTTTGGATCCTTTCGAGGGGTCTTTTGTGACCTGACTTGGATGAGTCATCACTGCGCTCTTGGGGTAATTTTGTTCGGCCGGCCACTCCTGGGAAGGTTCACCACTGTTCTCTGTTTTCCCCATTTGTGGAGTATGGCTCTCACTGTGGTTCGTTGGAGTCCCAAAGCTTTAAAAATGGCTTTGTAACCTTTTCCACAGTGAATGATCTCAATGACTTTCTTTTTCATTTGTTCCTTAATTTGTTTAGATCTCGGCATGATGTCTAGCTTTTGAGGATCTTTTGGTCTACTTTGTCAGGCAGGTCTGATTTAAGTGATTTTTTTGATTGAGAAAATTTGTAGCAGTATCAGGCCTGGGTGTGGCGAGAGAAACTGAACTCCGGTAGGATAAACCCCAGTTAAGTTACAGTTATGTGCAAAAGTGTTTGCCCCCTTCCTGATTTCTAATTTTTTGCAAGTATGTCACACTTAAATGTTTCCCCATCAACAAATTGAAATATTAGTCAAAGACAACACAATTAAACACAAAATACAGTTTTTAAATGCTTTTTATTATTATTAAGGGAGGAGAAAAATCCAAACCTACATAGCCCTGTGTAAAAAAGTCATTGCCTCCCCCTCCAATGGTTTATCATACCGGAGTTCAATTATAAGACAATTAGTTTTTCCCACGGGGCCATTTAGTTTTGAAAAAATGTTTCCTTAGTAAATTTAATCACCATTTATAAACTGCATGGTATCTTTACCTGTGGTATATTCATCTTATATTTTTATTTGTTTGATGAATTAAACAAAGTGGGGAAACTATGCAAAAAAATAAGAATTTGAGAAGGGGGTGCACTGTAAATATCCTAAAATTAAAGCTGAAAGTCTGCAGTTTAAAGCTTTTTTGTGTAATTTCAAATACATCATGGTGGTTTTTTGAGCCAAAAGATGAAATGTGTCAATGTCAATGTTATGAATGTGACCGTACATTTCCGTCCTATGGTTTTCTCCGAGATGGATAGTGGTTTCTTAAAGCCTGGACAGTGTCCTGTGTTTAGTCAGAAATTCCTGCAGAATTATGGATTTTTTAATTTGTATTTATTTTTATTTTTTTGTACGGGGTTCACTGTAGAGGTGGCTCGAATTTCGCAAAGTATGTGGCTTCTTCTTATTCCTGCTGAAGTTATTTTAATAAAAACCACACCTAGCCACAGCAGGCTGGCATGCAGCCAAAAGCAGCTACCGCGTGTCAGCAAACGCTGACGTCTCACAAAGAGCATATGTACACACACAGCACATACACTATGAGTACAAAAGTATTGGGATATATATATGCTCATTCAACTTATACACAATGAAAATGGGATAAAATATGGAGTTCACACTCCCGGTTCAAGTCCATCCCAAAGGTGTGTTAGGGAGTCTTAAAATCAAGTTTGTCCACACTAAACTCATCCAACATGACTTTATGGACCTTGCTTTCTGAAAACAGGCCAAAAAAGGGCCTTCCCCAAAGTGTTGGAGGCTTATAATTGTCTGAAATGTATTAGTAGAATGACAATGAATTTATGTTCATGAACTGAGGCGTCTAGTACAACCCCTTTGATTAATTAATTGTACATGCGGTATGTCCCTGGACTTTAATATATTTTTCATTAAACCACTATGAAACATTTATTTACACATTTTGTAATCATAAATTATAATTTTTTTAAAGACCCCTATCTAACAATAATTATAATACATATAATAATATATATATAATACAATGTACATAGTGGGTAAATTATTTTTGTAGGTTTTGTATTAAAAAAATATTTTCTTGAATTATATCCTGCAAGAAATAGGGTTGATTTTATAGTTTACTAGAATTATGCAAATAAATAAGTGAAATAAACTTTGTTGAGGGATCTGGCAGGATGAAATTGTAAACATTGTAGAAAAAAATATATTATTTATTATTATTTATTATTTTTATATTCATTTTTAAAGGGTTAAAATAAAGCTGGGCAATTAATCTAAATTTAATTGTGATTTCGCCAGAATAATGAGAGAAGAATTTTTTTTCGACAAATATATATAATAGACAATACAGTCACCTGAGGCGTGTACATTTTTTACCCATGACTGTATTTATTTTTATTTTTTTATTTCTATTTTTTAATATGTTACTATTTTACTTGTTACTAATTTGTTTTTAGGTTGTTCTTTTAAGTTATATTTAAAGTATAAATTTGGTAGTTACATAAATACTAAGTTTTGAAATCATTGAATAATCGTAGTTATTAATTGTGATTTTGATATCAGTCAAAAATAGTTGTTATTATTGATTTTTCCATAATCGCCCAACCCTAGGTTCAAATACTCCTATTACCACTACTATTTAACTGTTTTAACCTGTAATATTTACGGTTATTATTAAATAAAATGAAATATTTTGACAAAATATGGGTGAAAGATTTCAGTTAATTTCATGTAATAATCAGGTTTAAGGAAGATTACCGTATCTCCTCCCAAAAATATTATATTTGTTGGTAGTTGGATTATTCCAAAAATAAAATAAAATCTATAAGATTCTGGGAATTGGAAGGTGTACTACCATTTGTTGACTTTCTCAGATGTCAGCTTGTATCAGTATTTTCCTCAATTTTTCAATTGATGTATACATGACAGTAATAACAAAAAATATCAGGCATATCCAAGTGTTGAGTGTCAATGAAGGTGTCCCATTGTAGTATTTATTATAATTGATTAATTGAGAGTCACATTGGAGGATATCGTACAGTAAATAATAATTGCTCCTTTCTGTCTTTCTGTGTCAGCATGCTGTGTGCAGTAAACCTGAAGAGCCACGGCGGGAAACCAGCTGGCTTGGACAGTCTTACCAAACCAAAGCTTTCACCCCAATGGCGCTCTGTGGTCCAGGCCAAATCATACCTGCATCCTGACCTCACCTCCCACACTTGTGGGCTCGTCCGTGCCAGAAGCGCTCAATGTTTTGGTTGTTGCTGTAGGTGAAGTAGCAGCTACAGGGAGCGGCGCTTTACAAGCCGGTTAAATACTGCAACACACTTGGTTTTGAGTTTACACACTGTAGATTCCTCCAAAGAAACCAGTTTACAACATTTAACCTTTAAGGCTGGACTTACACTGCATTTTTTTTTTTACTCTGAAGTGGCACAGTTGAGATGTGCGTTATGGCGTTGTGAAGAGAAAACACAAGAATCGGATATCTGATCAGAGCTCATCCAAATGTGGAAAAAAAACAGATGTCGGATATCTGTCCATGCGAGTGCTGTACCCCGTCAATGCCAGCTTGACCTCAAAATACACCCGTGTCTGCTCAAGCAACACAAATAAACACATTAAAAAAAATATGCTGTAAATCTAAACTGCAGTGAAAACATAGACAATTTAACATGGGCTAAATATGTGTATTATCATTAAATAAGCAAAATATTTGCTGACTGTGGCCAGTGGAGAAGTGTGGAGGTTAACTTTATTTTAAATCAATGAAAGCAAGAGTAGGCCCAGGCCAACTAAACAGTATGTAATATTTGATATTTTGTCAATGCTTGTCTTGAGGCTTGTGGAGTTATTGACTTCCAATATGGATCTCTGTGCATGCAGAAATAATGTAAATAGACAGTACAAAAAAAGCACTTGGAGCTGCAGTATAAAATCTGGCCTGCTATTGTGACTTTTTCTCTGCTAACATTCAGCGTGATCATAATGTAAACGTGAGCTCCTTTGCTCCATCACTAACTATATGCAAAACCTGGAACATAATGGATTTGTACACTCTGCTGACAACGTGTTTTGACCACATCACTCTGGTCAACAAGCCAAAGGGATTTAAATCACAAGTATTTGCAGAAAACTTTGAAAATGTATCCCGGTGGTACTGGTGTATACTGTTGGATTGACCCTTTTGTACTGTACCCTCTGCTAACGTGTACATACAGTGGAACCTGTAAGGTCAAACAATCCTTTCCATGATGCTGGACAAAATTGGAATTGGAAAATAATGCAAAATGAATTAATCTGTTCCCAGGTTCAACTGGCCCCATCTTGAGTAATTGGACAGGCATAATTGTAGCATTAACTGGCGTACAAATGTAAAAAGAAGTTAAACACTGTTTAATAAAATTAAAAACTATGAGTTGTTTACACCCCTTCACCCTCCTGTTATATTTATTGAACATCAGAATCAGAATCCGCGTTGCTGTTGTACTATGGCTTAATGAGTGTCCCTCATTGCCCACACTAGTAGCCTTTTGTGGTGGCATTGCAAAAAAAAAATTTTTTGCAAAGATTTTTGCAACTTTAGAGGCCTCATTTCCAGAAAAGGGAATGTTATTATGTGTAGGTTTTGTGTGGCTTAGAAGGAATATTCTTCAGAAAATGAGTGTCCTTCACAGAAAGACTTAACACAGTGGATTTGGTGGTGTACTTTCTGTAACGTCTTTTTTTATATATATAATTGTTGTCACTTTGGCCATAATTTACTGAGCAGCCAGGACAGACGCATGTGAACCACTTGCCTATGTCGCAATAATTTCCATTTCCTGTTCCATGATTGTAACCACATTTCCCGTCACTTGTACCACTTTTTTAATGCCGTTACAAAAACAGCTGTAGAAAAAAAAAACTAAATACGCAAAATACACTTGTGGAGTTAATCCTCAAGATGCTGACTGAGCTGAAGTTGCACAAAATAATATATGGAAAAATTCAGGGGGAAAAAAAGTTAAACACTTTAAAAAAAATAAAAAAAATAGAAAGCCCTTTGCTTGGGGAATAAGTCTATTCACATAAACGCCAGGAAAGTGACGCAAAACACGAAAATAGAAAACGAAGAAAAGACAGTTCTTTGGATTCGGACTTAAACCATCAGTGTCCGCTTTTTCCATCTTTTCCAGAAATTGTTGGTCAAATTTTGAATTCTTCATTGGACTTTAGAGACTCCACTGTAGTTGACATTCCCCCAACTGCCACCCATCCTCGCACATCCTCTTCACTGATGGACGCCATTCCCACCGCCGTGTAAGAAGACCCGGAGAGGTGCGGCCCTGGCCTTGTTTACTCTACAGTTGAAAATTTGGCCTGTGGGTGTGGGTGTGGATGTCAGAGAGAGAGAGAGAGACAGACAGACAGACAGACAGACATTGACACACACAGACAGGATGCGCTTGGCCTAAACGAGAGGCTTTGGAGTGATAATCCTCACCATTGGAGGTCTGCGCACACTGTTTTAATTTCAAACACATGCTGTAATATTTCAAAATAGCTTTAATTTTGGGGGAAAACAAGATTAAAGTATAAATATGTATGTTGGCAGTGCCTCCACACTACTCTGTTGTTTAATTCAGTGTTTTGAATGTTGATGCAGCTGTCATTTTAATAATTACCATTTATTTATTAAAGGAAAA
The DNA here is from genome assembly GCF_024500275.1 of Phycodurus eques. Taxonomy (NCBI): domain Eukaryota; kingdom Metazoa; phylum Chordata; class Actinopteri; order Syngnathiformes; family Syngnathidae; genus Phycodurus; species Phycodurus eques. The sequence continues at coordinate 20,809,471 of NC_084526.1, forward strand.
AAGCCAGGTGGGAAATAAAACGGTTGTTTGAACTGCCGCCGCCTTGAGACGTTTTGTCAACAGCATGCTGCCAAGCCAATGCTCGTCTTTGTCCAGAAGTTGTGAAAAGAGAACCAGGGCCTCAGGAGCATCATCATCATCAGGAACAGCTGGATCACGTCCACGAAGGGGGAGGAGAGAGACAGGAAGGCTTGGCAATGGAGAGTAAGGAAATTTTATAATGATATGATTCATACGCGAGACTGGGGAACAAACGGAGATGCTGAATATAAATATTTCACATAAGAACCAGACTAAGAAAAGCTAAGGATTGTTTTTATTTCTTTGTGTTGCTCCCCTTTTTACCTTTCTGACAGGTTTGAAGGAGTTGACACCGTTGCACTGTGGTAACCTCAAGTGGTCATAAAAGCTTCCAGAAGCATGTTGACAGATTTACACCACTTATACAAATGTCAGGGAAAAGTGTCATACTGATTATTGTAGTTACTGTGAAGTACAGTGAAAAAAATGGGTCTTCATCGGAAATACAGTGGAAAGTATTCAGAGCCCCTAAAATGTTTCACTCTTTGTTATATTGCAGCCATTGAAAAACTTGCTGCGTCATTCCCAAAAAAGACTCATGGCTGTATTAGCTCCAAAGGGTGCTTCTACTAAATACTTAGCAAAGGGTCTGAATACTTATGGCTGTGCGATATTGCAGTTTTTCTTTTTTAATATATCTGCAAAAATTTAACTTTTGTTTTTTTCTGTCAACATGTGGTGCTGTGTGTAGATTAATGAGGGGAAAAATGAACAATGATTTTAGCAAATGGCTGCACTATAACTGAAAATTTTAAGGGGGTCTGAATACTTTCCATACCCACTGTAAATGAGTGAAGTCCAATCTCTCAGTATAATATAACAATTTTCCACAATTTCACATTTTAAAACAACACCCAAATACCTTTAAAATCTAGAGTGCACGTTACATCCTCTTTGTAAGAGAAATCATCCTGTTTTGAAGTCCAGTCTCATGCACGTGAGTCACTGCTCACCCCGCTCTTCTGCAGGGGACTGCTTTTTTTTACTATGACGACCACCATCACCATGTTGACTTCACTTGAACTTGGCCGAATAATCACATATGTGCCGCTTATCCGTAGCAAACAATGCTAACATTGTCAGTTACACAACTAATACGGTGCACAACTAACTAACTATATATATATATATATATATATATATATATATATATATATATACACACACACACACATATATATATATATATATATATATATATATATATATATATATATATATATCGACCCTAGTGAGGAGAAGCGGCTCAGAAAATGGATGGATGGAGATATATATATATATGATATATATATATATATCATATATATATATATAATATAATATAAAACCACAACTGATCTGTGCACCCAACTTGAACAGTTGACTCACATACCTGTTTTCAGAAAAAGGTATCTGACAAAAGATTTACTTGGTTGTTTATTTGAGCACCTGAGGCAGGGGTAGCCACTCCAGAGACCGGACTCACCTTCTAAATCCCGATTCGCTTTTGGGGTTGACAGAAGCGAATGACTTCCGAATCAGAATCGAATCATTTCTCCTTGTTCTATTCCAAAATAATAGTCAAAAGAAATGAAAAATACAATTCAATGATTTGAAAGCTACTGAAAACTATTAAAGTATTATCTATTGAACCAGAAAGAGTACGCTCTTGTCATCTGCCCCGCTGTGTTAGATCAACTTTCACCCACGTATACATTTGACAACTACATTCATGCACAGAAACTATGCGCAGTAAGTACAAATGGCATCGGCCATAAAAATTTTTTTTTTAAAAAGGGCTAAAAATGCTGAGATATTTTGTATTTTTTTAAGTAAATGTGGCATGGCGGCACTTGCAACTCTTGTCAGAATAAGTATGTTGTCAGTCTTGGATTTGTTGTGATTGGAATCTGAAAATTTTGATTAGTGTTTGGTATTTCGGTGGACTCGAATGACAATTTGAGGCACCACCGATTTGTGAACAGCCCTACAGGCAAGCAATTAAAAAGTTCCATAATCTGTCTTTTATTTAACATTTTGACACTCATAACTTATACAAGTGTAAAAAGAAGTTAACTACTCTGTAGTACTACTCTGTAGTAAATTAAATAAAACTGCTAAATAAGAAAGAGTGAACCTACTAACTTATTTTCAAATATATGTATTTTCAGTCTGTTTTATAAGTCACTTTTTTTCAAATATTTGGACACTCAAAGGGTGTATGGTAATTGACCTGGTATGTAAGAAATGCCACATGGTGTTCCAGGAATACCACAATAGAATGTCAATTTACTAGTCAAAGCAAGTTCAACTTAAAAAAAAAAAAAAATTTTGTCAAGACAAACTTGGTCGACCAGTGTTTTGAGACTCTCAGTGTCCCGCTGGAAGGCTTTGTTCCCGGCTGGATTTGCGGAATTACAAACACATGCAAGAGAATACTAAAGTGTTTAAAACATGCCCAGGAGTGGCATTATTGTGGGAAATGAAATCATGTCATAACACCAATGTGATGTTCTGTCTCTTAATCTAAAACATGACTGGAAAAAAAACATCAGTGGACAAGTCGCTTTGGGGGTGTCATGGTGCTGTGTTTTTATATCCAACCAGGCTCAGCTTAATAGTGTTTACCTGGCACACTGGGAAGAAATCAGTCCCAAACTGAAGTTGAGAGTCCTGGATCAACAGGTTGGGCAACCCTGCTCTTCTGTGTGGGCCCTTGTCTTTAATTAGGACCCTTTTCCTTTTTGTGGAAGTCCCACTAATTTAGTTTACCCTGAAAGTTCATTTCCACCACATGAACCTATTTAGCCTACAACTCTCTCTCTCTCTCTCTCTCTCTCTCGCTCTCTCGCTCTCTCTCTCTCTCTCTCTCTCTATATATATATATATATATATACACACATACATACAGTGGGTATGGAAAGTATTCAGACCTGCTTACATTTTTCACTCTGTTATATTGCAGCCATTAGCTAAAATAATTTAAGTTAATTTTAGTCCTCATTAATGTACACACAGCACCCCATATTGACAGAAAAAAACATAATTGTTGACATTTTTGCAGATTTATTAAAAAAACAAAAACTGAAATATTACACAGCCATAAGTATTCAGAGAAGGTTTCTGTCCAGGATATCCATGTACTTGGCCGCATTAATCTTTCCTTTGATTGCAACCGGTCGTCCTGTCCCTGCAGCTGAAAAACACCCCCACAGCACCACCATGCTTCACTATTGGGACTGCATTGGACAGGTGATGAGCAGTGCCTGGTTTTCTCCACACCTACCGCTTAGAATTGAGGCCAAAAAGTTCTTTCTTGGTCTCATCAGAGCAGATAATCTTATTTCTCACCATATTGGAGTCCTTCAGGTGTTTTTTAGCAGACTCCATGCAGGCTTTCATGTGTCTTGCACTGAGGAGAGGCATCCATCCTCCAATGAAGGTGCAGAACCATCTCAAGGATGATCAGACAAAATAAAGAACACCAGTTAAATATATGAGTGTCACAGCAAAGGGTCTGAATACTTATGGCTGTCTGATATTTCAGTTTTTCTTTTTTTAATAAATCTGCAAACATTTCAACAATTTCGCTTTTGTTCTGTGAACATGGGGTGCTGTGTCTACATTTATGAAGAAATAAATGAATTTTCATAAATTTAGCAAATGGCTGCAATATAACAGTGAAAAATGTAACAGGGTCCGAATACCTTCCATACCCACTATATATATATATATATATATATATATATATATATATATATATATATATATATATATATATATATATCACAGTCTGGTTAGGTGCTGCTACAAAAAAAGAACAAACAGCAACGGACAATAAAAACTGCTGAAAAGATTGTCGGTACCCCCATACCCACGCTTGAGGACTCGCATGCTGCCAGAACTAAACAAGAGCATGCAAAATCCTCTTGGACCCTCTACATCCTGGTCACCACCTCCTCCAGCTCCTTCCCTCAGGTAGGCGCTACCAAAGAATGCAAACTAAAACAAGTAGACATTCCAACAGCTTCTTCCCTCTTGTCATTAACTTCTTAAACAGTCAATTTGACAGTCAATTTACAACTCCATTGCAACATGCTGCCCATTTTGTCACATCTCTGTCGTGCCAAGTATACATTACTCGTGCACTCACTGTTGTAGTCTTGCCATGCTGCACTTTTTGCAAATCTGGAGATGACCAATACTGGCTACTCATGAGTAGCATCTGCAACATTTTCACAATCAACATTGTCCCAGATTATTGCACTACTCGTCACTTTAACCTGCATCAATTTCTTGAAGTATCTGCGCTCTTTGCACAAAGGTCATTGCACTGGACTATTGTTCTTTTAGTCATTTCCAACTGCTCTAATTGCTAGAGGACTCTGCATCTTTTTGCACAACTGTCAAGAAAAACTGGTAACCTTTTATTGCTCAGTGACTTTTTTTGTAATGTCTTTATGTCGCAAAAGGGTTCTCTGTCAATTCTCTGATGTCGTACTAGAGTGCTCCAATTATCCATCCATCCATTTTCTGAGCCGCTTCTCCTCACTAGGGTCGTGGGCGTGCTGGAGGCTATCCCAGCTATCATCGGGCAGGAGGCGGGGTACACCCTGAATTGATTGCCAGCGAATTGCAGGGCACATACAAACAAACAACCATTCGCACTCACATTCACACCTACGGGCAATTTAGAGTCTCCAATTCATGCATGTCCACACTAGGCGGGGCCGGGGATTGAACCCGGGTCCTCAGAACTGTGAGGCTGACGCTCTAACCAGTCGGTCACCGTGCCGCGTGCTCCAGCTACCGGAGACAAATTCCTTGTGTGTTTTTGACATCCTTGCCAAATAAAGATGATTCTGATTCTGATATTTACACTGCGATTGGCTGGCAACCAGTTCAGGGTGTACCCCGCCTCCTGCCCGATGATAGCTGGGATTGGCTCCCACATCCCAAAAACATGCATGTATTAGAGACTCTAAATTGCCCGTAGGTGTGAATGTGAGTGTGAATGGTTGTTTGTTTTTATGTGCCCTGTGATTGCCTGGCAACCAGTTCAGGGTGTACCCCGCCTCCTGCCCGATGATAGCTGGGATAGGCTCCAGCACGCCCGCGACCCGAGTGAGGAGAAGTGGCTCAGAAAATGGATGGATATATATATATACAGACCCTTTCCAAAAAATAGAATATCATTAAAAATATTAGGATACGCTGAAGAAATCAAAGCACCTGCACAGGTGTCATTAAATTCCTTCAGTTTGTTTCAATTGTCTCAGTTGGGTTCAATATGAGGAAGACTGCAGACTTGACCACTGGCCAGACTGACCATAATTGATACCCTCCATCAGAACCATCAGAATCATCTTTATTTGCCAAGTATGTCCAAAAAACGCACAAGGAATTTGTCTCCGTTAGTTGGAGCCGCTCTAGTACGACAACAGTCAATTGACAGAGAACACCTTTAAGACAAAGACATTGACAAAAAAACAGTCACTGAGCAATACAGGGGAGCTAGTTATCTTTTTTTTTTTTTTTTGACAATTGTGCAAAAAGATCCAGAGTCCTCTAGCACTAAGAGCAGTTCGAAAAACTAATATTGCAATAGTGCGGTGCAATGACCATTCTGCAAAGGGCGCAGAGACTTCAAACGAGTAGTGCGATAATCTGGGACAATGTTGATTGTGCAAATGTTGCGGATACTTCTCAATCAGTGTGCAAATGGAGCAGATGCTACTCTGGCATGAGTGGCCAGTATTGGTCAACAACAAAGTGCAGCGTGGTGAGACTACTACAGTGAGTGCACGAGTAATGTATAATTGCCCCCACAGAAATGTGACAACAAACTCAAGTCAAAAAGATTGCCAGCATGTTGTAATGGAATTGTAAGTTAGGTGTTTAAGACGTTGATTGCAAGAGGGAAGAAGCTGTCTGCTAGTTCTAGTTTGCATTGATCGGTAGCGCCGACCTGAGGGAAGGAGCTGGAAGAGCCGGTGACTCGTATGTGGAGGGCCTGAGAGGATTTTGCACACTCTTGTCTTAGTTCTGACAGCGTGCAAGTCCTCAAGGGTTGGTAGGGGGTACCGACAATCCTTTCAGAAGTTTTGATTGTCCGTTGCAGTCGGAGTTTGTCCTTTTTTGTAGCAGCACCAAACCAGACTGTGATGGAAGAACACGGGACTGATTCGATGACCGCTGTGTAGAACTGCCTCAGCAGCTCCTGTGGCAGGCCGTGCTTTCTCAGAACGCAGGACGTACATCCTCTGCTGGGCCTTTTTGAGGACGGAATTGATGTTGGTGCCCACTTCAGGTCCTGAGAGACTGTAAGACTGTAGACTCCATAGGGTGGGTAAGCCACAAAAGTTCATAGCTAAGGAGGCTGGCTGTTCACAGAGTGCTCGTGTCCAAGCATATCAATGGAAACTCAAGTGGAAGGACAAAAATGTGGCAGGAGAAGGTGCACCTGCAAAAGAGATGACTGTGGGCTTCAGTGGCTTATCAAACAGAGAAGATTCAAGAATCTAGCAGAGATCCAGAAAGAGTGAAATGAGGCAGGAGTCACAGCTTCAAAACCCACCACATTCAGACGCACCCAGGAGATGGGCTACAACTGATGGGTTCTTCGGGTCAAGTCACTTCTGAGCCTGAGCCAATGTAGGAAGTGTCTCAACTGGGCCAAGGACAAGAAGGACTGGACTGTTGCCCAGTGTTCCAAGGGCCTCTTTTCCGATTAAAGTATTGTGTGCCTTTCATTCTGGAATAAAGGTCCAAGAATTTGGAGGAAGACTGGTGAAGAACAGAACCCAAGTTGCTTGAGGTCCAGTGTGAAATATCCACAGTCAGTCATGATTTGGGGTGCATTTGGTGTCCAGTACAGGTGTTGGTAAACTGCTTTCTTAAATCCAAGGTCACCGCAGCAGTCTGCCAGAATGTTTAGAGGACTTCACGATTCCTTCTGCTGAGGATCTGTATGGAGATGCAGATTTCATCTTCCAGCAGGAGCTGGCCCCTGCCCCTACCGCTAGAAGCACCAGAACCTGCTTTGATGCTCATGCCATCACAGTGCTTGACTGGCCGGCCAACTCGCCGGATCTAAACCCCATTGAGAATCTATGGGGTATTATCAAGTGGAAAATGAGGTGTACCAGACCCAAAAACAAACAAGAACTGACAGCAAGCATCAAGGACATCTGGGCTGCCATAACTCCCAGGCAATGCCACAGGTTGATTGCCTTAATGGCACATCGAGGCAGTGATTAAAACCATCCATCCATCCATTTTCTGAGCCGCTTCTCCTCACTAGGGTCGCGGGCAGTGCTGGAGCCTATCCCAGCTGTCATCGGGCAGGAGGCGGGGTACACCCTGAACTGGTTGCCAGCCAATCGCAGGGCATATAGGAACAAACAACCATTCGCACTCACAGTCATGCCTACGGGCAATTTAGAGTTTCCAATTAATGCATGTTTTTGGGATGTGGGAGGAAACCGGAGTGCCCGGAGAAAACCCACGCAGGCACGGGGAGAACATGCAAACTCCACACAGGCGGGGCCAGGGATTGAACCCGGGTCCTCAGAACTGTGAGGCTGACGCTCTAACCAGTCGACCACCGTGCCGCCATGATTAAAACCAAGGGATTTGAATTTTTTGGAAAAGGTCTATATACAGTGGGTATGGAAAGTTTTCAGACCCCCTTAAATGTTGTTATATTGCCGCCATTTGTTAAAATCGTTTAAGTTCTTTTTTTTCCTCATTAATGTACACACAACAACCCATATTGACAGAAAAAAATTTAATTGTTGAAATTTTTGCTGATTTATTAAAAAAGAAAAACTGAAATATCACACAGCCATAAGTCGTCAGACCCTTTGCTTTGACACTCATTTCGTTAAATCAGGTGCTGTCCATTTCTGGTCATTCTTAAAATGGTTTTACACCTTCATTGGAGTCCAGCTGTGTTTGATTATCCTGATTGGACTTGATTAGGAAAGCCACACACCTGTCTATATAAGACCTTACAGCTCACAGTGCATGTCAGAGCAAATGAGAATCATGAGGTCAAAGGAACTGCCTGAAGAGCTCAGAGACAGAATTATGGCAAGGCACAGATCTGGCCAAGGTTACAAAAACATTTCTGCTGCACTTAAGGTTCCTAAGAGCACAGTGGCCTCCATAATCCTGAAATGGAAGACATTTGGGACGATCAGAACCCTTTCTCGAGCTGGCTGTCCGACCAAACTGAGCAATCGGGGGAGAAGAGCCTTGGTGAGAGAGGTAAAGAAGAGATGGGAGAAAGTTCTACAAAGTCAACCATCACTGCAGCCCTCCCCCAGTCGGGGCTTTATGGCATAGTGGCCCGGCGGAAGCGTCTCGTCAGTGCAAGACATGAAAGCCCGCATGGAGTTTGCTAAAAAAAAAAAACACCTGATGGTCTCCAAGATGGTGACAAAAAAGATTCTATGATCTGATGAGACCAAGATAGAAATTGTTGGCCTTAATTCTAAGTGGCATGTGTGGAGAAAACCAGGCACTGCTCATCACCTGTCCAATACAGTGCCAACAGTGAAGCATGGTGGTGGCAGCATCATGCTGTGGGGGTGTTTTTCAGCTGCAGGGACAGGACGACTGGTTGCAATCAAAGGAAAGATGAATGCGGCCAAGTAAAGGGATATCCTGGACGAAAACCTTCTCCAGAGTCTTCAGAACCTCATACTGGTCCGTAGGTTCACCTTCCAACAAGACAATCACCCTAAGCACACAGCTAAAATGCAAGCGGACAAGCGGGATAGAGAATGGACAAATTGATGGAAGCTATTTCTGTCAAAATGGTGGAAATTGAGAACTAGTGTGTTTCATGTTTGTGGTCCGCCGTTGTTGTTTGTGTATCAAGCGTTCAGTGTCGCGCGGTCATTGGCAAGAAAATGGCATCGGCAGGCCTGTGGTCCACATTGTTGTTTTTGACAGTGGCACCATAGTTGTTTTTCTGTCAGAACAATGAAATCTTTTGTCTGAGTGTGAGTGTTCACTGTAGGCATGCGAGAAACTCTACAACCGTACTTGTGTCATTGTTGTTTTTGTGGTTTTTAGACATGCTGGTGGGGCAAGGGTGGTTGCAGTTAAGCCAGCCAAACTCCCAAGTCCGGATAAATAGGGAGAGTTAAAATAAAAAATGGCATTCATCTGTAAAACCAATGTTAAAGCAAACAGTATATGGAAATGCACCTTAACCAATTGGAGAGTAAGGAAATCAGAAAAAAACTGGGAAGAAGAGAGACATGCATGTTATATGTTTAGTGTATTAACATTAAGAAGCACAAACACTACAACAGCACTGTGGTTCGCTGTTGTTTTTGTATTTTTTTAAATGACACCAGTGTTGTTTCCGGCAAATTTAAATGAGTATTTGGCTACAACTCTTCATAAAAGTAAAAAAGTTGGGCTTTTACTGTATCTTACATTGAGTAGCCGTTACCAGCTGAGAACCGATCCAGACCTTTCTCTGCATCATTTAGAAAATGTTACCACTCTGCTTTTCCCGATGTCACGCCCACAAGGAACCTCAACTGCCTGGGGGAGACCTACTGGAATCTTCTTTGACACTACTGTTTGTTGTCAGCTCGGCCGGCTTTCAGCACATTGCACCTTAGAAGAAGCAAGGCGTTTGGTCCAATATTTTTACTTATATTCTCCAGAAAAAAATTTGAATGTTGGGGGGCTGGTTATTTACGACACGGTGTTACTTCAGTACGACAAATTGTAAACCCACATCGACGGACACTGCAAAAACGAATATCTAAACAAGACTAAATATCTCAAATCAAGGCATATGCTTGTTCTTGGTCTGCCAAGATACTGTATTTCTTCTTACTTTGCTTGAGGCATATTTTCCCCCTTAAAAAACTTTGGAAGGTATTATAACTTGTTGATTTTATTCATAGTTATGAATATGTTCATCCTAAATAGCGAGCTATAGTTACTTGTTTAAAGAAATGCTATCCCATTTGCTTGAAGTCAGTAAGTTCATTACTTTTTTTTCTTGTTATTTTTCAAGCCCAGTTTTTGCACTGGAGACAAGTAGGCCTAGTATTGGAATAAGTGAGTAGTTGGTGCACATGTGTGTGCTTAATGTTTTCTATACAAAGTGACATGGCCGAGCTACTTGCTCAGCTTGTTTTAAAAAAAATTTATTTATGTCTGTTTGCCAAATTTTTCAGATGTGACACTTGGGGGGGCATAGACTGCGGGGTTCAGGGCGAGGCTTGACTCAACCCAAGCCCCTTGTACCGACACGATAAAGCAGGTCGGTCGTTCACTGCGGCTGGATGGTTATCATGAATGGAACATTGTATTGCTGAGAGACAAGAGCCTCCTAAACCATGAGGGTCCCCTTTTTGGCCCGGTAAAGAGAGCGCGGGGGTCGGGATTGAGGGTTATGGCAGGGTAAAGGGAGGTTGTTTCGGAGAAGTGCTGAATGCAGATAATTAAGAAAATGGGCTGTGGCAAAGCTGTGAGCCCCCTTTTTCCCCCCGCGCACAACACTCAACTCGCACATTTACCCCTGAAGCTGGTCTGCTCGTGTTTATTTTGATTTTACTCCCAGAAAACTGGGAAGGGGGCGGGGCTGTCGTCTGGGAGGAATTTAAGATGCATGGTAGTGGTCGAAAGTGCTGGACTCAAGACAATCTGGCTAAAAAGCAAAAAGGGGGAGGGAGGAGGCTTTTCTGGGTTTCAACTTCTTTTGTTCAATGGACATTCAGGAGGTTGAATGTGCTTTTTCTGACCTGTTTTGTATCACAATACCCTTGTTCCACCATAACATTTATACAAAAGAATACCGGCCAAAGTTAGTTTCGGCCACAGCAAATCAAAGTGTGATTTTGGACACTTGTAATGATGACATAGCATTTGTTTACAGTTACAGAGAGCAGCACCACATTTTTGCACTGGAGTACCTTAAATGTGCCAAGTTGACTCTTTTACAATTTAACACCTTCTTAAGACTGGAAATGTTTGCATGTTGGTAAGTGGCGAGTTTATTAGACCTCTTTGAGTCAACAGCTTTGAATAAATAACACGAGCTTAAAATGTATCAAGACTTCCTTTAGAAAATGCTTAACGTTTCTCACTGTAGGTTTCACTTATCCCGACCTAATAATGCCTTAAATGTCAGACCGTGCTTGATGTGGAAATACATTAGAAAGGACGTTTTACCTCACTTTTGAAACATTTTATTCGAAAAACACAATTCCACAGTTGGGACAATATCAATCATGGCTTCCGAGCTGCACTTCTTTATTTCACGTCATATAATTAAACAATACTGTCAAATATGTATATTATTCTTCATATTCTGGTTTCATAATTTAACATTTATCAAAGGTCCTTTTCAAGAAACATAAAATTCATGGTGGCACAATTTCAAGTGGATGCATGACTATTTTTACCTACAATCTGACCATTTTTCAGCATGTTGCATGTTAACAAACTCTAAACGCTGTTATATCAGATGGCTGTGGCGTGTACAGTAGAATCCTATAGGACTCCCAGTAAATACTGTTATCAAAAGTCTACTTGAAGCATTCAAAATTCAAGTGTCTAACATTGAGACTTGTATAATCCAACAGATATGTTCATAGAGCACACATCTTCCAGGATGTGAATAATGTATGAAAAAGTCACACATCTAATGAACCTATTTCATTATGAGCTGTAATGTTAGCATATGATACAGAAATGTGGCTGATTTTCCCCATCACATTTTGTTATATACACATGGGCCAAAAATGGCATTTTTTTTCAACATTATGGCATTTTTTTCAATATTATGGCATTTCCCCTGCTCATAAATTCAATGTTGGAACAACTTGCAAGGTTCATATCCATACATAATATCTTAGAACAATGGGAGAATACCTTTTGGGGTACATTGTGGTTCTCTACGACGATTTGTCATTATCTTTATGGATATAACTTTTATACGGCATTCAGATACATCTACTGTGTTGTTTCTGTGCAGGTTAACCTAATGCTCAGGCCAGAGGCAACAAAGGTAAAGAAACAAACCTGCATAGTGCAAACATACGAGAGTTAGCAGTTATAAAATGGGGTTTCATTTAAAGGCGTGAAGTCAGGGGGAGGAAAGGTTGGGGGGCGGGGGGGGGGGGGGGGTTCTTAGAGGAAAAGCGCTGTAAAACAATGTGAAGGTAGGGTGAGCAGGGGAGGAAGGGGCCGGGGAGTTCCTGCACAAAAGTTGTGGGGAGTGTGGTGCTTCAGTTCATTTAAGTACTTGATCCTGTCCCCAGCAAATATTTGAAGTGTGGTTACCGCGACAAAAGTAGGAGAGTAAACAGACCAGGACTAGAAGAGCCCCAGTGTTTGTTTAAGGTCTTAATAAAGCGACACTCCAAGTAGCATTGACACCAAGAGCAAACAAACGAGAGCCGCACGCGAGTAGACGATGCCCGGTGACTTATTTTAGCCTGGAAAAAGGAGTAAGGAAGGTCAGCCGACAGATTTACCATGGCAAGGAGTTCCAGGTGATGGCTCTGCAAGTCTTCAAGGTCATAATCAATCCACAAAATTCATTGTAATCCATACCGGTCACGGTGATCTTCATTGGTTGGAAAAAGGCGTTTGGATGGCGCTGATCCATTAATCCACGTCCATATGATGGGGAGCTGGTTGAGGAGTTCTTAAGTTGTTCCAGTCTGGTAAGTGTCCAGCCCTAATACAATACAAGAAATATGAGTCTCTTGTGAGAAGACGCTGGACACATAGTCTAGATGTAGTCCTAAACCAGAATCCAATCAAAATTTGAATAGTTTTGTTCTCAAAAGTATGTCTCCTGTCCTTGAGATGCAAATGTTTGAAGTCTGGTTTGCAGTTCTTCAATGTGTCTAGATTTTTATGGGATAGTCTGCTGTAGGCAATGTTTGGGCCCCTAATGGAGACACCACCAGACTGAGAAGAAGTAAAATTTCCTCTACCAGGGACCTAAAGTCAAAAGTGGTGTTTCATGAAGGATTCTGCAGTATATTCTGGTGTAGAAGACGTATTTCTAATGTAGAAGTCAAACATTTATGGACCATTGAGAAGTACAAAGTAAGGGGTTTTGAAGATTTTTGCAGCATATTGTTGTAGGGAAAGTTTGGACCCCCCGCCCCAGAGCCGCCACCCCCCAAATGCAAATAGGTCAAATTCTGAAACCATGAAGAAGTACAAAACGGCGGGTCTTGAAGGTTTCCGTGTTTCTGTGCCATATGCTGGTGTCGAAGAGGCTTGTTCCTTCCAATGCAGAAGTCAACAAACTTGAGTTTTTCTTTAAGGTTTCTGCGGCATACTGCTTGAGAGGAAGGTTGGTCCTTTCAAGACATCGCCAGACTGCAAAGGCACTAAAGTCCTGTTCTTATGCCATTTTTTTCAGTTACGATCCCTTTCAACTGAGATGTCACCGTACTGTAAAGAAGTCAATGTCCTCAACAAGCGAGAGGTCCTCTGGCAGTTCTTGAAGCTTTCTAGGTTTCTACACCATATCAAGGTGGAGAGGACGGTTGGACCCGCCAATAGAGATGTCACACATCCTCAATCCATTTGAGGATGTGTTTTTGGGATTTTTTTCAATCCAAAAAACCATTTGCCTTCCAGTCAACCTTGGTTTTAAGGAATTTCCAATACTGTAGTTTAGACAGCAAAGCCCAGGGATAAAACAACCTTAGTTTTAAGGACAATCTCGAATAATCCAAACTGTTGCCAAGGGCGAAAACCAGCATCCCCTCATCCAGCTGACTTGGCTTCAAGGTCCCCTAGAGCAGGTCCAGGAGCTGATGTCTCTCCCGATGCATCCTGGAATAAATCCAACTGTTTTATAACCAAACATATCCCAGAGGGAGAAACAGAAGCGTCCCGAATGTGGACAACTTCCGGGAAGCCGCAGAACGGTCGCTGTAGACGTCGTCCCTCTCCTGTCTAGCGTCATAGTCCTCGTCCTCGTAAGCGTCGTCCACTTCCGGCTGGTCTGAGATGACGCCGTGGTGGTCCCCCATGGAACAGAGCTTGCTCATGTTCTCCTTGACCACTTCGCAGAAGGGCCTCTCCACACCGTCGCAAACGCAACGGTTGAGCAGGGCCCCATCAGGGATGTAGAGCATCTGCTGGATAGTGGCCTTGCACTTGGCCGAGCACTTGCGTCCATTGAAGAGCTGTCCGCAGTAGGACAGATAGGCGGCCAGGGAGGCGTGGCAGTGGCTGTCCTCGTCACAACGTTGCCGGGCCTCCATGCAGCCGATCCCCCCGCCTCCGTCGTCCGGGTACGGGCGCGGTAGACACGGCTCGATGGCGTGCTTGGCCCCCAGGCATTCGATGTCCTGGGCGCACTCGCATCTCTCCAGGTCCGGCCCGCTGCGGGTGTGGTTGAGGCGGATCAGCGCGTTGATGCAGTGGCTGGGACACTGGCGCCTCGTGCCCCGCAGGTTTCCCTCGCAGGCAGCCAAGTACTGGCCGTAAGCCAGGTCACACTCAGGCTCGGCGTGGCAGCGCAGTATGGCCTGCCAGCAGATGATCTGTGCATCCAAGGCCACCAGCACCCACTGGAGCAGTGCCAGGGCGCTGCACCAACATCTCATGCTTGTGGGTTAACTTGAACCCTTCCTCCTGTAGCACATTATCAAACCTCCCAGGCTATAAAGAGGACAAAAATACCTTGCAGAGTCCCCGAAAACACGTCATGAAGTCACCACTGCGTGGGTGCATCGGCAGAGTACATGAGTACACGCGCTCCCGCAAAAATTCTCCCCTTCCAAACCTTACGTCGGTGGTGTGTTCACGGGCCATTCGCGCGCAAGTGCATGAATGTCCATCCTGTCGTTTAAAAAAAAGAAAAAAGAAAAGTGCAACAAGTATCCAAACTGTTCCGTTGTGTGCGACTCTTCTTTGTCTCTCGCGCTCTCTCCCGTCTGTGCTGTTACGCTTCTTCGCTCTCCGCCAAGCTACCCTCGCAGCACCCCTCCCCCAAGAAAGAAGTTTTGTTTCATGCACCCCCCCCCCCCACCCCCTCGCTCTCTCTCTCTCTCTCTCTCTCTCTCTCTCTCTCTCTCTCTCGCTTTCTCTCTCTCTGATTCACACACACAATGTCTCTCCTTGGCAGCTGATTGGTCGCCATTGAGCTGTCCTCCAGCAGTTCTGGTCTGTGCGCAAATACTCTCATGACTCCAGTGAGAGCAGATCCAGCCATGATATGCTTGGACGCTGTTTCAACTTACTTTAAGCATTGATAGACAGTAGCATTAATGTTGATCATGTGTGATCAAGTAATCCGGATATAAAAAAGGAGCTACAACTCCAACCACGTTATTTATTTATATATATTTTTAACATGGAATAGATCTTACAATTTTGATATCATAGCTACTGTACATTCTACACATCCTGTTATTAACAATTGTAAAGCGTGCATGTGACTTAAGTAATACGCAACATAAAAAACAAAACATGTTCACGTGGTCTTCCAGATTGTAGACCTGCAGGTTCCAGGTCCAGTATAGGATAGCGTTATTTAAAAAAAAAAAAATAGATTCTTATTTTATTATTTTTACATCTTATTGTCAACCTGAATGTTAAAGTCTCCTGTTACGTTAGTTGTAGTCAGAACAAATAACTAAGAGCAGATCTGAAAAATGTCTCAGAGGTCTATAAATTATTAAAACAACCTTTAGGTCACCTTTTACTTTAAAAAAAAAAAAAAAAAACAGAGCTAAAATCACACAATATAATTTCTTTACACTGAAATAAAGATTTAAAGCCGTCACCAATTCTACACTTGTTCATGAAACAAAAATGTGTTGGTGTTGCCTGATTTAAAATGGTGTTACAGTTTCATTTAGGGGTTAAAAGAACACTAAAAGGTCAAAATTGAATAAATTGAGACAGCACCATCATTTAAATCTGCACAGACAGGACAGATAGACCTGCACAATCTAATGAGTTGGATAAATATTCAAGGTACTAATTTTTTATTGCTATTTAATTGTACATAGCCTATGTATTTCAATATTGAATAATTATTTGCATTATTGATTCATTTTAAATCAATTTAAACTCCATTCATATACAGTATGCACATAAAGTAAGCATCTGTCTGTCTATTCACACACGAATATGCAGTGTAATCGTGTCTATCCAGTCACGTATATCCACATGAAAAATTTATTGTTCATCCACTCACATGTCTGTCCATTCACATACATATGTAAATGTGTCTATCCTTTTACATACAGTATATGTAAAAAAATAAATAAAATAAAATATTTTGCATACACACTTAACCTTGCCATACGTCTGTCCAACCATAAATTGAACACATACACTATTATATAAACCTTTGTCTGTCCATTCACGCAGACAAAGCACACGTTTTAAAAATATCTGGTCAATCGCTTACAAAAGTAAAATTTCTGAAAAATTTATTTGAGGACAGTAACAAAGTATTTTTACTTCTTAACATAGCAAGGAGAAAACAACTATCAAACAATCCTCTCTTTCACTGTCTGACAAAACCTTCATGATGGCCTCATTGCCTCATTGCTCTTCACTTTGGGAATCTCTCTAATTGTCACCCCCATCCTTCTCACTCTCTCTCCCACTGCTGTCACACATTCCTCAGCCTTGTAGAATAGTATTTTCTGGCCCGTTTCCCCGCCATTGTGTCTGATTGGCCATGCGTCGGCCCACCGTCCTTCTGTGAGGAGGACTGCGCCCGTCAATAGAGAAGGCCTTCTGCAACAAAATAATTTACAGCTCTCCCCTTTCACACTGCACTTGAAAACTAGCAATAGCTCAGGCTTTACTGCCATTCACATGCTAATTGTTTTTTTGTTTTTTGGGAGGGGGGGGACAGAATTTTCACATGTGTCTGCGACAGGGACGGCCTGGCAGTTTACACAAAATGGATGCCAGGTTCAAGAGTGCAAATAGACAGATCAACAGTCTTGGACAGAGACTCCGCCGGCGGAATGTCACATGACCAAAGCCGGAAACAGGTTGATGTCATTGACGGTTGTCTTTGGGTGTTTCTTCACAGCGCTCACAATGTTTCTGTCATGAACTGCTGTTGATACCCTTGGCCGACCTGTTCGATATCTGTTGCTAAGTACACCACTAGTTTCTTTCTTTTTCAGGACATTCCAAATTGTTGGAATGGCTATGCCTAATGTTTGTGCAAGAGCACAATCCCTCTTCTCTCAGCTTCAAAATGGTTTGCTTTTCTCCCATAGACAGATCTCTGGTCTTCAAGTTTGCTGAACAACAAATGCAGTTTTCACAGGTGAAACCCAAAGCCAAAAACAAGCACGAACTAATGTTTGAGCAATCAATTTAAAAGGCAACACCTGAGCAACTCGAAATACCCATCAGTCACATGTTCCAATAAGTTTGCTCACTTGAAAAGGGGATGGGTTTAAACAAAAGGTGCTCTGTCCTGAGTTGTTTAGCACATTTAGATGTAAATGCCATGAAATAAAAGCCGGAATTCTGAACTTTTGTGTCATACCCATCTTTTGATCTGAAACCCAAATGTATTCAGGATACAACCAAAACAAAGGAATTGACCTTGCCGTTCCAATACATTTGGAGGGAACTGTGTGTGTGTGTGTGTGTGTATATATATATATATATATATATATATATATACACACACACACACTTTATGGCAGAGTGGCCCGACAGAAGCCTCTCCTTAGTGCAAGACACATGAAAGCCCGCATGGAGTTTGCGGGAAAAGAAAAACACCTGAAGGACTCCAAGATGGTGAGAAATAAGATTCTCTGGTCTGTTGAGACCAAGATATAAATTGTTGGCCTTAATTCTAAGCGGCATGTGTGGAGAAAACCAGGCACTGCTCATCACCTGTCCAATACTGTCCCAACAGTGAAGCATGGTGGTGGCAGCATCATGTGTGGGGGTGTTTTTCAGCTGCAGGGACAGGGAGACTGGTTGCAATCGAAGAAAAGATGAACGCAGCCAAGTACAGGGATCTCCAGGACGAAAACCTTCTCCAGAGTGCTCAGAACATCAGACTGGGCCGAAGGTTCACCTTAAAAAAAGACAATGACCCTAGGCACACAGCTAAAATACCGAAGGAGTGGCTTCAAAACAACTCCGTGACTGTTCTTGAATGGCCCAGCCAGAGCCCTGACTTAAACCCAATTGAGCATCTCTGGAAAGACCTGAAAATGGCTGTCCACCAACGTTCACCATCCAACCTGACAGAACTGGCGAGGATCTGCAAGGAGGAATGGCAGATGATCCCCAAATCCAGGTGTGAAAAACTTATTGCATCAGTCCCCAAAAGACTCGTGGCTGTATTACCTCAAAAGGGTGCTTCTACTAAATAATGATCAGAACAAATGGACAGCACCCGAGTTAAATATATGAGTGTCACAGCAAAGGGTCAGAATACTTATGGCTGTGTGATATTCCAGTTTTTCTTTTTGAAAAAATCTGCAAAAATTTCAACAATTCCGTTTTTTTTTCTCTGTCAATATGGGGTGCTATGTGTACATTAATGTGGAAAAAATGAACTTAAATGATTTTAGCAAATGGCTGAAATATAAAAAAGTGTGAAAAATTTAAGGGGGGGTCTGATATATCTGTATATATATATATATATATATATATATATATATATATATATATATATATATATAAAATAATAATAATAAAAAATGTGGTCTTTTTTTAGGAGTGGAGAAAAGCAACCTAACATACAGTATGTGTTTTTGTGAATGTCAAAATCTATTTCATATTCAAAGAAACCAATGTACTGTACGTATTTAGTAAACATTAAAAACAATTTGGAATCTTTGAAAATACAAACATATTTTTTATAAACTTCAAAGTCAAATGAGTCATCAGCGAAATGATGATTTTGTCATCAGAAATAAATGTTCTCTTCATTGAAACCCATGTACCTAGTTTAGTAAACATCAAACAGCAATTTCAGTCTTTATTGAGCCTGTTTGTATTTTTGTAAACATCAAAAAAGACAATTAGTGAGCAGTGTTTTCCAAACATCTGAGACAATATATAGTCTAACAAACTTAACGTATGTGTTTCTGTAACCATTGGAGACAGGTTCACTGAAGACTAACATATTTTTGAAAACACTGATGATTCATCCTTCAACAATTTAACATGGATTTTAGTCAAAAACCAAAACAATTTAGTGTTTTCAATTAACATAACATCTTAGATGCCATCGTCCTTATTAATTATATATTATAATATATAATATTATATATAATTATATATTATAGTATTTATTGTTATATTATATTATTATTAATATTATTATATTACAAATAAAATAGAAATAATGTACATTATGTACTTTTTTGTAAAAAGTTGTCTCCCCCTGTTGTTGATTCGTGAGAATGCAGGTGCACTCCATAGTTGCCTGAAAATTGTAAATCATTTTCTTAGCCTCTGTAACACTTGAAAGATTACTGGAAAAACTGTTAAATTACCCACAAATGAAGAACATCATCCGAAAATATTTTTATTGCATTTGAAACTCCCATCAGAGACAGAATGACAGATTTGATGAGAAAAACAAAACACGCTCATACAAACCAAGCAAGTCTCGTGGCTTATGGCTTCATTCCCCCTTTATTATTATTAATTTCATTATTATTACAGTGGTTATTTCCTTGTAGCGATATTAGGAAACGACTTATTGCTACTTTTCTTGTATATTTTATGAGGAACATCTACTTGTCTATCACTATCACATGACAAGAACCACAGCAATGAGGATCTCCTCAGCGTCCATTCATTCATTTGACCGACAAAAATATTGAGACACAACTTTTGACTGTTTACTTAATCAATTGGACATCCCAGTGCACATAGCCATTTCTGTAAGGGTGGCTCGGTTGAATTTGATGAAAGCGAATGGTTCCAACAGTCCCGATACGTTTGAACATATTGCACTACCCCTCAATGCAACTGGATAACAACACATTTGCTTACAAACACACACACACACGCACACGCACACGCACACACACACGCACCAATTTTAATGCAAAAAAAAGACTAAAAGCGCATATAACAAATTTGGCAAAACAAAGCGAGGCGGGTTGGAGACGTGGGTACCACTTACAATAAGGGTACCAATAATGATTATTCATTAACAGGTTATACTGTACTCAGACTTCATAAACAGATGCTGCATGTGGGTAGGTTAGGGTGAGGTCAGAGCAGGAAAGGGCTATGGTAGGGTTATGGTAGGTTTAGGGTAGGGATGTTTGATACCGCATTCACAGATATGTCAAACAGCCGCAGTGTTGCGCCAACTACTGGCGAGGAAAACTTACTTGTAAGATTTTTTTGACTGAGTATCGGTGGCTGCTTCTGGCACCTGGAAATACGATACCAGGTATCGGTACTCGCCCATCCCTAGTTTAGGGTCACCAAACTTTTTTGCAACTGAGACGTCTTCTTATTTATTAATGTGAGGGTCTACCAATTTGACACACACTTCTGAAATAGTAAATTTGTTCAAATGACCTTTAAATACATGTTATCAATATAATTAATGACATTCATCTTGACACTGATCATGTCTGTCTTTGCAAGTGTTTACATTTTAAAGTAATCACTTCTCCAACATTCCTAGGAAACGACAATGTCCCATCAGTGGCAAGCTACTTTTTGGAACGGGGTTAGGGTCGTTATAAATTAGGGTAGGGTAAAGATACAGGGTAAGGGTTAATATTTGTGAGTCCACATTGAAGTATACTAATAGCATCATCTTGCAAGACAGCAAGCAACACTGAAAACTGCTTATTAATGATTTAGAAACGCTTTATAATTGTATTATTAACACATAAATAAGGATATCCCTATTGTAAAGTGGTACAGAGAAGCATAAATTGCCATCGCTACACAGAGTACACAAACAACAACACCACAGTCGGACACCTCCAAAAACGACATCATTAGGCGGCGGCGTTTGCGCTAACAAGGTTCACAAGGACACCACTCGACTTGACGACACCTAATCCACCGGCACGAAACGGCACCACACAATGAGCTCACTGCGTACACACTACATACTGTAAATATTGGCGTTATGAGGACACAAATATTCAGACATGTCGCACTTTGGCCTCTAAAAGCATTTACATTTGTACCTTTTCAGCAGCTTTTCATGTATTTACTGTATATCTAGTATTTTAATGACACTTCCATGTGCAGCACAAAGTTTTTCCCACCCTGCGGCGTAGGTTCAATTAAAAAGAAAGTAGGAGTCTATTCAAGAGGAAGTTCATTGAAAACTCCCATGTATTGCACACAGTAACATCCCTAAAGTGACACATGGCTTATTTGCTCGCACGTTATCTGTTATTATTGGAAAATAAATTATTTAAAAAAACGAGTAAAAAGGTTTGTCCTTCCAGGTAGTAGTAGGTGCTAACATTTGTCAAAGTCTTTAATTAATGTTGTCATTTTTGTGCTTTTCAAATGCTTATCCTGGCAAAACGTCCCTAGTCCCCAAATTTAATGTAATTCTCCTCCAAACAGGATACTTTCGTTAATGAAATTAGCTGCTCAGGTTAGTGTAGGTGGTCCCAGGTAGAACTTACATTTCCATCCACATTGGACTTTTCTGAGTTTAGTGGGAAAAGAGGAAGGCTTCTCAAAAAATGGCCAAGGAAGCTTAAGGGACTCTTATCTAACACTGTTTTTGATAGAAAATGTTGGTACCATAACACTGGGGTTGGAATACCAAAAAGTATTATTTAACTTTTGTTGAGAATGCAATTCTTCTGTCGACCAGTCAGTGCTCAGCTTTGTGTCTGGCTCCGCCCATTAAGTACGTATCACTGGAGTTGGTACCTCAGTGTCAGGGTGCCAAAACGTGGAAGAGATCACCACATTTTCACACATTGGGCTTTATTTTAGTAGACAGTACATCTGCGGCGGGTCGCAAATGCTGGAGGATTTAGATTTTCCTGCAAATGCAAGGCTCGCTGCGCATGTTTTCCAATTTGCCAGACCGGTCTACACCAAGCTGGGCGTTCTGGCGCAGCGAGGGTGTGCCTCGCGGAGTGACAATTTGGCCACATCCAAATCTTGGTGTAAGGTAGACCACTGGTCTAAAGGGATTTTGGTGGATCTGATTGGGGCGCAGTCAGACAGATTCTGAGCTTCGCGGACATATTTAATTCGCCAGCGGTTATCACCAGCTCATTCTGTATACCCGCTCACGTTGTCTGTTGCCACACTGGCCAAGAGCAGTGACAATGCTCCACTCACGCATGGATTGCTTCGATTACGCATCGTCCTCTTCCTCCCAGAGATGTCTCCCTCGAGACTGTCTTTGCGCCACATTTAAAGGGAGTGTGAGTAGCCACTTTGATTGGTGGCAAATAAAGTCGGGCGTAAACACACCCGTAGAGGTGCAGCCCACTCACTGTCGGATCCGCCAGGCTGCTCTACGAAATTACCAACAACAGTCTAACCCACTCCTGGGGCATAGATGTGCTGCCCGCAGCACCGGATTTCTGCCGGTCACGAAAATAAGGCCCATTGTGTTGAAAATGCAAAAACAGGTAAACCAAATGATTCCTCTTGTGAAAATGTTCTGTTGACCAATCAGTGCTCGGCTGTGTGTCTGGGTACATCCTTTAGGTACCGTAACTGGGGTTGGTACCTCAGTGTCAGGGTACCAAAAAGTGTTACAAATCATCGACTTTTCACTCATTTTGTTAAAAATGCAAAAATGTGTGAGCGAAATGATCGCTTTTCTGGAAGCGTGATACTCCAACAAATGAATGGTGATAAGTAATATAACAATTTTTCAAAATGTGCATTACTTGAAATTAACTAAAACAAAGACTTGCGCTACTTCTTCCTCCTTCCCAGAAGCTCCACCTTCAACAAATCTTTGCTCTCCGACATCACATGAGGCTGCAGTTCTCTGTCTGCTTCTTGAGGTCCTCCAGCGTGGCCTGGGCCTTGTCCTTCAGCTGGTCCATATCGACGTTCTGCAGGCTGGACAGCTGGCCCAGCACAGACTGCTTGTGCGCCTCTTCCTGGTTGTCCTCAGCTATCATCTTGGCCAGCTCGGTGGGCAGTACCACATCGTCGCCCGCCTGCTGGATTTGAGTCTCGTCCAGTTCGTTCTGATTAGGTCAAAACATTCAAATTGTGCGTGTTAGTAACAGGACGCAACATGGGTTAAGAAATGCTCTTCTTTAAATGTCTTTCTTCGGTTTTCGATGAAGTTAAAACATTTGTTGCAAAGCTGACAAATACATCAAAGACCAGTTGAACTTTGTGTTTTTTGTTAAGTTTTCAGAAACATTGAAGACAATTTATTCTTCTGCAAACCTCTGTTAAGTTTTCTTAAACATTAATGACCCTTTTCATATTAGAATATTTTACATTAACAGCAAAGACACTTTAGATATATAGTAATACCCTGCTATTCACAAGTAATTGACGCACCCCCTAAAAAGGTTGCCAATAGTTGCCTATAGAGGCCATAAGATGCACCACTTTTCTATTAGACAGGGCTTGGACCCGTCTAATAGAAGCTCCTCCCATCACTTCAACAAAATTTATTGCAACCAAGATCACACCAAAGTAGGGCTTTTATCTTCGACAGGGCTATGGCCTAAGCACAAGAAGTGACAATGAGCTCTTCACGAATAATGGAGAACAGGTTCCAGAAAGAAATAGGTGAATTCGCAAGTAGCGAATTGCAAATATACAAGGAACATTGTAGGTTTTAGACCTACAGTGCAATGAAAATGTATTGACCCCATTTTCAATTTTTTTTTTTTTTTTTTTTTTTTTTTGCATAATTTCCCCACTTTAATGTTAAAGATCATTAAACAAATGTAATATATCAGACAAAGATAACCCACATAAAACATAAATGCAGGTTTTAAATTGTGATTTTATTTAGTTAAAACAAAACAAAAAACTATTGAAAGCTACTTAGCCCTGTGTGAAAAAGTAACGGCCCCCTAAACTTAATAACTGGTTGGAGACAACAATTTTGAGAAATATTTTTTCCCACTTGTCAAGGATGGGTCTTGTGGTGTTTTCTTGGAGGCAAGAAGGTGGTGGACCCAAGCGCAGGAAAACAGGGAGGTGAGACAGAAGTGCAGGAATCGTACTGTATTTAATTTTATAAACAATGAGTCAACCAAGATGTGTGGAATAACAAAAAAAAAACAAGATTCAAAGCAACAAACACACACTGGGAACAAGTTACCACAAAAGGAACCAAGACATGACCAAGAAAGTGACTGACAACAACAAACAACACATGACAATGAACCAACACAGACTGAAAGAAAGCAGGGAACAAAATACAGTGGCGCCTCGATAAAACAGACTAATAGGAGTGGGGGAGGTCGCCCGATATAGATCATTGTCCGTTACATAGAAGCTCTTTTCATTTTGAGGACACCCATATTACGGTACAATACAACATTTTTTTGTAGTTTTTTTTTCCCATGGCCTAAAATGCCCAGTACAGTACAAAGATACTGTAAATAAATATTTTAAAAAAGCTTGAAAATGTTTGAAAGTTTCACGTTATCTAAACTTACCACCACCGGTGTGCTGGGTCATGGTGACATTGCGTACGTTCGGAAAATCGCTCTCTCCAATCTGGAATGTTCGTAAACCCGTTGTTGGAGTGTGCCGTTCAGTTATTCAGAGCACCGTACTCCCGCCGCTCTGACTGAGGAGACAGAGCCGCCGGAGCGTCAGTTTACAGGCGGAGCTGACGAATTCAACATGGCGGACGCACTGACGTATCCCTATTGGCCAATGGCCAACAGGCTCGTTCGCAAACTGATAGAAAATGGAGCGCGCTTTGCCTCTCTGAACACTGCATTCTCAGAGCGCAGTGAGAGCGTCAGATTGGATTTCTGAATGTACCCTTTGTTGACGACTCATTGTAGGCGAGTTGCTTTCATGAGCCGCGAGGAACCCGTGTGCTTCCTAGTTCCAAATCCGTTGCCAAAGGCGATCGGCTTGACAAAAAAAAAACTGTTACTGTACCAAAAATAGCATATTTCCAGACTCCAAAGTTTTGTACTCCTCATAGTTAACGTTGCATCCATGCCACTCTCTCTCTCTACTATAATGCACAATATACAATAGATATCATCACATGGCCGTCACGTCAATGCCCCACATGCAACATGGCTGCCACGTAGGCACGGGCGTATCTAGTATTATTGTATATTTGTGACCCGAAAAATATATCAGTCCCATTCTGTGCCTGCATTGTGCTACAGCGCCAGTCAACAACAGCGGACAATTATGGAAATTACAGACTTTGTAAACGGCATTTTAGGTGACAAATGGAAACTATTTTTGCACACGTTGTTCGGTCCTGATGGTCCGTTTTATCCTATAGCCGTTATATCGGTGTCCGTTTTATCAAGGTTCCACTGTACAAGCAAACTGACGAGACAACGAGGAATACCTGGACAAGATAGGAGTAGCTGGAGGGAGCTGATTGGTGGACACAAGGGGGTGGGCAGACAAGAACAGGTGGAAACTAAACCTTAACAAGCAAAACAAGACAGCATGGGACGCAGGAAAACATAACAAATATATATATAATCCAAACTAAAACACAGACCATGGCACCACTCTTCCTTGCAGAATTTTTAAAATTCCGCAACAATGGAGGGTTTTTGAGTGTTTTTTTTGTTTTGTTTGTTTTTGAGCGTGTAATAATTGTTTTAATTATTAGTATTTTTTTATTTAACCAGGTTGGTCCCATTACGATTAAAACCCTCTTTTTCAAGAGAGACCTGGCCAAGACAGCCAGTAGCAAAAACACAAAGTTACAGACATTAAAAGAAAGACAAAGTACAATTTATAAAGCACAACATTTTGGATTTAACTTTGAGTCATACTGTATGCCGGAATCAATTGTTCAAGCAATCGAGGTAAAACATCGACATTCTGTCGAAACAGCTTCAATTTCTTTCATTTTAGATTTCAAAACATTTAAGGCACCAGTTCCTTGAACTTTTAAGTTATTCTGCTACAGATTCCAGGCTGACAGACTCAAGTTTTTTTCAAAACATCAAAAACAGTTTATTTAGTCTTCTGTGAACCAAAGACAATTTTTTGTAAACATCAAAGAAAATTTGATCTTCTGTGAACCTAACATACATATTTGTTTTTAACATTTACGTCAACAACAATGACAAATTAGAATACCTTTGGTAGTCGGTACTTGTCCCGAAAATGACTCCTCACTGTGGCTCGTTCGGCTTTCTTCTGGGCAAAATTAGCCTCTCGTTCTTGTCTGCAACACAGTATAACGTGTTCTTTCCATTGCTGATGTTATATTATAATGAAATATTCTTGCTGTCTAACAAAAAGAATATTTCTCTAAATGTTGTGTTTTTCTTTTAAACACTGAGCAAATATTAAATGATGTTTATGTTTTGAGGGGAAAAGAATAAAGTCATAACATTTGCCATAACATGCTTTTTGTTTGGTTGATACCCCTGCTATTTAAAAAAAAATAATAATAATAATATTTGACACGATTGAAATAATAATTTATTCATTAACAATTCTTTAAAAAATGGTTCATAGAGCATACATCTTTAAGAGAAAAATAATTACAGATTAGTTACTTACCTTATTTCATCAACACGGGCTGTCAATAATTGAATTTTATTGATGATGTCATCATAAATTCCTTCCTAGAATGTTGATTGTGTTATCTATTTGAATTTCATTGAATTTAATTTTAATATATTCATTTTACTTCAGTGGTGAAGTTAAATATCCGTGTGTTGGCTCATGGGCTAGGTTAGCTAGATCATCACGCTAACCATATCTCTAAACATGCTCACGATAACTAAACCAATACATTGACGTTTTGACTTTACTTCTTAATATGAATTTAGCCTACCTGGATGTGCTTCTACACGTTAAATTGGGAGTTTTTGAATGCCACTATTTCTGTCACGTTAGGCAGGCATAAGAAGCCCAACATTTTGGAAATGTAGTGGACTAAATAAAAGTGAAAGTTGCCAGAAATATCAATGACGAGATACAAATAAGTGAATATTCCACGTAAGTACATTTGTACTCTTTGACATTACAAAACTGCTAGTACGACACAGTTGTTCTATTAGTGCGCTGAATTGGCATAGCGTGTACTAGTACTCGGACCTTAAGCTGGATAGCGAGGATTTGGAAGAAATGCTCAAACTGCTTTCCAAAATGCAGTGCCAGTTGTACACCACAACTCCTTTTGATCCCCTTCTTTAAAGTGAGTGAGCATTATGTTCGCACAAGCTGGTGCAGCAGAGAGCGCTACTCTCCTAAAGTCAACCCTCGTTGAGGGCCTCACGCCCCAGTCGGATCTCACTTGTGCCTCATCACAATTGCTTTATTTGCTGAGAGGCCTGTGACACGGCAAGTCAACAAAGCTGACAATGTCGGCCAGATGTGGCGTGTGAGCTCCCGAACACATTATGGAGACCACACACACACACACACACACACACACACACGGCAGGGGGATCTTGCACCGCTAGCCTGTGAGGATCACATCCTCTGAAGGCGATGCACTCAATGTGTCAGCGCAAGGTCGTTTTTTTTCGTCACGTTAGGCCCGAGCGGGCAAAACGCCAGAGCCGCCTTCTCAAGGACGTCACGTGAGCCCGGCCGGGATGGCGGCCTCTCGGGCTCCCTGACATTGATGACTCGTTGTCTTCCGGGGACCGCTAAACATGCCTCCTTGACGCTCATGTTTAGCACCTTTGTCACTCCGCTTAAAGGTCACGTGACAGCCTCCTGAGTGAATGTGATGCTTCTCACCAGTGGAGCTCTGCATAGGGTCTCCAATACGTGCTTAAGGAAATATCCAAGACGTAAAAATATCGAGCATGATTACCCATGTTGGGCTCGCACGAAGGGTGGCGGCGAACAAAGAGGCTGAGTCCCCAACGGTCAAATTTGATAATAGACAACCAGTGTGACTGATGTATTCATATTTCTGTATTTCAAATGATGCAAATGATAATTAATTGAAAGCAAACTATGGCTTAACAGTTTCCTTACACAATGGGCGTGGCTTGGAGCAAGGAAGTTTCAATTAGAAGTCATGAGAGTCCTTGGAAGAATTGTTCATATGCGCCCACCTTAATTTATTTGGGGTTAATCAGTGGCACTCGAAATGGTGGGAGGTGTGTGATGGCCCCCATGCATTTAGCAAGAGTTTGAAAGTGATTGTTTCATTCTTAACACAGCCACATGTCCATTTCTAAGAGGGTGTGTGCACATTTGCAACCACACGATCTCAGTTTTTTTTAGATTTTTACTTTCCCTTTTACTTTAATTTTTTTTTCAATTGAGTTGTACGGGTTATAGGTTAACTCAGTGATTCCCGACCTTTATTGAGCCAAGGCAGATACTTCACATTTGAAAAATCTCACGGCACAACAAACGAAAATGTCACTAAAAGTGGATACACAAGTCAGTTATACTATTTGTGCCATCTAGAAAAGAGTAATTGTTTTTTCTGTTTGTCTTTATATGCCGCTGGCGTAGATAGGTGAACACAGAGACATTATTGTTTGTAAAAAAATAATATTCTGGCCAATTAAGTGAAATTTGACCATTTCCCGCGGCACACCAGAAGAGCTCTCATGGCACACTAATGTGCCACGGCACACTGGTTGGGAATCGCCGGGTTAACTAATAGTGGAAAAAAAGTTTTGAAATGATTTATCTTGGTCTCGTTATTGTATATCACAAAAACCTGACATTTGTTAATAGTCCCCTCGTTTGTTAACAGTTGTATTATTGACCGTTTTGATTGTGTTAACAGAAATAATTACGTAAGTTGCACACAAATACAAACGAGAGGTTTTTTTTTTCTTAATTCAATGAATCCTTTTTTTGGGCTTGAGTACCTGCCCCCAAAAATGTCTGTGCACAACTGTGTTTTTGTATGTATCGAATACAATTTAGCGTTTTCAACAAACCCAGCGTACTGTACATATTTTTGTAAATATCAGAGACATTTAGAATCCTTAATGAACCCAACATACATGCTTTCGTAATCATCGAAGCCATTTAGGCATAGAATTTAGGATCTCCAAGCAACAATATGCATTTTTCGTAAAGGATACATAAACATTAAAGACAATTTAGTGTTGTCAAAGGACCCTGACATACATGTGCTCGTAAACATCAAAGACATTTTACAGTCTTCAGTAAACCTACTTTTAAGTTGTTTTAAACATCAAAGACAATACAGACGTACCTCTTTTTTGTTTACCATGAACCAGAAAATGCATGTTTTTTGTAAATATAGAATACCATTTCGGGTTTTCAACAAATCCATGTACTGTACTGGTAGGTTACTTGTAACCATCCAAGACAGTTGAGTATTCAATTTAACCTTACACACGTGTTTTCATAAACATCAAAGAACATTTTGAATCTCAATGAACCCAATGTGCATGCTACATTGTTTTCTTAAACATCCAAAATAATTTAGTCCACTGCAAACCAAAGTTACGTTTTCTTAAATATCAAAGACAATTAAGTCTTCAATGAGCACAACATACATGATTTCAGTCACATCAAAGATATTTTAAAGTCACCCTCAAAGCTACCTTAAGTTTTTGACATTTTAGAATCCCATGAAAACCCATGTTTACTTTTCGTAAACATTAACAACAATTTCGTCCTCAACAAACTCAATATATGTATTTTTTAAATATCAAACAAACTTCAGAAATTTTAGTTTTTAACAAGCACACACAGAGTACATTTTTGTAAAAATTGAAGACAATCGAGTCTTCTGCAAACCTATGCTGAGTTTACTTAAATAATAAAAATCCTTTTTTTCAATTTGTAATGCATTTATTACTATTTTTTCACCAATTGCGTGTGTGTGTTTTTAAAGACTTCTGCTCAATTGTCTCCAATTTAGGCAATTTTCAGCTTTTTGAAAACCATTTTGTCTGCTCTCCCTAACTTTGTCTCCAAAACATCCAACCTCTGATGAGCTCAGTCCTAATCCTCTCCAGCCTGCTCAAGGCAGATGTTGGTGTGTGCACGCTCGTACCACTCCGACTGAACCTCCGCAGGTATGCCATCACGACCAACTGCCTTTCCATTTTCCATCCTCTTTAGTACCTTTCTAAATTCCCCCTTGCTAATCATTGCCACTTCCTGGCCCACCACACTTGCCTCTTCTATTCTTCCTTCTCTCTCATTTCCCCCTTTTCATTAACTCCTCAAAGTATTATTTCCATCTATCCAGCAAACTACTGGCACCAGTCAACACATTTCCATCCCTATCCTTAACCACCCTAACCATATGCCTCTTGTTTGGCCTTTGCCACCTCTACCTTTGCCCTACGGTGCATCTCCATGTATTCCTTTCTCCTCTCCTCGGTCCTCTCAGTGTCCCACTTCTTCTTAACTAACCTCTTTCCTTGTACACACACATGATTCCTTGTACTTTGAGGTTGCACCACCAAGTCTCCTTCTCTCCTTTCCTGCCAGATGATACACCAAGTACTCTCCTTTCCATCTCTCTGATCACCTTGGCTGTCTTCTGGAAGCTCCTCCTCCACCAAAAGCGTTTCTCACGTCTTCCCGAAAAGCCGCACAACATTCTTCCTGTCTCAGCTTCCACCACATGGTTCTCTGCTCTGTCCTGCTTTGTCTTCCTAATCTTCCTCCCCACCACCAGAGTCATCTTACACACCACCATCCTATGCTGTCTAGCCACACTCTCCCCTACCACAACCTTACAGTCGGTAACCTCCTTCAGATGACATCGTCTGCACAAGATGTAATCCACCTGCGTGCTTCTACCTCCGCTCTTGTAGGCCACCCTATATTCGTGCCTCTTCTGAAAAAAGGCGTTCACTCCAGCCATTTGCATCCTTGTTGCAAAGTCTACCACCATCTGTCCCTCCAAGTTCCTTTCCTGGATGCCGTACTTACCCATCACTTCTTCATCACCCCCATTTCCTTCACCAGCATGTCCATTGCAATCTGCACCAATCACGTCTCTCTCTCTCTGTCTGGGATGCTCAGAACTACTCCGTCCAGCTCCTTCCAGAATTTCTCCTTCACCTCTAGGTCACATCCTACCTGTGGGGCATAGCCACTAATCACATTATACATAACACCCTCAATTTCAAGTTTCAGCCTCATCACTCGATCTGATCCTCTTTTCACCTCCAAGACATTCTTAGCCAACACTTCTTTTAAAATAACCCCGACTCCATTTCTCTTCCCATCTGCACCATGGTAAAATAATTTAAACCCTGCCCCTTAACTTCTAGCCTCACTGCCTTTCCATCTCCTCTCCTGGACACACAATATACCGACCTTTCTCCTCATCATGTCGACCAACTTTTCCTATCAGTCCCAACATTCAAAGTCCCCACATTCACTTCTAGATTCTGTGCTTTCCTCTTCTCTTTCTGCCTAAGAACCCACTTTCCAGCTCTCCTTCGTCTTCGACCCCCAATTGGCAGTTCCACTGATTGTTAAAAACTATTTGTCACTTGTTTTTAACTATCCATCCATCCATTTTCTGTACCGCCTATCCTCACAAGGGTCGCGGGCGTGCTGGAGCTTATCCCAGCTATCTTCAGGCGAGAGGCAGGGTACACCCTGAACTGGTCGCCAGTCAATCGCAGCACACATCAACAAACAAACTAACCAGTCGACCACTATTTTTACAGTATTTTAAAATTCGTTTTTTTTTACTTTTTTTTTTTAAACTGATGAATTACTTTTGGAGCTTGTATTTCTCACTTTCTCTCGTTTTAATGTTTAAAATCATCAAGCAAATGTATATATCAGACAACGATAACCCAAGTAAACACATCGTGCTGTTTTTAAATTGGGATTTTATTTATTAAGGGGGATAAAAAATATTCAAAGCGTGTGTGAAAAAGCCAAAACCTAATAACCGGTTGGGCCACCCTTACAGTAACAACTGAACTCAAGCGTTTTATATAACCGGCAAGGAGTCTTTCGCATCTCTGTGGGGATATTTTGGCTCACTCTTGCTTGCAGAATTGTTTCAATTCAGCAACTATGGAGGAGTTTCGAGCATGAACGTCCTGTTTAAGGTCATGCCACATTATTTCAATCAGATTCATGTCCGGAATTTGACTAGGCCACTCCGAAACCTTCATTTTGTGTTTTTAAGCCCTTCAGAAGTTGCTTTGGATTGTTGGCCTGCTGCAGAACCCAAGTGCACTCCAGCTTGAGGTCACAAACTGATGGTCGAACATTTTCCTTCAGGAATTTCTGGTAAAGAGTAGAATTCATGGTTCCATCAATGCCATCTTCACAGCCCCAGACCATCACACTACCACCACCATGTTTGACTGTTAATATCGTCTTTTCCTGAAATGCTGTGTTACATTTATGCCAGATATGACAAGACACACCCCCCCCCCAAAAAGGTTCACTTCTGTCTGTTCAGTCCATAGAATATTTTTTCCAAAAGTCTTGCGAATCAATCAGATATTTTTTAGTTTTTTTTTTGTTCTCTCCAAAAGTACGATGAGCCTTCATTGTTTTTTTTTTTTTTTTTTGGTCAGCAGTAATTTTTGCCTTGAAACTCTACTATGGATGCCATTTTTGCCCAGACTCTTCCTTATTGTTGAGTCATGAATACTGACCTAAACTGGAAGCAAGGGAGGGCCACCCCTGGGAAGGTTCACTACTGTTCCATGTTTTCTCCATTTGTGGTTAATAGCTCTCACGGTGGCACAGTGACCGACTGGTTAGCGCATCTGCCTCACAGTTCTGAGGACCTGGATTCAAATCCGGCCTCGCCTGTGTGGAGTTTGCATGTTCTCCCTGTGCCTGCGTGCGTTTTCTCTGGACACTCTGGTTTCCTCCCAGATCCCCAAAACATGCATGGTAGGTTAATTGAACTCTAAATGACCCATACGTGTGAATGTGAGTGCGAATGGTTGTTTGTTTTATGTGCCCTGCGATTGGCTGGTAACCAGTTCAGGGAGTACCCGCCCGAAGATAGCTGGGATATGATCCAGCATGCCCCTAGTGAGGGTAAGCGGTATGGAAAATGGATGGATGGTTCTCACTGTGGTTTGCTGGAGTCCTAAAGCTTTAGAAATAGCTTTGTAACCTTTTCCAGACTGATAGAGGTTTTTGATTGAACAGGTCTGGTGGTAATAACACTTTGGTGTGGTCAGTGAAAATGAAGTCAACTTTCCCAAATATTTGATTAAGAACAGTTAATTCATGATTTAACAAAGGGGCAATAACTTTTTCACACAGGGCCAGGTAGTTTTGAATATTTTTTTTCCCTTAATGAATAAAATCAGCATTTTGAAACTGCATTTTGTTTACTTGGGTTATCTTTGTCTGATATTTACATTGTTCGATGATCTTAAACATTAAAGGTGGAAACTATGGGGGGAAAAAAACAGAATTATACTTTTTACGGCACCGTATCTGACCAGTCCTCACTTTTTGTAATCTTTTATTACAAATTTTTGAAATTTTCAGTCATTTTTGTACCTTTTTTTCTTCATCTTTTAAGGAACTCAAACATGGGACCTACTTTGTCCCTGAGTGTTGCTCAAATGTGCCACAGAGACACACGATACAGGATGTGGAGAGCTACAACTTGACGTCACCAATCGATAACCACACCACTCCACTTCCCAGATGACCTTGAACTTGGTGTCGTACAGCATGCCAACATGTATATATGATACATATTCATAAAAGTCACAATATTAGTTGCTACACTCACTCAATTTGTACAGTTTTCATTTAATTTTCACACCAATTTTTTCTTACACATTTTTCACTTTTTTAAAACCCGTGTATTACTCATTTTTTAAAATATTCTTTTTACACCAAATGTTTTTTTTCTTTACCACATTTGCTCATTTTGACAATTTTCAATACATTTTGGCAGTTTTCACGGCTTGTCACAATTTGTGAATCACTTTTACATTTTTTTGAACATCTTAATTTTTCTTAACCCGTGTCACTCATTTTTATGGGGTACTTCTTCCCTGGTCGGTGTTTAGTACTTTGGCTCTGACTTTTTGTCAATTTTCAGATTGTTTTTAACCATTTTGCTTTTATTTTTTTAAACTTATGTATTAATCTTTTTTCGGGGGTGGTTGCATTTTTTGTACTCATTTCTGTCCCATTTATCTCTCACGTTTGTGACAAATGATGTGACGAGTTCTATAGATTGGCATCACCAATCCACAACCATTTCTCAGATGACCTTGCGCTTAGTGACCTAGAGCATGTCAACACACTCCAGCATACGTAGTTACAGATTAGCACATCATTTCCAAATAGCCACCCATACTTAGTTAATACCCAGTGAAGCAGCCATCTTACTCGTTGACACTTTCCTTATTTAGACTGCGATTCGTGCACGCGCACAGATGATCCGTGTGCACGAATCCTTGTCAGAATGGAAGCGCGAGGATGCGAGAAACGTGAGGATTTGTGTCCAAATGTACCGGCCTGCCTCGCATCTTTCCTTCCGTGCGTAAAAGACGCGCGTACGTCTCTGGCTCGTCTTTTTGACGCACGCGAACGCGAGCTTCCACATTCACTCCTTTCCCCTCCAATCCACAAACTGAAAAGGACCCCCCCCCCACACCCCCCACACCCTCCGTGCATGCAAGCCCCGAACCTGATGTCTTTGTCTCTCGACTTACTTCTCCTCTTCTAACTGTTGCTGGTACTGCTCGAACTCCTCCTGGGTCATCCCCTGCGCCGCCGCGTCCGTCTTCTCCGCCTCGGGTTTCTCCTCCGTCAGGCCGCCCGTCAAGTTCTTCAACTGCCCCCCCACCACGTGCTTCACCATAAAAGCCATCTCCAAGTACTTTTTTTTTTTGGGGTGGTGGTGAAGTTGGGCTACTAAATTGAGGCTGGCAGCTTATGTGGAATCCAGCCGAGAAAGATGCGCGGGGGGTGGGGTGGGGGGAAATCTCACAATGGTCGGGAGAAAAGATGGAAAATGAGCAGAAATGATTCCCCGCTGAACGGCGCGTGCACGAGCAGGAGAAGCAATCGGATTGGAGGAAGAGGAGGAGGAGGAGGAAGAGGAAGAGGAGGATGCTGACGAGCCGCGCGGTTGTGAGTCAACAAGTTTGGCGCTCCAACAACAACATTTGGGCCATCCACACTGAAATACAAAAATTCTACTGCGCTCTCGATTCTGATGGATTCCAGGTTGCAAGGGTCGAAGTTTAAGCCCTTCAATCCGAATCCGAACATTTTTCATTTATTTTCGGACAAATTTTCACTATCGTTTTTCCATTTGTTACTATATATATATACATCGCCATTCATTTTTTTTGCACTTTTTTGTGGACCATTTATTATTATTATATTATATTGCCATATATATTGTGTTTCCTTTTTTTCTATTCCACTCATTTTAATGCAATTGTAAATATTACTCAATATCTTTGACTTTTTTTCATCATTTTTGGACAATTCACACTGATTTATTTTGTCTTTAAAGTTCTCATGTATTTACTTGTTACCCATTTTTGACATTTCCATTCATTTTTCATACACATTTTCTCAAAAATGTTCCCCTTTTCACAGTTTTTTAGACCTGTAAGAAAAGGTTTAAAAAATACAGATTTGTTTTTTAAAAGTAAAAAAAAAAAAGGCAAAATAAATAAGACAAGTAAAAATACTCGTTTTACCGAGTACATTTTACTCTAATATTTAGACCAATTTGAACAAATTGTTTTTTCACCATTTTCACTCATTTCTTTTTAAAGGTCCTATGCCATTATTAAAAAAAAATCATGAACTTTGAAGTACTTTTATTTGGTTTGCAAGATAATTTATGTTTGAAATGCCCAAGATGACCTTTTTCAAGCTATTCTCTCTTCTTTCTTTCTTTTTTTTTTTTTTACACCTGGCAGTTGATACTGCCAGATTTCTCATTAATATTCCATATGTAAGTAAGCTTTGCCCTGA
Organism: Phycodurus eques; assembly: GCF_024500275.1. Classification (NCBI taxonomy): domain Eukaryota; kingdom Metazoa; phylum Chordata; class Actinopteri; order Syngnathiformes; family Syngnathidae; genus Phycodurus; species Phycodurus eques. The sequence continues at coordinate 20,845,579 of NC_084526.1, forward strand.
TTGGATCGCTGTCATTAATGGAAATATGGAAAACATCTCCGCTCTGATTGGTCCCTGGCGGTATCATGGTGTCTTATGGTGACCAAGTCATCATCGCGATGTTCCGTTTGGAACCTTCGACTTGGTCTTACTCTCATTGTGAAACAGAATTCACCAAGTGGTGGTTGGATTGTAGGCCCACTAAAAGCGAAGGTGAGGTGAAAGGGGACATGGGTGAAAATAAAAAGGTGACGGGGATATTTTGACTTTAAGCTCCTCCTCCACTCTCATTCACTTGAACATAACCGATGCACGACGTCCATTCCTTGTGCACATTTTGGTGACAATGACCATTGGTTTCGCTATTTCAGCCACAGTTACATGATAAACTATAAATATAGCTAAGTTGTGTTGTAAAACACAACTTAGTTGTGTTTTACAACAGTTGTTTTAGTTGTAAAACACAACTTATGCATACTTTCTATGCAATTAGTATTTCCATGGCTTGACGGCAGCACTCGCTGGCTTCAAACCTGGAAATGCCGTGTTGCCGTTCAGCTGAGTTGCTTGAGCATGTAGCAACCAGAAAGGAGGCAGGTACTTGAATAATTAGTAACTACGTCAAAAAGACAAAGACGTCGGATCCGGTCATTTTGCAAGCCTTATGCCGTTTGTTGCCTTTTGCACTCAATTGACAAACCACATAGATGTCAAACTTGTTCTTTGGCACAGACTCATTTTGATCTATGTTATTCATAAAAGAGTAGACAAAACATGGATTTTAATGGCATGGGACCTTAAAGGTTTTCACTATTTAAAGCGTTTTTACACTCAGATTCACAATTTTCACATAATGTTTTTTTTTAGGACCGCTCTGTAAGTAACAATAACACGGCTATCTTTTGACCGACACCGTCACATACAGTACGTAGCTAAAAAAAAAAAAAAAACGACACACGAATGGAAACATGAACATCCAGGATGTGCGACGAACGTGTTGGGCATAAAAATCTGAGCTACGTTTCAGGAAGGCTTTCATGTTACATCCGAGAAGTTTGACGAGCCGTTGTCAACGTGAGCGTGTTGATCCTCGCAGCAGCAGCAGCGTGACACCGCATCTGGCCTACTTTCATTCGCCCGACACTCAACATGTCTGCTGTGTTTTTAGTGTCGAAGGCTTAGCTGTCGCTACATACCTGGAGGACTTGGAGATGACTGAAATGTTTCCGATACCATCATCACACAATGCATAAAAAATGTCTGACATGAAAAACTATCATCAGAGAAAGACTACAAATGTTTGACATCAAATAATATCATGAAACTATATGCTGTACATCAAATAACATCATCGAATGACTAAAAGTATCTCGCATCAAATACCATTATCACAGAATAAAATGAAGTACGACAGTGGAACAACAACAACAAAAATGCATAACATAATAGTCATCACAGAATGACTAAAAATCTCTCAAACCCAGTATATCACAACAATTCTTACATCAAATACAATCATGAAAGGTCATAGCTCAAATGGCTATGACCTTTCTCTTCCATGAAATACCATCATCATAGAAAGACTAAAAACATCTTCCATCAAATATCATCATCAGAGCATGACTTAAATGTCTTACGCCATAAACGTAGCGATAAAATGACTATCAAATTGTCTTATCAAGTACCATCATCATCGGATGTCTTACATGGAATGCCTCCTTCCCAGAACGGCACAAATGAATGCGTATGAAAGTAGGGCTGAGGTCTTAGTAAGTACAGCAGTTCGACATTGTTGGCCCAATGAGGTCTACGGCAGCAGCTGTGTTTGTCAAAAACGCGCACATGCGTGGCAATGGCGGATGGCGGCGGCGGCGGCGTAACGAAAGGCTCCCGGACGAGCAAGGAAACAACATTACTCCCAGAATCTAAAAATAGATGCGTGTCAAGGCCCCCGCAGCCTTCTGCTCGTTTTAGTCGTCTTTTTACTGCCTGTTTCCCCCTTTGACTGACGTCTGCGTGCGAGCTGATCATCAGCGTTAGATGCCCATGGGTGATGAACATCAAGACAACACCAAGTCTGTGCCAGCCACGATGATGTCAACAAAGACGGCAATCATACGTCTCGCATCAAATCCCGCCATAAGATGCCCAAAAAATGTCTTAAATCAAATTCCATCTTTGAATGTCTTGCATCAAATGCCATTATCGGAAGATGTCTTGCTTCAAAACCATAATCATCGGAGACTTCTGTCAAACACCATCATTAAAAATGCGTCTAAAAATCAAATGCTATCATAGAATGATTCATAAAATTTAAACGCACAGAATGACATGTAATTGTGAACAAAGACCTTTCTTTCTTTCTGACACACATGATGACTCACTAATGTGTCAAACTGCCACAGTGTAGCGCCACCTACTACTTACTCGAGGTCATGTATATATATATATATATATATATATATATATATATATTGGCAGCCTTCACAAGTGCCTAATATCTTGAAATAAGGCCCATACTGGCCCCACACAATACCTGATATCAGTAGTAGTATTTATTGCATGTTTTTTCACATATATATATATATATATATATATACAGCGGCTGAAACAAGTGTTTAACAGCTCACCATTTCTCTCAATTGGTTTCAAAGAAAAACAAATACAGCTGCTAGAATGGCCCATCTGACTTGAATCCAATCGAAAATCTATGGAAAGAACTGAAACTCGAGGTCCAGAAAAGAAGCCTACGGAACCTTCAAGATTTGAAGACTGCTTGTGTGGAGGAATGGGCCAAAATCACACCATAGCCAGGGATGCGACTAGTTTTTCCATACAGCTGTCTTGAACCTGTCATTGCAAACAAACTGCGTGGGTTTTCTCCGGGCACTCCGGTTTCCTCCCACATCCCAAAATCATGCATGAATTGGAGACTCTAAATTGCCCGTAGGTGTGAATGTGAGTGCGAATGGTTGTTTGTTTGTATGTGCCCTGCGATTGGCTGGCGACCAGTTCAGGGTGTACCCCACCTCCTGCCCGATAGGCTCCAGCGCGCCCGCGACCCTCGTGAAGGGAAGCGGCTCAGAAAATGGATGCATGGATGGATATATATCCATTCATTTTCTTTTACCGCATATATATATATAGAGAGAGATGGGGGGGGGAGGGGGGGGGGTTTACAAAAATCCTGTTTAGTGAATCACTTTACATGAGCTCCTTGGATTATGAACATGTGTGGGTTTGTCTACATTATCATCATCATCACCGTCATCACTCCCAGTCCAGGGCCTTTGTTTCTCCAGACGAGGGATTAGACGCACAAAACAACTTCCTTGATCCCATTAGAGTAAAACACTACACAAATGCAGCGTCACAGGGCCCCTTTCTGCAGTGGCGAGGCATGATTGGATGAATTGGATGCAGAACACCTCTCGGGCGACCCGAAACCTTCGTCCTTGTATGTGGGTGTTAATTTCCCCCTTATTTTAGGCTAAGAGAACAAAGAAAATTGCTTCTAGTGTACATTTTTGGCTTGTCAAATTCCTGAGTATGGCTTCCCCTAAAGTAGCAGATTGTAATTGCCATACTTAAATACAAGTGGATAGCGTCATCATTGATGAAAATATGAAAAACGCTTTAAAAGTTCGAGTTTGCTGTCGAAAGAAGTCTAAAAACACACGTCCACTATAGGGAAAATGAGCTACAAGACACAACTCCTTTGGGTAACCTTATTCCTAGCATTGAAAAACAGGAGTTTAGAACATTTAGATAAAAGTACATTGAGGGGAAAGAAAACTATTGAATGAACTGAGTGAGTTCCACTGTTCCATCAACCAAATGTCATCAAATGCCCACGCCTACTCCAAAGAGATACATTAGCATCGATGCTAGCACTAGGGGTGTCCTGGCTGGTCCACTGAAATTAAGACAGCTAAAGTAGTCGATCTACAGTCACCGTGGTGACATCAAAGGAACCAATTTCCTTCTAATAAGCTTGTGTGCCATTGAGATGCTTTTAAAGCTGTCCAATTTTCACATAGGTCTTCTTTAAAAAGGAGGAGGCTCATTTTGAGTATTTACTGAAATCATTATTCCCCCACAAAATACTGTCGGAAAATTTTGTCAAATGCTCATCTCAACTGTGAAGTGAAATTCAAAGATGTACTGCTGGTCCACAACTATAGGTTTCCGTGGCAACATCCAAAGGAGCGACTCTCCTTGGAACAAGGCAGTGTACTATTGAGATAGTTTAGAAGCTGTCCAATTTTCACATAGTCTCCTTAAAGCGATGACACAGAGGCTCAACTTGAGCATTTTGTGAAGGCAATCAGGTTGCCAAAGCATCTTTTTGCTTTCTTTGTGAGGACTCCGGGGGAATCAAAAGCAAAAAAAAAAAAAAAAAAAGATGTCAGACACGTTGTTCCGAGTTCTATGCCAGCATTTTTAAACGTGCGAAAAGAATCTTCTAGATTTTAGAAGAAGTGTGAAAGCCCAATCAGAGTTTTTGTCAAGTCAAGTGTAAACGGGGACAAAAAAAAACCACTGAGCCGGAACAGCTGCCTCTCAACATTCACCATGAATGTGATGCCAGACACACACTCCACCAATCAGGCTCGTATTGATCGCAGGAAGTGTCAAAAAGCCTCATTATAAAATATTATGCAGGCTCCTAGTTTGTAATCTGACTCACTTTATACTGACTGTAATCACTGGTAACACGGAGACACTTCAGTAGGTACACCTGCAATGAGATGCATTGCACAAACCAACATCTGCCTTGACAAAGATCAGGCTCACTTTTTAGATCATTATTATAATTAAAACAATACAGAGGAAAGCATCAGAAAAAATACACTTTTGTGTACCATAGCAAATTTTTTTGGGATGCAAAAGGATGTTCTGTAGAAACCACAAACAATTGTGTGGTTAAAATCGTCATCTAAATGTCTAATTTTGTCTTTTTGGAGTGAGTGTTAGGTGGTTTTTTAAAAATTATTATTATTTAAATATGAATGAATGCAAATTTGGTCCATTTGTCCATGTAGTGTAAAAAAAAAACAAACAAAAAAAAAACTTATAAACATAACATGAAACCAAATATACAAATAAAGAATACATTGATAAATACAAAAAAAATACATAAATAGAAAATAAATGTAATTAAATCCTGTCAAAAATACATATACAAAATACAAACAAAATACAGTGCCTCAAAATAAATTAAACAAATATATACATACATACATGAATAAATATAACTAATTAATCATACAGAAGGACTGAAAACAACAAGTGACTTGAGTTTTATTCCATTTTAAACACCCCAGTAAAGTAAATTCCAAGATTTGTTACTAAATACATTTCATAAAGTACATGTCTGAAGATAATTGTAGAAAGCATGTGCAAAGACTGAGAACTGCGTCGTATTGAATCGAGGAGATATGCATAAACTCATTTTCAACATTTCAGTTTTCGGGGCATGGCTAAAAGGGTGCCGCATATGTCATAATATGAGGCGATCATACAGTTTAATGGACTCACAGTCATAATGGCCTTCCGAGGGAAGCCATGGCTATGATGTGGCTGGCAAAATAATGACTTTGACACCCCTGGAGATTAGTTATGTGAAAACATGTTCATGAGTGTGGTAACTCTTTCCGCACATTAGCCAATCACAGTGGTCATTCGCTCCCCTGACTGTCCACAGATTGGCTCGCCTTCTTCTTCTTTGGTGTTCGCCTCCTTTCTTCTTCTTTTGGATTTACTCTAATGTCGGTTGACAAAACCAGCTCATTTGTGCATTATTGTCAACAACTGGGCTGAAGTGCGGAGTAGAAGTTTAGCAACACCAAAAATGTGTTGGTATTAATAAATAGCCAAATTTACTTGTCGCACGTATGCAACTTGACGAAATGCAGTCGTTTAGGGGTGGCCTGGAGCCTGTCAAATTTACTTTTCTTTTCACTTTACAGAGACTAAACTACTTGTCAAATTGAAGTCTGGTTGAAATGATTATTGTTATTGATAGGGAAATGTTTAAACCTCTGCTACCTCTTACATACTACTAATAATTATTATTACTGTACTATAACCTGATTATTATTAGGTGAACTTGTTGTCCATCCATCCATCGTCTTATCCAAGGTCGGGTCGCGGGGGCAGTAGATTCAACAGACTTCCCTCTCCCCAGCCCCGGGCAAGCCGAGAGACGTAGTCTCTCCGGCGTATGCTGGGTCGTCCCCGGGGTCTCCTCCCGGTGGGACGTGTCCGGAACACATCACCAGGGAGGCGGCCAGGAGGCATCCTAAACAGATGCCCAAGCCACCTCATCTGGCTCCTCTCGATGTGGAGGCGCAGCGGCTCTACTCTCCCGGATAACCGAGCTTCTCACCCTATCTCTAAGGGAGAGCCCGAACACCCTGCGGAGGAAAATAATTTCGGCCGCTTGTATCCGGGATCTTGTTCTTTCGGTGAGGGTAGGAACGTAGCTCGACCGGTAAATGGACCCTCCTCTCCAGCACCCCTGAATAGACCTTACCAGGGAGGCTGAAGAGAGTGATCCCCTGTAGTTGGAACACACCCTCCGGTCCCCCTTCTTAAAAAGGGGGACCACCACCCCAGTCTGCCAATCCAGAGGCACTGTCCTCGATGTCCACGCGATGTTGCAGAGACATGTCAACCAGGACAGCCCTACAACATACAGAGCCTTTAGGAACTCCGGGCGAATCTCATCCACCACAATAAGTATACCCACACCTGGTCGGCACCTCTCACCAAGGGCAACTCCAGAGTGGAAAAGAGTCCAACCCCTCTCAAGAGGACTGGTACCAGAACCCAAGCTGTGTGTGGAGGCGAGCCTGGACCCATGTTACCCTTTCGGGCTCCATGGGTCCAGGCCCGGCCACCAGGCGCTCGCCTTCGAGCCACACCTCCAGGCCTGGCTCCACAGGGGGGCCCCGGTGACCCGCGTCTGGACAAGGGAAACCTAGATCCATTTAATGTATTCTTCATAGGGGTTTTGGGAGCCTTGCTTTGTCTGGTCCCTCACCAAGGACCTGTTTGCCATGGGGGACCCTACCAGGGGCGTGAAGCCCCAGGCAACTTAGCTCCTAGTATCATTGGGACACACAAACCCCTCCACCACGACAAGGTGACGGCTCAAGGAGAGGGTGAACTTGTTGTGACCAAAAAAGCCCACAACAGAATCACAACAGACGTTCGTGTGTGTACATTTTCATCCCTCCATCCCTTTCTACAATCCTCCTTCAATCTTTTATTCCCTGATCCAGCCGCCCTCCATCTTGCTTCCTTTCATACCTCCATCCTCCCTACTGCTCATCAGTCTCCATGCCTTCAACTTGCTTCCCCTCATCCCTCCATCTTCCCTGCTTTCATCCCTCTAGCCACCTTTCCTTTTCATCCATTCATCCTTCCACTTCACCATCTTCCCACCATCTTCCACATCCTCACTCTCTTCCTCTGTCTTGTGTCCAATCTCGACTTCTCTCCTCTCTGCAGCCCTCATCCAACCGTCTTTCCTCCTTCCTCCCCTAATCCCCCCTGCCTCTTCTATCCCTTCATCTTTCTTTCCTTCCTCCGTGTCGCGTGTGGTGTGTGTCCTGAGGGCTGCTTTGGAGCAAACATGGCGTTACAAAGGCTCCGTGCTGGCTGAGCTTATACGGAATTAGTTGAGCAGAAAATTCCCCTTTTTTACAACAACATTCAAACAACCTGCCAGTCTGAGTAATGGGAGGAGGACGAGTTGAGGATGTTGTAATGATATGAGGCAATGCAAGCGACGAATAAACAAAACTGTCCATTATTGTCATCTTTGATACAGCGCTTGCATTGGATGACATGTAAATCCCACTAGTTGGTTGGTTGATTGGTCGCCCTGGGGCAAAACACGAGGTCATGATTATGGTGGCTAACATTAGCATCGTTGCAAATGAGCATCTCGTTTACTAGCCACTGACGCAAAAGCTTCACATCACCAATGTGCTCTTCATGATAAACTCACCAATGTGATTCATGTCTGATATTAAGAAGAAGAACACTTGTTTAAAGACTTGACCCTGACTTGAAACCCTAACCCATTTTCAACACCCTAATTCCAAACGGTAGCCCTTGTTTGAAACACTAACTATTGTTTGGAACCCTAAACCTGGCTTGGAACCCTAATTTGACACCCAAACCCCGATTGAAGTCCCTAATTTGAAATCAAAACCTTGTCTTGGAACTCTAACCCTCGTTTGAAACCCTAACTTTGGACTCAAACCCAAACCTTTGTTTCAAACCCTAACTTGAAAACCTGACCCTTGAGTGTACGCCAACCTTCAATCAAATCAAAATTCAAAATCCATTTTTATATATAAAGTGCTTTCCATTTAGTAAAATGCAACTCAAAGTGCTTCACGTAGTTGAAATGAATCCCCTCCTGACCTTGATTTCAACTGGAGACCCTGAACCATGGCTCTTTGTTTTACACAGCAGCAGCTTCCCATCATCTCCCAACCTTCTGTTCATTATCCAGTCAAGCAATGCTGACCTCCTGTGTGCTAATGCAGCGCTCGGCAGACTCACTAGACGCCGTAATGACTTGAAATTCCCCACGATGCATCACTTCATATTCTCCCAATACATCTTGTCATCTGTTTTTTTCCAGCCAGGAGGTGTGCCTACAACCCAAAGCTCCATCTGTGTCTACTTCAGTGTGCGCACACATACAAACACACACGCAGGCAAACACCTCCATCACTTTGGGCGCATCTCGCCACGTGCACAGCATTACATAAGTCTGACCTCCACGCCAGTAAACACCACACACTCCTTTGACGAGACCTCGCCGGGCGAATGCCGCGCCGGTTGCCTCGGATGACCCGCACGCCACCTCAGGACAAGCAAAGAGGGCAACCAAGGGGTTAGGCCTTTAAATTCGGGTTTGAAACCAAGGTTAGGGTACCAAACAAGGGTTAAGGTTGCAAATTAGACTTGGAAGCCTAGTTTAGGGTCTCAAATTAGGGTTTAAAACAAGCGTTAAGGTTTTAAATTTGTGTTTGAAGCCATGGATAGGGTTTAAAACATGGATTAGCATTTCAAATTAGGGTTGAAATCTGTGCTGGGGTTTCAAATTACGGTAGGTTACGGTTCCAAGCAAGAGTTTAAGATTTGACTTTACACTTTGAAGTATGGTTTTGAATCTCAAATAAGGGTTAAGGTTTCAAATCACAGTTTGAATCCTGGTTCAGGGTCTCAAACACTGTAAGGGCTAAGGCTTCAAATTAGGGATTGTAGACACTGTTAGAAGTTCACATTTGAATTTAAAGCTTGGGTTAGGGTTTCAATCTTGCATTAAGGTTTGAAATTAGTGAGCGTTCTGCATCTGTATGCGCTTCCATTGTGTAAATAATGCTCTCTCGGTGCCAGCGCGCCAGAAAAAGCGACAGACCTCGTGTCGTCTGGACACATCGGAGCACAGAGAGAAAGTGTGTGCGTGCGTTCCCAACATGTCATCACACAACAGACACGCTCTCTCTAGCCGTACCATGCTATAAATAGACCTTGGACATTTGATTGCGCTCGTGCAAAGTGCCGTGCAAATTGCGCGCTCGGCTTTTTATGAAGAGGAGGGAAATTAACCGGATTGTTGCTGAAGGAGCAGCACGGTGCGCTAGTGGTTCGCTCGTCTACCTCACACACACATGCAACTCACACGACAAGCAAGGGGGCAACCGGGCTGAGGGGTTCAAGGCTGGGGTAGGGGTTCAAACCAGGTTTAGGGTATAAAACTAGCTTCTTACGTCATGATTAGGCTTTCAACATTTAGTGTTTCAATTATGCGTTGAAGTTTCAAACTAGGGTTTCAACGAGAGTAAAGGTTGCAATTTAGTGTTAGGATTTCAAAAATTAGCTTCTCAAACCAGGTTTAGGGTATCAAACAAGAGTCTGAAGTCACAGTTTCAAATTAGGAACTCAAACACTGGTTGAGGCTTCAAATTGGGGTTTCAAAATTAGGATTTCAAACCAAGGTTATGATTTCAGACAAGGGTTAAGGTTTAAAACCAAGGTTAAGATTTCAAATTACAGTTTGAAGCCTGACCGTGAATTTGAAAACAAGGTTAGTGTTTCAAGTCTGTGTTAGGGTATCAAATTATATGAGCAGAAAATAAAGGAGCTGGAAAAATTGTCTTTTACAGGCTGTGTGAAAGGACTAAAATCATGAATGTACTCCAGGGCCTTGTGTATCGAGAGTGCTTGTTATCGGGTTAGGTTTAAAACACAAACACAATGTACCTCACAGAGTTTACGTAAGATCGGATGTTTTGGTGAACGTCTCTAGTTGACCTCACGCACCCCCCTTCGTCCCGTCCCAAACAACACGAGCTCTGACGAAATCCGCTGAAAACGTCTCAGAATGCTCGGCTGAATCCAGCCTTTCCCTCCCTCGAGGCAATCGTGTCATCTTCATCCCTGCTGGAGTCCTCACAGTACCATCCCCCCAACTCTCAGACCCTTTTTTTCGCTGACTGGATTCAATTAAGTTGGCTCAGTCGAAGCGTCTCGCCATTTCAAGGTAAGGTGAGCAGGACGACCGTCAAACTTCCTGCGGTCGTACTGGACGGTGGCTAGACTTGACACGATGCTCTGACGTGTTAGCTTTACTTCCCACAAAGACGACATGGCGGCACATCTTGCTGTATTAGTATGATGTACCAGTCAGAATGAAGTTAGTGCCAGGGAGGTGAGAAGGGGGTGACAATTTAGCTCCGTGCTTGTTAAAAGTGAGCGACCATTTATTGGCAGGTAATAAATTATTACCAAGATGGCGGCTAACAAGGGAAGAGTGAGTGCCATGATAGTGGCAGTTGAGTAGCAGGTCTCTGGCAAGGTAATGTCAGGTAGGTGACAAGTAAGAGGCGATTTAGCACCATGCTAGTAACAAATTAGCATCAGGTAGGCGACAGGTTAGTGGCAATGTTGAAATGTTTGTAAACCATCTGCTAACAGTATCGAGTAAGAGTGAAATGTCAATGTACATAATGTATTTGATCCTGTTTGATTTGTATTCCTGTTACTGTTAGCATTGTTGTTACTGAACGAGTTCAACGAAGGAAAGTTCATGAACTAGTTCATATTTTGGGTGAACGTGAACTGAACTTAGTTCGCTTCTGCCTGATGAACGTTATTGAGAACGCGCTCATTCTGGCGTCTGTGAACGGTTTTCAAAAGAAAGTTCATTTGCATTCAAGAATGCCATGTTTTGTTCGCGAAGTACAACGAACTAGTTCATTTATGGAACAGTGAACTGGTTAGCACATCTGCCTCACAGTTCTGAGGACCGGGGTTCAAATCCAGGCCCCGCCTGTGTGGAGTTTGCATGTTCTCCCCGTGCCTGCGTGAGTTTTCTCCGGCTACTCCGGTTTCCTCCCACATCCCAAAAACATGAATGGTCGGTTAATTGAAGACTCTAAATTACCCGTAGGTGTGAATTTGAGTACGAATGGTTGTTTGTTTCTATGTGCCCTGCGATTGGCTGCCAACCAGTTCAGGGTGTACCCCGCCTCTCGCCCCAAGATAGCTGGGATAGACTCCAGCACGCCCGCGACCCTAGTGAGGATAAGTGGTACAGAAAATGGACGGATGAACTTAGTTCCAAATTTTGAATTGTGAACTATAAACTGAACTAGTTCATTCTTGGAACTTTGAACTAGTTCGCATCCAAAATGAACTTTCCCAAGAGTGACTGTTAGAAAGGAAGGTAAGCAATTGTATTTTGATTGTGTTACAAGTTATGTTACCTTTGATTTCTAGTATGTCTAGTCACACTCCTAAACGGGGCATAACACAGGTAAGTGACTGGTAAGTGGCAATTTGACACTGTGCCGGTAGAGGAGCCAAATATTGTACTCAAGTAAGAGTACTGTAACTTTAGAATAATATGACAAGTAAAAGTAAAAGGTAGTCATCCAAATATTTACTTGAGTAAGAAAGCACTCAATGAAAAAAACTACTCAAGTAAAGAGTAACTTGTGAGTAACTTCAGATTTGTATTTTTATTTATTTATTTATATATTATACCAACAAGTTAGTTGCACGTAGTGGACAAAAGAGTGACAATATAAGATATGATAAGTGATTGGTTACTGGCAATCTAGAACTATGATGGTGACAACTTTGCACCAATTTAGTACCATGCTTGTGACAAGTTAGTGGGAATTTGAAACTTCGGTGGTTACAATTTCATGACAGGTACGTGAGGTGACAAGTTAGTAGCAGGTAAGGTTAATGGAGATTTTCCTGCATGTTGGTGACAAGTTAGTAGCAGGTAGGTGACGACAATGAAAACTGAGTGTCAGGTAAGAGGGAAAACAGGTACAGGTAAGGTACATTCGAGGCAAGTTAGCTATAGTTTCGGACCTTGTCAGTACGTTAGACGGCTCTGGCAAGTTAGCTCTACATTAGTGGCAGGACACTGGGTGATCTGATCGAAGGCTGTTCGTGGCAGATGTGTTACATAATTGCGCTTTTCACACTTTTTACAATGAACATCACGGTGGGGGGCTTTCACAGTCTATTATCACACTAAATATCTGACGCAATCTCTCTGACAAGAGCTTCCTCTTACCATGAAAACAAAATGTCATTATGGTGTTAAAAGAACACAGTTTCTGTGGTTCTCGTGACTCAATTTTGACTGAATCAGAACTTGCTATTGTAAACATAAAAGCCGAGGCGTCATTGGTACAGCGGAAATGGAATGGCAGAGGTAGTGTGACGCAAAAAAGCTCATCTGGGCCGGCTGCACAGACAACAAAAAAGCTGCGTGTTATGCTTACACAAAGCAATTACACTGGACTGAGGTCGCAAACGCTACAACGCAAAAAAACATACATGCTGCTTTCTATTAAGCCTCCACCATCTTAATAAAATGTCCTCCAGAGCTAAATCCTTGGCTATTGTTGGTGCAACATTCATTTCCAACCGCAAACTGTTAATAAATACTGGGAGAAATAAATGCACACCACTAACAGCTCAAGTGGGGTAAAGAAAAGTCGTAATGAATAATTAAAACATTATTCTAGTGTATATATAATACATTTAAAACATATATATATTATTTACATTATTAAATGTATGAATAATACGAAGTAAATAGGAATAGCAGTGAGTTATTGTACAAAATCTTCAGCTTGTGCAGCATAAAAAACATAATATAACAATTAGTATTCATGTATTATAAATATAATATAAAACATATAGATACAGCATATACTGTACATAAAAAGATTATATATATATAATTTACATGTCGTTTTGTTTTTTGTATTCCTTTAAACAAATATAGTATATAAAAACAATATAAACACGAATAAAATAATACAAATAGTACAGTAATAGAAGAATAAATATTGCTTTTTTAATATAAGTATTCAATGAGAAATCTACTCAAGTACTAAGTGGTGAGTAACTTTTGATTTATTTAATATTCAAATATTGCATGAATGTCAAATAGACAAAAATATAAATTAGGAATATGCAAATTCAAATAAAACAATGTATACTGTATATTTTTTTAACCTATCAAATAAACTTTGGCAAATTAAGCCCCAGTAATTGGTCTTAAACTGACTCTTTGTTTACACACATGAACCAGCCCAATAGTCAGCAGGCAGACATTATAAGCACATAATTATAAATACTTTGATTATATGTATTGAACTTCGACAGGTGGATTCAATCACATTCATCAGCCATGCTCACATCAGTTTCATTACTCAAAAGCAAAGTGACCAACTTACATCTTTATCTTCAGTGGTGTGCATTCATTACAGATTGCCTTTCTACCTACTTCTTTTGGATGGGCACAACCGTTTCTAGAGTAAGGAACTCCAATGGCTCTAATTGGGCCGTTGGAACTGCAATTTGCATTCACATGCTGTGGTTGACCTGCTGTTCCACCCCCCCAATAGAACATGACATTTTACAAACGCAGACCAAGGCAACCTTGGGTATGTTTCTCAAGTTCCAAGTGGATTTCTTGTAGGCTGAAATTCTGACATTTTAGGCAGATACAAATGACAGCACATGACATCGATGTTCGTTTCCATTGTCATACATACATTAAGTTCCAATTACCAACCGTCATAAATAATACAGCGCATCAATCTATCTCATCTTGTGCAGCCAATAAAAAATACATATGTCATGTAACTAAATAAATGATAAATGATGTATTATTTACAGGACATAATAATAAAGAAAGCAAAATAAAATGAATACAAATAAACAAATAGCAGGTACATTAACTCAAATAGTCAGTGCAATAATAAACACATTGAGAAGTTAATACATCTAATGGCTATATTCAAAATATAAACTATTTATTTTTCTCTATATGGCTCTTCTAAATGTTCTCATTACATTCTGCAGGTGTGCTTAATGAAGTGTCCGCTGAGCATTCCACCACTCCCGCCAAAGTAATGAGGACAACTGTTTTTTTTTTCCAAATTAATCACGCCATTACGTAACGAGGTCGAGTGCACACAGCGCGACAACAACACAATGCTCATAGCTTGCGTTTCCTACTGAATCGTCAACATCCGCTGATAAATATCCCAAACGGGGACACGTGAGCAAAAGCAAGGCGGCCATTAACGCAGTGATCCGTTAAAAGTGGAACTAAAAAAAAAAAGGGAAAGTAGCATGTTTGACCTTTGGCTGGCATGTGTGTGCTAACGGCTAATGGGCTAGCACATGTTCACTGGCAAGGACGCATTGACTGCTGTTAGATTATAGGTCAGAAGTTTCCAGAATGTAATAATGTGAGAATGAAAAAACTTGAAACACTGTATACTTAAAAAATATTACAAATGATGAAAACAAATACCTAAATAAACAAGTAAATATTCTAAACAAAAAACAAGCCACATTCCTCGCATTCCATTTCCCCCCTAGTTGTTTCTGTCTGGTTTTTTTTGGGTTTTGTTTTTCCCATTAGCGCCGCTGAGCGCTCATCTGGGTCTCCCCTGCCCCTGCGGCGCCACGCTCGGGTCCACATGCCCCCGTGTGCACTTCTGACCCACTGGTGCACAGGACCACAGGGTCTGGGGGTCGGGATGAGCCCCCACTCGAGGAAAATGCTTTTATTCACAAGCTGGATGCTCATTTTATGCGGTGTGATTTTTTTTTTTTTTTTAGTACTGTAAATTCTCCTAATCCCGCTGGGTACATTCCATTCACATTTCACGCTGTATTTACAGCATGCTGCATGCAACAAATACATTAACTCAGTCACACGTGAACAAATGGCATACTGTACAATCAAAAGCATGCAGTGCCATTTTGTTTGCGTTTGTTTCGCTTTTAAGGAAATATGAAGAAAACGTTTGTCACTGTTTTACGGATTAAAACAAAAAAAAATAAGAATCAGCGAACATGCACATTAATGTACACACTGACGATAATTTAGTCTTCAAAAAACCTTATGAATGCATTTTCCTGAGCTCTGACCACAATTTAGTCCTCAATGTATTTTTGTAAATGTCAGAGAAAATAAAATGTTTGCCACCATTGAAGACATTTTTTAATCTTGAGTGAATCTAATGAACAACAATTTGACAATTTAACAAACCTAACATACAGTATGCGAAGGCAATTAAGCCCTCGAAAACCCCAACATACATTTTTTCATAAACACGGATCACAATTTTACCCATTTGGTCTTTTCCTGTTGAAAAATAAAATCTACGAAATAGACATCTGCGACAGAACTGTTTAACAATTTAGTTCAGACAACATTTTAATTCTCAAGTTAATGTAACGTTTTTGTAAACACTGAAAATAATTTAGTCAACAAACCTAACAAACTTGTATTTTGTTTATGTCTATTATGTTAAAGATGATTTAGTCTTCAGCAAACTTAATGTATTAAAAAAAACATTTGTTAACACTGACAATGTAGTTCCTACATGAAATGTAATGTATGCCTTTTGCAAACAATGACGACAACTTAATAAATGAACCTACCTAAATGTTTTTGTAAGTGTTAATGCTTTTTTTTTTTTTGTCAGTATGTGCCCTACAATTGGCTGGTGACAAGTACTTGGGGACCTAGGGTGTACCCCACCTCTTGCCCAAAATCAGATGGGATTGGCTCCAGCATACCTGCTACACTAGTGAGCATAAGCAGTACAGAAGATGGATGGATGGATAAAAGACACTTTAGTATTCAACAAAAGTTGTGTATTTGCAAAACAATGATAACAATCCACTGTATGTGGAATGTCACGTGACCGAACCCGGAAAACAGGATAGCTGACTTCCTGTGTCATACGCTAACAAGCATAACTAGGATTCGATGAAAATGTTGTTTTCTTCGGAAAAAAAGTTAAATACATCTATATTATTTATTTATACAAATATATGTAAACATGAATGAAGCCTAAACATTGTCTACTGTCATCTTTGGTGGCATCTTGTGTTAAAAAAAAAAAAGAAGACATTGTAAATGTTTCAAATTCCCACGGGTTAGACTGTGTGTCACGGTGCCCTTCGCCATTCACCCAGGCGAAGAGAAAGCGCTTTTACCCATTTTGCCGAATGCGGAAGTAAATTGTGCATAGACCAGATAAAATTTTGGCGAATAAAGTGTTGACAATTCAGCCTTCAACAAACCTAACATGCATTTTTCTGTTTTTTTTTTAACGTCAAAGACAGTTTAGATTCTACAACAAACTTAGAGTACAGGTTTATGTAAACATCAATGGCAATTTTATCCTCATCTAAAGTACCGGTAACTCTTTCAATGAAGAATTTAACCAAAAAATTGTCAGGAAAACGTACATGTAAATTTGCACAAAACCTCTGAGATTGAACCAGTCTCAAATGATGTCAAGTTTGTTATGTTCCACGAGCATGTTTTGCTTTTTGTGTGCAACACTTCCCCCTCAAAAAATGCGGCGCAGGAAGATGGGAAAATCAACGCAGGAAGATGGGAAAATCCAACAATAATGTGGGGTTGTGACAAGTGGTTGAGTGTGCATTTTTATCCACGACATTTTGTGAACCTCCAACATTACTCACGCTCGGCCGCCGCTCCTCATGTGTCACAAGTATTTATGTTATGTCCTCCTCGGGCCCTCGCCGAGTCAGCCACGCAGAGACGGGTCACTGAGAGAGAGAGAGAGAGAGAGAGAGAGAGAGAGAGAGAGAGAGAGAGAGAGAGAGAGAGAGAGAGAGAGAGAGAGAGAGCGAGAGAGAGAGAGAGCGAGAGAGAGAGAGAGCGAGAGAGAGAGAGAGCGAGAGAGAGAGAGAGAGAGAGAGAGAGAGAGAGAGAGAGAGAGAGAGAGAGAGAGAGAGAGAGACAAAGACAGAGACAGAGAGACAGGACGCACGCGCTCACTTTCGTCACGACATGCCCACTTTGCTGGACACGAGCTGGCATTCATACATTTTCTGTACAATTAGAATGTTCAAGATGAGGGCAGCGTCTAACCTGGTTGATTCAGGGTAAGAGGCAGGGCACAACTGTCAATCACAGAACTGACACAGACGCACAAAACCATTCGAATTCATATTTTCATCTACAATTTCAGACCTTAATAGCCCCAAAGTACGTTTCGAAAACCCTGAAGTATTTAACAAATCTAATTTAATTTTGTTTTCATAAACACTAAAGACAATTTAATGTTCGATGACCCATCCAACCAAGCACCCGATTTCTGTGAACACTATCGTACGTGTTTTTGTAACCAAAAAAGTCAAACCTATGATTCAGTACACATTTTTGATCAAAGACAATTTGGAATCTACGAGAAAACACAGAGCCGATTTTCGGAAACACTGAATACAATTTTGAGCCTTCAACTAATCTAACGAACATGTTTTCATAAATAAAGTGTTTTCACTTGGGATGTCCCAATCCAACTTTTTCACTTGTGACCCGATACTGCAGCCTTGAACACAGATATCGGTCTGATCAGATATCATCAATAATCATTCATTCTTTACTTATTTTGTAGTGTGGAAAGTTAGAAAAGGCTTGATGAAGTGATATTAGTCAAACAGAACAATAATCAGCAACAAGAGGTATGAGAAAAACTTAAAAAATGTATCATTAAAAAATTGGATACATAAAGTAACTTTAAAAATAAGAATGTACAACAATTGAATAAAATAAATAAAAATTATCTTTGGAATTAATTTCAATAAATTAAAAATAAATTCAAAAATGTATATATATATATAAAAAATATCTTTGAATTTAATTTCAATAAAAACAATAAAACAATAAAAAATATATATATTTAAATTGCAACAAATTGCAACATAACCACTGCTTAACTTAAACATAAGCATATTCTTCAGTTGAAAAAGAATAAATAATAAATAAAAATTATACTTTTAAAGTTCAATTCAGGTATTTTATTTTTTTTTTACTGTCAGCACATGGTGGGAAAATAATTTGCTTCCTCCACGCGCGGCAATACACTTGAACTTGATGCAACTGGAGTTTAGCTTTATTGACAATCGCTGTTCCTGCTGTGCAGGTCTTGGCCTCCGAGGGGCAGTTGTGAGAAACGCAATGAGATAAACAGTAACAAAGGAAGTAAAAGTCATGATCGAATATTGTTATTATAACTCGTATTTCACAGTTTGAAGAATATACTGTATGCCTGAAAGTATTGTTATATTGTCTGTTTGTATGCGTTTGTACAGCGTTTCTGTACCAATATTCATTTCTTTGAGAGATAAGTGTCGCAAGTTCAATGCTCATTTTCGTTAGCTCGTCAATGGTGTTTTTCATTCATTGTGTTAGCTTTGAGCAAGAGATTTTTGTGAACAAAAACGAAGAAGTCTGTGATGTATTTCAACATTCAAAATGTGTCATTAAATGTGTCAATAAACGACGAAGCAAGAAATATTCACTCTTACTCCTTGCTACTATGTTTGCACCTTAAGCAACCTGTTGTTGTGATCACGTTGGCTGTGCATGCCGTCCAGGCGCTGCTGGAGAGGAGCATGGAATGGACTGCTTGAATCCATCCATCCATCCATTTTCTGAGCCGGTTCTCCTCACTAGGGTCGCGGGGGTGCTGGAGCCTATCCCAGCTATCATCGGGCAGGAGGCGGGGTACACCCTGAACTGGTTGCCAGCCAATCGCAGGGCACATAGGAACAAACAACCATTCGCACTCACAGTCATGCCTACGGGCAATTTAGAGTCTCCAATTCATGCATGTTTTTGGGATGTGGTAGGAAACCGGAGAGCCCGGAGAAAACCCACGCAGGCACAGGGAGAACATGCAAACTCCAGACAGGCGGGGCCAGGGATTGAACCCGGGTCCTCAGAACTGTGAGGCTGACGCTCTAACCAGTCGGCCACCGTGCCGCCCTGCTTGAGTCCATCCATACCAAATAAAAAAACTAAAACTGAAGCTAAAAAAATTAACTAAAACAAAATGAAGCATTTTTGAAAGAATAAAAATGAATACAAACTAACAAACCTGCTCTCAAAACATATCAAAGTAACTGAATTTGAAAAAGCAAAACCAAAAAAACTATAATGGAAAATCCAAAACTATTTTAACCCTTATTGGGACACCCCTAGTTTTCACACACTTTACAGACAACTAATAGTGACAAATGTACTTGTTTTAACAATAGTTGCACTATGTCTTTGAAATCAGATGCCGTCAGTATCTTAGCATAGCTAACCACTCAGTGGTGAGCTGCCTCCATATTAACGTTCTGAAAGCTACTTGAAAGTCATCTTTGAAGCGACTTCATCTTTGCCAGTGCTGCATCTTAAGCTCTGTCAAGTGGAGCGCTTCCTCCGTCGTATAGGGGCATAAAGTCCTCATCTGCTCAGGCTCCCTGCCGGAAGCCATCGCCACTACAGCAAGACATGAGACGACGGGACCCGCCTCTCCGTCACGTTGCGCCTCATGCAGAGAAGTGACTACCGACGAGTCGTCCTTCAGGGCCGGCCAACAAACTCTGCACGGCAGCGTCGCCAAATGCCGTTCAAGCCTCCCTCAGGAACTTCAATGAACAAAATAAAAAATGCTGGCAGGTGACGTTTACAGCCAGTTGGTGTGCAGATCACATAGCCAACCTGCCTGTGATGGGTTCTACCTAAAATAGAGACTCTACTTGGGTTTCACATGGAATATACAGTGGACCTCTGCTATTAGTGGGGCGATAGGGACCAGGCCGGACCGCGAAAAGCAAAAAAAAAAATAATCCACGGATAACTAATGGCCATTATAATTGCATTGGCGGGAAAAAAAAGAGAATGCTTTTCCTCTTCATTCAGTAGATTTGTAAAATATAGTTGTATTTTACTTAAGTTCAATAAATTTACAATCAATATTTTAGAACTGTTTTCAAATATTTATTCAGGTACAAATTTAATTGAACTTTTGTACGAATGGTTGTTTGTTTCTATGTGCCCTGCGATTGGATGACGACCAGTTCAGGGTGTACCCCGCCTCTCGGCCGAAGATAGCTGAAATAGGCTCGAGCACTCCCGCGACCCTAGTGAGGATAAGCGGTACAGAAAATGGATGGATGGATGCGCAATGCAATTTTTGATTGAATCATTCATTTTTCCATATTTAGGCACAGTGTTAACATTAACACCATGCATAATGTTACAGTTGTTTACAATAGTACACATCATAGGAACACAACATTTGCTATGCTTTTAATGATAACTTAGGCCAAGAACACTTCTGTATTTTAATGTTGGTCATAATGGTGGTACTTTGCAAGCACAGTATTTTTAAAGGTGGTACTTGGTATCAAATGGATGAAAACCCTATGAATTTGTTAAGGAATGTTACGGTATGCAATTAACACAATGAGCTTAGCTCTACCGTTATTGCTTTGCTAATCTAAATTGTTGATTGCACATCTGCAAAAGGATGTAACGCTTTTAGACAATATGCTGTAAACTTTCAGTGGCACTCTTCAATTTGTCACACAGATATCTTTACCTTGGATGCTATAGTCAATGAAGTAGCACATCGCGAAGTCTGGGCAATAGGTCTTGGAAACCGCTTTGCATTGTCGGTTGTGACAGCCTTGTATTGTGCTACCGAGAAGGTAAAGAAAGGCTTACTGCAGGATGTACAATCGCTGTGTATTTTTTGAGAGTGAAATATGCATGAAAATGCAAGAAACAGATGGGATTTTACAAGAGAAAACTTGACCATGAAGCCAAAGACAAATATCTGGAAAAAATACACACGATAAATCGTTTGGATCCGGACGGAATTTCGAAAACAGAGTCGAGCAGCTACCTGGACCAACTGCCTCCGTTGTGCTCAGCGGATTTGCATACCTTGCGTGTGGTGTGAGTGACTACACTTCGGAGCAGTTTAACATACATATGTGTATATATATATATATATATATATATATATACACATATATATATATATATATATATATATACACATATATATATATATATATATATATATACATATATATGTATGTATATATATATATATATATATATATATATATATATATATATACACACATATATATATATACACATACATACATATATATATATATACACACACATATGTATGTATATATATACACACATATATATACATATGTATGTATATATGTATATGTATGTATACGTGTGTATATATATATATATATATATATATATATATATATATGCGGCACGGTGGACGACTGGTTAGAGCCTCAGCCTCACAGTTCTGAGGACCTGGGTTCAATCCCCAGCCCCGCCTGTGTGGAGTTTGCATGTTCTCCCCGTGCCTGCGTGGGGTTTCTCCGGGCACTCCGGTTTCCTCCAACATCTCAAAAACATGCATGAATTGGAGACTCTAAATTGCCCGTAGATGTGAATGTGAGTGCGAATGGTTGTTTGTTTGTATGTGCCCTGTGATAGGCTGGCAACCAGTTCAGGGTGTAGCCCGCCTCCTGCCCGATGACAGCTGGGATAGGCTCCAGCACGCCCGCGACCCTAGTGAGGAGAAGCGGCTCAGAAAATGGATGGATGGATAGCTACGATTAGTGATTCTGGCAGGTATCTGGCATCTGACAGGCAGGTGTCAGATAATGACACATCTCACCTGCTTTGTTGCATTAAAAAAAACAAAAACCAACAGGATACAGATATAAATTTTTTTACTTAACGTAATAAAAATGTAAAGAGCACACTCGTCGTTGTGGTGATAATGACGTAGGTTAGATTATTATTATTTTTTTAAATCTTACAACTGACATCAAAGCCATCTGACATAATCTGAAACTACTTGGCTTCCTTCATTCTTGCCACCGCCAAGCAGGAACGCTGTCAAATCGTAGTCCACTGTCGATTTTCCCCCCCCTTTGCAATCATATGACGAGGTGCTGCACATATGTAACACAGCAACGTTTTACCATAATTCAGTTCGAATGACAAAATATGAAGATAACAATGATGCAACAATGCGACCAAGCAGGTCTTCAGTGGTGAACGAGACCGTAGCCCCCAAAATGGTGAAAACACCCAAGATGCAACATGTCATTTTCTGTTTATTTTCGCGGCGCCTCGGTGGGGCCAGTGGACCGCCCAGGGTCCCTCTGTGTGGGACGTGTCCCGTCTACCCGGCTGGTTTCTGGGGCCGACGCCGCCTCTCGATTGGTTGGGTGCGGTCTTCAGCCCCCGCGGTGCAGGCACAGCAATTACAGGAAACTTCTGACAGTCATTGTGCATGCGAAACGGTGTCAATTCACTTGCACGTGTCCACAGACATACAACCCTGGGACATATCCGCTGGGTGTGGGGCCACTTACTCATTGCGACAAATAACTTATGACTGTGAATTTCTTGGGTTTCCCCTCACTCACACTCTCGTCCTATAGACGTTTATAATTTACATAGCCACTCCCACCACACTTCAGTTGCACAGCCTGGTTCACGACCTTTGCCCTGCATACTTCTCCTTTTGTCCTTGTCCTGTCCTATCTTGTCCTGTCCTTCCCTCACAGGGTGTAGCCCTACTGCCCCATACAACACTCATATCGAATGTGTCATTGTTCCAGGAATATAATGATTTACTTTCCTCATCTTGTTTACAACTAGTGCTGTCTTTTGCTGTCTTCTTTTCTCACTCCCCTCTAGAAACCTTGTTCTGTTCGACTTTGATTCTCAATAAATATCCATTAAAATACTAAGAAACCACAGCAGTGGCTTAACAAAATCCTCTGTGACACAATCAAACTGTTCCGGCATAAAAGGGATACAGAGCCTCCTTTCTGCTTGAGCTAACAGCCGAACAGGACAATAAACAAAAAACAAAAACAAAAAAAGTCCAAAGTCTAGTTTAACTTGTTAGACGCCTCAATGTTGGCATACAATGTACTGTTTTGTTTTACTTACCCGATTCTTCTTCGGTGCGGTCACTGCTGTGCTCCTCAGTTGAGGGTCGGACTCAGAGCCGGAGGAAGCAGATGGACAACTGTGTTAATTCTACTCAAACTTATCTGGAGGTGTTTGATCATATTGGTCGTGTTGCAACCTTCTTTGCACGATAGCCCAACTTTTAATCGCCTTCGCGCATACTTCTTCTTCGTAGGCGTCAGGCTGTCAGCGGCTTTTTCTAGTCAGTCTCCTCTAAATTTAGAACCGTCATTTTTATATTTCAATGATTACGAGAATGTCTGTCCCGGTTTGATACCCAACCCTAAATATTACCCACGCAATATCTCCATGAGTTTTCCAATACATTTTTGAAAATTTTATTTTTCCATAACATTTTGAGGGCCGGCATGATGGAAGACTGGTTAGCACATCTGCCTCACAGTTCTGAGGATCGGGGTTCAAATCTCGGCCCCGCCTGTGTGGAGGTTGCTTTTTCTCCCCGTGCGTGCGTGGGTTTTGTCTGGGTACTCCGGTTTCCTCCCACATTCCAAAAACATGCGTGGTAGGTTGATCGAAGACTCTAAATTGCGCGCAGGTGTGAATGTGAGTGTGAAAGTTTGTTTGTTTCTATGTGCCCTGCGATTGGCTGGCGACCAGTTCAGGGTGTACCCCGCCTCTCGCCCGAAGATGGCTGGGATTGGCTCCAGCACGTCCACGACCCTAGGGAGGATAAGCAGTACAGAAAATGGATGGATGGATGGATGGATGGATGGATTTCGAGGACCTGGAAAATGCATTTCAAATTTCCATAACTTTGCCAGGTTTTTCGTGACCGTGCGAACCCTGCTTTTTAACAAAAGCTTTATTTTTTAAATCCAAATATGCACGTACTGGCTCTTTTTGTCACACTCCCGTAGTTGAACTAGAACTGTGTTCAAAGCACACGCCCGAAAAACTGTGCTTTCATGTCGCCTTTAATTGCAATCCGGAAACATTGATAAGCAATATAACGCAAAATCTAGAAAGTATTACTAAACATAAATTACATGGGGTGTCTGTGTACACAATAACTTGTTTTATGAACAGTATGGACACAATTATTCATGTCTCTTACACACCGATGGAAAATGGCAAGGAGGGTTAGCAAAACAGCAGGAAAGTCACCGAACTACATACGTCAAATAATCAATTAACATCGTATTTTTAATTACTTAACTTGCCCATCTGTGCATAAATTTCACGGTGACTGGACTGTTCTTGTCTCTTTCAATTTGTGTTTCCAGGCACATATTTTAATGCACTCGCAGCCATAGATAGTATAATAATTGTATGTTTATATAGCTCGATGCTCACTTAAGATGGATGACGTCCTTCTGATTGTTTCTCATCAACTTCTCCCGCTTCACCAAACAAAATCAGTTGTGATGTCATCTCTGCATTTTTGTCATTTTTATTCGTAGACAAAAATGTCAACAGACATCGTCATCGGCTTAATTCCTGCAAATATATTTTTATGTAGTCGTATTAGTCCGAAAAAAAAGGGTAGATTACAACTATGACAAAAATGTTTCGTTAATAAAATCAACACTGTTGCCATTCTAATTCCTAACTTCAGGCCTTAGGCTGACGTATTTTTTCAACAACCAAAACACTCCGTCGGACACACAAAGTCAGCACCTGTATATGGATCTTAACAAAATGGAATGGGTAGGCTTTTTGTTCTGCATAATGCCACTAACAAGCGTAAAAAAATCTTAGAATAATCCGAGCCGCGTCTTCCGAGAATGTTGCAGTTCGGAGGACACGACACGGCAGCTTGGAGGGCCCGCAGGGCCCTTTGCCCCTACCCTGTCTCCCTGCATGCATGGCAAGCAGCTTGCTGGAGGTAGGGAAGGAAGGGGAGGTAAAATGTAGAGCGCACAATGCAAATTCATGCTGACAGGCGGCGCAGAAAAAAACAAGTTCTGTTTCGACTCGGGGGAGGACCTTGATATTTGCCAAAGTCAAAAGCCGGCCAACATGCCTGCTGCAGGCAGTTAAATCACAGCGTAGGGCATGTGCATATACATGTGGTGGACTATAGTCAACTGTTACAATGGAGACCAGTCAATGAGCTATTTACACACTACTGCATAAGTTAGTTATCAATACACCCATCCATTTTTCTTGACCACTTACGTTACTGGAGAAAGAAGCGGGGTACATTCTGGACTGGTCGCCAGCCAACTGGGAACATGTAGACAAACAAGAACTCACACTGACATTTACACCTACGGGCAATTGACGGGGAGAACATACAAGTAGCATACAGGAAGGCCTGAGCTAAGATTCAAACCCAGAACCTCATAACTGTGAGGTAGACGTACTAACCACTTTTCTACTGTGCTGCCGATAATAAAGCCAATTAAAACAAAACTACTCACCTTTTAAAAACGCCCCGCAGACAACGGCGAGGGAGGAAGGAAAAAAAAACATCCCCCCCCCCCCCCCCAATCATGCTAGCTGTTAGCCATTAGCCTTACAGCTATGTGCTATTTAAAATAGCACCTAAGCTGTAAAATTTAATAATCAAATGAGAATTGCTCGTCATCGTTTAAGAGCATGTTATAGCTTCACATGGCTACATTTTTGACACATTATAAATTTGAGTGGCTAACATTATAGTTGACACTCGTGATGCAAGTCACTCCCGGATTACATTTTATCAGCAAGTTTTAGCTTAGTGTGACGAATAAGGTATCAAGCAGTCGTGACATAGGTTGTCAGCTGGTTACACGTGGGCATAATTTTGGCGTAGCGTGGCTAATGACACTTATACGTTGGCACGTGCCTTTTGGTGGTTACGAGTTGGCATTTTTCAGCTTTGCGTGGCTAATATACAGTAGCTAGCAGTTTTCATGTTTTAGGGACATTCTAGTTAATATAGCATCTGCTCGGTAAACTTACATGTTAATGTACAGTGAATTCCTGCATATTTGCAGTTAGGCATTTGCAAATTTAGGGTCATTTATCCTCTGTTATTCAAAGAAAATAGCACATTTGCTGTTATATGGGTAAGGTCAAAGCCATGATGGCTGATATAAAAATACTGCTTTGGGGTCATGGGAACAAAGATTAAATGAGGGGAGGAGCTTCATTCACCATGCCATAGCCTTGTCTAGTAGAAAAAAAAACATGCTTTGCTGCATGAAAGCAGGCACGCGAGTCATTAAAAGCTAAATTAATGCACGGCTGGGGACGTGTCAGTACAATTCCTATGTCAGCTTGTGGGGACAGAAAACCTCAATGCTCTCTGACAGTACTGCAAACCTGCTGGCACTCGTTCAATAGTCCTCGCTCTCTGTGTATCGTACTTCATCAGGGCGAATTACGGCCCAAGTCCTGCAAATGCTTAACCGGTACGGACTATCTAAAAAAAAATATGTAATGATTTAACAAATGTTAACGGTATATATTATGGATATTTGTGGGGTAAATATAAATAGGTTCTATGAGATTTTACTTTACTCAGCCCAAGAAGCCACTTTCACTTAGGAATATGAAATTTTGTAGGCATGTCTATCATGAGTAGACACTCACACAAAACGAACCAACACCTGAAATGACACAGAAAGTCTGCTGTTTTCGTTCAGTGGCCATTTTAGGGTCATTTGGTTATTTCCATGGTGCCCTCAAATAATTTTTTGAGGAAATAGAATTCTAGAGATTTTGACCAACTGCTCCGAAATTTGAACGTCCCATACTTGACAGATGGGTGACGGCCGTGACGCTACATTGCAGCACACTATTCTAATTACTTGCTCAGGTTCACTACCACAGCTTGACAACCAAGCCAGCGGGAAGTCAAAACTGAACTTTTTTTTTTTTTTTTAATGTTCTATGCATAGCTCTGAGAACGTTATTCCAGGCTGTCTCCTAACTGCATCAACCTGCTCCCCTCAATCAACATTCCCGTGGCTTCCTCGGAGCGGCTCACAAAATCCATCCGAGTGGGAGGAAGTCAACCTGTGTCGTTGCAAATCCGGGGGAAGAGTAATTAATGCAGAGTGATCTGGGCATTGCAGGCCTGTGAGTCACGTGCACCGCATAAATCTCATGCAAAGCGTAGCCAGGCAACAGAGCCTGTGGCGTCCAGGCCTCGGCAGTCACCCTCATTCCGTCACAGTCTTGTAGAACCAAGTCAGGTCCGGCTCCGGTCACGCCACAGACAAATAAATTACAAATTGCTGTAATCAGATTAATTACGCTTGGTAATGTGTTGCTGCTGTCAGAAGCTCAGGTGCAAATTTTCTTATTAAAAGCTGATTAGCACACATCCTCCTCACAAGACTGATCATCAGGATTACTTCAACATATTTAACGCCTTTAAAGTGTCACATGCGGGCGGATGAGAAACGTTCAAAAGTGTCAGGAGATTATAAGACTAAGGTGGAGCACACACATACCGATAATTGGGGCAAATTCAAACATTTTCCCTCTCATCTGATTAAATTTAGGAAAGGCCTGATTGTCCATCGTCTCTAAAGATTATCCTGAGTGATTGTCCTGTGGTGTTGGGTGTGTTGAGTGTGATAAGTCCTCCAACCACTTTCTTCTTCTTTGCAGTTTCTGGCAGTCTTGGATGTCATGTGGCACTATGCTGCCTGTCAGAGGTGAGTCTTGGTACCGCAACAGACAGCTGGTTTGGGCGATGAGACTCACTGTTGTCGATGGAGATA
Source organism: Phycodurus eques (assembly GCF_024500275.1). Classification (NCBI taxonomy): domain Eukaryota; kingdom Metazoa; phylum Chordata; class Actinopteri; order Syngnathiformes; family Syngnathidae; genus Phycodurus; species Phycodurus eques. The sequence continues at coordinate 20,873,674 of NC_084526.1, forward strand.
TTGTAAAAATAATATGGTGCCTTCACAGATGTGTAAATTTCCCATGCCATGGGCCCTAAAATACCCCCAAACCGTCACAGATGCTGGATTTTTAACTTTACGCTGATAACAAACCGGATGGTTTGTTTCCGATTTGGCCCGGAGGACACGACGGCCATGATTTGCAAAAACTACTTGAAATGTGGACCCCCACCTATTTGCAGCTAGCTATTCACAAATGTACCTAAAATGTTTAAACTTCGAAACCTCCCTACTTGAGCTGTCACCTTATCGTGGTGGAGGGGTTTGTGTGTCCCAATGATCCTAGGAGCTAAGTTGTCTGGGGCTTTATGCCCCTGGCAGGGTCACCCATGGCAAACAGGCCCTAGGTGAGGGACCAGACAAAGCACGGCTCAAAGACTCCTTATGACGACGACAAAAAATTGACTCAGGTTTCCCTTGCGCGGGTCACCGCGGCCCCCCTCTGGAGCTAGGCCTGGAGGTGGGGCTCGAAGGCGAGCGCCTGGTGGCCTGCACCCATGGGGCCCGGCCGGACACAGCCCGAAAGGGTAACATGGGTCCCCCTTCCCGTGGGCTCACCACCTGTGGGAGGGTCCATTGGGGTCGGGTGCAGTGCGAGTTGGGCGGTGGCCGAAGGCGGGGACCTTGGCGATCTGATCCCCGGCTACAGAAGCTGGCTCTCTGGACGTGGAATGTCACCTCTCTGGCAGGGAAGGAGCCCGAGCTGGTGTGTGAGGTCGAGAAGCTCCGACTAGATATAGTCGGTCTCGCCTCCACGCACAGCTTGGGCTCTGGTACCAGTCCTCTTGAGAGGGGTTGGACTCTCTTCCACTCTGGAGTTGCTCACGGTGAGAGGCGCCGAGCAGGTGTGGCTATACTTATTGCTCCCCGGCTCGATGCCTGTACGTTGGGGTTCACCCCGGTGGACGAGAGGGTAGCCTCCCTCTGCCTTTGGGTGGGGGGATGGGTCCTGACTGTTGTTTGTGCCTATGCACCAAACAGCAGTTCAGAGTACCCACCCTTTTTGGAGTCCTTGGAGGGGGTGCGGGAGACCGCTCCCGCTGGGGACTCCATCGTTCTGCTGGGCGACTTCAGTGCTCACGTGGGCAATGACAGTTAGACCTGGAAAGGCGTGATTGGGAGGAACGGCCACCCCCGATCAGAACCCGAGCGGTGTATTGTTATTGGACGTCTGGGATCATCATGGATTGTCCTTAACGAACACCATGTTCAAGCATAAGGGTGTCCACACGTGCACTTGGCACCAGGACACCCGAGGTCGCAGTTCGAAGATTGACTTTGTGGTCGTGTCATCGGACTTGCGGCCGCATGTCTTGGACACTCAGGTGAAGAGAGGGGAGGAGCTGTCAACTGATCACCACCTGGTGGTGAGTTGGCTCCGATGGTGGGGGAAGATGCCGGTCCGACTTGGCAGGCCCAAACGTATTGTGAGGGTCTGCTGGGAACGTCTGGCGGAGTCCCCTGTCAGAAGGAGTTTCAACTCCCACCTCCGACAGAACTTTGCTCATGTGCCGTGTGAGGCGGGGGACAGCGAGTCCGAGTGGACCATGTTCCGCGCCTCCATTGCTGAGGCGGCCGACCAGAGCTGTGGCCGTAAGGTGGTTGGTGCCTGTCGTGGTGGCAATCCCCAAACCCGTTGGTGGACACCAAAGGTGAGGGATGTCGTCAAGCTGAAGAAGGAGGCCTATTGGGCCTTTTTGGCCTGTGGGACTCCTGAGGCAGCTGATGGGTACCGGCTGGCCAAGCGCAATGCAGCTTTGGTGGTCACTGAAGCAAAAACTCGGGCATGGGAGGAGTTCGGTGAGGCCATGGAGAAAGACGTCCGGACGGCGTCGAGGAAATTCTGGCCCACCATCCGGCGTCTCAGGAGGGGGAAGCAGTGCGTCATCAACACTGTGTATAGTGGGGATGGGGCGCTGCTGACCTCAACTCGGATGTTGTGAGTCGGTGGGGAGAATACTTCGAAGACCTCCTTAATTTCACCGACACGCCTTCCCATGAGGGAGCAGAATCTTGGTTCTCTGAGGCGGGCTCTCCTATCTCTGGGGTTGAGGTCATCCAGGTGGTTAAAAAGCTCCTCGGTGGCAAGGCCCCGGGGGTGGATGAGATTGGCCCGGAGTTCCTCAAGGCTCTGGATGTTGTAGGGCTGTCCTGGTTGATACGCCCCTGCAACACCGCGTGGACATCGGGGACAGTGCCTCTGGATTGGCAGACTGGGGTGGTGGTCCCCCTTTTTAAGAACGTGGACCGAAGGGTGTGTTCCAACTACAGGGAGATCACACTCCTCAGCCTCCCTGGTAAGGTCTATTCATGGGTGCTGGAGAGGAGGCTCCGTCGGGAAGTTGAATCTCAGATTCAGGAGGAGCAGTGTGGTTTTCGGCCTGGCCGTGGAGCAGTGGAACAGCTCTAAACCCTTGGCAGGGTCCTCGAGGGTGCATGGGAGTTCGTCCAACCAGTCTACATGTGTTTTGTGGAGAAGGCGTTCGACCGTGTCCCTCAGGGGAGGGACACTGTGGGGGGTGCTTCGGGAGTATGGGGTACCGAACCCCCTGATACGGGCCGTTTGGTCCCTGTACGACCGGAGTCAAAGTTTGGTCCGCATATCCGGCAATAAGTTGGACTCGTTTCCGGTGAGGGTTGGACTCCCCCAAGACTGCCCTTTGTCACCGATTCTGTTCATAACTTTTATGGACAGAATTTCTAGGCGCAGGCGAGGCGTAGAGGGGTTCCAGTTTGGTGGCCTCAGTATTGCAGCTCTGCTTTTTGCAGATTATGTGGTTCTGTTGGCTTCATCAAGCCGTGACCTCCAACTCTCACTGGAGCAGTTCGCAGCTGAGTGTGAAGCGGCTGGGATGTGAATCAGCACCTCCAAATCTGAGACCATGGTCCTCAGTCGGAAAAGGGTGGCGTGCCCTCTCCGGGTCGGGGATGAGATCCTGCCCCAAGTGGAGGAGTTCAAGTATCTTGGGGTCTTGTTCACGAGTGAGGGAAGAATGGAACGGGAGATCGACAGGCGGACCGGTGCAACGTCTGCAGTGATGCGGACTTTGTATCGATCCGTTGTGGAAAAGAAGGAGCTAAGCCGAAAGGCGAAGCTCTCGATTTACTGGTTGATCTACGTTCCTACCCTCACCTATGGTCACGAGCTGTGGGTCTCTCACCGAGAGAACAAGATCCCGGATACAAGCGGCCGAAATGAATTTCCTCCGCAGGGCGTCCCGGCTCTCCCTTAGAGATGGGGTGAGAAGCTCGGTCATCCGGGAGGATCTCAGAGTAGAGCCGCTGCTCCTCCACAGTGAGAGGAGCCAGATGAGGTGGGTGGGGCATCTGATTCGGATGCCTCCCTGGTGAGGTGTTCCGGGCACATCCCACCGGGAGTAGACCCCTCCTCCCCGGTGGGAAGATGAAGCCACACTGTTGTACCACATGCAGAATGCGGCTTCGCATTGTCTTGCTGAAATAAGAAGGGACGTCCTTGAAAAATACATTGATTGGATGGCAGCATATGTTGTTCCAAAACCTCAATGTACCTTTTAGCATTAATGGTGCCTTCGCAGTTGTGCAAATTTTACATGCCATGGGCCCGAACACACTCCCAAACCATCACAGATGCTGGATTTTTAACTGTGTACTGACAACAATCCGGATGGTTTGTTTAGGATTTGGCCCGGAGGACACGACGTCCATGATTTGCAAAAACTATTTCTAATGTGGACTTGTCAAGACTACAGCACACTTTCCCACTTTACGTCAGTCCTTCTCAGCTGAGCTCCAGCCCAGAGCAGCCGGCAACATTTCTGGGTGTTGTTTATATATGGCTTTTGCCTTGCATGGTAGCGTTTTAACTTGGCTTTGTAGAAGCAGTGACAAACTGTTAATTGACAATGGTTTTCAAGTGTTCTTTAGACAAACTGCAGGCAATATCCCTTGACACAATCCCAATTTTTAATGCAGCAATCCTGAGGGAATCGAAGGACACAGGCATTCAATGCTGGGTCTTGGCTTTGCTGCTTACATGCAGAGATGTCTCCAGATTCTCCGCATCTTTTGATGATATTATAGCCCATAGAGGATGAAATCCCCAAAGTCCTTGAAATTGTATGTTGAGAAACATGTTGCAGGCATCAAGTTCAAAATGAGAGAATATTTACAAAACAATCCAAAAAAACAACATTATTCATCAGTTTGAACATTAAGAATCTTTTCTTTTGTCTTTGAAGTGTATTAATTGTAATCTAGGTTGAAAAGGATTTGCAAATCATTGTATTCTGTTTTTGTTTCACACAGCATCCCAACTTCATTGGAATTGGGGTTTGTATTTACTATACTCAGGTGTGTGCTGACTCCCATTAAACATGATTTTGAATGTGACTGGTTGAGTCAGAACACAACCACATCCCTCGTTATGACGGTGTGCACACTTGTGCAACCACATGATCGCAGTTGTTTGAAAAAGCAGCTATCCAGTTAAAGTATGTTTTTTTTATCAGTTTTTTTTTTTTAAAGTTTTTATCAGTTTCATTTTCGTGTAGTCAATTTGGATATGGTAAATCTTTTTTTTTAGATACATGCTTTAAATTGGTGAAAATAAAAACCATCATTGTTCAGTGTATTTACAAATTTTGATACATTTGTTTCATCAGATTTTTTTCAGGTTGTTTTCCACTTGGAAAAAATATGGATATTGTACATTTCGGCAAAAAGAAGATTCAGGAAAATTTGGGGGGGCACCATCTAAATTTTATAATGAGACGGGGGTGGGGGATACAGTGTTGAATGGGAATTACCAGTCCATCAGATGCAATTCAAAATAAGTGAAAACACAAAAATATGAAGTAAATTTAATTTTTTTGTGACATGTGTGTGTGTGTTTGTGAAAAAGCATCATGGGTAATTAGTCCTTAAACCAGGGTACCTTCACACTTCTGTGCAGTGTGGTCACTTGTGGCCGGATGCGGGCGGTTTTGCCCGAATGTCACATGACGGGTCAGGACAGTTGTGGCCGTAGGCGTTGCGACGTTATGTAACTGTGTTGCTGTCGCAAAGACTCCTGGGAATTACACATGACTCTGGAGTACCTCGAGGAGGTCAGACGCTCAAAGAGCGCCATAGTGATGACAAAAAGTGCACGTGAAAGTGCATCTGGAAAGTATTCACAGTTCACTTGTTGGCCTGACTTCAAAATGGATTACAGTAATTTTCCACCCTTAAAGGCTGTGAATATTCATGTAAATGTGATTTATTTTTGAATTAGTAACAACAATGTAAATTTGTTTTCATTTTGTCATTATGCAATGTGTGTAGAATCTTTGAATAAGGCTGTAATATATAAGGTTAATTGAAGACTAAATTGTCCATAGGTGTGAGTGTGAATGATTGTGTCTATTTGTGCCCTTTGATTGGCTGGTGACCAGTTCAGGGTGTACCCCGCCTCTCGCCCGAAGTCAGCTGAGATCGGCGTAAGAACGCCAACGACCCAAGTGAGGATAAGCGGTTTGGAAAAAGGATGGATCGATGGCTGCAACATAAATTGTAGGGAAAAGTGAAGCGCTGTGAATACTTTCCGTATGCACCGCCCATCCATCCATTTTCAACACCGCTTATCCTGGTTAGGGTTGCGGGACGCTGGACCCTATCCTGTCTGACTTCGGGCGAAATGCAGACTACAAACCTGAACTGGTCACTAGACAGTCACAGGTCACATATACACACAGGCAAACCATTCGCACTCACGTTCACACCGTCACTGAGTGGGAACTGAACCCACGCTGCCCGCACCGTAGTCAGACAACTGTATCACTACACCATCAGTAACACTGTCGTTTTTTGTTTTACAACACAGATCAATGATAGCGGCACTTTCCCACGTCTACTCAGATGGAATGATTTATTCATGATAGCATAATAAAACAATGAACATTGAAAGCACTGACAGTTGAACCGAAGGCCTCTCACTCTCACACGCTCTCTCTCACACATGCACACACGCATACACACAGCATGCACCAACACCCCCCACCGGCCCACCGCCCCCCTCCTGCCTTTGTTTATACTTTTGTTTTTGTAAATTATCTGCCCCAGTCAGTCTTGTTTTAAATCCTTTAAATATATTTGATATAAAAAAAACACGCCCACGTATGATGAATTGTTCAGGGGCAGCTCCTTGTCCTCATCCTGCCCCCTCCCCCATTCCCGCCAATCATGGCTCCTGGACCACTAAAAATGTTGAGACATGTAAAAAATTGGGAGAAAGAAAGACGGCACTAGAAAATTGGTTTGATAACCTCCCTGAAAAAAGAAAGCAATAAAAAAAAATTTAAAAAAAAGACAGCAGTGACGTGTTTGTGGAGCTCTGGAGGCACTTTGGCACAGAGCGAAGGCCCCACACCTGACACCGCAGCCAGCAGAGAGAGGAGAGTGAGCGACGAAAGCGGCAGTGGGACATACAAGAGGGGTGGGGGGATGGGCAGGGGGCGGCGTTGTAAAGCGAGCACCTGACAAACGTGGAGGAAAAGGCCAGCCTCCCCTCCACTTAATGCCGTGTTCAACAGAGGTGGAGAGGAAGAGGAAGCAGAAGGGAAAGAGCAGTGAACTGGGCGAAAGCTTTACAACA